>NC_138662.1:13291295-13998497 GCF_964273445.1 Streptopelia decaocto
GGGAGGTGGGAGAGGAAGAAAAGCCGTGACACTGTGTTTCCTCCTCCTGTCTCTGAAGAGGAGGAGTGGGAGGGGAAGCTCCAAAGCCACTTCGGGCGCTGCGCCTGTACGTGCGGGAGGCTCTACCGAGCATCCTCCTCGCAGCTGGAAAGCCGGGTGCGCTGCCCGCTCTCCGGCGGCTGGTTCCCCCTTTCCCGACACTCCAGCTCCTGCCTCGGTCGCTCTTCAGGGCAGCATCTCCTCGGAGCAGAGGGCGGCCAGGTAAGCGGTATCCGGGGAGCAGAGCTGGGGCCGGGCTCCCCTCCGGCCGCCCGGGCTGCTGCCCGGCGCTGCGCGTCCCGGGCGGGCTGGACGGGCGATCCGCGCCGGGCCGGGGGGAGGCAGCTGCGCTGGGGAAGCGTCGCTTCATTTGCGATGGAACTTGTATTTGGGAGTGCAGTTATCAGGAGAGCGGTGGATAATAGTGACTGATCTGTGCCGATGTGGCCATCAGGACCTGGCAGCCTGCCCCGGCTCCTCTCTGCTCAGCCCGGCACCAGGCAGGTCCCCGCTCGCCGGCAAGTGTCTGGGATATTTGTGCTTTTAACTATGTCTTTATCGAACCCTGAGGGCTGGGCAAGCTCTGGCACTGGGAGTGTGGCTGAGGAGTAATACTCTGTAATAATAATAAAAATACTCTGTAAGTCTGTAGTACTTCAAGTATTTGTGTTATACTTAAATATATGTACTAGTGTGTGTGTATGTAACTCATTTACTGCTCATTTACTACTTGAGGGATAAGGGTGCCACTAGAAACCGGACAAGCTTGCTTTGTAGATATCACACTTATACATTTTTTTTCCTTTAAAAAATATTTTTAATTTCAGCTACCTATTTTATAGCTCCTG
Organism: Streptopelia decaocto; assembly: GCF_964273445.1. NCBI lineage: Eukaryota > Metazoa > Chordata > Aves > Columbiformes > Columbidae > Streptopelia > Streptopelia decaocto. Next base: position 13,292,183 of record NC_138662.1, read on the forward strand.
AAATACTTTTATTTCCCAGATCAGTTGGTTTCTCTCCAGTGGCACTTTTACCTTTTTGAGTGGAGTATCTTGAACATTTGCTTTCTTTAAAAAAGCACTGTAACTATACCCAGTACTTTCAGTGAGGCATGTGTTATTCCTTGACCCCATCAACTTCACTTTGACAAAAAAAAGCTGGAAATAATCACTTAAGAGATGCGACTTTCCCTGTTTCAACAAGTTGCTTTATTCTCTGCTCCAGTAATTTCCTCTAAGATCCGCCTTCATTGTTGTTATGTAGATGATGTGGTGATATGCGTGATGTTAAACCTGCAGTCACTGGGGATTAATGCATGGGCATGACATCATCGACAGCCAATGAGGTGATGGTTTTGGACATGTACTAACCCAAACTGTCTTCCAAACTGATATGGTGATCCTGCTGTGTTCCTAAAGAATATCCCAAGTTTGGACAAATGGGGTGGTTTCCTTGCACGGTTTCATTGTTTCTCATTCTTGTGCCCTGCTCTGAGCTAGCCATGGTTCGTTACACAGCCACCTGTGTGTTGTTAGTCTGGTTGATCAAAGGTTTCACTTCTTGGGAGGAGATTATTGAAAATGGACATATTAGTTCTCTGGTACAGAGAGAGATGATGTAACTGAGCTGGTTGCTGGCAGAATATAAACAGCCAAAGATTTCTCAGTGTGGCAGGAAAGCTGCGTCAAGAAGGCGTTTGAGCACACAGTGGATTTACCTGTAGCACATTGCCTCAGCTACCTTATCGCTTGGGGTAGAGCTGTTCACGTGGAGGCTGGCACAGACTGTGTGCCAGGGGAGCGGGGAGGGAAACTGTGCAGGCAGGTGGCTGCTGCCAGAGCGGGCGAGGCAGGAAAGCACGAGATCCCCACTGTGCTAACGGCTCCTGCTGCGCTCTCGCCTTCGCCCCAGCACCTCGGTGCCTCCGTGCTGCCAAGGTCTAGCAGGTTTGAAGCCCTTGGCCTCGGTCCATGTTACATTGCTGTAGGGTTACTCAAAAAACTCAGCTGTCTTGAGTAGTTTTTGCAGAATCACAGCAGATGTTGCCAAGCACGCTTTGGCTCCTGAAATGTGCATTTCTGAGTTCAGGCTGCCTCTTCTGTCTAATGTTTCCTTAACCTTCATCATTTTGCAGCAGGCTCAGTCAAGTCCCCTGCAGGTCAGTCTGGGGCTTCCCCATGGGCTGTGCAAGACCCTTTGTGTCACTATCACAAATATTTACACACAAATCACTTACATTACCTTAAATATTTTCTGTTTGCTAGAGTTCTTAGTGTTAAACATAAATACTGGGAGCCAGAGTTAATCCCTGAAGTCTTTTAATATATTTGTTTGTAATCTATATGTGCATATATGCACGCATTCCCTTAGCAGTGTGGGTGCACTGATAGCCATTTACATTGAGAGAACCACATAGAATATTAGCAGTACAACGGACGTGCCTCAGAGGTGTGTACGACTCTTCTGCCTTCCATGCCAATAAGACGTGACAGGATACATCTAATGAATTACCTTTAAATTAGAAAGCAGTAAACAAGCCATTATTGGATTAAAGGAATATTAAAATTAGAAGAACCTTACTGTCTTTTGATATCCAGTGGCAGATTTTTACTAGCTAGGAAATGACATGGGTTACTGCAGAGAGAGAGAGAGGGTCTCTAGAGAACTGTAATGATTTTCATCTGTGTGAAATAGATTTTTTAATGCTATTACTTAGTATCTTATGTTTAGATGATGCTGTAGCAGATTTCTTTTTCTTTTTTTTTCCTTCTATTTTCACATTGATGTTTGCTATCATTTTTCTGAGTGACTTCAGTGCTTGTGGAAGGTACAGGTTTGATGTACTCAGCTAAAAACTCCTAATTATTGAAGAAAAACACAGGAAAAATTGTACTAGAGGCTCGGTGATAGATTTCAGCTCAATACTGAAGAGCTTTCTGCCTTGCCAGGGTACAGAGACAGTCTGGGTCCATGCCACCTCTTCCATGGCCCCTTTCCTCTGCTGCCTAGAAGGCTGCTCCAGCTCTGGTAGTTCTGGGGTATGATTTAAATTGCATAAAAAGATTGTCATTGACTTCACTGAGATTTATCTAAATTCCTAAGAACTAGATTAAATCCACCAGTCATACATCTCACCATGCAGGCGTTACTTCGTGTTGCCTTCCAGATGTGAGACTCTGGATTAGATCTGAATTGGCAACTGATTGATGGTGCTTGTGTGGAGCAGCTCCTGATCTCCCCACACCAATCTTTAATTAATCTAAAACCAACACCTGCTGTCCTCTCTCAGGCAAGCTGCCCAGCTTAGGGCTGGGCTTTGAATGAAAAGGGCAGAATTTGGCCAGTATTCCTCAAGTGTTAGAAAAAAAAAATACATTTAAGAAGTGAACACTAAAATATTTGATGGAAAGCAGTTAATTCTTGGGTTCATCTACAGTAAAGCTTCTTATGAAATCTTGAAATTACTGTGTTCTTGCCATGCCACTTAGCTCTGTCGGCCAATGAAAAACTACGCCCTTAATCTAGAACTAGTCTTGAATTTGTTAGTGCAAGAAGTTGTTTTGTTTGGAATACCAATTTTTAACAACATTCTAAGACAAATCTTTTATTCTTTTTAACTCACTATCAATATAAACAAGGAGCAACAACATACCTTGGAGTGCTAAGCCACATCCAGCCTCATGAGAAAAGTTTTTAGGATTATCTTGTGTCCTGGATTTTGGAAGTATACTTGGAATAAAGAGCTCTCCTATAAATATACTTTTCATTCAAAGTATGGCATTTTCCTTGTCTCTCACAGTTTATGGCCCTGATACTCCTTGCCCCCTCTCAAGGTCTAGTAGGAGAACTCCCCCAGCATCTCTTTTTCCCTTTGAAAAATTTGAAAACCATCATGCAAGTGGTTATTTTGAAGCCAGTGCCAACCCTGCAGATCAGTAGATCACAGCACACTTTCACCTGAGGTTAGGCGGTGTGATGTGAGCTGCTTTGCACTGGCAAAGCATCCTGAATACTTGCAAGCTATGGGGATTTCTATTGGTCTGTGTCACTGAAGCCTCTTTGCTATTCTAAAGAGGCTTATAGGGGGGAACAAAGGGCTGCGGATTTCACCAATTTTGCTATATTTTCTTTTTTTTTTCCAGCAATGGTTTTGGAAAGGCTGTGAGCTGAAAGGCTGATTTTCTTAGACTTGGTACAACTCTGCCAGAGTAAAGTTCAAATAAAAGAAAGTAGTATCAGGTATTTCAGTGACTCAAAAGGTGACCTGCTGTTTTTATTGCCCCTTCTGTTGTGTTTCAATTTCAGTTACACTTTACAGGGAACATCTGTGGAATAAAAACTGTGGAGGGGTCAGGCCTTTCTCCTCAGAGCATGTTTCCCACTGCACAGCATCAGCACAAGTTTTTCCCTCTGTCCTTTCAAATAATACTCGTTACTAGTCAGGCAAGATATAATAAGCAAAGATAAATACATTGAGTGGCAGCACTCCCAGGCTCAGTGTTACATGGTGCTGGAAGTCTGGTTAAAGAGCTCAGTCCCCAGCCCTCGATGCAGAGCTCTTGCCCCTTCTGCTCTCCAATAAGCCACTTGCAAGGCTCAACCACGCGTTACATCCTTCTGAACCGGAGGACCTGGTATAACTGCAGTCAGCCTGGCCTTCTTGATTCTGGAAGCATCTAACCTTTTAACAGGAGAGAGCAGGACTCTGATGCTTTAGCTCTTAAAGCATTTGTAGGCTTTTTTTTCTAGCCTGTAAGAAACTGCTAACTGAAGCCGAAGCATTTGAGCAATGCCTTGGCATGGATAAACTGGTTAACGTGAGTTCTTTTAGCTTTTTAAAACAAATTGCAAATCCACGGTTCGTATTTCATATCCAGGTTATTAATTCTTGTGTCTGCATTTCCTAAACTGTGTGCCAAATTCCCATTTGATATAAGTTGCAGAGCATCGATCTGAGTGTAAAGGGGAAAAGGAGAACTTTTTTTTGTTGTAGGCAGCATTGAATAGTTGGTGATTTTTCTTTTCAATAAAATCAAGCAAGCTTCTTTTCTTCTGAGGCATTTTGTGTCACCTCAGATATTCCGCGAGAAACTTGGAGATTCTTAACTGATAGGGTATCCAGTCTTCCTATGTGCATCTCTGGGATATATATCTATATTGCAATTTCACAAAGCTTCCAGCATAGGTTCTATGCATGTGTAATTAAGGAGTGGCTACACTTTGATGTCATTTGCTGTGTTATCTAGATTCCCATTATGGAGACGATGGTATTTTATGTTGTCATCTGAGAGCAGGAACATCCCCAGATGAGTGAATCTGTTTGAAGGACGAGGCTGTGTCTTTTTTAGTCTAGAGAACATAGTTACCCACAGATTTCTTTGCCGCTTCTGTTATTCAATGAGAATTATGTGTGTTTATGATAGTCCGATCAGCAAATAGAAGTGCATTGCAGAGGTTGATACATTGTGAAGTACAGCAGTTTACATTAATAGGAAGGATTTATCTTGTCGCAGTATTGAATTTATGTTGCTAAACTGTGATATTTTCCTGTTTCAAAAATATTATATTGTACTGAGCTGATATCAGGGTGATAAAATAAATGCCTCTTTTTTAATTCAACCCACTGTAACGTGCTAATAATGTTGGAGACAGGAAGAGAAATGCCTCATTTCAGAAATGAATATAATGCATCCGTATTATTTCCTAGCAAAATTAATTTAACTTAGACTCCTACATGAAACTTCTTGTTTTGTTTGGTCTAGAAAACAGATGTGATTGAGGTCTTTGATGGAAGTATGCTTTTGGACACAAACTGTGGGGTTAATACACCTTACTTAAATTAGACTTTTTGATCCCTATGATTCTGAAAAGGAAATAGAGAAGCTATAGTTGCTGGTGATGGTCCCTTTGCTGGACATTCAGATAGCTCACACTCCTCACTGGTTTTCTTCCAATGTCCTGGCAAATGCTCGGTAGATGGGGTTACTAGGAAGGAAGGAGGGGGGGTGATCTCTTCCTCTTTGATGTTACCTCCTCTTCTGGCTGCTGCCAGAGACTATGGCAATTCCAGAAGTGTATCCAGGATATCCCGTTGCCTTGTTCCTGGAAAATGCACTAGAGTGCAAAGGAAAGTGTTGTGATGCCGCACAATTCTGTTCCACTGCCACATGTGCACTATGTACATCAGCTCCAGAGGGGAACCGGATGATTCTTCCCCCGCACTGCTCAGATCCCTGGATCATGCCTGATCGAGCACGGAGGGCAGGGGATTCTCATCATCCCCACTGGGACGGCTGAGCAGAGAGAAGGTTGTTGTGGCTGCTCTGCTCTGAAACCCAGTGCTGGGGCTGCAGCGTTTCTCCCTCCAAAACAGGGATGCAGAAAGCAGGGATGTTAATGTTGGTCAGCTGGCATTGTTATTATGAGGCTAAACCTGTTCCTCTTTGTATACATGCACCTGTTCCTCACTCCACGAGTGTTTTACTGATTTTTACTGGAGCTGGCCCAGCATGGATACAGGTAGCTGTGAAAGACTGGTCCTGGCTGTTTGGTGGGCTCATGTTGACTGTGTTGCTATTTGCACTGAGCGCTGTCAGTTTAATGACTGTGAAGCACCATGTTTAGGAGTCAAGTGCTATAAAATTTCCCTCCCAAAAAAGTCTACAGCAATCAGTGGACTTGCACATGAAACAGGCTATTGAATCTGAAAAAAGGATCAGTAACTTTGGAATATGGAAAGATTGTCACGTGTGTGTATTGCTGTTATATTACTCAGTTAAACAGTGTCTCTGAACCTTTGATACATTATTTGCAAGAATATAAGAGTATTTGTCATTAGCTTTTGTAGCTGAAAGATACTATTGGAGTAACGGTTTAACCATGGAAATATTTACCAGTTGCAGGGTTATAGGCTTAACTGGGCCTGAAGGGAGAATAAAGCAAAATAATTATTTTAGTATTAAATTGTCCTCATATATCTGGTGTGTCGCTAAAATAATTAATTCTGATTTTGTTTAATTATAGATCTGTTTCTGTTAAGGGACAATTAAAAGAACAAAATTTTGTTAGAAGTTTCTTTTAACAACCTGCGGTGATTCTCTTAATTTAAGGGAGTACTGGGTAAAAAGGATTCTCCCTCCTTTTCCACATCAGATTGACACAGAGGGATGGATCTGAGGTGAAGAGAAGCAGCTTCTGGCAGAATTAGTGTAACCTTCCACCTGAGAAATGAACAGGTTCATTTGGTTCGTTAAATGTTAGAAATTAATTGGTCTTGAGCTTATTCACATAATCTATTTCCCCCTGGAACATTTCCTTCCTGTAGCTGTTTCTAATGTATTTTTTGGTATATATTTAGTTTTAACAATAGAATAGACAGAGAAGCCCTAAACCTTTAAAAATACTTACTGTTTATAACTCAAAAAAAGAGTGCAGCAACTTTAAATACAGTTATGTACTTTGCCAGTGTGCATCATTCACCTATGCCATGCTTCAGGTTACGCTTACTCTCTAGTTGCACTGCGTAGCAAGATGAGTTGTGTTGGTGAGTGGATGAATGAGTAGCTGCGTTTACCGAGCATCTTTGCAAATTGCTGTGAGAATGAGAAGGAAATCAGATATTTTCAACTTTCTTTTTTTTTTTTTTTTTAAATGTGTTACACATTCTTCTTCTTGAACAGAATTTTCAGCAATGAATAAACTATTGCTGTTAAATCTTGTTTGGAAATGTAGTGGAAAGTGGCAGCTATTTGTAATTAGCATTATGGCTGAAAACTTGATATATCTTCTGTGTTTTCCTTGCTTAAGAGGAAAAATAAAAACTGAATAAAGACAAACTGGCCCTGTTTTAAATGTCTTTTTCTACAGAAGTAACGTCTTCTGTTATAGTTAATGAGCATTGTTCTCTTTTGTTTAAATTCTTTGTTACAGAGGCTTAGAGCAAGAGGGCTTTAATAATAACAGGACCTTCTTCTCTGCAATGTCTGTCTGATAACAGTCTGTAAGATTTAAGGATAATACTGTAAAATAATTGGTTTTCAAGTGAATAATGGTGTATAACTAATTGGAGGGCAAATGGAAAATCTGCATCCTCCAAACAAATGCAGTGTGTCTCTTTAAATATCTTTCTGTTTTTCCACCCTCAAGACAAAAATAATATCAAATCTCATTCAGGTTGTACTTCAATATGACCAAATTGATAATTGCATTATTATAGAGAAGGGCAGGATAGCTGGAGGATGTGTACAAGGTGCATTAGTCCCACAAATAGAAGCTGATTTACTTATTGATAGTAGAGACACGTTTTAGTCACTTTATGGAATTAACAATTGATCAGCTTGTTAGGTTCTAGTTCTTCATAAGCACAGCATGTTTATTCATTATTGTCATTACATGGTGCAAGCAGCTGAGGTCATGATTAACAAGGCAAAATCTAAAAATGTTTAAACTTGCTTAAATATAACTTTTGCAACAGGCAGGTTTTGAGCAATGCACTTCTTCTCCCTTTTCAGAAATAAATATAACTTATATCTGCCTGATCAATTTTCATTCCATTTACATTTTTTAGAACCATCAGATCTATTTGTTTTCCAAATGACAGCGGTTCAGCCTTGTAAAAGTGTAATAGGATGGGCAACACAGAAGCATTACTTTCAAATTGCCTTGGTCACTGTAAATATACACCCATATGTAGTAATGCAACGGATAAAATAAACACGCTGCTGGACGAGAATGGAAAGATGTTATTCCAATAAATATATTCATGATTGTTTGCTACTAAGCGTAAGTTATATTTTCTAAATCAGCATTGACTTAAGCTTGAGCAAACTCGATAGCAAAAATTCCCATAGAGGCTTCTCCTGCTACATATGACTAATATATTAAAGAAGATAAATAGTCATTTTTAAAATTTATTACACAGTAGGATTGAACACAAGAGGAAACCATTTTACAAATCTGAAAGTTAAGGTCACCCTGAGAAGAAAAGGACACTTAAGATGACTAGAAAAACTCTGCTTCCTCAGGAAACTGAGATTCAAAGTTTACTCTTTTCACAATGTCTTTTATAAAGCTTTAGAATCCCAAGTGTAAACCCAGACTCTGTTTTGATGTGCAAATATTTCAAAACTGCATAGAGGGTAGGCGTTTAGACACATATCTAACCAGTGTTACAGATTAGCTTCAGCCTCTTAATTCATTACGGACTACGAGGTTTTTTTGATAGTGGTTTTTATAATATAATTCAGTATTAGGGATGAACTTTCTAAAACATTTCATTGCAGTCTTTTTATAGTTGTCTCCCTTTTCCCTTTCTATTTATAAGCATTTTTTTTAATCCATTATGTATATTTTAGTCATACTGAAAACCATTAAACTTTCTGTTCATAATTGAGACTTCTAGGAGTTTGAAAATCTGCTCAATAGCATTTTCTTGTGGCTTGTTAATAAAGTTAATGAATTATTTTTCTAGTAGGCTGTCTTAGCTAATACTGCTTACTTGTTTGAACTGTAGCAAATCAGGACAACATCGATTTTCTTTAAGAGATGAATAATGAAAGATCTACATTCTTAAATATGTAGATAAAGATAAGTGACTTAATTAAAAAATTATCAGTGGAAGGTAGTAAGATGAATTAGCTGTTTTAATTTGTTGTATATGTCAATATACTGTAACATATCCTGGAGCATTACATAAAATACTTTTATTATATCCTCTTCTTTAATTTTCAGCGTGGTTTCATAGTGTCTTCAGTTCCTTATTCTTTTGAAAATTGCTCAGGTATTGGGAATTTTAAATTCCTGGAAATATCTGCCCCAACTTCAGCTTACACAGGACTTGACTCTGCAGATGTTTAATGGCCAGTGCAATGCAGCCCAATGAAAATAGTTCCACTCTGCTCAACAGTAATGTTTAGGGGCTTTGTGTTTGGTGGTGGAAGTCAGGTTACAAGCCTGATTGCTCTCCAGTGAGTAGCAAATTCTGCTCTCTGATCACATGTGCTATGAATATCAGAGCTGACAAAATTCCAGGCTAGATTGCTTGCCATTTTTTGACCAGCTTTACAAATCATGCATGATGAAAAAGGGACATCTCGAGGCCTCCATCTTTCATCCAGTGTTGCTTTTGATATCATGTAGATCTCGTCAGGGTACACAGTATAGAGGAGGAGCTACTCTATTAAAACTTTGGTAGTTGATCTTATTAAAGGAGGAGACAAGCAGCCTTCCGCTGAAGGACTACTCTTTGTCACAAACTCTTTTGGGTTTTTTTCGGTCTCACATAATGGAGCAGGCACCCACAGGAGTTGTACTGGTGTATTCCCTAGTGGGAATAATTATATGTAGAGTAACGTGCCTTGAATAAACTTCCACAATTCTCATGCTTAAATTCTAAGTGACTCTTAAGTCATTCTGGTTTTCAAGCTTCAAGATCCTATTTTTCAGAATATATTTTCTCAAAACTCAGTGCAGCCACAAATACATTATTTGACAAGCATGGCTGAGCTTCTCCTTCAGGTCCTTGGGTCACTGCCTTTCTGTTGCAAATGCATTGTCCAACATTTTTTTTGAAGGTTAGTTATTCTTATATTTTCTAGACATCTCCATTAACTTGGTAGGGTAAGGTGACAGCTGATTCACAAAGATTTTCAGATTTTGCTTTCTCCTAATGCTGGATTCATGGCTGTCTTGTTTGAAATAATTCAGTTGGATGACGAGGAAGAGAGGTATGTTGTAGGTCAGCTCTACTTACAACAGGAAGGGATTGGAGAAAAACTTTGTAAAATCTCTGGGTAAGGTATTGATTGATAGATAAGACGTAAACTGAGAAGTCCATTAGGATGTGTCTGTAGAGCTTCTATGGGACAGTTTGACAATACAGCGTGTCATTTGGGCAGACAAATTTTGCTCTTTGAGATTCTACCCAGTAACACTCTGCTAAACTGCAAAGTGTTGAGGATAGACTAGTGCTTCAGGCTTTACTTTGTTTTACCTTGTTTTATTCATTTTGTCTTGCTTCAGCCTTTGATTAAACATAATAGTTGTGTCAATGCACTGAGTAGCAAATGCCTGCCATATTATGGGTTTTGCTGTGTTAGGAGTAATGAATGGGAGCCAGTGTTTCTCTTTCAGAGAGGAAGACTGCCAGAATCAAAGATGTAAATAAGAGCCAAGGAAAATTCATTGCAAACCTGGCAAGTCTGGTCTGTCTTTATTTTTACTACACGGCACTCAGCACATCTTTCTTAGAGATGCTAAAACAAACAAAAACAAAAAACAGAATCCTGTTCCTTGTGCTGAACCTTACTCAGTCACAGCAGAGGTATTGTTCCTGGTCTTCTGTGCCAGGGGAGCAACCTCTGGAAACATTTTTGCTCAACACTGTACAACAGAAAGACAGGATATGGCTGCAGTTCTGTGTTTTAGGACGTGCATCTCAGGGAACAGGTGGGCCAGTGGTCTGGGGTGAAGAAAAGCTTCAGGAGGTCCCAGAAAACCTACAGCTCTGTCTAGACTACTGCACTGGAGCTTAAGACAGGCTTGAGAACCCCATTCAGAGAATTCTGCTAATTTAGTATTGACCCAAGCACAGATAATCAGTGACAATGCTAAAATCCAGCCTGCTGCCCCCTCCATGCAACACTCATGCTTCTAGCCCAGATGTTGACAAGTAGCACGTGGGTCTTGGCTCTTCATACAACAGCAGCCTGCTCTCCATCTACTTCTGCACTTCTGTGTCTCTGTTGGAAGAGGATCCAATGTCATGGACTGATCTGTTCAAACTTAAATCTTCCTGAGTGGAGAACAGGAAGTTCCAGAAAGTCATACTTTCTGGTTAGGATGACTCTCATAGGAACATTCCATTATTAAATGAGAAATTTTTCATATTGTTGAAGATCAAGTTGAAAAGGCAATAGGTGATTTTTGAAATACTGCTGTTCTTAGGTACTAAGTTGGATGGTGTTCTGGCAAGCAGAGAAATAATAAGTAACTCTTGTACAAATGAGTACTTAAATTAAAAAGGACAAAATCATGATTTAAGAAACCACAAATCCATCAGCTTAGGAGAAGAGAAAGGACCAAGAGGGTAAAACAATGGTGATTGCACGTTCTCAGAAATGTTCTTTGAGTGCTTACCAAACAGTATCTGTGAGCAGAGAAGGGAATTTTCTGACTATTGTCTGCGAATTTAAGGGTGTGGAAAGACTTCATCCCTGGCTTTAGTCTTAGACTAAACTGGCAGCAAATAGCTATGTGAAAGCAAGTGGGGTTTCCCTGAAGCAGTGCAAGGCATAGCTCTGAATAAAAGTCTGTATCTTCCTTTTTGGATGCAGTAGTACCATCTGGTCAGTGAAGCTTCAATTACCTGCAGCCTGTTTTGCTAATCTTGGTCAAAACTCTTGCTATTTGCAAGGAAGAGGTTTAACTTGGAGAGGGGAAAATTTAAATTCAAAGTGATTTGTGATTTTTCCACTATTTTTTAAAAAATTATTGTTGCTGTTTTGCATTTAATTAGTGGCCAATATTAAACTAAAACACCTAACAAATTCCTGCTATGGTCCCTGAAATGCAGCAGGTTTTTAATAACAGCAGTTTAGATTAAAAATCTAAAATAGTCCTGTGACTGTTCTTGCTAATGGCCTTCTTTCAGTTTGTGTGGCTGTCTTGCCTATTGCCTGGCTATGGAAATGCTTTGTGCAATAGCCCCAGAATTTGAATCAATGATGTAAACACTCCATAGGCCTCTTAAGAAATGTACCTCACACTGCAGGAAAATCAGATGGGAACAGTTAAAGTGAGAGAATTTCACTTTTGTGTTCCAGTTCATCAATCTCTAAAGAGACACTAGTAGGTCAAATGGGTCTAACACTGATCAATTTACAAGAAGAATCCGTTTTGAAAGTGAATCACAATTAATCTCCAACGGGCAATTGAAAAAAATAAAATAAAAAGATAGAGCCACTGGGGTCCTGGTTGGGGAGTACTTTGTTAGCTCAGCCCCTCACACATTTTTCATTTAGTCGTCCCTTAGAATCCATAATCCAGTTTGATCTGTTTTTTTACAGTCTTATTATATTTTTGTTCAGTTACCTCTTACTGGATCTGAGAACTTTTATTCGATTAATGCCTACCATGAAGAAGGACATCTCTACTTGGCTTTGAGGACAGGTTCCCTGCGGTGTAATAGCAACAAAGCGTGTCTGTCCGCCAGTCATCTTACCAAAGGCTGCTTTCCACCCACCTGCACCATAGGAGTGCACATGGGACATTGTTTGGTCACCACTCTGAAAGGTAAATATCTGTTGAACAGCAGCACAAGAGAACAACCACACTTGTCTCAGGATCTAGCAAAGTGCTCGTGGTTTTGTTTCCCTGTAAAGCTAACAGCATTTGTGCTACGACCAGCATACCAGTAAAGGTGTATGTGGCAATAGAGTGGAAGTAAATGAGGCATGTTGAGACTATATTTTCATGGGATTATTGGTGGGGAAAGCTACTGGTAAGTTGTATGTGAGCTGGAGAGACTGTTTAGTTACGTCGCCTATCTGAAAGGTAGTATCTGCTGAGACATTTCATACCTGTTGCTGATTCTAATTAATTAATACAGCCTGGAAAAGAGCTCATCATGGTCTACAGCTTCCTTACAAGGGGAGGAGGAAGGGTAGGTGCTGAACTCTTCTCTTTAGCAAGCAATGACAGAACCCGAGGGAATGGCAGGAAGATGCGCAAGGGGAGGTTCAGGTTGGACATTAGGAAAAGGTTCTTCACCCATAGGGTGGAGGAGCACTGGAACAGGCTCCCCAGGGAGGTGTCACGGCTCCAAGCCTGACAGTGTTCAAGAAGAGACTGGACAATGCCATCAGATACATGGTGTGAACTGTGGGGTTGTCATATGCAGGGACGGGAGTTGGACTCAATGATCCTTGTGGGTCCCTTCCAACTCAGGACATTCTATGATTCTACAATTGAAATGTGGAGCTTGTTCTCTTTATGGTGGTTAAGTTTGTGCACTATTTCCCTCAAGACAGTATTCACAGTTAATCTACTCAAAAATGGAAAAAATGCATATTGTGGGGATCTGAGAGACAAGTGAATGTCAAGTATGTGAAAGCAAAGTATGTGAACAGTCAGAGATCAGAGAAATGGAAACTTCCTGCAATCTGTTTCCATTAAAAAAAAAAAAAATAAAAAAGTCCAACAGAAATAATTGAGTGTTCACCCAAAGTGGTTGAAAATATTGTTTCTTTCTCAGATGCTAATGTCCATAACATCATCCAAGCTCAAGAAGCACAATGCACAGAAAAAGAAGTGGCAGGTATTTTCTTTAGCTCTGCCATCGTGAGCATGAGTGCAGATAAACTGTATTTTGGGGAGGTGAGGGGAAACAACTGCTTATGTGGGACTAAACCTGGAGGCTGGTGAAAGGACAATACTGTGGAAAACAGAAGGTGGAGAAAATCTTCAGAGAGAGATTTGGAAAGGGGAGAGCAGGGCAGTGCTGGCTGTGACAAGGTGCGCTCAGGGAAGGCTTTGGGTGACTCTGCAGTAGGCTATGTGGAAAATTATCAAGTATGGTTCAGTTTTTTATGTTTTGTTTCCCCACCTCTCTGTCAAAGACTATCTTATTGTTAAACTAAATGTGTCACCAAGTTAACTTTTTTCTGCGAATCTTCAGGGTTTTTTTCCATGAAGTCCCAGTTTCCTGGATGAAAATAATTGGAGAAGATTTCTCTTGTCTGTTTTCTAATTATTTTTAAGAGAGTTAATAGCTCTCTAGTGGTGATGAAAAGCTGATTAAACCTGATTGTTGTCTACCCTGAAAATAAACAAACAATAAATGATTACTTCAAACAGATCTCACATCTTTAAGGCAATCATAGTTGGCCTCAAGTGAGGCAGGGAATGTGGGGGCATCTCATACTTCATTTCCAACCTGGAGCATTTTAAAGCATAATCAAAATTATGCCACTTACCCTCCCCCTAGCTCCTCCCATCAATCACGTACATGGTTACATGATCATGAAGTGGCTCGTGCATGAATGAAGGAGCAATAGAAAACCAAAAATCCATCCTAGGCAGGTTGAGAACCACAAACCTAAAGTTCAGCCTTCTCTGAGTTTTGTGGAAAAAAAAAAAAACAAACCCAACCCCCCCCAAAAAAAAACTAAACAAACAAGCAAACAAAAACACTCTCAACCAAATAAAGAAGAGGATTTCTAGCTTTAGCCATGAAGAGAACATGCTGTTACTTATTCAAAGTCTGGCTGTGTTCTCACTTCAGTCAGAGTAACCGACTGAGCCTCCTGTATGGAAATACGTTGTTACTTCAGCTGTGACAGGTACTGGAAGGAGGATCCTCTGACAGTTCGGGTGCTTGATGGGGACATACCATGCTAGCAGCTTCTCTTACTGCTTCTGAAGAGCAGTATCAGTTTGCTGTGGTCACTGCTGTCCTGTCTTGGTAATGCAGTGACAGCAAGGTGTCCAGGACTATTCTCCTCAACACCTTTTCAGGTTTGCTCCTTTTCTATTGCAACAGAAACCAGAGCTCTATCCAGCTTCCTCATGCCTGTGAAAGGATGAAAACAGCAGCCAGCAGCTCATTAACCTGCTCTAATTGATCACTACATAACTCAAGTGGGGTCTCTTTCCCTGCCCACCAGCCTTTCTCTTGATGCTCACACATGTGCTGCTGCCAAGCAGGTGAACTTCCCAGACGAGGCAGGGAGAGATGCTGTGCAAATGAGAAACTGAGAAGGGATGAGGAAGGAGGCCTGAAGGATTGATCTGGAAGAGAAAAGGATGAAGGAAAGCCCTTCTGGAGGTGAGGAGCCAAAATATAATTTATTTGACCTCTGAAATTTTCTTGTACCAGGGAATGCAGTAACTGGTACTGCTGGAAATGAAAATACCTGAGAGAGTGTGTTACCTTATGTATTCATATTGGAATTCAGAATTTTTCTGGTTACAATGAGAAAGACAAGGGCTTGCAGGAGAGAGGTGGAATCACTCTATGTACATGTCTGTCAGGGTAAATAAACCAGATAGAGCATGTGCTTACACATCACAAATGATACATCTTTTTGAGATCAGTCCACATTTTAAATTTGCTTTTTCTTCTGGCAGTGTAATATTGATTCCAGGGGCGCAAGACCAGTGGCTCAGGAGATAATTAACAGATATATCTACCTGCTCATTTTTCTTCTTGACTCAGTAGTAGGCTGCTGTCAGGAATAAGAAAACCTTATATGACTCCTGGTACCTGAAGAGCACGATACAAGCAGCTACAGCCTCACGCAGGTCTCTCAAATGCTCTCAGTGAGAGCTAAACCTGTCTGTTCCATGCCCATGCTGTGGTTGTGGTGGCCCAGTGAGCTCCAAACAAGCAGATGCTTCTCCATGGTGCAATGTTGAGCAGAGATCAGGGTTCAGGACTCAAGACTAGTGTGGTCAGTGCTGGTATCAGAATGAAGTAATCCCCAGCTCAGGGATAACTGTGTGCACTCTGTGTGATGGTCAGTCGTTCCACCCGGCATAATGTTGCCAAACTGTTAAAAAAAAAAAAAAGGTAATACAACTGGGAGGCTGACTCTGTGTGTGCTTCTGTTCATCAAGATTGGGTCCTTCTTTAAAATGCAATTGTTTATTGACCCAACTCCAAGTCTTCATGCCATGCAAATGTCTCGCTAGCTTATTAGCAGTATTTTGCCTTTGTCATTCAATTACAGAAAAAGAGGAATATTACACATTTTTTTAAAATTTATTTTTTAGTAACAGTTCCTGAACTGATGAGTCAGGAACCTGGTTCTGGAATTTTTCTATTCAGTAGAGCAATAATTATTTTTTAAAATAACTTGAGGAGCAGGCTCTGATATATAACATTTTCTAACATCAAGTAAAAAGCTTGTCCCATAGAATGAAAGTCGAGTGCCAAAACAAGACCAAGAAGCTGAGTTATAGCTCCTTGGTCTGTGCCTCTCCCCTCCTGTGCAAGTTTTGTTCTTCAGTATTGCCACAAGAGATTCTACATGCTAGGGGCAGAATTTTCAACCAATCCCAAGCTGACTGTGTTATCTTTGTACAGCAATGGGAATATCAAAAATGTTACCTTTCGATTTGCTCATAGTTATCCTTTGTTCTACCCCAACACTGACAGAGAGAACAGGGGTAGCATACAACAGTATATTTTGTTATTGGCTTATGTAGTTGATAATACAGGTGCTAAAAATGTGAGTTCAGCCCATAATTACACTTCTGGAAATTTAGTGCTGTAGTTATGAAATGCTTTTCCTTAGAATGTTTTAACAATTAGCTAATGAGTCCCAAGTGAAACAATTATGCCATATACCCGGACAGTTGGGATTCTTCATCAGCCAGTGTGCATCCACCGCTCATAAAGCATGTTTGTGTTCTAAAAGCACAACTAGCTGCTCTGCGCTTTCCTCTTGGAGCATTTCATGAATTGAAACAAAAGCAGAGACCAGATTACAATGCTGACACAGAAAAGTACAGACCCTGTTGCAGTCAGGGCTTGGTACAGCTTAGGGAAGCAGGAGTGGACATGCTGTAACTATTCACTGTGAATTAGACTTTTGGGGAATAATAAGGAAATAAAGTATTCTAGTGCAGTAGAATCAGAAAGAACCGTATTTGATTGCATAAGGATGCTCAGAACCACCAGAAAGATATCTAATTATAACACAAGCTGACCCTGTCTGCATGGAAAAAAATCAATATGTGTAGGAGGTATTTTCAGTTTCTTTCTACCACAATTTTCCTCCACTAATCTGACTTGATGACTGTCTGTGGTTGGGGTGCTGAGGATGACACCGTGAACAGTGTCTATTTACCTTGCATTTATATTCCAGTGCTCTTTAATTTTTTTTTTTCCCCGAGGCATAAAGGAGGTGTAGTCTTGTGGTCTTGTTACAGACCCTGAGCAAACATGTAATCCAACCCTATGGATGGTGAAGGGAGCCTTGACCATCCCATAGGTGTTCAGCCTCCACCAAAGCAAACTCCATGAGTTTTTTTAACAGCTTGTATCACGAGTTTCCCACACTTAACTACAGAAAGTTTCTCCTCATGCACTCACCAAATTATCTTTGCAGGACACTTAATTTATTTTTATGCTACTTGCAGTAGCTACATGGAACTTCTTTAAATCATGCCCTTCCTTAAAGCAAACCTCTTCAAGGAGGCAGTTAGTGCATCTCCAATAAACTCTCTTTTCTCAACTAAACAAACGCAGCTACTTCAACCTTTCTTTACTGCTCACACTTGCTGAATCTCTTAATTTTCATGCTATTTTCTTGGAATTGTTTCTTGTTCTTAATTCAAATGGTCATCCATAGTCAGTGCTCATCTGCTTCTTGCATGTGAGCCATGGGCTGGCCACAAGACAGCCGGAACAGCTCTGGGACCTCCCCGTGCATTATCCAGAGGTACAAACTGACACAAAGCCACATCCTCCATCCCCTCTCTCCCTCTCTTTCCCAGGCAATGTCTGCAAAATAACCTACCCGCTCACCTGGGTCTCTGGTGAGTGGGAAGAAAGGTGAGTGACTTGCTCTATATCTGTTGGGTCAGTTACATTTTCCTTTTATGGGAGAAATGAAATTCTTCCATCAATTCAGGGTATAGAAAACTGTGTCTTGTTGCTTGAGATAATCTGTGCAACAGCTCTATTGCTTTGCTACCTGGCAGGCAAATTTTGCAATAAAGGAAAAGGCATATTTGCCTTGCCTGAAACATCCAGTTGAAGAGATTTCCTTCAAAGACGTTTCTCTCCACGTTTTTTGGCGTGCTGCCTGCTTTACGTGAGTACTGCTCTGTGTCTGGGAGGTCAGTTGGGAGTGGAGTGGGGCACCGACTCTGCTCTGCCTCCTCTTTGAACAGGGTTGAAGCAA
The DNA here is from genome assembly GCF_964273445.1 of Streptopelia decaocto. Lineage (NCBI taxonomy): Eukaryota > Metazoa > Chordata > Aves > Columbiformes > Columbidae > Streptopelia > Streptopelia decaocto. Next base: position 13,310,108 of record NC_138662.1, read on the forward strand.
TTCCTGCACTTCCTTGAACACAGCACCTGCAAGTCTGCCCGTCTCGTCAGTAGGCCATACACCAGGGGGTGGGGAAGGTTTTGAGCTGTAGGTAGGGACTGAAAGAACCTGGATAATCACAATGAAAAATTCTCTCTAATAAATGTAGTTGAAAGAGTTGAAATGCTGGGCTGTAATGAGGAGATATGCTGTGTCGGCTATCCAAGTTGGGAAGTCTGTGCAACCTTAAAAGGAAACCTTGATAGCAATACTTACCTCTTCAGGAGTTTAGTTTGGCAGAAGAGCTCTTTGTATGATAGTGATGGGTCTATTCTGACTCTACAGTTAGAGCAGTTCTGAGTGGTTCTGTTGGTAAGATGTTGACTCAGTTTGAGCTGAGAGAACAGGTTCTAACATGTTTTCCTAAAAGTTATTTTTCTGAATGAGATTCTATTTAATTTAGATGTTCCTCTCATACACAGAGATTATACTTTTGAACCGCAAGTGATCAATTATTTGTGCCAGCATGACTCATATGCTTCATTTGCAAGACTACTTATTCTTGCCATATAAATACACTTAAAAACTGTGAGTTCTAGTGACCACAGGTCCCAGAATATATGCTGGACTTAGTGCATATGAAGTAGCTACTACTCCCTTGCCTGGAGGGGATCTGAACTAGCCCCTGTAGTTTGCATTGTAGCAGGTTCTGAGTGGATGCCCAACTTGTTCTGCTTCAGCAGAGAAGGCAACAGCTTTGGTTTCAAACTCCTCCTTACTCTGTGTCAGCTTGAGATCTTCTGGCAGTCCTTTAGTTCTCACCTTCAGTCCCTTGCCTGCATTTGTTTTCTGATTCCATGTATTGCTGTCACTGCTTCTGTATGACCCAAGCTCCACTGGATTAAACTTGGAGGCCACAAACACATAAAATGAGTCCAACTGAAAAAGGCTTTCCTACAGAGCGTCAACCCAACTCACTATTCTGACTCTGTCTGAAGAGTCTTTTCACTTCAGTTTGCCAGGTGGAGCTTGATGTGATTGGACCTTCAGTGATACCTGCAGGGAAGTAGACACAGCAGAAAAGTTGATGTTGGCTTTTGGAGTAAAGGTTAGAGGAACTGGGCCCAAGAAAAGCTTTTCTTCCTTGCGCTGTGAGATTAATCTTATGACAGTACATGAATAACTTAGAGTCCTTTCACAGTTTGCATAGTGCCTTCCAACCTGGTGTAACTTACTCAGTGAGAGTAACAGCTGGCAGAACTGAGCCTTTAAGTACCTGATGTGTCTCTGGGTGATGCACCAGCTGGAAAACCAAGCAGAGTATATCAGGAGAGAACATGAGGTACAAGCCATAAGGTTTGTTACCTCTGTTTGTGGTATTGTTAAAGATCATCTCTGGTTACTATATATTCTTAGTCTCGCTTAAAAATATCTGATGCTGAGAACTTGGCAATGAGGCAGAGAAGAGCTGTGTGATGGGTTTAATAGTGCAAAGCCCTCCAAGGAGAGGTTTCCTCTGTATCACTCATGCGAAAGTCAGGGACTTGATGACGGAGAGTAGAGGTCATTTTCATCTGCCAGCAAGAGGCTTAACGAGATCAGATGCCCAGCAGCAGAAGCTGGACAAATTCAGCTTAGAAATCAGGTGCGGTGTTTAAAATGATGTTAATTAACTGCTGAAATAACTTAATTGTGTTGAATTTACTGCCATTTGAAGTCTTCAGATCAAGCTAAAGTTACCTGATCTGACGTAGGGATATCTGGGTGAGTGCCAGGGGACTAAATTCGGAATCTAAACCGTGTTATTTCTCTCTGGCCAGGCCATTTCTGTGGGCACAGAGGGACCCTGAGGAGACGGGCCATGGCCCGTGAGGTGGTGGGGGAGCTGGTGAGGGTGAACGGAGGGATTCTGTGACAGCAACGTGTTAATATGATTAATGACAAAACTTAATTTGCACGGACAGTTCATTCTCGCACAAAGGAGCGCTTGCAAATTAGAGGCTTTGCGACAGGAGGGGGCCTGGGAGTGGGTGTCTCTGAGGACCAGGATGGCTCTGGTGGGGAACGATGAGCCGGGGCTCGACGGAGCAACCGGCGCACATTGTACGGATGAGATTTAATGAGATTTCCGCGGAATAACAAAAGTTGGAAGTGTTTAATAGCTGCCCGCTAAATTATGCATGCGGGCAGGGCCGGGGGCGGCTCCGCGGGGCGGGGGGGCGGCGGGCGCCGGCGGAGCCGCCGAGGCGGCTCACGGCCGCCAGGGGGCAGCAGCGCCACGCCGCAGGGCCGGCGGGTCCCGTCGCTTTCAGGGAGGCGAGAGCGTCCCAGCCGCCCCCCGTCGCATCCCCGGTGCGGTTCAGCACCGAAAAAACAGTTACTCCGCACCGACAAAACCATTTCCCCACTCGCGGCCCTAAATCTGCTGTGGGCTGCCACGCCGGGCAGAGGAGGGTCACTTTTCAGGGGTCGGCCCTTCCTTATGGGCTGGGGGCAAACTGCTGCTGTGGGATAAATGTGCCTTTGGAGGGATATGGCTAAATATATGTCCCATTTGGAGTCGTTTAGCCCTGAAATGGGTGGTTTGTGTTACTTAGCTGGTATGTGTAACAGGCAGAACTGGCCGAGCAGGTGTTTGCTTTTGCTCTTTTTCCTATTTTGTCTGTTTCCCCTCAAACTCGAATAGCAGGGCTTTTCAAATATACGTAGTGACCGCACTAGATAGATTTTGTTTGCTGTTTGGGGATTTTGTTCATTTGTTTGCTTTTGTTTGGGTTTTTTAATTTGTTTTTTAGTTGCTTGGTTTGGGGTTTTTTGTTGTTTTGTGTTTTTTGTTTGTTTTCCGAAGAAATTGTAGATGTTGCTCTGTTTTCTCTCAGTTCTTTATTCAGTAGGACATGGGAGTTTAACAGGGCTGAGGGGGAGGTTAAACTCTCAGGCTGGCAAATCGCCCTGTGAAGGATGTGGCATCTGTACGTGCTCCCTTCTAAAGAGTTGCTCTGCAGAAGAGGAGTCTTTTGAGGGATGTGCTATCTTCATTTTAAGTGAGGAATTATTGAGAATGGAGAAATTAAGGTCTTTTAAATATTTAATGGACAGAGGTTTTCTAAATTATTTAATAGCTTATTATAAAAGATGGTATAAAATGGCTTAGTAATTTATTCTTTACAGAAAGTAACCATAAGAAGTATTTTACAACATGTAAATATTGGTAGGAAAAGTACTTAATTTAAAATGCTATCTTATTCTGTCTGTCAAAGGAATTATATAGTGCTCATATAATTGTCAAATAACTTCAGACCTTTATTGTTTCTGTTCTTGAAATACTTCTCTGGCATAGGCAAATGCTATTTATACCAATTTTACTCAAGTCTACAGGCACAGAAACAGACTGTGCTGGGACTGAGGTGCAATTCCCTTCAGATACTAGAACATAGAGTCTTAGTTCAGGCTCATGGATGCCCTAGATACTGGCACAGGATAATTTTGTGGCCTGAAGTGTGGTCTGGGGTGACTGACATGCAAAGCAGGTGTTCATGGTCAGCCCAGGTGTAAATGCTGAGAGGGGGACCTTTCCCTCCTTCTCCCTCCTTCCTTCTTTTCTTTACTGTAGCTTTGCTAGAGATGGAGGTGGGGGTTCAGTAGCCTCCTGCCTAGTGCTCATTGTATAAAAAAGACCCTTTCTTAATGAAATTGCTTTCCTTGGGTAACTTCCATTCAAATCCCTCTTGTGTAAATTAACCCTGCTGCGTTGAAGTCAAGGACTTCATCCACAAAATTCCGGTTGTTGCCAGATGTACTGGCACCCCTTGGGAGGTGATGCTGGATTGTATTTTGTTTGAAGCAGCGCTCGGTTTGCTGTCAGGGAGGGCTGGTGCCCGTTTTGGGAGCAGCTGCCTTGGCAGGACATGCTGCCCCAGCAGAGCTCCTGGCCAGGGACTCAGGAGTGATTTGCTGCTTTGCAAATGAGCAGCTCTGCTTTGCAAAGTAACGTTGTGCCCTGAGACGAGGCAGGGAGGGGCATTAAAACCACTGATCGCAAAATACACACAAAACATGGTTTTGCCGTGAGAAGCCTAGAATTCCTTTTATTATACTGTTATTAACTAGGTGAGCCTCTTGTTTTTGTTCTGATCTGCCTCCTTTATTGACATAAAACCGCTGAATCTCAGATTTAAGACCGCACCATCGGAGTTAGCCTTATGCTCATCTCAAACAACTCTATTTTCTTAAGAAATATTGCTGCCTGGAAGGCACCAGAAAGCCTCAAGATATGCTGGTGGCTGTATCATCTGCCCCCTTTCGTTATATCAGTTTAATTAGGATGACTTAGAATAATGAATGCTTCCTTGTCTTTTACCTGTGTTTAACATATGTTTACAGAACAGGTTACACTAAAATTAGTATTTATCTGTAGATGCATCTACACAGTTTTTTTTCCCTCTGTAATAAAAATTATGGAACAGATAAACACTAAAGCTCGAGTTAGTATATTGCAATATTGATTTCTGCAAGAACACTGTAAGAATATATTTATTGTCCTGTTATGAAATGGGTAAAAATGTATCACACAACCATTTCAGTCATTCAATACTACATTGAAAAGTCTGTTTGTTTGCTTTTTCTTAACAGGCCTTTGAAGGCACCCTTTTTTTTTTTTTTAAATTTAATTTTATGTGTATTTGTGGAAGAAAGGATTAATATAGGACTGAGTGCTTTGTCTTAAGACATCTCTTTGCTCGCATTTTGTTTTGATTAGAACTGCTGCGTTGTGATTTTGGCTCACTCTGAACCTCTTCAAGTTGAAAAGTGAAGATTGAGTAAAATGTGATTAACTATAGACTGCTGGCCTGGTACATCTTTAATTCCAGCAATGACTCTGTTTTCTCATGGCATTCTGAACAGAAAGGAGCTGAGTGCATTGAGCCAGGGGCTTTCCTGTCCTAACCTTCTGAAAGGTGTCTGCCTATGTGCTTTTATGACCCAGAGGTGTTTTGCCTCTAAATGTGACAGTGTAATTTCATGCTTATTAAAAGCAAAGTTTTAATTGATCAAGGGAAGAGTGAAATGAAAAGAGTAGCTGGAGAAGATGAGAAACGTTTATTGTGATCACTCCGTAGGTGAAGACCACATTATTATTGCTCTCACAAATTGCACTGTGTTGTGTTTTCAATAGGAGAAGGTCAAGCTAAGCCCAGGGATAGAAGTGAGAAAACAAATAAAAACAATAAAAACAAAGAGACTCAAATGCCTATGAAATGGGGGGTTTGAGGTCATTATTCTGCAGAACATGTGTCAGTACGGCTGCAAAAGTGTCTCCATATAGTGATTTCAAAGAGTAGCTTGTGGGTATAGGTGAGCTGGGTGTGAGATGTGATGTTGGAAGGAAGTAGAGACGAAAGTGTCAGAGGATGCTATAATGCATAGATCACACAGCGATGATCCTACGGATGTGACCCTTCAGAGCCTCCACTCCTGAGGCAGCCAGACTCCAAGGGCCTTGGCCAAATCTTTCTGAAGACAATGAAAGATTTTTCCCCTCTCTTTAATAATCTCTGGTTCAAAATGTTGGAGGTTTCATGTACGCATCTGGAAATCTGTGTGCACGGGGGTGGTGTCTTAGACCTTACAGCTTTCACAGCAGCTGGGTGATGAGAGGGCACGTGGTTATAAGGACACAGCAAACTGTGCATATTAGGTTTGTAATTTCTAGTATAGTGAACTCTGCCTTTAGTTAATATAGTGATATTTCAGTGCTGCTTTATCAGTTTCTCTGTGCTCTTGGAAACAGGTGAAAAGAGCAATACAACTGCTGCCTTTTGCCTTTGAATGCGCTGTAGATGGCACTGTGAAACAATGATTTTGGTAACAAAGGCCTGTTTTACAGCATCATTCCAGACGTTAATTGCAGTGTAATATGGCTTTCTTTCTAGGTCCCCAAAGCGAAGGAAAAATTCTGAAATGCAGAAAGGCTTATTTGCTGCTGCAAATGGGAATCTGGAATAACTATGAAAAACACACTGAAATAATTGTGTTTGACTGGAACAAAATTCTTGCAAAGTCCCCAAGGTAAGAGCACTTTTTATCTTTTGGATGACACTGAAGATTTGCTGTTCTGGTTAGCAACAATAGCCACTTGAATCCAAGAGAGAATGAAGGCTTGACATTTCTGAAAGCAGCAGCCCACGGACGCTGAGGGGCTCAGTACGCCTTGCTGCATCTGGCTGCTAAAATTCATTTTTTCCCTGCCTTTTTAAAGATCCCCTAGTATTTCTTTACATTAGTGGGCTTAAGACTTGTGTGCTGTCTTCCTGCAAGGCAGACTAAAGTCTGCAAATGTATCATTTGAATGGCACTGGGTGCTTTTAGCAGCCTTTCAGTGTCAATGGAATAAAGTTGATGTTTTGTAGCAATACACTTATTCCTGAATTTGAATATACTTACAAAAGGGTGGGATTACCCTGTTAACCTGTTGAAACCTGGTTTGCCGTTCCCTAATGTCAGGACCGTGGCTTCAAAACAGTCAAACACATAATCTGGGAAAGGTTTTGAAATGGGGTCAGCACGCAACCATTTCCACTGAGACCAGCACTGCTTCTGCACTGCGAATGGTGGGAGCACCTGTGTTCTCGTACACGCTGAAATAGCAGCTGTTGAGCATGTGGTGCCTGATTTGGCACTAAATACCTGCCCCTGCCATCAGCTCACACCAGAAGAGGCATGCTCAAAATGTCTGATCTGTGGTAATTTCAAGGGTTCGATCCTGCTTTCAGTCACACCACAGGAAACACCGTAGGAAGGTCCCTGTCTTCATTGTGATACTACAGAGTGACACCAGAGCTGGTGTCTCCACTGATACTTGGATCAGATTCCTGTGTTTGCATTTAGTGCGACAGAGTGATGGTATTGCAGGATGAGCGGATAATTACTTCCTATTCAGTGGTAACCTGTGCATGAGGTGTAAGCCGTGTGTTTCTCATGGAGAGAGCAGGAAAACTAAGGTAAAATTCAGCTCTCTCCTCAAGAAAATGAGGTTCAGTTACTTGGGGAAGATTTGGGTCACTAAAATCTGAAATGGTAGGTTGATTTCAGAGCTCACGGGACAGTTTCCTTAGATTAATATTGGATCAAGAGCAATAATAACGTTTGTGCTGGTTTCACAGTGACTCAATCCCATTAGCCGCAATCGCATTATGTGGTTCAGGTGGGTGCAAAAGGTGGATTAGGTCCATGCTTATTAGCTGAAGTGTAACTGCTCTGAATTAGCCTGGAAGTGCTCCATAAGAGGATGCTTGTATGGTAGGCAAGGACCAGTGACATCTTTATCTTCTGGGCTTGATTCATGCTTGCGGAAGAGTCCTGTATATGGCTGCAAAAGAGTCTCAGTGTGTTTCTTCCTGTACTGGTTCATTCGCATTCAGGGTGGTAACACGGTGGGCTCAAAACAAAGCATCTTAATGCAAGGAAAAGTACCTTTTTGTCAAATCAGTCCTTAAAATGTGGTTTCTTTATATGTATATTTTTTCTTACATCTGTAGACGTGGTAAGTTATTTTTAGCAATATTTGAGTAGATTTTTAGAGGAGTTTGTAGGCGGAGTAAAGTCTACAAGGACAGCAGAGGGTGCTGGGTTTTTCACCAATTCTTTTCTTTCAAGTGTGTAGTGTTTGCTAAAGTACATACAACAGTCTTTTGGTCTCTTAAATTTTGATATTAATAAGTGCATTTCTGATATGTTTGGGCCTTATCAACATACCCATTCTTACAAAATTGGATAACAAAATGTTTTTGTGACATGTGAAAGGGAAAATTATGCAAGCACTTTTCAATGAGAAAACATGAGATATGTTTTGGTTTCACTTTTAGATCATTACCCAATTTAAAACAGAAGTGCTTCATCTAGTTTTGACAGTAGAGCTAAGGCATGAGTTAGGTTGGTTTCTTATTTTAAACTATCAGTATTTTCATCACTTGAATGTTGGATTAGCTGAATATTTTCAGGTATTTTAAAGACATACAGATAAACAAATTGTTTAGAAAATACTTGGAAGAATTGGAACTGGAATCTGCAGGGGAAAGAGGTTCCCAAAGGACTTTTTGCTGCATGCTTATGATAGACTTGCCCAAATCCCAGCATGCTGATTAACTGCAGACTAACATCCCTGCTATGAAAGCGTTGTTTAGTTCAATTTATGCAAATCTATAAATTGCCTTTAATTAATTTGATGTATTCCTGCTTACAACATTTGCTGAAAGTATGGAACATTGTATCTAAGGGTTCAACTGCATAATGGCCATTTATGTATTGCACGAGTAATAAATCATGGTAACCGAGTTTAAGAGAATGATTAGATTACCTTTCTATATGATGAATGGCATAACATAAGCTATTGAGGGATTTAATTGTAGATATTTGCAGCAAAATGACTAAGGATTTGTGGTCTTAGTTCTAACACTGTCATGAATAAGACTAACAACATCCGCCTTCTTTAGAACAACTGTTTTCTGAAATGCAGTTTCTAACACCCTGGCAGAGCAGCAAGTTCTTGCTTATTTGGCTGAGGTGCTGGTTTCATGAATCTCTAACCCTCAGCAAATTTACCAATCTCTAGGAAATTCGGCAGGGGTTGTGTGTTTGGGATATCGAGGCAATTTATCTGCATGACTACAGGGGAGTCGGTAGCTTTAACAAATATGTCCTTAGAAATATTAAGTAAAAATTATATTTTTCTGTCATGTTTCTATAATTTTGAGGCAGGTGCAGTTTAAAAATAGTAGCACAACTTATAAATATGTATATTTAAACTTGAGTGTGGATGGATGTGAAAAAAAAAGAAAACATAACCCCTTATGTCAGACTTATAGAAATGTATTGCACTCATGTGTTGTTATAAATATGTATTTGTGGGTAATAAGATGTGTGATAGCCTTTGCATTGCTTCTAATTATAAAACATGCTTCACAAAATATTGATCACAACCAAACCACGAGAATGCTTTTGTCAGTGTTGCCTTGTAATAAGCCGTATTAGTTATTCTTCAGCATCTTTTCAGCTTTTCATTCCCCGCATTATTTTTATGTTATTCCCTACTCGCATTGTTCTTTCACTCAACTGCTTCCTTTTCTGCCTCCAGGATGAGATTCTGTGCCAAATCAATGCTTCTGTCTGACTGGCTCTTTCTGGTCTATGTGTTAATGGTCTGCTGTAAATTGTTGTCCGCCTCTAGCCACCATCCCCGGGGGCACACAGGTAGGAGCTTTTAAACTCATTATGTGCTACTGAGACCAATTAATACTGCTTGCAGAATGGTAGAGCCCACTTTTTAGCAATGGATAATTGATGAGGCTGTTGACAGCATGTTATAATCAGTTCAATGGGTTAAAAATACAACAACAAGAAGCAAAATGAGTTATTGTAAACTTTCACGGTTTTTCATTAGTAATTTATGTACTGAAGCTCACCAGATGGTTTTTGGAGTGACTTCATGACTGCTAGGGCTTTGGGATTTGTTTGTGTCCTTTTGTTTTATCCTTACTATGGAAGTTACATGCACCTCAATAAGGTCCAGAGCTTTCAATGGAGTAGCTGATGGCTTTTAGGCATATTTTGTGCTTCAGTGTCCCTGTCCTCACAATGCACCTTGGACAGTCAGGTCCCCCACCCCAGGGCACGGTGACTCCTCACATTTACCTCGCCTGGCTGGGGAACAAAGGAGCAGGACCCTTGGTCAATTGACAGGGCCACCAGCCGAGGAGGTGCCCAGACCTAGAGAAGCTTCTGGACCAGCTCCTAATGGCCACAGACAGATCCAACCAGGCTGTAAGACAGGGCCCATGCTGAAGCCCCACTTGGAGTCTTCTGGGAGCAGCGAGACTGTGAACAGAGTCCTGCCTTTGCTGCTTAAAGAAGCTTACTGGGATTGAGAGCCCTCACCTTCCACTTGGTGAGTGATTATTTCTCCTGGATATATCCTTGAGTGAGCCCTTGCTCCTCCTGGGCAAGTGATTATTTCTGCTGGGTACCCTGCAGTCAGAGAGGCCTCTTTAGAGTGAGTGCGTGCACGCTGTGCACCATCCTTCTTGTGTGGTTGTATGGTAATAATATCCCCAACTGGTACATCCAACCTGCAGTTTATTAAATGTTGCCAGAGTGCTGATTGATTTTTGGATCATACCACTGCTTGTATTGGCTTCTGTCATTTGTTTTTGGTCTGTTGGTTGTTTTTGATTCTGAATTACAGTTGATTTAAGCTTATTATTTGCTTGGAGTTGTTTTGAGGTGCCTCTGTGACACTTATCCAAAGATATTCTGAGGAGTATCTTTATCTTCTGCTTAATCCAGTTGTTATCAAGAGACTTCACAATGGTATCATTAGCTTTGGTGGGCAATAGATCAAAGCCCTCAGATTTAGAGTAGTCAGTTCTTTCACTAAGTACCACAAATACTGAACTGTGGTTTAGTTCAGCTTGTGGTATGCTCCTTCTCCTAACCTGCATAGTGAGGCAAGCAAAAAGACATTTCATTTATGAGAATGTGCTGTTGTAGCAGAGTATATCTACGAGGCACAATGTAGTATCTTATTATAAATGACAGAAATAGCTCAGAACAAGCTGGGTTGGCTTCATGAAGAGATACCAGACTGGAACTTCAAAGCAACATGTCTGTACCAGGATCTTGCAGACACATCAGCTTGAATGCGGAAAAAAATACAGATGTAGTAGTGTTCATGCAAAGATATCAGTGCGAGTCCTGAAACAGGATAGCTGTGTTAGCCCTGTGTCACCTTGTATCCCAGGAGAGAGAGAGAAGATAACAAAATACCACCTGCAACCTCTGCTTTTTAGCAAAGGTCAAAAGCCTGGCTACAGCTCCATAGTGAGATGACTGTGTTCTCAATACCATAGTTAGCTTCATGCTGGCTTGGAGATTTCTGCAAGTGTTGCTATTTGTGAGGTAGTCTCATTCTTAAATTAGGTGTAATGCCTTAAATCCGTATGTAATATTCTCAGCTCTGAGCCAGACTGTTGTGGGTCTAGGTCTAATGTTAGCTAGCATTCACTTCAGCTCAGTGCTAGGAAGTCAGGATGCATTTGTTAGAGGCTCCATCCTCCAGATGAGACAACCTATTGATCTCTTTTCTGGCTGCTTCTGGTGATTGTCTGGGTAGGAGCTGAAGGCTCCTCATGTGCTTGCCAAAATCTCTTCAGTTCTGGCAAGCAGGACTGACTGTGACCTGCATGTAGCTGCTGTGTCTATGTACATGCTCACAGCACATCAGCAGTGTCTGTGTCTGAGCACACAAAACATCTCCTTGCCTTACCCCATCACCACCTCTGCATTCCCTGGTGCTATGCAACACTCACATGTGTTTACCATTAAATGCAGTCACAGGTTATGGAGAATAACTGACATGTCACAGTAAAAGCCCATAAAGTGATTCCAATGAATAAACAGAGTGTTAGAGGATGATCTGTATCACTGTTTTGTGGGTAGCTGTTATGGAAAGGAGTTGAATCACTTCACTGAGGAGGGGGGGTCTATGTACAATGACAAGTTAATTAGGACCTCTTGACCTTTCCTGTAAACAACTGCTGCTTAGAAGAGCTTTTCAGAGCTGGCTACACAGCAAAAGCTGGAGAACAACCTTCTGCAGCTTTTGTCATTCAGGGAAGAGTCTTGTAAAAAGAAATGTTATTTTTGTCTTTTAAAGATGCACTTTGCATGTGTACCTAAGGGAAATACCTGTAATAAGGCAGTAGTGATCCTGTGTTGTGGGCTTGTATGATGAACATTCATTATGTGTTATGTAAATGATGACAATAACATTTCAGAATGCTTGACTGCATACCTTTAATTGACACCAGGAATTCTTTCCCCCATATCAAAGAGGTACTGTAAACTAAAATCAAGCTGCTTGACTGTTAAACAAATTTGTATAAAGTGCTTTCTCTGGTAGGCTAAAGGTTCTGCTCTTCACAAATAGTTGGTCAGATTGTGGAGCTCTTTTTCAAACAGACACCCCTGAAGCTAGAGCCTTCATACACCTTTTTAGACTATGGTGTTATATTCTTCCCCAGAGATGAGTTTCTCTTGTGTGTACAATGAAGTGAACCCCAACCTACTTCATGATTCCATGTAGTGGATGAAACAGTCACCTCATGTTTAATTCTCCAGCTCCCCATGTCTGACATATGGCACCACAGAGCATTTTGAGGGCTTCGGGGGGCTCTCCTCAAGGGGCCTACAATTCTCAGCCTCATTTTATCTTTGTTGTTTGATACATCATCTAGATTGACCTTCTAATGTACGATCAGATCTGTGATGTAGTCTGACACATAAGCAAGACGATGCCTTGTTTATCAGGAAAGCAAATAATTTAGGGTTTTTAGTGTAGCCTGTTTTGTGGAAAGCAAATAAGTAGCCTCATTTGTTTAATACAAATTAGCATGGTCTTGGATGGCACTTGAGATAAAATTTTTGCTGTCAATAGACAACTTAAGTATTTTTCAAAGTAAACAGTCCCGAAGCACACTAGAGGGATGAATTCAAGCTTTGGGTTTGGCAAAAATTTTGTCCTGTGTCCCTGAAGTCAGGCAGCCTTAACCTGACAAATAAGTACCGAGGTGGGAAATACATGCTCGATGTGCCTAGCCTGGGATGCTTCAGGAGAAGCTGTTTTTTAAGAACATGCTGTGTCTGCTTCTGAAAATCAGTGTGTTTCAACCTATGTACTTGATATCGCTAGTCACTTTTGAAAAAATACTTAGTTGTTAAAGCTAAGAAAGTTTATTAACCAAGAACAGACAATAGAATATAAGATGAAAAGTGGGGTTTGACTTTTTTTTTGTTGTTGTTCCCAAAATACTGCTGTTTTTAAGGAGCCTAATCTAGGAAAAGACAATTATTGACTTTGGTCATGTTAGATGGTGCCTGAAAGAATGACATTTGGCAGCTGTGTCTGCAGTATTCAGACAGGAACAGAGACTAGATCTTTAAGGACCCAATAACCATCCTGTTTCTGAAAAATGGGAGAGAATGCCATTGAGCATCCCCTTTGATAGAAAGGGCCTCTTCACTGTAATAATGTGTAAGACAGACTTAGTTCTTTCTTTTTGTTCTGCAAAACATTCACCACCCTCAAATAACTGTTAGTGAAGAAAGAGTCTGTTCAATCTGGCAAGCCAATCCTGCCATGGCTGTGAAACAGTGTGGATCTTGAGCCCAGCTTTGGAGGCCACAGCCTGTTTTTCATTTGAATGCTGCAATTGCTTTGACTGGCAGTTAACCAGGCTAAAGGTAGAGGAGAAATGTTTCCTCTCATTATCATTAGCTCACTAAAGATGCTGCTCATACAGATTATTTCAGCAGGCTCACTGTACATCTGTATAGAGAAGACACTTCAGAATACTCAAGTGACTTTGCTGCTCTGAATTACCTTTCTGAAGAGTTTCTTTTGCACTGACAATAGCTGGAGGAAGCGTAAGCACCAGCCTTGCTACAGCTATTTAAAATTGGGCAGTATTTCAGGCTCCCAGAGTACCTAACTGATACTGATAAAATGATCAATTCCATGCTGTGCTGAATGAAGCAACATACATTTAGCACCAGAAAAGATGTGTTTTCACCTCACTGCTATAAGTCAGGATCCACAAATGAAATGAAACATTGAAGCGATACTCCCTCAGGTCACCTCATGTGGGGGCTGGACTTTGTGGACAGAATCCTGTCCCCATTGGAGTCAGAGGAAAAACTCCTCCATTACAGAGGCTCAAAGACTTCATCTACTGACGTGAAGGTTGTGTGTCTGAAAAATGCAGTTTTATATTAGAAATATGACTGTTTTTGAGGAAAAAGGGAAAAACAAGGGGAAAAGCCCCTTACTTTTTGGGTTGGAGCATCATTCTTCCCATCCGTGCTATGGGCTTGCCAGGGGCTCAGTTCCCTGTTCCACCAGAGGGCCCTGCAAGGCAACCAAAGGGGCTCCAGCACAAAGCCGCTTGCTTTTTCCCGATTTAAATCATCACTGTGCATTTTACTAATTAGAATTGTGAGTCCTTTTGTATTTCGATGGGTCAGACATGGTTAGAGCACAATAAGCTTTAGCCCTTTGTTCTATTTAACTCCTTTTATGTCTTAATGTTTTATTCATTGTGTTATTTATGTGTTTTATTATCCAGCTTCTAAATATAGGGTAGCTACAATATACAGCCTTGGCTGTAATCTCTTCAAGTAATAAGGTAGGGAAAGTAATTGTGTTGAGCAATAGGTCTCCTTTAAGACAAAAAGGAGCAGAGTTCACTGCATGAAGCTTGCTGGTATATTTATTTTTGAGAAGAAAAAAAGAGGAAGAAGTACTTTTTATTCTTTCCCTGCCCCCCTCCTTTTTTTCCCCCCCCTTAAATAACAATGGGAACCTTTAATATATTATGACTGATTTTAAAAACTTCAGTTTGGATGCAGAGCTATGTTACCAGTAAGGAGCAATTCAGTGTCAAGTTAACCTTTTTTAGGGTAAAGCATAGCTTCTGGTATCATTTTCCATGAGTGTGCACTTTAACTGCGTGGATTGTGAAAAGATTTGTGTATTCCAAGGTGTGTGTGTTGGGGTGGCAGGATTACAGACAAACAGATGAATGTGCAGGTTTTGCTTTTCATGTTACATTGTGCTTCAAGATTGGGGGGGGCGATCTTCTATAACAAAAAGAAGGTGGAGTCATATTTGTGGAGTCTTAGGCAAATGGCCAAGTCCAGTATATCAACCTTTACAGCAGGGGGCTGAAACCAAGTTTTTCCCCACAATATCAAAGTGACTTTATTTTAAAGCCATTGGGGAAAGCCTGTGAAAATACTGTCTTTATTTTCTTCATGTTACATTAGCAGAATAATTTTTTATATAGCTGCCATCTGCAATAAATGATAATCTTTATAGTCCATTGACTCAGATTGTAACCAGGAAAGCTTTCTTGGCTCTTTGTCTTTTTGTCTTTTTTTTTTTTTTTTTTAATCTACTTCTCCAAAATTTAGAACTTCTATTACTAAAAAATTCTTACATTTCAAATGGGTAGGCTTGTGCTAATGTGAGGAGAAAGAAATGGTTGGATAAGTGAAAATCCACAAATAGGATGGAAAGCATCTTGTCCTCAGTGTTAGTTTGGGTGAAGTGATGCAACAAGAAGTGGAACATGCTCTACTCAGGAGGTCTGCTCTGGGTTTACATGGAGGTCAACATGCTGAGTTCTTGAGAGGATGGGTATTTGAGTGACGAAGGCAATAGATTGGAACGTAAAGGATTTGCATTGAATTCCTTGCTCTGAAATTATTAAAAGACTTGCCTAAGATGAAGTCCTGACCTGCTGAAGTGGGAGTTTGTGATTCTTCTGTGATTTAGTCTCCAGCCTGCTCCAGATATGTTATATGGTTTTTGGTCCCAGCAGAAAAGTTAGTCTTCATAGTTATGATATTATTAACGGTTAAGCCAGTCACTCTTACAGTATTCATCATTCAGTGTTTTGCAAATAGCTGCCATTTTGAGAGACGGAAATTGCTTTAGGGCCTGTTCTGCTATTGATCGACATGTCTGTACTTACTGCCTGGGCTGCATTGCCGCAGCCTTACAGTTACATTCATTGTAATAGCTGCACAGAGCCTCTCCCAAACTTAAAGTCCAACTTTTATGTAATTGTAAGGCCTTGTGCTGCTGGAGAGTTTCATCCCAAATGAGTGACTGCACAGATAGTCCATGTAAATAGATACCAGTTTCTGTTGATTTGGTGATTCAGACGTAGTGGCTGTGTTTGTCTGCGCTACCAGGTGAGGGTGATTCAGAAGCAGCCCAGGACATGCTGAGCGTCTGTGCTGGCTCTGTTTGCCCATGCTTTTGGCTGTGGGTGGGTAAAAAATATTCACGCTGTATTTAAGAGCAGGAAACTCGTTGTCACACTTGGCTGTAGCATCACAGATGTCCCACATGTGCTTAGTCCACTGCATGAAGAAATGCTCAGCTCTGCTTTCATACCAAGTGCGGTATTTCCCACTGCCAGAGCTGTCCCTCGATGTTAGTCTGAAAGTTTACAGTGTTGCTGTGCCTGGTCTCAAGGACGTGTTTGAGCAAGCATTTCTTCTTGGAAACCAGAAGTTGTTTAATTAATAATGGAAGAACCTGGAGATGGATTTTTTTTTTTTAACTGACATTTAAGTGTTTTGTTGGCTGAGCACCTCCAGATTGCTGCCGATAGGCCTTTGCTGCAGCTGTCTGTTTTCCTGTGTTTGGCAGCATTCTTGTATTCCTTCAGTAGAGTGGACAATGGATTCTAAATCAGGAGATTAAAGATGTCTTGTAGAGTTCAGCAGGGTAATCTCTCCTCATCAGACTGGAGATGCTATCCATCAGCACAGGAGTAGAGACTATACCTGACATTCATTATTTTCCAGGGTGGCAATCTTTGACAATACCCTGCAAATGACAGAAGTTATGAGTAGAAAATTGTAGGATCAACGTTTCTATTGCTTAGTGGTTGGCCTTCTGTTTATTTATTTATTTTTCTTTCTACTTTGGTTTCCTTGATGGGCAGCATCCATATGATTTGCAGTCCAGTGATGGTCACTATTCTTTTGATTTTATGTTGTTTAAAGAAATAACAACCAGATAAGCATGAGGCAAGATTTCTCTTGGTGTAATTTCCTGCTTGCATCTTCCTGATAGCCGTTCATCTATTAGTTTTACACCTGTGTTTCATTCCTTAAAATAGCATCCTAAGATGCAGTGGCTATTTTGGAATAAACATTTCTGTTACTGTCTGTTTTGCACAACTTGTTGCAAATTAGCTTGGCGTGTTACACTTCTGAGGTGGAATGGCAGGATCTGCATGTAACAGATCATGATTGTGTTAACAGCTGTTTGTGGGGTGCTGCATGTAGCTGATTTCAGTTTCATGTTTACTGATGATACCTGATAGCAAGTGAAATTGTAAGCAAAAGTAAAGCAAAAAATGAAGTGTATTGAAGTAGTCTTTCTGATCCATCTTATTTTCAGGTCGGGTGAAAAAGCTTGGAGTATCTCTTGTGCTCTGCATATCCTTTT
The DNA here is from genome assembly GCF_964273445.1 of Streptopelia decaocto. Classification (NCBI taxonomy): domain Eukaryota; kingdom Metazoa; phylum Chordata; class Aves; order Columbiformes; family Columbidae; genus Streptopelia; species Streptopelia decaocto. The sequence continues at coordinate 13,327,167 of NC_138662.1, forward strand.
TTCTATAGCTTCCTCCTTCCTTGGGAGATTTCCGTCTACGTGGCAGGAAATACAAGTTGATGGAAAGCAGGCTGACCTTCCTCCTTCATGCTGCCCTTGGATTGTCACTGGACAGGCCACAAAGATGAGAGGGTTCAAGGGCTCTGTGGTGGCATTAACCTCCTTGGTTAGAGCACAAGGGTCCTTCGGCAACAAACAGTGCAAAAGGGGCAAGAAGAACAGCATCCAAGTCCCTCATTCATAGATGTGGCCTTCGTAAGGTACCAGATTGGATCTAGTGCTCTTCCTAATCCAATGCGCAATACAATTGTGCAGTAAAAGACAAATTTTCGTGAAAAAGAGTATGGGAATATCTGCTTTCCCTATAAATATGTATCTACAGCTCTTTCATGTTATGCTACATGCCATACAATTTGAAAGTATCAAGGCTTTCTGACACATTTCCTCCTCCTTGTCCCAATAATGTAATTTGCAAAGTCTGGTGATACAATAAAAAGTGTGCTGAGGCACTGGAAGTTATGGAAACAGATTCCTGCATTGCATGAATAAGCAATAATTGTGCAAACACTGTGCACCCCTCCCCCCATTTATTTTTTAAATGAGGCACTATAAATAACTGATCACCCAAAGGAGTGGTGCCTGTCCTTGTGATTCACCATTTTGAGCAGATGCCCTCTTCAGAGGAGATCAAAGAGGAAGATCTTAGGCAGTATATCATCGCTGTTTGTTTCTATCCTCAGTACTCTTAGACTGTCTTTATAAAACATAATTTACTGAAAGTATGAAAATCAAGTCAGAGTATAATTTGAAGAGTGCAAATTATGTTAGTTGACATATGAGTGTCTGTCCCATATCGTAGATATGCTGATGATTGCTGTCTACTGCGTCCTTCCAGCAGGTGCTGTTACTCCTCTAACTGAAAACAAACAAACAAACAACAAAACCCAAACCGAAAACAAGCCAGACAAAACCAAACCAACAAAAAACTCACCAAAAAACTAAATCAACTAAAATTCCTTATCTAAAAGAGTTTGAATGTAGAAAGAGGTACCCACTGTTCTCTAGCTGCACCCTAATAGTGTTGTTGGGTCACTGAGCAATTAAAATGTAACTGGTATTTTTATTTTCAGTGTTTCTAAATGCATCTTGCTTAAAAAGAGAAAAAAAGAAGCCAAGTTGCACTGGAAGTTGCCTTTTAGGATTGACACTTGTTTAACTAGGTGTCCAAATGAGTTGTCTTTGTTAGTATCCACTCATAATAGAGGTTAATAATTTACTTTATTTTTTCAGATTTTGTTCTACTTCTAAGGTTTCAAAATGAGCAAGGAACAACATAGCAGATTTTACTATCAGACCAATGCTCTTTTGTTGTTGTTTGAACTACATAGGAAAAAGCACTAATTTGACATTTCATTTGGAAACATTGTGGCAGGAGTGCTATTTCCCCCCTGCCTCCACACAGTATTTTTACTGGAAATTTAAAAACTCCACAACTTTGTGTCGACATTCTTCAGAAATTGAGTAAAATTGCTGCCCTCAGCAAAATGCAGTTTACTGCAAGAAATGCCACGGTCCCCAAAAAAGGAGCCAAGATAATTAGTGTACAACTGACAAATAAGTCTGCTATGCTAATGTAAAGAAACATCCTTTTATCAGACCAGATCACATGGTAGTTTGTGCCAAGCTAGAGAGAAAAGAGTTTACTCTGAAAACATGTCCTCTTCTGGGGGAAAAAACCCTAGTTCAACAGTGACTGTGAGAGCATTTTTCTGACCCTCTCCACTATCAAGGGATTTGGATTAACCTAATTCTGGATCATAACCAAGGCCTGAGTAGGTTTGCTTGATGGTGGGGTGTTTTTGTTTCTTTGTTTCTTTTTTTTGATAAAATAATTTCCATTTTTCTTTCAGCTGTAGCAAGAACTGTGTCAGAACACAACTAAATAGAACTATGGCTGTAGAATGACCAGTTTACTGGGGGATAAAGGTGATCCAGCATTCTCTCTGTATTGCCATTCAAAGAGAAGGGTCTTTGCCCCAAGTGCTTCAGTCTAAATAAACAATGAGGCTGGAGTAACTCTGCTCTGGCAGCCAGGCCCACTGAAATCAGAGCAATACAAGGTGTTTGTCAGTAGAACACAAAGTGTTTTACAAATGAAGTGTGATTATTCTCATTTAACAGATGGGGGGGCTGAAATGCACATGTGTGCATGATGAATGCTTCCAGGTCTTGGGAACAAATCGACTCAGTTGCAGAACAGTGCCAGAAGTTATACATAGGTTTCCATGCCTGGGACTTGGCGGCTGGGCTACTATTTATGCAAACAACACAGAGCAGTATTTAAATACCATCATTGCACTGTGCTGGCTGGCTGCAGTGAAGGTATACACCTATCAAAGCTGACGAGTGACCAGTAAGCTCCTTCCCAAACTTATTTCTAATATTTTCTAGTCCAGAGTTGATTAGCTGAGTCGGTTGAAGGCCATGCAAAGAATTTGCATTTTTAAATTATTATTAACATTTTGCATTGAATGCTAAATACTTTAATTTTACAGTTATTAAGTCTTGCTCACTATATATCTGTATTTTTAATGGAGTACGACATGGGATTTCAGTCTCAGATCTATTAAATAATAAACAGTATTAGCAAGGTCATCCCTTGACCAATGAAAAACTGCATGTTGTGAAATGATGAACTCAGTCAGGGGACAAGCAATGGGAAGATGTCTGTTTTGTGGCTGCCTCAGCAGATGGTTGTAACGACACAATAGATGCTGCTAATTGCCACTGCTCTCATATTAGCAGGTTCACTAGGAACTGGTTGGCCACTTGCCTGTGGAGATGGGGGAGAGAGGAAGTGGGGTCTTTCTGTCTCAGATGAGGTGACAATACAGTCATTGCATACTAACAGGATGATAGAAACCTTACAAATGTGATCATGTCCTAAGACAGAACCAAGCTGTGTAACATTCTGGTTCCCACAAAATAATCAAACATTTTTGGCGAGACACCATTCTTTTCCTGTAAAGTTGGAGCAACAGCTTAGTTGAAGAATGAGATTACAGGCTTCAATGAAAGCAGAGGTACTTTTGATCTATACTGGCAATAACACTCAGGGCAAGAAACATGAAAGGAAAATACTGATCACTGGAGTTATCTGGGTGCTGTGCTGTGTTTAGAAGCCTGTGTTTTAACAGACAAGTTAGAATAGCATATGAGTATGTATATCAGATCTTAATTCCATTTTGGTGTTAATGGATTTCTTAAACACCCCTGTCTTACCATTTACTCTTTAGCTTTTTTCTGTATCTGTTTGAAAATCAATAAGTAGTATTTTTTTAAAAAAAGAGTCATTGATGTTATATAACATGCTGTAAATAATGCACTAAGCGAAGAATTGATGAATATAAAAAGAAGATGGTGTGAAATGCACAAGGATAAACACTGTTTAAGAGTGTGTATACAGAACAACATCCAATTGCCAAGTGCTTTCTGGGGCAATGAGAGCTACTTGTTATTTTTTGCATAAATCTCATGACTTAAGTTATCTGCTCTGTGAAAGAAAGATGTCAGGCTGATTGATAGAGTGACCAGGACATGACAGTTTTCAAGGAAGAAGAAAGGCAGAAATCACTTTCAGTGGAGACAGGATCTCGTGATGTCGTTGGGCACTTAATAAGCCAATTGAAATTCAAAAATCACATTTAAATTATCAGATGATGAAATGAGAGGGAGATAAATAGGTCTGCACTAATGATTACGTACTCTCTTGACTAGAATCAGAGATTAGATAATATATTGTACATTTTCAGTTAATTTGCTGTCCTGTATCCAAACAAGTGTTAAACTTTAAAACATTGTTAAGCAGTAACCTGTTAGCAATATGCCGAGGCTGAGATTATTCTTCATGTTATGTGCTATGCAAGTCTTGTCTATGTAATGTTTGCATGGGTGTGTGAATTACCAGGGTTTTAATGCTGCAATTAGTTTTTTTTAAAAACTAAATGGGTTTCTTATGTTTTGGTATAGAGGCAGATCAAGGACATCTGTTTACTGAAAAAACATGACTATCTTATTGGGCCACAGTTCACCTACTTGCTCCCATACACCAAAAAGAAAGTGTCATCCCCTTTGTTGTCGACTGCTACACCACTACTGCTGTTCGGGAGAGCTCTGTGTAGTGTGATTTGATGTTGTGGATTAAATGATAATTTTATGTTTCTTGCAGTAATTTTACAGGAAGATACGAAATACATGCACATAGTGAAACAAAAGTCTGTGTCATGCTGAGGAAAGCTTGGTCTTTTCCTCTGTCCTAGTCCCAAGTCAGTCCACTTCCCTCTGCTTCCCTCCTGTTCTCCTTGATTTGCTGGAGGAGTTCTTACCTATTGATGTCTTGTTGTAGAGTCCTATTAGCATCACAAATTTATCTTCTTCATAAATTGCCCTGTAGACTGTACCCTGACAATTTAAGTTGGCTTTAAATTGTTGTCACTGCCTCTGCTTTATCATCCACAAGTAATGATGTTGATAATGAAAATGTTATGCTATCATTTACCAATTCTGAGGCCCTCTGTTATCTATGGGGGGATGCTGAGTAGATAGCAGAGTATCAGAGTCTCATTTTGCTCTACACATCTGTATTCTGAGCTCCCAAGTACTGACATAAGGCAGACATGGGCTTTTAAAGTCAGATTTAACATGATATTTAGGTACCTGTCGCTGCAGATTAGCAACCAGTAGGATTTTTCAGATATGTGTATGCAAGGTAGTTGCTGAACTTCCATTTTAACTGCAATGAAACTTGTGAATTTGAAGACCTGAAATTTGTGATGGCACAAGCTGAGATCCTTCATGTTACAGAGCTCTGTGTAACCATCTCTCTGTCAGCTCCAGCATCTTATAACAGCTAAACAGCTGCAGGATCGAAGTGGATCAAATCCATAGAGTGATTTTTATAGGCAGCATCAGGAATGAGCTGGAGCAGCAGAAGTGCCTCTGTTGTTCTTGTACAGAGTGTGCAGACTGTTACAACGGCTTCTTATTCAGCGCCTGTTTTATTTTACTTTCTCTGATTTTTTTTTGTCTCGGAAGACATTGACAGCAAGGTGCAGAATAAGCATCAGTGTGACAGTGACTCAGCCCTTGTTAGCCATAGATCTGTACTCCAGTGCTTTCTACTCAACCTCCCCACTGGATGGCAGCAGCAGAACACATCCTTGTATTTCTTTTTTATCGGAGTAAGTAGTGGGACTGTCGAAGTTAGAACGTAGCCTCCCAGCTCCCATGTTACTTTCTCCCTATTTAATCTGTTATTTGGCTCTGTGTACCCAGGAGAGGCACAGCTTGGTCTTCAGTTTCCTCTTCTCAGCGTCCAAGAATGTGTATTGCTGTATGTGATCTTCAAAGAGCCAGCAGCTGTGTACCTGGTGTGGGGCAGACTGCAGCAAAGACCAGGCAGAACTTTACCTGAACAGGGAACTGATACTGAGCATGAGCATTTTCCTTCCAATTTTTATTAGGTTGCTGTTTATCAACAGCAATTAAAACAGGCAGGTATTTACTGCCAGATAGCGTGGACAAATAATTTAATTTCCCACTGCTTAAAAAATGATCCTCATCTTAGCCGGCTTTGTAATTAGATTTGACCTTGAGCAATCCCACATTCCTCATGTTACTTGAAGTAGTATCTGAATTTTTGAGTCTATTTAAAATGTAAATGATGTTACTTAAAATTTGTAACAACATCTTGTGTGCCTTTGTAACATAACCTAACACACGTCTCCTGACTAAATGACGTGATTTTATGCTGAGTGCTGGGACCTACAATACTTTATATGTGTGCCAGCATTTAAATGGGACCCAGCGCACCTCCGAGGCGAACAGTCCCTTAGGATGAAAGTGTGGGCAGTTCACCTCAGTGTCAGTGACATATTTTTCAGCTATATATGTGCTGAGTCTGAACAGTAGGGGAAGAGAGATTTGTACAGTTAATGTGTTTTCTGAACTATGAGAAAATCTCACAAAAATTAAAATTCTAATGATGGTGATGGTTTTGGGTATTTGGGTAGAGACTGAACTGCAGTCTGCAAAACCAGAGCTTTTTTATTTTTTTGACTTTTGGTCTCTTGCAACTAAATACTGAGACTTTATATAGATACAATTTTAAACTCTTCTTGACTACTCAGTAGATACTGTAGCTGAAATGATAGTAAGATATATTTCTGAAAATATTACACCCACTTTCTTTGGAGGCGGTTCTAAGTTTAAGAGGAAATACTTTTATTTCCCAGGGGGTAAGTATGGTATCAAGTGGGTAAAATTAGGATAGTGCTGTTTGCAAGCAGAAATAAGAGATCAAAACATGGGCCATTTCCCCAGAGCAACAGAGTCTATAAATGCTGTAGCAGTGACACTTGGTGCATGGGTTGTTAACAGTAATTCCACAGTCATTCCTTTTGAATATGTAGAAGAGACTTAATCCCAGCCATGGGTCCTAGTTATGGTGCTAGGCAAAAATGTGGCGATAGTAAAGGAAGAAAAATTATTATGTGGTGTTAAATGCAAGCTTGGAGCTAGTACAGGCTTGACCTCTGCTATGGCTCTTAATCTTGGAATGAAACAAGATTTTGGCAATTTATTCACCTCCTTCTGAACCTGCAGATACAGTGAGACAGACCTGTTTGAAACTTACCAACACAAGCCATGTGCACTGCCTGAATGTATCATCTGATGCTGCACTGCGGAAATTGGGGCTGTTTGTCTTATGGGACTGTCCCAGATGTTGAATTTATCTGGTTGGCTTAAATGCCTGAAGGAAAAAATGCTTTGAAGGAGGATTTTTTAGAAATAAAGAGATCTCTTTATTTGGGTTAATACCTTAGCAAAGGTGTTATTAGTCAAACTCTGCGACTGACCCTTTGGGAGTGGTGTTATGTATGACCCAGGTGACAGATGATGGAAGATCCACAGCAAGGGCAGAGCATCTCTAGCTGGCAGACATGAAATAATCCATACAAAATTAGAGAGTTTAAGGGGATTTAGGGAATTTTTAAGGGCACAGCATAGATGTGTACAGGGATTCCCTCCTGTACATTCATTAGGAAACGATACAGTGTAATCAAAGGATGGTTTATGTAGTAGCAGTAGTTGTGTAAAAAGGCTGCTGTTAAGTAGATCCCTATGTTGGTGTCTTGTTTAAAGTATTGGGATTACCTATAGGTGTCAGGAACAACAATTTGCTTTTTGTCCTGAGCAAGTTGTTTCCTCCTTCTCTTTAGTCTGTTCCACTTCAGCTTGCTCTTGTGTATTGTGATACTTGTCAATCCAATAGTCCAGCATGTTCTGAATTAATTATAAAATGGAACTGGGACTGTTACAGAGAACAAGAGATGACTGAGTCTTTGTTTAGTGAGACTGTCTAATTCACAATTCTTTCAAAAATGAGAATCATGTGTACATCTTGTGTTTCAAATACCTTGTAACCCTGAAGGACTGAAAGTTCCTAAAGGAGCAAGATATACATAATTTTACTGTCTCTCTAACTGTCAATGACTCCCCAATAATTCTTTGAAACTGCTGGGCCAAATCCAAGGATATGAAGATCTTAAATGTAGTAGGGTTTCTAGGAATTTGAAGAAAACCAACAGTGAGGTACAATATTGTCTCCACTAAGAAAAAGCTACAGTGTGATTGTGAGGGTTATCTGTCCTGTGTGTCCTGGCAGCTTGCTGATTAATGCAGCCTGCACTGGAACCAGCACTTGCCTTGTAGTTAAGGGGCACAGAAGATGCCTGAGCACTGTGAAGTGGATGAGAATGGAAGCCATGGCAGCGGTGTGGGATGGGGACAGAAAACGGACATGTTGTCATGAATACAGCTCAGTGGAACATCACAATCAGTGAGGGGTTATTTCTTACAGTCACCTCTTACATGGGATTTGGCCCATTTAATGTCAGAAAACTTTTCATTTGAGAAGACGGTGATGATTTGAATGCTGGTTTTCATGGCATTGCCACTGTGAAATGAACCAGATGTAAGATTGTCTGTGGGGCCATTCTATGTGGCCTGGGCTGACAGAGGAGCAGGCATTGCACTAGCTTGAAAAATCTGGTAAATATGTGCATATGTGGCAGCTGCTTGTGACTGCGAGCTGTAGCTGCTGTGTCAGTGTGGACTGTGATCCCGACACTGGAGTCCATTCCTCCCAGCACAACCATTGCCGTTCATGCGAGTGTGCAACTCACTCTCGATTTCTGTTGCATTAGGTTTTGATTATTAGATTTTATCCATTTGAGTACTAGCAACATATTCTGAGCAGGAAAGGTCATTGTTTGCCCCTGGCTCACTTTTTAGACACCTCCAAAAATCCCATTTGCAAAGGCTGACTCTTATTGTATGAGCAATGTCACTCCTTGTCCTGAAATGACAAGGAAATACCAGTAGTGGCTTGCCTGTTGCATCTCTTCAATCTTGTTTCTTGTTAATTGCCGAAGTTGTAAAATGTATTTAGCAGGATCCCATAAATAATTGCAATCTGAGAATGGAATAATGATGGAAACTGTTAAGTTAGCCAGATCGTATAACTGCAATAGTATGTGTTACCAGGAAGGGTTTACTCCAAGTTGCTTGCAGGGTCACTGTTTTGAACCTCCTTGAAACCTGGAGGAAGCCTAATTTGTGAAATGTTATGGATTTCTTTATGTAATAGTTCTAAGAAGCCTTGCCCCCAGTGACCTAATTATGTCACCTGCATGCTGCACAACTTTGTACTCAAGCAAGACTGCCACAAGGCATGTGAGCTTTGTAGTGAAATATTTTTGTAAAATGAATTTCATCTTTTCTTCCTTCCTCCCCCACCCAAGTAGAAGCTGCTGACTTCAACATTTTACCTGAGGTTGGAAGCTCCACTGACTTTTGGTTTGTGTTTTTGCTTTTGTTTTTTCCTTTCCAAAAGGCCAAAGATGCAATGATAAAACTCATTTGTCTTTTTAATCTTTACCTTGTAATTAGAACTAAGAGAGGCTGGAAAGAGATGCCAGGCAAGTAAGCTTTTTCTTTAAAATCTCTCCAGGCACATAACTGAGTCTTGGGAGAGCTTTAAAGAAAAGAAGTAATGAAAATCCTGCAGGAAGGGAAAGATAGGCCAACAAAACTAAGACTTAAGTGTGCTATTTTTATTCAGGACTGGGGGTAAAAAAGACTCTGGTACCTTCCGGGTTCATTCTCGGATAAAACGTTTGAATCACTAATTATTTTTAAACAGATGAACTTCACTCTTTGTTTCTGCCCCACTGATTTCCCCAGTACTGAGATTTTTAGGTAATTGAAGATGATGTTGATGTTATTTGGAGGTTTTGAAATCCTTTTACTTCAACTTTGTTTGAAAATCAGGTTGTTTTAACTCTGAGATCAGTAATTTTCACAAAGTTTTATTTTTCTGGAAGGCAAAGCACCAAAACACAACCCCCAACTTATTTAAATGTTAGAAATCAATTAGCTGTAGAATTTAGGCATATAGATCTCAGGAAATGTTTGGAAAAGCCACCGCTTTCAGTCAGGCAGAGCACCCGGAAACAAAGGACAGTCATCCTTGTTTGTAACCATGAAGGAGGGGATGGTGGTGGTGAGAGAGACTGAATGGCAAAGGGCTGAAGCCCCAGTGATGGCCTCTTGAGAAGCTGAAATAACAATGCTCATATCATACCTTTGGGCAGGATTCTGCAGTTTTATGTCAGTAGATTTATAGTGGTAGAGCAATGCAGAGCTGTGTTTGTGCATGGATCTGCTGATAGGATTGCTCTAGCACAGCAGGTTCTTTGTTTCTAGGAAACACGTATGCAAAATCTCCATTCTTTGTTCCTGTCTGAATGCATCTAATGCCATCAACGCAGTGAACGCCAACATTCCTGTTGCCAGATGATCCTCAGAGAGTCCCATGGCTTCTGCTCTCAGTGGTTCTTTCCTTAGTCTTCAACAACATTTGTTGTATAAACACTAGTTTGTAGAATCAAAATGACTCTAAACATTGCTCTGAAATAGTCATGTCTTGCAGAACTAAACCACATTTTTTGTTGGCACATTATGCTGCGCATAAGACTTCTGGTTTTGCATTCCATGTATGACAAGGAATGTAAGCCTTTTCTTGTGCTTGCATTCCTGAGGACCAATAAAAACAAATGGTTTTAAACAAGATTTCTTTTGATAAACCAGACACTCGGTTAAAAATGAAGCTCAAGCCCTTTTTGCTTATGCTTCTAGTCTTTTTGAGGAAGAGATAACCAGATGAATAGACTGGGCCTTAGCTAGTATTGCGTAAAACTGGATTATTTCCCACTCCCGTGGTGGGACCACGAATGGTTACCTTTTCCTCATTTCTCTCTTTCTGATTGGATGTGGGAGATTGCAAAAGTGGTTTTCTCCTCCTTTTGTTTAGAAACTATCCTTCTTAAAGTGGTCTGACTTTTTTTCCTTGTTTTCAGTGGTTTAGTGAAGGCTGTTTTCTCCACTGTCTTAGCTGGAAGAAAAGGCTGAAGATCAGTGCGATATGTCATCCATTGTCTGAAGAGTAAGAAGGACAAATAGCACCTAAGATTTGTGACTTTTACCATTTGTGAATGGTATATGATGGGGATTTTTATATTTCTAAAACTAAATATTGGAAACCAGCAAAATAGCCCATCATCAAGGGTGTTGTCAACTATGCATGTTACTTACATGGATCCGTTTTGCCATTGATGCCAACAAAGTCAGTTGGTCTGACTTTTTTATTACCTGTGCCTTAATGCAGTCACTGCCCTGGTATAAGCGCTGTCATTTGGACGCTAGCAAGCAGCTGTAAACCTCTGTTCCTTATTGCTCCCCTGTAACTTTGTGCTATGATGCAGCTCAGCATGCAGATTTTTGAGTAAGGAGAGGCAATAGTTTTCAACATAAACAAGTCTGCTGGGTCACATTAACCTCCTTCAGTCTCTGTGTTAAATAATTAAAATAAACTAGGTAGTGTTTAACTATACTTATTTAGAGACTTACTGGAGGAGCTTATTAGTTCAATATCCTAACTCAGTGTCTTAAACCTTTCTGAGCTCCAGGATCCCTTATTAAATATTTAGTGCATATTGCTGAAAAAGTCAAGATTTGCTTTGTTTTTTAGAGGTAATTGCTATTCTCAAAATTCTTTTAGCATTTCAAATACTGGCCATTTATGAATAGTACTTTTCTCAAGTTGTCATTCCTTACCACCAAGGGGTATTTTTCATTTGCACTGGTTTAATAGTACCCCAGGAATTAATACTTGCAGAAGGCTCTGCTGTGCATCCTTGCTGTATTATATAGAACCACCTCAAATACCTTTTTAAGCAATTTGTTTGACAGCAGCTCCTTCGGATAGAAAGAAGATGTATGTCAGCTGCTGACTGTGGCTTGGAGACGTCAATATTTCTACCCCTCTGTTTCCAAAACTGTCAAAATGAAATTAGTTAATTGGCAAGTATTTTTGTGTAGTTGCTGTGGGATAGTAATTATTGGTGACAAGGGCTGCTGGATGTGCACTAACACAGTACAGCGAAACCTAACATTTGAAAATATAAGGCATTATCCTGCACTCCTATTATGACTAATCATTTTGCCATAGTCTGACTTGTTATAAATTCAAACCTTCAAGTTCAAAGTCTTCTTGCCAGGAGAGAGAAGATTTTGCTTTGTATGCAGTGGAGTTTTATAAGACTTGCCATATAGCTGAGCAAAGGCAGCTTAGTGGATTACAATAGCATCAGTGGTATCTCTTGTCTCTAGGGTAATGAGTCATGAGCAAAGCAAAGACCTGCAGGAAGGGATTTTGTTTCTGTGGAGTCTCTATCAGATGACACTGTATAGTAAACAAATAACAAATTGTTTCACTGTGTCCCCTCTCATTTTGCCTAATTGTCTGGCTTGGTTCAGTACTGATGAAGATAAGGCATAAGCCACATCGTATTTACTTTTACACCCAAGGACTGATTGCTTGCTAAAAGAAGCTAGACTGAAGTTGGAAACTGGTCAGTCCTTGCTACAGGTTCTATAAAGATTTTAATTCAGGACTTTCTGTGTTGTTCCACATTCTGAGGTGGCAGGTGCAAGAAGGAGCCCCTGTTCAGCTTCTCTAAAAGCATCAGCTTTGTAGTGTGAAGGGCAAGCCATTTACAGAATCCTGCAAAGAAAGATGTTTTCCATTTCCAACAGGAAGCCTCCATAAATTGTCTGCATGCCTTTAAACATAAACTATCTACTAATACACCTCTATCCAAATGCTTCAAATTACTTCAATAAACCAACAAAGGAAAATGTGGAGACATCTCAAATTTCTCATACAGGCTCTATTCATCCCAGCAATTGCAATAATTTCTCATCTGAAACGTACCTGCTCTTTAAGCAGTGAATCCTGATCAGTCCTAACACTGTTCCCGCTAATAGGAGGAAGAACCTGTGAGATATAATTTTTAGAAAGGTATTTCCAATTTTGACAAGATACTTCATGCACAAATAAGTTTGGTGTTCTTTTCATTGTAGTATTTTCATGCCTCCTGGGGTCCAGATTAAGAGACTTTTCCTCCTCTCTGCTGGATTTTTTTACTGACATTTGATTGACATGTAAAAAGTTCTTTAAAAAAAAAAATCCCTCTGGTTTAAACTGAAAGGAACATTAAAAGAATTAGAAATCTATTCTCTCTTACCAGTTTTCCATTTTGTGTGTTTTTTTTTTTTTTTAATAACAAGGTATTACCCAAGTTCCTGATAATATGTCAATGATTTTAAATAAATAAAAAGAGGTGAAGTGAGTTTTCAAGAGGCTGCAACTTTAAATTTCAGAGTGCAAAACATATTCCTGCAGGAGATAAAGGATGCTGCTTTTTTCTAGTCCATTGAAAGTAGCTGTCAAGTTTGTTGCCAAATAACATGTCTGACTTCGTGTCTAATAGTTAGCAAAATTTAATGAGTACAAACCGAAAAATGCAATAGTTCACAGTAGGAGGGTAGCTGAGGTCTTTTTTGACACACCCCATTGTTCATTTTATTGTGAAAGATACCTATAGGTGGCCCCTCAGTGCTCAATGCCTCGCCTGTGTTACAGAATGAATGTGAGGCCAGGGCACCTTGGAAATGCATCCACTCCAGCTCACAGTCTGAATAATTTCAAGACGGGGGAAAAAGGGCACCTTTTGTAGCTGACAAGAGGGCGTTGGTGGTCTGAGATTTTTACTATTGATAATTAAGGTACTTGAAATTTAAGATATTTATACCTAAAGCCAAGGAAGAGAGTGAAATTTATACTAAATACAGCAATTCAGTCCTTCAAGTGCCTAACTGTTGCAATCAGTTAGGAAGCTGTGCTTGAAAACCTCTCCAAGCTTTTCTGCTGGGAATTGGCTGCCATCTGGGATCACCAAAACACTGTGATGTGGCCTGAGTGGGCTCTGTGGAGAGGTAACAGAGAAGTCCTTGTGACAGCTATCACACTTTTTCCACCCCTGGCCAGCACAGAACGTGTGGCTCAGGGACTCTCTTTGTGGATGTGAACTTCCTTGGAGTTGCCATGGTACTTGAGGGAATCACCTTTGCCTACATCATTGTGATTGTTTGGTTGGTCAGGTCTTGTCCTCAGAATGTGTTAGAGTTAAGAGAGTCCCCAAGGAAAAGGTGATGCTGAAGTGCGTTATTTAGCCACCCCATGTAAGTACTGGGAACGGATGTATGTTCTGGTGCTTCCCTGCTTTTTTAGTGAACTTGCATGGCAAATTTCCTTCAGTAAAAATAGGATATTTTAAGTGAAATGTCAAGTGTTCTTGAAGGCCATATCCAAAGGTCTAAGTTTCTCTTGTGCTGTGCCTTGTAAACCAATACTTTGTGTAGCTTGGAGTTAAGGATACCGTATACATCACAAGATTAACTTTTAAATATGTTGACTATCAAGCTTGCTATGTAGTTTCAAGTTGTTGTGATTAGAGATAGATCATTAGTTCTCAGCTTCTCAGAGCACAGAATGCTTGGAACTTGGTAGTAGAAAACCTGCTTTCCTGTTCATAAGTGAACTCTTGGGGTTATGTTGTTGAAGACAGATATCTTCTCAGCTAAGGCCACTTCTAAAGTGTACATATTTATGATAACCTTAGGCCATCTGCCACCAATTTCAGAATGAATAAAAATATTAATCCTAGATGCAGCCTTCCTTATCACAGCTAGTGATTTACGGCAGAATGGATGTTTTACCCTATTTTATTGTTTTAAACCCAATAACAATTTTGTACTACAATCTTTTACATCTTCCTCCTCTTTTGACTCTCCATTAACCTTTGCCCAAAAATAAAAGGAAATTTTGCCTTAACTACTGCACAGCTGTTTTTACATTCTCAGGAGCAACTTGGAGACTTCAGTCAAAATTTCCTCTTATTTTATATGTAATAGATAAGTATTACATATAGTTAGAAGTATTTAAACAGGAAGCTTGCAGGTACTAAATCGTATATAAACTGACAAAAAGACTTTTGAAAAGCTGTTTCTTTGTCATCACGTTTATGCTGAATAATGTCATGCCTGTTGACTAAAAGTTTGTAATATTTTTAAAAGCAAAACTCAGATTTTTATTAATGCAAAAATGTAGTTTTTCTTATATTGTAAAATTCAGACTATTTCACTAAAAAGTTACAGTGTGGCACTTAAGCGTGTGAATTATTTTCCTTAAATGTTCTGTTTGCCAAGGAAGAATTAAACTGGACTAGCTAGAACTGTCAGTTTGCCTACAATTGAGTTCTCTTCATGGAAGTGATAGTGCAGAAAAAAATGTGTTAATTATATTGCTTAATCTCAGATGGTTGGGTCTGCATGTTCCAAAGGTGTATCGTCACTATAGTCTTGTAATTTCTTGTTCTCAGAAGAGGCACTTGTAAATAATTACAAGATGCAATCACATGAGAACAGGAAGCCTCAATGGATTAGTAATGAGATACAGAGCCTTTCACCTCAAGGTCATGGTTTCTAATCCAGATCTGCTTGGTAGTCTGTGGAAGTGCCATCAGACAGGTGGTTAATGTGAAATTAGTTGGAGATCTCAGGGTTGTTAGAAAGTTCATGGCCACCTAAGAAAAATTGCTGTGGCTGTGTTTTGTTGTTTTTTTCTGACTGTGTCCTTCTCTCTGTCTCGCAAGAGACACAGTTTTTGCTGTTTTCTTGTATCAAGTCAACTGGGTAAGAGAATTGTGATTCTGGCCAGTTTTGCTGCTGCTGAGAAGTACCTGCTGGGCAGTGAGACAGCAGAGTGGTCCATGTTCAAGGGGGAGGCTGTCTGAACAGTGTGAGGGAGGTATTCCAACCACACACCGTCTCCCAGGAACCTCTGAAAATAACAGGAGTTGAGCAGATGTGAATGGAGAAGTCTTTCTCCATGGCCAATCCAGCCAGTGGGCAAGTGTGTTGTGTAGACTATGAAGGGCTTCACTCCTCATTATTGACAGCAACACTGAGGCAGTTGTCTCTGATTCCTACTGTTGTGATTCACCACAGGATTAAACTGACCTTTTCTTGGCTTCTCAGGACCTTCAAGCAAAGAGTCTTGCAGAGGAATCTGCTCTGTAGAACAGCTATCGGGGGCAATGCCTGTTGGCCCTTCCCACCTTGTTTCTGGTGGGAGACTGAGTTAAAGGAAGTACCAGAAGGACTGTGGGTTTGTGATGTTAGTTATCATTCTGAAAATTTATCTTGCAAGAGAGTCAGGGCATGTTCTGATATCAAGAAATACCAACCACATGAGCAGAAACTGTTTTCTAATGAGGTGAAGTCAACACAGATTTTAAAGGTAAAAAAAGCAGTATAACTGTTGATTTGTTGGAGAATAAGATCAGAAGAAACATTTTAAAAGTTTCTCAGTACACACTGTAAGAGGAAAAATCTAACTGTTTTAATTAAAGGACCATCTTTGTGGAAGGATAGTGGAACTAATGACAACTCTACCAGGTCACCTTTAATCTTATTCAGACAGGGGTGACGGTGGAGCGTTGCTGTTAAAGTCGATGGCTCTTGGGGGAGTCTCACCAGCACTGTGTAAGTGAATGGCGTGCCCTCTCCTGCCACCTATGGCTGCTCCATTATCCTTGAAAGCAGCCACTGAATTTGCACAGTTTTAACAGGAACATCTGCTTCTCTCCCCTGGTTGTTTCTTTCACATCTGCAGTGATTGTGACAGGGCACGCGCTCTTCTTCATTTACTCTCATTGCTCTGACCTTTCCTGTGGCTCAGTTTTATGCTCTGCCTCCTTAATGACTGTTCTAATTCATCTCTGTGTTTGCTGATAGTCTCATTAGGGCCAAGGGAAAATTCAACAGGTGAGGAAGCCTGTTGTTTTCTGATAAGAATAAAAGTTTGTCAAATCTGACGAGCTAGCTGGGATACTTTAAAAAGACCATTTCACTACATTGTTTGTGTAACTTGCCCAATTGTGACAAGTGTTCCTGCTAAAAAGGGCAGCCCCTCTCTTCTGTAGTGAACGCACTATGTCCCCTTTTCTGGCTGACCATTTTTTTGGCCAGGATCTAGAAAGATATCCAGGTATCTTCCTGCTATTTCAACATCTCACTTCCATTGATTCCAAATAGATTCCATTGCCATCATAAGAACTGGACACTACAGGCCATTGGAAATCTGAGACGTCTCCTTCAATTCTACCTCCTTTGAGCCTCCAATCTAAATATGCTTGGTCAAGTGTCCTGCGACTACGCCAGTGACTGTCTTGCTACCTATAGATGTAGGAAAGTGCTGTTATTGCAGTTGCTGCATCACAAAATAAATGGGTTCAGTTATCAAGGAGCAAATTTCCATCTCATCGTAGAAAAAACCCATCCAAAACCAATAATCTTCAAGATTCAAGAGCCTTCTTAGTCCTTTGAGGGATGACAGTGAGACTTGAATATGACTCGAGGATTAAACTGTCAGACTTTCTCCCAGAGATGTAGTTTCTTTCTGTCAAAGCTAAGTCATGGTGTGGAGGGAGACTTTTGATGTTACTCTCCAGTCTATTCCTGTTGTACAGGTTACAGGATACAGTGGCTTCTATGCCATTTTAAAGTTATATTTTAATTTTTCATTTTAAGCTGGATGGCTTAATTAAAATTGAAAATCTACCTAATCATTATAAAGGACTGTCCATTTTAATAAGTTTGCAAGAAGGACTGAGTTCTTGGATGCTTGGAGGGGAATCTGTGGAACAGGGAAAACATTTCTTAACATCTAGTTCCTTCATTTTGGAGAAGGGTCTGTTAACAGTGTATTTTTACTGATTCTTATGATATCTTTTCCACAGCAACTCACATTATTAGCCTGGTGAAATATCGTCATTGTTGCTAGTTGCCAAATGAAAAAAGTCAAATTTGGATAGAACAAGCAGTATACTGACTGCAAAAAGGCATTTGCTGCAGATGTTTATAGGGTTAATAATATAAATAACATGTAGGAAATATGGTGGAAGATCAGTATAGGATATGTGTTGTGGCAGCACCCATGTGTGCATGCACCTAGTGATTGAGCAGAGTCTCCAGATTTGTCTCTCCAAGTGGCACTTCTCTGGGATTTTCTTGGGTTACATCCTGCAACTGAGATGTCAAAACTTTAGATTTGCACCTTTATTCTTAGGTAAAGAAGATGAAAAGTCAAAGTTGAGAGGCCCAAGAGATCTGCAGAACCTTGAAAAGGAGAGAACTATTAATGGCGAAGCTTTGAAAAATAGTCATCAGTGTGAGATAGGAAATGTGCAGACCCTCAAAACTACTGAATTCTGATCCTTTAAATTATTATTTTATTGTAAGAAGTGTAAGTCAGAGTCATGAATTATAATGTGGCCCTATGGGAAAATTGTTATCAGAATCTGATTCTTATTTTATTAGATTGTAACTATAATTTATATTGTTGTCTCTTTCACTGTTACGGTGTAGTATAAGATGGTGGGCACTCTGCGGGATATTTTTTTCTATATAAGAAAAAAATAGTTCAATAATACTGACAAAAGAAGTCTGTTGGCATTCTGGAAAAGAGACTTATGCTTTGCGATTACAGCTATAATAGTTAAAATACCTTAAGTTCAATTAGCTATTCAGCCAGGCTGGATACAGTCTGCACATGCTGAAACCATTTAGAAGTCCTAATGCCACTCAGAATTAAAAATGCATTTGTGCAATTTAGTTTTATGACCTGTTATTGCTTAACTGGCAGCTGGATCTTACACTTGGACTGCTGTGATGCTTTCTTTGTCCATTCCACCGAAATAAACTCAAGATAACCATTACAGCTACATAAAACCTGATATAAAATGAGGCAAACTGAAAATAATTAATCGGCGGTGATCAAGACATAGGGGCCTTTCCAGAGATTAAAGACCAGCTGAGGAGCTGATGGCCCGGTGCCCAGTGCATTAACTGACCTGATTGCTTGTAGCGTTCCTCAAAATTCCATTTGCCTGATTTGCCTATCGCATGAAAATTTCATCTCAATTCAGCAATGAAATGTATCGTTCAAATTCAGTTTTATCCTCTGTTTTTTTTTTTTTTTTTTTCCCCCCAAAAGACAGTTCTTCTAGCAGCAACAAATATTGCTGCATGATCTTAATAAACACAGAGCAATTAATGGAGATTCACTACCAAAGTCAGACTGTCAGACAGGGACAAATAGAAAAGCTGTTGTAAACTATGCTGGTTAATAACAACAGTTATGTCTGGACATTTTTTGAGCAGATTCTCAAATTGAGGGTTCACTAATGAATAATTATCCATTTGCCTACCTTTAGCTGCTAAATTCAGGCACAGTCCTATTACTTCAGAGTCCCATAAAAGTAATTTCATTAAAGGAGGGAAAGACATCTTTGCATTTTAAAAATAACCAGAGAAACAGAAGTTCTTTGTACCTTGTAAATTTGAGCTTTTATGAATATTGAAATGGAGCAGACTACAAGTTCCCTTAGTTGCTCTCCTCAGGTATACCCATTATACTCAGACATGAGAATAAAGATTCAGTTTTCACTTGAAATTAAGAAAATGCTTATTTTCCAGACTTCTACTTTGTTTTTTGGCAACTGCTATTTGCTTAAGCTGTAGAGCCTGATGACTAAGCTGACAATTGCTCTTCCATATCCTCTAAATAAATTTCATACTTGTCTGATGAATGACCTTGAACTGCGTTAAAAATACCTAGATTTTAAACATTTGTTTTACACAGCTAAGCCCCAAATAGTCATTTGATATTTTGGGTGATGAAGGAATGCTTGGAAGGACACAAGTTTTTCTTTCCTAAAGTTTAGGATAACTATTAAAGGCACTTCTGGCATGCCAGGAATGAGAAGTAATAAATTGTACGAGTACAGTACTGAATTTGGGAATGGTGAGCAGCTGCAAACGGCAGCGGGATGCTGGGGACAGTGAGTTTACCTGGGCTTACCTGGGCTCCGGTGATTGCCAGGGCTGCACTGGTGATGTTTTGGTGCTGCCATCGATGACGAGCTAGTTATGAATGTGGATGGGATGATCCTTCCCAGTTTGCAGTCCCAGATGTGATACTTTTACTTCCCTATGGCAAGAGTGACCTTGTTTTTAGAGGTCATCGGCCCTCACGATTGGGGCAGAAAATTTAATTTTTCTTACAAACTGGTGAATAACCCGAAGCCTGACCTATACAGATGTGTGTGTACCTGCTTTCTCCAGGCAAGCAGAAATCTCTCTAGGGAACTAGTTTCATTCTTTTTCCCTTTCTGTTATGATAAATTTGTGAAGGAAAGAACAAATGAGAGGAAAAGAGTGGCCTGCATGTAATAGTGAGAGTGAATGTTAATGGGGCATGTGGGAAATACTTCTATATTACAGAGCACAATGCTGCTCATTTCCTACACGATATGATGGAAAACTGAATCTCTCCGTTGTATTTTCTTCTCTGCCTCACCTGAAATAGCCACACAGTAGAACGTTTTCCCCAGGAAATGATTAGCATTACTTTACTCCAAGGTACTTTATGAAGTTTTATGCTTTTAGATTTCATCTGTACAACTGATGTGTGTGCTTGAACCAGGATGAATATTACTGCTTGGCAGAAAGGCAGTCCTTATTGATTAACTTCAGTGTAGCACCTCAGCAGGTTGGGAGGCTCAGGTTTTAATTTGTTTTTGCTTCCAGGTCACTCTTCATCCACCTTTTCATTTGCAGCAACTTTTCCATCCTACCTCCCCCATTTACAGCACTTACTATTGTCTTGGCTGTTTTGATTTATCGACCACTCAAATTTAATGCTTCTTTCCTCGGTGCTCGTATCTGATCTAAGGTCACCTATGCTACTTATTTCTGGGAACTTTAATGTCCATATGGATGTGACCTATGACACTGGCCAAAGAATTCACTGTATTACATGATTCACTCCAGCTGTGTCAGCATGTTCTTCTACCTGCACTGAAAGGTTATGCTTTTGATTTCATTAACTTTTTGGGTCTCATTTTCAGGATTTGAGGTCACTCACCTTTTTTTTTTTTTTCAAACACACATCTAGATTTACTGTACCCCTAAGTACTTGCTTGTTTTGAGAGCTGTTGTTTTCTTCGAGTGTCACTTCATACCCCAAACAAGTTAAAGTGGTTCAGTGCTGGTTCCTTGGTTATCCAGTTAAAATGTTGATTATGATTTTTGCACATGCCATACTACTGCCTTCCCCAACTGATGAAGCTCAGATGTCGTGACTGAAACCAAGGCTGTAATTTTATGGGTCGTGACAAACTCTTTGGTTGGAAACCTGCACATTTTGTGAGAAGCAACATCAGTTCCTTCATCTGAGTGATCACTATGTTTTTGTGTTCCAGCTTTGTTACTGATGTTAGCTCTAGTAATCACAAAACCACTATGTATTTGAGGAATGTGAGAGTAATGGACCGAAAACTGGATTCCTTGCTCCCTTTTTTGTGTGCGTGCTCCATCTTACTTTGCCTGTTATCATGGGCAGGTGATTATGGGAAGCTATATTTTGTCTATTTTGAAGTTGCCTTTTGTGGCAGTTCTATGTCTGAACAGTCCCCTACTGCCAACAAATGAAAAGGTGAAACTGGACTGATTTGTGTATGCAGAGACAATTTATGAGACTATATATATATAAATATTGTAGATCCTTCAGGAAGGAGAGCATCTACGTCAAGACCTTTTGACATGAATCTGAAATTATTATGAAAAAACCCATTGGGTGATGGAATGGTAGTAGAGAAAAGCTCTCGTGAAATTTTCAGCCTAGAAACTAGTGTGCTAATTTTACATTCGAAGTGACTTTTAGCTTCTTCTCTTGAAAAAAGCTGTCATCTTTAGAAATCACCTTTCTTCCCTTTCCCCCCAGAAAACACCCCATGAGCTGGAGATGTTCTCATAAATATGTTTGATAAAAAATGTGAAAAATAACAAATGTTGTTTCCTTTAATATATGTATTTTTCTATGAATATTTGCCTCTTGGTGTGTGCTTCTGTGTGTTCATATATTTGTAAGCAAAAGCCAATGTGAGGTGAAGGTGGAACAGATGATGAAGTGGCACCAAGCTTTTCATAGTGCTTTCCTCTTCCAAACAGCATCCGTGCTGACTTCTAAACTTGTTTCTCTTGTCTGCAACATTAGGTTCCATAACTATTCATCTCTCTGTTGACAGTCATCCTCTTACCTTTTGAATAAATGATGCAGTTGATTTAGTTCAGGCCAAGCTTGCTGGTTTTGAGGCTTACTAAAGAATGTGCTGAGCTGGGGTCACATTGTCCTACTGTCTAGTTGTGCTGTTTTCTGCAGTACTAGTTGCTTTCTTCATCAAAGAGGGCAGCTTGTGAATCAGAGATAGAAACTCCTCTTAAATGTGTCTTTTCCATATGTTTCTTAGCTAAGACATTAGAAAAAGAGAAGGTTATTCAGGATTTCTGATAAAGGCGTGCTGCCTGCATGTATACTGCATTGAAAGAGTACTCCTTGGAAGTGATTAGAATTAGTCACAGAGATGAAATGGATGTGAACAGAATTGGCTAACAACTTTCTGAACGCCGACTTCTTTCTTTGATATTTTCCTTGTAGTTTTGAAGCACATCACTATGATGTTTGATATTTTATGAACAATAATTGTATTTCTCTCTTTTCATTTGAGAATTTCAAAGAGTTTTAGAAGCATTAATTGCATATCTGCCCCCTGACTTCTATGAAGAAAGTGAAAATAAGGTCTTGTCAAATATGTTAGTTGAAAAAAATGTATTAAATTGAGAATAAACAGTTCAGTCAACTCTACTCACAACACTTGTGCTGGCTTGTAATGTGCAAACCTAATAACTTTCTAGTTTGTACTTGTTCTTCAGAAATGATGACTGCCTTCTCTGAAAACTGTAAGGGCTGCCTAACAGCTCCACACACTCTACCATCTTCTGGGCTGGAAAGCCCACAGGTAACAAAGGAATGGTCACAGACCCTTCATGTAACCAGTCCATGAGGCCATTAGGAGACATTCTGGCGGTGGGCACCTGAAGGTTGTTATTACCTGTAAGTGTCTCATTACGAAAGGCAGCAAAATTTGTAGCAGGGTAGGTCCTGGAGGTTGTTTCCATTAGCGAGCCCTATCCTTGTAGGTCTGTACCCTGTATGGAGAGACAGGGAAAGTGTCCTTAGTGAACTTGAATAGCATTAGTATTTCCAGGAAAGCTAAGTTGTAAAGAAATTGGAATCTGGAGAGCAACACAAATGCCAGACTCCTGATCAGAGGTAGCACAGAGCCCCGTCTTTTCAACATTCATCCTCTGTCCCCCACAGTGCTGGGCTGGCAGACGTCCCCTCTTCAGCATGCGGGAGGTGTTCTGCCACAGGAGCCTTTCCCTGGTACTGTTGCTGATAAAATGTATCTGTCCTTGGAGAGTTTTCTTATTTAAATGTGAAGATGTAACTGAATTTTAACTGCAAATATTGACAGCCCTTAGGTTGCAGATCTGAATAGGCTCACAGGTGAAGAGATATGAATTTATGGGCTTTTTAGAAGTGAGCCCAAAGGGGCTTTGCTCTCCAGAGCCTGGCTTTCTCCCTCTCTCTCATTGCATTTCTCCCTGAAATGGATCTCCTGATGTGTCTGACATAGAATTCACTTACTGTGATCCTCACGCCTTAGAAATTCTTCAGTCCCTGCTCTTCTAATGGCTTGGCTTCCTGAGAATCTCTTGATTATAAAATATTTTGAGGCTGTTAGTGAGGTTTTTCTATCATTATGCTTTCAGCTGTACCTTAAATGTACTTTAAACTTGAGATGAAGGTTTATCTAGTGCAAGATGGAGATTAAAATGTGCAGAAAAGTATTGTTATATTCTTTATTTTTGCTGCTTTTGAGCCCCTGAATGTAGATACAACAGGTTTCAGTAGATCTAGGGAGAGACTGAGTTGATGGTTAGTTTTTGAGATATTCTGTGAGTTTCCTTAAATCTGAAAGCCACTCTGCAAACTGAGTGCTTGTCCTCTAGATTGCTGAACACTGACAAAAATGGGATGGAAAGCGAGCGTGTTAACACTTAACATTTATTCAGCACCTGTTCACAGATGTGTCTGAATATTAAGAAGAAATGCGTATGGTGTTCAACAGAATAAAAAGTGTTAAGATGTGCGTGAACAAGCAGGAGGAAATATAGATATGACTACACAGGAGGAGAAAGACTATTACAAGGGCAATCCAATTAATGCAAATGATGCATGCAGATGGCTCTGGCTTTTTAGTACCTCTCACTGTTCAACTCGGTAAGAGCTGCGCATGAGGGACGGAAGGAGAGCGCTGTCTGCCTTCACATGGCAGCAACACTTTCCAGCCTTAGTGTCCTACCCCTATCAGCAGACAGACAGGGGGCATCTCCTCTTACTTGCCTCTGTAGCTGTGGAGCATGAATAAGCGTACAGTAAAACAGCTACTAAATCAGAGGATGCATTCAAGAGGTGACTTAATTTTGCCTTCTGCAAACATCTGTGTGCCTGTTGACTCCTGGTACTTCAGGCGAGCAGTGTCACTGCTTTAGAATTCAAACAAGATAATTGAAAGTCACCCCAGGTTTTTTGGGCTGCATGCTCAGGGCCAACCTGTTTGATTTATTTTGGTATTGACTTAACAGGACTGTTCACCTAAAGGAAACAGGATTTGAGCTGGAAAATAGACATTCTTTCAGCTACATATTGATTGTTGGAGCTGGATCTAGTCCATCCTTATGATGCACCTTCTGAAAAAATGGCTTCTACTCTTATCTTGGCATCTGATGTCTGGTGAATAATGACTTTAATTAAAAAGAAGACCTTGCTGCTTGGTCTTTCATATAAGATACACACCAAACTCAAGTATGTGGCCTGAGCGGATCCAAATTTTTGTTTTTTTGTCCCTTCCTTATAAAATCTCTTTCTCAGGAGACAGTGCAGACTGTGACCTGGTTCTCCTGAATGTTGTTGACTCCAGCGAATGCAGGACCACCACTGTAAGCACTGTAGGAAACCAATGGAAAATTTCCCTGTTTACTCAGAGAGTTTTGACTTGGGCTGTAGATCTAATAAATCAATATACTCTCTTAATTTAACAACCTCATTTTGCAAAATCTTTTCTGTCAGAACCCCTGGCCACCTGCTTATTATCCCCAAACATTGTCATGGGAGGTATAGAAAAATACTTTCAAATGAAGTGGCATGGCCAATTTCATTTATCTATATATTTATTTTCCATATTGACTAACAGAGAAGCTACTGGCATACAAGTTGGTAGCTCTTTTCATTTTTTCATGTTTATTATGATATGGGTGTTAGGTACTCGCATGAAAATTCACAATCTGTCAATAAACTTATTACAGAAGCTATGTAAGATACTTTTATGCTGTCTTGAACATTTTTCCAGCTTTCTTTAAAATACATTATGCATTTTTATGCTGTAGCATATTTTGCTTAAAAGTAGAGTGTAGCCTTTTCATCAGAAAAAAAACCCCAAACCATCTCTCTGTATTTAATTTCTCTTTACATGTTGAGTGCACAAATAGAAGACTAAAATTCCTTTCCAAGATTGCATATACATAATTTTTTGTCCATTGAGGCTGTTGTGAGTAAAAATTTGGCAACAAAAGTCAGGCAGCCCTTTAGCTGTGCTTGAAATACTCATGAAACCAAATCACACAGAGGAAAAGAACATTGCCAATACAACCTTTTGAAAAGTTATATATATATATATACACATATATTTGAATACTCTCATTTTTTTGAATCCACTTAAAAGCCTAGGTTGCATTGTTAACTCTTTTGAAGGTTAAGTTTTCCCACTTAATTAACTCATAAATATTTCTGCCAAAAAGTACAGTGATCTTAATCGCTCAGTATGTTTTAATCTATAAGGATGTTAAGCCTGGCTATATTGCATCAGACCAAGATGTTCTCTCTTTCAAAATCCCGTGTCTGATATTAGTAATAGATACTGGGAGAAAACAAGCAAACACACAGAAAACAAACAAACAAACACGAAAAACCCCCACCACCCCCTCAACGACAACAACAAAACCAAACAACCCCCAAAAGATCCCAGACAAAACAGGGCAACCATTAAGTGAGCATAAAACAGGAGAATCTTGGGGGTTGTCTGTTTCTGATGAGTGATCTCCCTTTCGCTTTCCCTTCTTTAGTCAGTTGTACCTTTTGATATTACCCACATATAGGCCAATATCTGTACTGTGTTCTACTGTCATAGAAGGAGCTGTTCTGCTTTGATGGTGAATATTTTTATTATTCTCAGCGTTGTTTCTTTGTCTAGCTCACTTATTAAAAACACCCACCCTGTTCTGTAGTGCTGTTAATTTACAAGGTGCTTTACAAACATAGATAAGAGCCATCCAAGGCTCTACTCTAAATAAGATGAGACAAATGCAAGATGAAACACTTGAAGGCTATTCAGGCAAGTGAGGATGCAGAAATGATTTATGCAAACAGGAGAGGGGTTTTGTGAAGCGAGGTTGCTGAGAAAGGGTTTTAGGCAGCACAGAGAATAAGTTTGGCAATGGAAGAAAATGATCAGGTGCAAGGAGCAGTGGAACTAAGGTGTGAAGGCAGGAGTGAGGGAAGGAGAGGAAGGGCAAAATAAACGCAGATAAACGGGACAGTGAATTGTGAGGAAAGGAACTTGAGAAGAAAGCAATAGGATGTAATTTTTATCACAAGTTTCTTCAAAATGGACTGGTAAGGAACTCAAGAAATCTAGGTGGTTTGATTTGATTTTGGGGTTCTTTTGACAAAACTTCACAAAGACAGCTTTTCAGCCTATTTTTTCTTAGAATACCTGCAGTGATAGGTATAGCAAGCAGTGCTTACATGTTTTTATGTTAGAAAGTTTCCCTACTAGTTAAAATAAGTTTCTCTTGCATTAAATATTATCCTGTCCGTTTATGAAGGAAAAGAATTAAATGTAAAATCTAATGCAAGACAGGAAGCCAAAGGAAGGAGGAGTGTGCTCTGTCACTGCATGTCTTCTTAATCCATCTAATTGACTACTCCAATCTCCCTTTCTCCCTATATAAAAAGCCAGGAAAGATAAATTGAAAAATTGACTTGTTGAACTAATCTTTATTAGTAAGAATAGAACAAACTTGGTGAATAAGTCAGATCCTACAAGATCATTTGCCCCTTCATCTTCCTGGGATTTAAACTAACATTTGAGATATTCAGTATCTTGTAGGACTGTATGAACTGGCTTTTTCTTTATGCACTGACATTTTGTTTTGCTCTCCGCTGCTTATCTCTGCAATTATTAGGCCAGCACCAAGTCAAACAAGGGACATGTGAAGTTGTGGCAGTGCATCGTTGCTGCAATAAGAACCGGATTGAAGAACGATCACAAACAGTCAAGTGCTCCTGTTTCCCAGGGCAGGTGGCTGGTACGACAAGGGCTCAGCCCTCATGCGTGGAAGGTAAGCAATCTCCTGCTCACTCATGGTTCATTAAGATTGTTTGAGAAGTTTAGTCTCCTTGATTGTTTGACTTCCCACTGCCTCAAAAGCGTAATCCTTCCTTTTGTTAATTTTGGAAACATCTCTGTGCACTGATGATAATGAGTCTGTGCATAAATCTAGGTGTAATTAATCCTCTTAATATATGTACTCGTCCATTTCGTGTCTGTGCCAACAAAACTTCTTAATTTTTTCACACAAGAATTCTCCTTTAAAATTATTCTGAAAACAGCATAAGCCAAGAAATTAAAATTTATGGTATTAACCCTTCCAGTTGTCTTTAAACTTGAGTAAGAAGTCACTAGATAATAAATGCAGCCCTAGAACTTCGCATGCAGATAGTGCTGGGATATCTGATTTTGAGAGTTGTTCTCTAGATGAATGTTTCACTGGTTTATGTGCCTAGTGGTCTCTTATGCTGAACATCAGTACTATAATGGTGCCCTGTGTCTATTCAGTTTTGTGTTTTGTAACCCCAAGTACATCAGAGTTGGGAGAGCAGAATAAGCTGCACAGGACACAGGGTCTGAGCTACATCACCTATCTGATGAAGGAAAAACATGGTACAATTGCCTTAGTCCATCACCTTCCTGGGTAGATGTTGAAATCCTCACAGAGCTCAACATTGCCATCACTATGCTTTTAGCAGTATAATTCATTTGAAATTGAAGTAAGTAAATTAACCAGACATTCTGAGGCTGTATAAGACTTGCTTCCCTGAGGTTCACTCTGCACCTCACCCCCACCATTTTTCTCTCTGTCTTACCAGCAGTTAAGAAACTCTGGCTTTCCCGTCTTCCTTTGAGACCAGCAACCTCTTCCCTGAGCAGTCTATTCCCTGGAGAGGCTGCTGCTCTTGTTGTTAATTTAAACAAGTTGGGTTTTTTGGTTTGCTTGCTTGTTTTAAGAAAAAGTCTAGAAGTTACCAGATCCCTCATTACATTAATTAATAAGCAAGAGCCTTCTGTTTTCATTCTTTTTCTCACAAAATTGCAACCATTACAAGTTTAATATGAAACAAGAGCTTCAAAATCAAATTTTGAATTTACCATTCAGAGATATTTGATTTTAAACATAAAACTCATGTCTGATTTTTTTTTAAACCTATTATCTATTCTGAGAACATCTTATTTAACAATGATTTCGTTCCTGAATTACAAGGAATGAAAATAATAAGCATGAAAAAAACCCCAAACTATGTTGTGCAATTCGTTAAGTAGTTTTATTGTCAAATCAGAAGTGTCTTGTGTATCTTTAGGTGACATGTCAAACAACAGAAATGCTTTTGCATAGAACAGGTAATAAAAGTTAGGTGTTATTTTAAACTTGCTTAAAGACTGCAAAGGTGACACTTATTCTGTGAGAGAAAGATATAAACGTATGATACCATAGAAGCTTAGTTCAGTCAATGCAAATAGTTGCTGAAAGAATTTAGTAGCTGTTTTTTTTTCAAGTATAGTTGACATTAAATGCAACAAAATACTATGAATGTAAGATTTAGGTTTCTAAAGTGGAAGCCTTTGATATTCCCCCTCACCCCTTAGGGTAATGCTTTAGCTTGCTTTGCTTATTTTTGCAAGCATCTGGGACTACAGTCATAGTCATTCAGTTGCTGTAGCACGGAAACTGTAACTATCTGTCCCTAGCCTCAGGATTAGATGTGTTTTCTCCTACTCTACACATATCTTCAAGCAGGCTTCTACACTGTGGAAGCCAGAAACAGTTTGCATCTTGAATTTGCTTATTTCAGTCTGAGACAGATATTTCATTTTCTTTTCCAGTACCTATTTACTGAATGCAGGGCTGTTTAATTTGCCTATGTTTTGCCCTGAGCTTAAAGTGAAGGACTTGCCCAAAGCACAGAGTTACCTTTCTAACCCAAAGAAAAGGAATTATAGAAAAATTGGCTTGTAGTAATCTTTTTAAGTATTTTCTTTGAACTTCAAACCTTATCCAGTAGTAGTTATCATTTACACTAGGGCATCAGTTGTCTCTGTGCTGTTGATCATCCATGACATGTAGGTTGGTACCTGTAGTTCCTACCTTGAATCATAGAATAATCAAATCCAAATCCCTGCTCCTTCCAGGACTACGTAAACTAAATTATATGACTAAGAGCGTTGTCCAGATGCCCCTTGAATGTTGACAGGCTTGGTGCTACAACCACTTCCCTGGGGATCCTGTTCCAGAGACAGATCACCCTCAAATTACTTATGTGACAAACTGTGTTTGGACTAAGTAAGAAAACAAAGTGGTTCACATTCATGAGCATGTGTCCATAAAGTACCACTCACCTGTTGTGTCAGACTACGTAATCTTTTGTCATACACAGGGAGATGCTTTTACATATTGGAATTCTTGGTAAAATTAGCTTACTGTTTAGTATTTTGATAGCAAATATGTTTAAGTATGTTCTATTTGGATTTAGAAAATATGTTCTGTTAGGATTTTAGCCTTCTATGCGCACTTAGAAGGAAAACAATTCTGTGCAAGTCATGATGGAAAACAATGGTAAATAAGATGAAGTCAATCTCTCTTATGTTGACATTGCCTGTGATTATTTTAGGGTTTGCATCCTTCACCTGTTCTTGAGCAGCACCAAAATGACTATTGGAGCAGAGTACATGGGATTGTTTTTCATGTTCTATGCAGAGTAGTAGCCTTTATAAAACTATTAGAATGTAATTATGTTTTCCTTTCGTGACCAAAAAAATGGATGGTTATATAATTAAGTAATTACATTTAATTTTGTCAAGATCTGCATGATGATTTTACAAAAATTTTCTTCTGCTTGCTATTTTTAAATGAAGGTCTGATTTCTCTTTTAGTGTTAACAAACCAGGAAGCAATGAGTTGATTTGAGGTTTCCTTTAGGCCAGGCAAGCATATCACTGGTCATAGACTTTAGATGCTCCATGAGATATCAAGACTGGTGCAAGAAATAGATTCTCACAGAATATGGAAGACTGCAAAGGTCTGGGGCTTTAGCAAAGTCCAGACAAACTGTACTTCCCATTCTGTTCTCGACTCAGACTTGTCATTTGAGCAGCTTTCTGCTATAACTTATTTTGATTTTTTTTTTCAAGTAAGTTGTAATAAAATTAAAATAAGCTTTTCTCATTCGATATTTATACATCTGGTTTTAGTATTTTACAGGTTTTTAATTTAGTTGGGTATTTTTCTGTAGTTTTAACAGTCTTGCAGCATATGGGTTGTCTGACCTAGATCCCACGGGGTTTCAGTGACAGCTTGTTTGTTAATTTGAGTGGGGGTAGAACCTAGTTCATCAGAGCTCCTTGTTGATGACTGCTGGGTATTGTGCCCTTTTGTATATATAGGCCATGAAATAGGTTTATAAAGCCCATCATAATGTTTTTTAGGATACACAGACCAGCTGGATATTTACATTTTGAAATGGGTTGACAGATGCTAAAGAATTTTACACAAGATCAGGTTTAAAGCAGCAGTTTATTGAAGTAGCAGTATATGTTAAGGCTAAGCCCTGCTCAAATAAGTAGTGAATACATGTACCAATATTCACAGCTACCAACATTTCAGGAGGGGCCCTGTTAGAGCCAAGTCAGAATGGAGGTTTGCATAATTACATTCAGACATACACTCACACATAGAAATGACATCTTTTCTCATGTGCTAAGGAGAAAACCAGGTACTTGGGTGTTACAGAAGAAATTATAGATATCCAGGTGAGTTCCAAAGAAAAGACGCTGAAGTGGTGCAGAAAGGGAAGTAAAAGCTAGTTGAACTTTGCAAATATAAAAATGAAAGTCTTAAGTGCCTTGATTGCTGCAAATTAGTAGTTTTTCATGTTGTGCAGCAATACTTCATGTGTTGTGGGGCCTCACTGACAGAGATAGAGTACTTTGCTTTTCTACAGTGTCTTTCATCTTGAAAGCTCTGAATAGTGGTAGTAGAAGTCAAAGTATAATACTTCATTTAAAAAGAAGAATATGAAGGTGAAAATCAATGTTTGCTGTAGACAGAGATGTTCCTAACATTTTTACAAGCATAGTAAAATCACTTGTCATAGCCTAGATGAGAGCACAGGGCAAGAACTCTTTGGGTCAGGATATTTTTTATCCTTTGCCCATGATAACACATACTTAATTACATTTTGGATGCATCCAACAATAAACTCTGTCATTTGTGTGTTTGAACTTAGTTGTTAAAGCTATTGACAAGCATTTGCAAACAAAAAAAGCAAGACTAGCTCTTCTGTACACACACACAACTAATTTT
This sequence comes from Streptopelia decaocto, assembly GCF_964273445.1. NCBI lineage: Eukaryota > Metazoa > Chordata > Aves > Columbiformes > Columbidae > Streptopelia > Streptopelia decaocto. The sequence goes on from NC_138662.1 coordinate 13,358,418, forward strand.
CCTGGGAGTTATTTGAGCCTCCAAGCACAGGCCCATCTGATACTTTGAGAAATGTTGCTGTAGACAAATTGAGCCACTAAAATCAGAAAAAAGCAGAGTATATGAAAGAAAATATTTAAATATGCAAAGAAGACATCCCACACACCCTGCACACTCTAGACAGAGTTGTAGCTATACTGTTTGATTGCAGCTATAGAAAATTTTGCCTAGCAAAGGTTCTTCTGTCAATGACTAAATTACATTTAAAGTAGTCATGAGATTTTGTTTATACCCATTTTCTTTATGGACATAAACATCCTTGAGTAATTACCTCCAGATTGTCTAACAGCTACTGCCAAGAAGATAAAACATTAATAATGTGTTTTGTTTTGTTTTATTTTGTTTTCTGTATAGTAGCTATCTTAGCGAAGTGCATTAAATGCCTCTAAGTAAAGCATCACTAGCCAAATCATCTTCCATCCAGGCAGTTCTATTAGTCCTAGAATTTGCGAGGAGGCAACACTCAGATTAGAAAAAAAGTGAATGGGACTAAAGAATTGTTTGAGAATTTTCTGTAGGGCCAAAGAGCCGCAGTGAAGAAAAAAGACAATTTTGGCTGAAAGCCCATCTGGGTTACAGACTGAAGGGAAGAGAGCGTGTAGAAACAAGAAAACAAAAAATCAATACATGAGAAATAGATAAAAGAAGAAATAGTTGAGAAGATTTCCCTCCCACTGTTTTTTAATGGATTTCGGAATACTCAAGAATTCAAAAGCATGCTAATGCTGTGTCAGTATTCAAAGGATAAAAGGAAATATACAGTAGAATGAGTAGTGTACTGAAAATTTATATGGAAGAAAGCTTAATCCAGCCGAGTGGTAAAGATGTTCGTATTTGTCCAGACCAAAGGCGGTATGAATGTGCTTGTTCAAGTAGAATACACAGAAATACTTTAAAAAAAAAAAAAAAAGCTATTGGTCAATAATGTGTGAAATACTGACGTTGTTACTGCTGAGGCAGAGCTGCATCACAGTTCTCCTTTTGGTGCACAACAGGGTGGGGAGGTCCTTTATAACTAAGTGTTAACTAAAGAAGGTGCTAACCAATATCAACTGAGATTAAAATTTTTGTTTTGCTTTGTTTTTTTTTTTAATTGCGACCCTGGGTAGTTTAGAGTCCTGCCCAGCTGGTTAATAGATCTCTGCTCAGTTGTAATTCAAAATGTATTGCAGAATGCTTGGGCTATTCTAGAAGAGCACTAGTATTGTGCCAATTTTGAGTGTGTAGGCAGCATGGCAGATACTTAGGGACAAGTGATGCTGATCTCAATCCTGTGTGAGTAACTGAGAAGCTGATATGGTATCCAATTAACAAGGAATTCCTGGAGTGCAGATCACAAAAGTTTATGTGGCTTTCTGAAAAGAGACTTGCCAGACACAACTGTTCTCACTTGCTGAGGAGTTTTTTAGGACTAATACAGATAGTTTCTGGGTGTAATACGGGTAAGCCTAGGTATTCCAAGTTACCTTGGAAGATAATGTATAATTCATTCAGCTAAATATTTGGTTACTAAATACATTTGAGGATTTAAGTCTTATTTTTTGCAAGCTATTTAATTCTGAACATACGCCTTTGTGGGCACTGCTCAGTGTCAGTTACCCAGCCTACCGCAAAACCACATCTCTCCCCAGAGTCACCAGTAAGAAGTGGTAGTCAATGGCACATTCCTACTGGGATTTGAGACTGCTTAGCTCTGCACCTGACACTGCAACATTTTCAGCGGTGACCCAAAAGCAAATATAGATTCTCTCCTGACAAAAACACATATGGCGTCATCTGGTGGGGCAAAGGATAATTAATGACAAGCCCAAGGCAATCACGTGGCACAGTCCTACTCACACGAAGTTGAACCTGTTTGAAATAACTGCATTAATAAAGACAAATGTATTCTGGTGCAAAACTGAAGAAGTTCAATCAGCTCATCTTATCAGGCAGAAGATTGAAAAGTTACTGGATTGCAGCACATTTAATACCTTCACAGGGAGAAAATGATGATTGCTAACAGGTGCTGTAATACAGGAAAAGGAAGCATGACAGGAGAGGTGGGAAGAGGAAGAAAACTAAGGCTGTGTGTTTCATACTGACATTGTTCAGCTGTCAGAAAAAAAAGACAATGAGAGAAGTTTCTTTCTTCACTTGTTCCAGACTGGTTTGGAAGATGATGTGTAGCCAAACACAACTGGGGGCACAACAAGGTGAATTGTGTGAGGCAACATGAGGTGAAGTACTGACACCTTTTGGCTTTATGCTCTGAACCTACTGTTTCCATGGAGTCACGTTATCTAGGGAGCGATGTCAGCAGAAGATTAGTTTCTGGCAGGGTTTCTGGTTGATTTCCAGCAAATCAGCTGGATAATGTCAAACCAAAGCAGTCTCCTTTCCCTCTGTGGGGGTGGTTGTGTATGAGAGTGACACAGTTACTCTTGCTCCTTAGAAACTCACCTGTTGAAACCTCTCCAAGAGTGCCTCAATCTGAAAAAAGGAGGAAACTCCTCCAGTGAGTCACACAATTGCAGGGACAATGATGGTTAAAGAACACCAGCTATGAAGGTGAGGCTAAGGCTCTGGTGGAGAATTTTGATGGAATAATCTCAGGGATGTGTTTGACACACAGCTACAGCTAGTTAGAACATACAGATCAACAGAGTGGACATTACAACTACAAACAAATTGGACTTAGAATGGATGTAAGAATTAGTGGATTGCTACAGCAAAGAATTGGGGATTTGCTGGAAGCTAATGGAAAGAGATCTGTATTAAGTATTTTGAAGTGTTGCCGTTACTCTGAGGAGAGTTATCTGCACAGAATAGAAATCAGTCAGCAGAAGGATAGGAGTCACTTTTTATGAATGTGTCTAAACAAGAGATGAATAGAAGGTGAAATATGCAGTCTGACAAAGAGCTTGTGGATCTTCTTCAAGTTACAGATTGACTCAGCAATGTTTCCTATTCACATCTGTGCATGTTTTAATGGAAGATGTTACTGCTGGAGATGATGGGCCAGTTTCACCATCTTCAGTTCCATGTGGTCCCAGTGACCAGGAGGTTGCATGGGCACAAGTGGTCAGGAACGAAGCACTGCGTGAACCACTCCTGTTCCAAGTAGTCCTGTTCCTGAAGTATATCTGTTGTTAACAGTAGTATTATAAAGTCATGACTACATTTGTAGAAATAACAAGCATGGTCTTATTAATGGAAATTGGCTTAAAGGTAGAAAATTAATAAATTCACGCAGTTAAGGTGTGCTACGTTAGTCTTCCAAAACAAACTGAAAAACTGGCAATGAAACTGCAAGTAGATTTTTAGTCAACAATCTAATGCTTTCCAGTGGCTTCCACATTCTTATGTGCAGTGTTTGCTGACAGAACTCACATGCTTACATCTCTGTGCAGTTCTATTTTCTCACCCAGTGAAGGGAGAAACTGGCATTTCTTCATCCAGTCTTGCATATGCATAGCTGGGTTAAACAAGAAGCCTTATTTCATTCCACCCTACAGCAGGTACTTGACTGACGCATGTAAATGAAGGAGGCAAGTCATCTTTGTAGTCAGTGGAGATGGAAGGGCACTTCCAGAGGTCAGTTCAAATGCTGGAGTCAGTCTCTGGCCATGCTTGCCCATCTTCATCATTTGCATGTGACATTTACCCTTCTGTGTGCTAGTGCAGTTTTTTAGTCACATTTTTAGCTCAAACACAATCAGTGTGATCAGCTATTAAAAGAGGAACTGTTGGTTCTACCTTTTGAAATCAAACAGCTGAACATTGTACAGACAACCTGCCTACTAAAACCAACAGTGATAAAAAAAAATACATATATTCTGTTTCTCTTTCCTATTTTTTTTTTCTAGCGTCCATTGTCCTACAGAAGTGGTGGTGTCATATGAACCCCTGTTTGGATGGAGAGGACTGTAAAGTACTGCCAGACTATTCAGGTTGGTCTTGCAGCAGTGGAAATAAAGTCAAAACCACAAAGGCAAGTACAGAGATGGCCTATATTTAAAGGTGGAAGTCTGCTGACAGCACTTGCTTATTGCATTGCATCTGTAGGTGTGAGCACCAGTACCGGACTCCTCAGTGGTTTTGAAAGTGATGATTAATGCAATTGCTCTCAGAGAGGGAAATGCTGGGTCAGAACTGCCCCTTCACTGACAGCCTAGTTAAGTTATTGGGCGCTGGGGTCAAACTGCAGAAGGCTCTGCTTCAGTCTTTAGTGAGCAAAGGAACTACTCAGTTGTGACCAGTGCTAGAGGGATAATCATGTTCCAGGATCAGTTTGTCAGTTTGCAGAATGACTGCATGGATTCAAGGTCTTTACCACTGTCAGTTCAAGTCAGATTCCTGTGCTGCTAAAAAGCTCTTTTGGCTTTTGAAAGAGGTAGCCTGTCTTGGGAGTCGTTGAAAATCTGCACTGATGTCAGTGAGAACTGTGGGACACTGAGCACCTCTGGAAATGAGGCTGGTTCAGATCGTTTCTAATTACAGGCCATCCTCTGAACTGCCTGTTTTGTTTAAAAAAAACTTTGCTATGCCGTCCTATTTCTTAATTAATGGTCAGCAGAGAGAAAATACCATGTCCTCTGTCTGCTTAGCAATCAAAAATCAGTTCAGTTCATTGAAGTTCAACAAATCACAGTGTACTGCATATCTAAATATAACACAGGAGTCTTTAGCAGGCAATAGCAAGGAAAAAGGAATGCTTAGCTTTTCCCTTTACGGCCTCTTCTAGTTGAGGATGGATGTTGTTGATTAGGTTACAGTCTGAGTTAATAAGCAAAGACGGATACTACACCAAAGCGTTGGCCTGCACACTCCGGAGTCAGTATGGGTAACTGGCAGTCAGTTATTGAATGGTATAGATTACCCTCAGCCTTTAGATTTTTTCACAGGCACTGACTTTTAACTACTCACATGTAGATAAAGGGTAGTGTTGTAGCATCACAATGCATGGTGAGACTGATGAAAGAAGGAGTTTTAGATATTGAATAAGACAACTTCATCTCTGGACATGCCAGAAGAGAGCTGCCAATTTATAACAAGAGGACCTTATGGGAAAGAATAAGCTAGGGTTAGATATCCCTGATGCCTTCAGTAGATGTTAGAGGGATGAAGGGCAGAACAAAGAACTTTATATTGACGTTGATGACTGAAGGCCTGAGGGCCAAGTTGTTGTACTCCTGTAGCTGGCTTTTAGTATTGTACCTTTTGAGAATCAGTCTGAAATCATGAAGTTTGTTATTGCTCCAAGTAAGAAAGAACGTGGTATGTCCAAGGTTTTGCCGGGGGCATTCATTGCCCCCAGCTGCAGGCATGTTTCCATCCAAGCTGAGTTGTTTAGGATTCTCCAAAGTCATGTAGGGAGGAATGGGTGGCCTCAGACCATGACTGTGCCCCTCTGCACGAGTGGACATCCCAGAAGGGCTTCTTTCTCTCTCCCATACCTTAAGGAAGCCCTGGCTGCCAAGCTCACATGCTGGACAGCAAAAGCTGTGCTACAGAATCTGTGCTGGCATCTGTATTTCCTCTGTAGGTGTTTTGCCTGTCTTGTAGGTGGTTTTCTCTCTCTACCAAGATGTAGTTGTTGTTCAAATATAATGAGTAATGGTAACTCCAGATTCTGAGAAAAAAATAGTGGCACAGGCAATATTGAACTGGAAAGAAAATAGAATGGAAGGAAAACTTCCCCTCTTACAGGGAAAAGGAAAGTATGATATAACTTTTTTAAAAAGTTATTTTAAAAATAGACCAAAGATTTGTCTAAACTCAGCTCAATCAACAAAATATGTATGAAGTGCATTACTAAAACTTAACACAAAGAGGACTGTGTAAACTGTCAGACCAGTAGTCCAAACCATGCAGCAGCCTGTGTGTCTCAGTGCTGGGATACTTAAATCAGAAAGACACAGCAAAACCCTTGGGGACAATTATAGAAAATGTACACATACATGAAATTCTTCAAATTTAATAGTTGGCTTATATTTAAAATGTGAGAGTTGAGATCCATTTCATATTGAAATTTTTTTCTATGTTATGTAGCAAAGATGATCTCATTACTGTTTAAATTTCTAATCAATTTTTAAAGCTTTCTAAGACCTGGGATCAGTGACAGTTGGGACAATGTCTTCCACAAGTTAATTATACACTGAAAGAGAAAATGCAATCTAATCAATTTTAAGTCCTTTATCTTTTCATTTTATGAAAATATTAGAGTAATTTTAAGTCCTCTATCTTTTCATTTTATGAAAATATTAGAGTAATTTGAAGTATACAGAGCACGGGAGACTCCTGATGCTACTCAGTATTTAGATGAATAGTTAGTAGCTGAGCGGGACAGTTAGAATGTGAAAAGCTGAAGAGCTTGTATGATCAGTTACTTCAGGGAAGGAAATGAAAACTTCTCTATGCTGAGTGTCTGTTCAGTTTTGTAACACAGCTGGACACTACAGAGCAGAGCTGACAAAGCTTTCCTCCTTGCAGGCTGCCTCTTCTCACCCATTTCCAGGGTGGCACATCTGACATGACCCCTCCCGATGGCATAGCCAGACCCACTGGGCTTGTGCGCTGTGTACATTAAGGGTTGCACATACATCCCTGGAGCACCTGGCTGAGGGTGCATATGGATGTAAGGGGAGGAGACTGCGTGTCCCATGGGAGAAGTGCTATCTAGGAGCAGCTTCTCCTGCAAGAGCAATTCATTCCCTTTGCAGACCATGTTCTGTCTGATCCCTGGTTCCCTCCCATAAGACGGACCGCTGGGAATGGGTAGCAGTTTGCATGAATGGTCCTTTGGGATGTAAGTCGTATACTTGTGCTGTAGGCATTGGTGTTGAGAATGATGCTAAGCAAAATGAAGCAGAAGGAGATTTCCATGAGATGTTGGTGTCAAATTTGATAGTAAATGGCCATTTAAAAAATCTGCAAATCTCCCTTATACTATTGAAAAGCAGTGTGCTTAACATTTGCATATAAATTTTTTTTCTGTTCAAGGTATTTAAGTATGGCTGCTGCAAGTTAATTCATGATGTTACTCATGTACAATTCCTTTGTAGCAACAAAACATGTGCTATCATTCTTATTTTATCAATTCTGTGTAGTTAACACTTTTCCCTTCTTTTATAGGTAACACGGTAGCAAAGGGTAAACCTGTGGGTCACTACCAGAATGATGGCATATGCAACTGTTGCTTGGCTTTTACACAGAGACCCTTTCTTGTGGTGATGCTGTTCACTTAATTCTTTGAACTTGCAAAACTAGTCAGCAAAAAGGACAACACTTCACCTTTCAACTGTGGCTGCAGTTCCTGGACCTGCATTTTGCTACACAGAATGGTACATTTTCATTTCATAAGAAAACGCAAGGAGATTTGGTTCTGCCTGAAATGAAACTTGGATTCCCAAGGATCTGACACCTGGGAGAAATTCCTGGAAGAACACACCCGAACTTCTGCAGTTCATCAAGGATAAGACTTTCTTAATGACTCTAAGATATATAAAATTGTTTTACATGAGTTGAGAACATGAATGTAACCTAAGGAGTCACGGAAAGAAAATGCTTGCGTTAGAACTGATATGGATGATCTCAAAGGTCTTTTCCAATCTAAACGATTCCATGATTCTATGGATTGGTCTGGGGTACTTCTCACATACAGTACAACATAAAAATACAAAGCTGAACCCAATGGTAAGTGAATTGACAGGACAGTGTTAGCAAATTACGTCTCAGTGTGTTTTCAACTGTGATTCTGTAACTATTAAGGTTGTATGAAGGTGAAAAGATGGAACTTAGTAGCAATTATTGTACGACATACTTTGGTTATATCTGTGTAATTAAATTTGTTTCCTTAGATAGTTCTAGATAGTTGAACTTTTACATTCGTAAGTTATGGCAGGAAAGCATGAGGAAGAGAGAAAATTTGAAAGTAGACATAGTTTTTCTTGTCCTAAAATAAATCCATTCTCTAGGGGAATAGCAAAGTATACATATTCCTTGCCTCTTTGAATCCAGATGTGGAAAAGAATTTAGCCATTAGCTAGAAATATTCATTCAGATGCCTCAATAAAAAGAAAATAAAAAGAGAGCATGCTTGTACTGCATAAGTAAGGCTTACTGGAAGGAGGATAATTTGTTTGGATTTTCATAGCTTTAGTTATATCCTAATAGGTAACGTACTTAAAATTCATAAGCAAAATTCTAGATAAAAATGAATCTTCATTTTCAATTAGTTCTTGTTTAGAATGATTATAATAATTAAATGTCCAGTTCCTTGACAGACTGAATTTCCAAGTGGTTACATTTTGTGACAGATAATTGTTCCATATTATTGTAGATGCATTTCATACTTATTTTCTTATTTGCCTGTTACAGTTTTTTGTCATCAGTCTTCACATATTGAACAGTAAGTGGAGGTGAAGTCTGTTCCCCATTACATCGTTTTATGACTTAAGATGCATTGGAACAGAGTAAAATGCAACGATGCAGATGGCTATCATGCAGATGAACAGCTGCTGACTCAGCTACTGAATTAATTGTTGTGCTTTATGTAAATATGAGGATAATAATATATATCTAATTTTTACATAGAAAAGCAAAAAAAAAGAATGTTCTACTAATTTAGGTCATTGTGCATAAGCTTTCTAGTTTATGGGAACAATACCATCAGCAGTGTGAAGCTGTTCAAAGTAATTATTATTAGCTTTTATTTGCTGGAGTGAGTGGGAGTATCCAGCCAGGTCATTCCATTGAAGTCAGTGGTGGAAAGATCTGGCATTGTGTTTTTTGGTTTCTCTGGTTTAGTTCACTTTCAGTTATGTATTTGATTACAGCTGGGATCATAGTGGTCATTGTACTCAGTGATAGCTAAACGAGAGATTTTCTGCTCTATGCTTGGCCAGCTGAACAGTCAATAGACTCTGCTTGCTCTAATGAGCTCTACCTTCGTAATATTTTTCCATTGTTTTGATTTTCTGATTAAATTTTAAAATTACCTTTACTATTTCTGTTGTTTCTGTGCCTATATATCCAACAATATCATCACTTAAGATCATTTTAATTTACTATTTGGACAAAGTGGGTCCATAACTGGCATTTATTTATTTTGGTAAGTGCTTTGCAAAGACATAGCAAAACCCATTGCTGAGATCTTTCAAATGGACAAACAAGAGTTCTAAAGAAAAGCTTTATTATTTTTCTCTTCTTTTGCAGATAAATACTAAGAAAATAAGTCAGTTGCCAGTGATCATACACTAGATTTGTTCTGGAATTGAGAACAGACCTAAAACTACTTATGTCTAATTAAGTCTCACCTGTTCAAGACACATAATCTACTTGCCCAGAAAGGTTACAGTGTATGACACACCTTGCATTAGCCACTTGGAAGGTGCTTTCTCTAGCAGTGAGGAAGGGGGAAACTACAACATAAGTTTGATAGCATGAAATTATGAAATACAACTCGAATGGATGACTTGCCTTCCTAGATCCTCAGCCCATAACAGATTTTATATTCCTAAAGCAGCTTCATTTCAGAGGATCTTGGGTTGATTTACAGCTTTTTCTGACTCATTGCACAAATGCTGTAATATATGCCTGTCTCTTTTCGGAGAACTGCTGCTTCTTCTAACGCTGTTGTCTGGCATCTGACACCAGCATTGCCCTTCTGCTGAGCGATAGCAAAATTAAAGTCTTTGCCAGCAGCTCTGTTAGTAGAAGAGATCAGTGTCCCAGATTCTTGGTGTGTTCTCTATATAAATGGCTTAGTTCATGTTTATCTACTTGTTCTAGAAGAGCTGTTTTTACAAGCAGCATACTTGCAATCTCTTAGAAACCTCAATTTGCATCCCACAGTTAGGCTTCTGTGAGGCTAAAACCTGTGGGTCATCATGTCCAGGCTTTTGTTTGGGCAGGCACTGTCACCTACAGTCTGGTTCAGAAAGTAATCTTCTTTGTCCTAAAGTGGCAATGTTTTGCCATACAATTTCTAAAAAAGATTGTTGCAGACACTCCTCTGATGAGATATTATTCTAATATCCATGCTGAACTGATTTATGTCCTGATTATACCTATATCTTCTTAACTGTGTTCTTTTCTCCCCTCATTAGGTTGAGCCTGATGTATTTTCCTTCGCCCAGGTGACATTTCAGTAGTCATAAAATAACCACGGCCTCTTCATCTCCTTTTTTTCTCTGCCTATCTTTGTAGCCCTCTTTGCGTCACTTGAAATTTAGGTGATTTTTTTTTTCTTTTTTAGCAAGGATTGCTAGAATTATGCACTTTATTTGACATCTGCCATCACCGGTTTTCTAGAGTGTCACTAGTACTTCCCCGTCTCTGCTGGAAATACTCCAGTTTCCACAGGCTATATTGCTTTTACCTTTTTCTTAACTGCATCATGCCAGCAATTCACAGTCAGTAAGAGTTTCACTGATGTTCTAGGCTTGTTTTTTTCAGCTCGTGCCTCCTTGCTGATAGATTACGTTCTTACTGATTATATCTCAGAGAGTGGCCTTGAAGTTTGTGCTATGGAATGTCACCCACTGTGACTCTCCTGGGCCGAGGTCCTGAAATGCAGCCTGTTCCCTGTGCTGAGCTTTTGCTTGTGTCTCTTTGCAAGGCCATGGTTGAACACTGCCAGGTCTGACTGGTGAGAAACTCCATCCTATCTTGTTTTGAACAGAAAGTGTCATTGTTCAATCTTCAGCAAGTTCCTCACCATCATCCTTATCTTCTCCAATTAGGTTAGGAAATATCTGTGATATCAAAATAAATGCTTTGATATAGATTAAACTAGATTAATGGAATTTTCTTTATCTAGAAAATAAATTATCTTAATAGAAATCCCTGCAAGGTTTCTCTTGCATCCTACAATTCTGTTAAATCCACTTCCCGTTTACCTCTGTTGTCTTCAAGGATTTGTGTTAGAATTTGCACCTAAAGAGAGTGCATAAGGTTTTTACATTTGCTGTAAGTTTTCTCAAGGGTTAATTCACAACAAACCCACAACAATAGAAAATGTCTTGGAAGACGAACAATTTGCTTGCAGACTGAGAAGATCCCGAGGTAAGAGAACAGTTAAGACTTCTGTCATAACGATAGACGCTTCTATAGCTATTGAAATACAGATGATCCTGTAACAAACTTTTAACTATTTAGGATAAATAAATGCCACTAAACTGTAGAAAAGTCACTTAAAGGACTGCTTTTTGCTGCAGTGTCCCAAAGCAATGCATTGTGGTAATAATCCTAGGCAGACTCAGGACGGATCTGTTCACCTTGGAATTTGGAATGTGCTGATTATGTTGAGTTCATGAGGATTCTTTTTTGAAGGTTATGGCTGCAGGGATTTTCACTGCATGGGAATGAGACTGCTACACCTGAAAACATGGAGTATGTACTATTTTCCACTTCAGTTACCTTGGTATTTAGTTGAACAACTAGATCCTCTTTGCAAAGGCAGGGTAACCTAGACAGTGATAAAGGTGTAAGTTTTTTCCAAATGATGATTTTGCCTTGATGAATAAGAAGCACATCTCCCACTGATTTTCTTTGTGTCTTTTTTCTTGTCAGTTACTCTTAAAAAAAGAAAAAAGCATAGGCAGTGTTTTCAGCTGTTACTTTAAAGTCTAGAGCCTTGTACAGGTATGCCTCAGTTACCGATTTTTTCTCATTTAGATTAAAGTTCATGAAGTTCATCAGTTAGGATAAGAGCCTGTACCAATCTTCAAGAGACCTTTGCATTTTATGAAGTACTGTAGCTTGGTTATTGTTATGAAGACAAAGTCACCTCCCAGGAGACATTAATATTGCTGTTAGAACACTTCAGGTGCCATTCTACCCTCCTCTGTGTGTGTATGTGTGACATTCCCACTAATACTATTAGAATTAGATGCATTTGAAAGAAGAGCAGTTTTGGTAGCATACATAAAAGGTTTGTTGATTAAAATCATTTATACAAAATGATAGTCAGTGAAACTTTGCCAGAAAGATCACTATAGGCTACACCAAAAGTGGTGGCTCAAGCCTGTGAGTGCGACTTGCATTTTACAAGCCCAAGATGGGTCCTGGAAAAGCATATGGCTTTCTGGTCCCTTGAGATGTGATGTAAAAGGTGCAGACATGAGGGAGACTGAGTGTAAAGTCACCTCTGGCTTCACTCTTCTTGCCCACACCATACAATGAAGAAAGATCGTGTATTCAGTTTTTGTATGCCTTTATGGGACTGTAATTCAGAGACTTATAAACCTCTTCTAGCCACTATGAGTTTTTCATTTTGGAAGCGAAAGGAACAGTCAGATCACAAGGGATTAAGCAGCGCGTCTAAAGAAGATACTGGTTTCTAGCTGAAATGCAGGTACCATACATACATGTGCTCTCTGAAGATATGAAGTGAGGTAGCTTAAAGCACTATGAAGGTTGTAGCTGGGGGGCAGTAACTTTTAAACGTGTATTAACTGTCTCATATATAGTTGTCTGTTTCAGCCATAACTTACATTTTATCTGCTAGCTACTGGTTATTTAGGGAATTGGATAATCCAGCACTAACAGTGACTTCTTCATGTAGGATATAAAAGGCTTTTATTTTTGTAAGTGAAATTTTGCAGAACTGACTACTTCCATTTAGATCTTGGTATTTAGTCATTGAAGACTTCTCAGTAGAGACATAGGGACACAAATGTTTTGTCTGCTCACTGAAGTTCTGCTTCACTATGCGACAACATATACTGTCATGAAGTTGCACAGATTGGTAAGGGCATTTACAAAAAAATATATAAATTGTATGAACCCAGTATCCCTTCTGCTGTTTAATGTATGCACTGGGTGAAGATTTGGTAATCCCACACATGGCTCTTGGCTATAGAGTCCTTATTTGTGTTCTCTGCAATTCAAAGTTGTGGGTGGATGTGCCTTCTTCACTTTTTTAATTTGAATCATCAGGGAGGTTTTTCAAAGAAATGCCTTCCAGTCAGGAAAATTCTTGCTGAGTCTTCTGAGTACAGGGAAAGTTTGGTTCAGACATGAAAAGAAAGCTAAGAGGGACACGGTTCATCCAATCCCACAAATGATCTCTGCAGGGAGCCTGAAGAGTAACAAGGTTATATTGATAAGATAACTCTACATCAAGATACTCCATATTATTTATATAAAGGATTATTCAACAGACATTTCAAGGACAGTTGACCTGTAGCCTTCATATGCCTGAGACCTTAGAGTGCCATGATAAACGGAAAAAATAATTTTCACGCGCCTTAAAGGAGCATCTACAATGCCATCCATCAGCCACCACGTGCAAAAGATGAGGAACATCACGGAAGTGGAAAAATAGCCTAAAAAACCAACAAAACATTAGATATGGAACCTGTTTGCCTGCTGTACAGTAACATACAGATCCACCCAAGCTCATGCATTGTATGATTTTTCCAATTTACAGAAACACAGTATTTTTTTCTTCCCCAAATTTTTTGACAAATATGCCTATTGCTTGAAATTCACTAGAACAAGTGATTTGCAAGCAAACTGTCAGCTGTTTGCTTACCCTTTAAATTAAGTGGCCCACAAAGTAATCTACTACAGTGGTAAAATCAATATAAAATGCATTACTCTAAGTTCCAACAAAATAAAATAAGTGTTTTGTAAACCAGCACTGATGTTCACAGGACTAAACTCTGGATTCATCTGAAGCTCCTCGAGTTGATGAGTTCACACAGGTCCTGATGAATGCACAATGATGTTCTCTAGTTTCTCTTTTGAAGATGTGCCTGCAGACAGCAGGAGGTATTAGCAAACCCAGGAGAAATATTGCAGGGAGAGTACAGAAAGTGGTACTGCTCCTTTGAAAAACTTTCACACAGTCTTTGGAAAGTAACATGAAAACTACTTCGTTGTACTTTAGACCATGGCTTTCACAGCCTATGGATTAGGCAATACCCCTATAGAGTGTACAAAGGTCTAACAGTGATTAGCAGGGAGCTGACAGCTTGCTGGCAGTGATTAATGCACATTTACTCTACAGAGACTGTGCAAGTTGTAATGTGACTGTGCTGAGTGTCTAAATATGTATTTCAGGTCCTGTGAAGAAGAGGCCATGGGGGGACCCTTGGCAGCCCAGGTAGATGGGGGGGTTGTGAAGGAGTTGAGATTTCTCTCCGCATGGTGCTATGTCCCTAGACATTTTTTCTGTGTAGGTGCTACAAATTCATTCCAATCTTCTGACAGTAGGAAAATACAAACTGTTGAGAAGGGGATGTGAATTCTTGCAGCAAGGGCTAAAAAGAACATTTTTTGTCACTTAAAGTAAAGTAGACAAGGTAATATGTCCCACAGGACACTAATGAGCCACCTGATAACACTAAGCGCACACCTGACCTCTTGACACATGAAGCAAAGATGACAGATGTACTGTCAAAATACAAATCTATCAACTTCATCATGTAAATCTACCCACAGATGCTTTACAGTAGAGATCTGAGGGGAAACAAACATTTTAACTTACAGAGTAACCTTGTAAACAGGAACTTTTTACAAAAGACTCTGGTTAATAATTTATGAATTGTAACAGTGTCATGAGAAAAGAATACTAAGCATTGATTTTTGGCATTGAATGACAACAAAGACAATCCCACAGTTTCCACAATAATGATGCAGTCACTGTTCTAGTGTTGGGGTGTATTGATATTCATAACGCATTTGCATAAAATCCCTTCTCTCATCTTTTCTATTATTCACTTTGTGCTCTCCATCTCTTTCCCAAATACGGTGAGTTGCTCCCTTAGGCACACAGACTTATATTCTGCAAGTGGGAAGCATCTCAGAGTCACTTCAGGACAATGATTTTTGCTCTTTAATTAGGTTTGTAAAGAGTTTGGTACTTAGAGCAGGAATTTTTATTTTCTTGTTTATAAGTAATTTATTGTGACCTCTCCAAATGATAGCACTTGCCCTGTGTGAAGACAGTTAATTTTCCAAGATGTGACAAGCATATTTTTAATTAGATTGGGATAATCATGTCAAAAAAGGAAGTTTATTTTATGAAGCATGTGGATATTTGCATTCTTTTAGCAAAAGCTTTTTTTTTTTTTTCCTCCCCCTTGAATGAGAATTAAGCCTAGCAACAAAACAGATCTGGAGGAAAATTTTTTAGCTATTTATAATATCTTTCAGGCCTCTGTTCACAGAGCTGCATTTGTGGTACGATATGTTTGTCTACAATGAATGTATCAATATTTTAGCTTTCATTTTAGAAAAGTTCTATCCAAATATCTCAAAATATTTTTGCAGAAAAACCCTCAAAACATGGGCAGGGTGTAGCTCTGATTGTCATTATTGTGTCTTTGCCCCCTTGTGCCCTTCCCCTTTTTCCATTTACTCACCCACCAGGTTATTTCCCTCACCACAACAGGTTGTCTTCTACAAAGGTCATAAAGACCTTCATAAAGGTGCTTCATAAAGATCTTCATAAAATTCTCCATCCTGGGTTCCTGGTGAGGAATGGAGATCTGTGGATCAGCAGTGGGTGACTGACTGCTGAGGCAGAAGTGTCTTTAGTGTAACTGCCATGGCCCCAGCACACCAAGGTAAGTTCAGCACATTGACTGCCCATGGGTTTGGTCACTCCTCCTTTCCCAAGTTTTAGCCTCCCAAATTTTGCCCCTCTGCTCCAGCACTGAGAATGTCGCACACTGGCAAGTGCAGACAGCAGAAGAGCAGAAGTGTTTGGAACAGCAGGAGGAACAGGAAAAGCTACAGACATCGATGGGCTTGAACTGAGTGAAAATGGAAAGCTGTAGCTGTTGGTCTTTGCTCTTGGCTCAGCCTAGAGGCTTGGCCACATCAAAACCAGCTGTCTACCACATCAAAGCAAAGCTCTGCCATTGAGCAATGATGTGACGAGTTAAGTTGCTTTTGAACATCCTCCCTTTGGGAAAATACCCTGATGGTGATGAATCGGGAAAGCTAGTTGGGCTGTGTGGGGATGTTGAGCTGTGTTGTGTTGACCTGATTTCATGAATAAAATTCTTCCCCATGCGGGTGGTGAGGCACTGGAACAGGCTGCCCAGAGAAGCTGTGGATGTCCCGTGCCCAGAAGTGTTCAAGGTCAGGTTGGATGAAGCTTTGAGCAACCTGGTCTAGTGGAAGGTATCCCTCCCCCTGGCAAGGTGGATGGAACTAGATGATTTTTAAGGTCACTTCCAACCCAGACTTTTCTACGATTAAATGAAATCTTGGTTTATCCATTCAAGCATCCCACCGGAGTTCTAGAGTAATGGCAGGTAAAAGGAGTGGGGTTTTCAAGATGTTCTAAAACCTCCATAAAGACTTCTGAAGATATTTTAGTTAATAGTTCTGATGAGGCTATTTCAGTCCATCAAATCAAATCAGATTTTGCTCCTCCTTTACAGATGTACTTTGTAAACCGATGTTTTTATGGGCTGATGGCAATTTTAGAGACGCTATAGTCTGCTGAATTGCTACAGGTGCACTGATGGGTTAGACCCTGTAGGCCTATTCCAAACCATTAACATTAACTATGTGAAGAATATTTCAACAGAGTTATGTTCCTAGGTCATTGATCTTGTGATCCATAGGTATGTAGAATTACATTCTGTCAGACAAGTTCTGAAACTGAGGTAGGAACATGTTCTGTACTCTCCAAAAGTATTTTTTTGCTTTGAGAGAATCTCAATTCAAGGATAGCTTTGGAGATTCCAGAGGGTTTTTTAATCAAGGAATGACATTATTGAGCCTGCAAAAGGTGTTCTCTCTGCTTGATATGTAGCTATATAAATGAATAAGTATCCTCTGAAATAATAAACAAAATTATTTCCTTTCTTAACATTTTCTACCATGGCACAGTGACCTCGGGAGTACAATTCATTATAGCATCAAATCTCGGAAAAATCAATATTTGATGAAGTTATTCCTTTGTATTTTTTTTTTTCTCATTAACTCCATAAATGTCCTGATCTACATCATCGGGATCAGGTTGATTTCAGGAGTGCACAAGCAGGAGAATGGGAGAGAGGATCAGTCACCTTCTCGAGAGAAATGCTGGATTTGGTTCTCTGTTAGTCAGAGTCCTGCAATGGAGGTTGTATTTGAGATCCAGTTGCAGGCCATTACATACGAAGAATGACAAGATGGTTGAATAAATGCAGATAATATTTTAAATGCAGTAGTTATCCTAGTGTGCACGTTTATCAATAGAAAATCTGTGTGACTGATGGAGCCCAAAGGTTTTCAATCAATGTCTGAAAGCAATTGCATCCGTCTGTGTTTTATTGCTTATGACAGTGAGGGCTAAGAACCCCAGGCTGTTCCCATCCAGCCCCCAAGGCACAGGTCCAAGGGACAAACCAGACCGTAGTGTTTGCCTAATGTGCATTCCTGTAGCCCACCTGCCTACAACTCTTGGTTTGCTGTGTAGTAAGTAGGTAATGTAAGATGTAAGCTTTGCCAATTTGTCTATCAAATATTGACTGTGTGCAGCTACCGTGAGGCATTACAGGATATGCAGTGGAAAACTTGGCTGAGTGGTAAAAGCTACATCTATACTCATTCCACCCACGATGTAGATCCAAATTTTCCTCACTTCTGTTCTCATTTCCCTTTCATTTTTTATATCCAAACTGTGTATAAACACACATTCAAAAGACAGGGAAGAGGTACTTGTTAAAGCCTCCTGCACTGCTGTTGCATGGACTGAAATTGATGAGAGCTGTTTTTCCTTTCAAAATAGCATATTTTCTTCTTCAAGAACATTTGTAGTATTGTGCAGCAAGGGAAGCTCTTCAGAACAGCATTTGGTTCTTACAGACAGGTGCTGCAGCATGGTTTCCCATTAAGGATGGGCTTAAGGTTTGCCAACTGCTCTGCAGCTGCAAGCAGATGCCACTGACACAGCAAAGCCATCCTGAGAGCATCTGGGAAGTTGTGAGCTTGTGATGCTGCTCTCATTTACCTGTGACCATAGAGATCACATTAAGTCACTGTGGAAATCCATAAAAGGATTTTCTTTTTATGAAGCTGAAAGAATTTTACATTCTAATGCTGCAGCATGTGTGGCACAGAATAACTTATATTATTAGTTTTGCTGTTTGTTTATAGTTCCTGTTGGGACTGATTCAGACCAGTGGTAAATGCATGCTGAAGGCAGGCAGACTGGCATGTAATGTTGAGCCTGTGTCAAGAGGGAGGCAGAGGTGGAGAATTTCCAAAGGCAGAGTGATCAGCCACTGGCTTTAATCGGTCTCCAGCACTGGCTGAGCCAGTTGGATGCTGCAAAGGAACAAGGAATACCCCATATCTACCAGTACTTTGCTCATTTGCATGGCAGGAAAGTACTGAATGCACAACATTGTGCTGCCATCAGTTTGCAGCAAGGAAGAAACAGACAATGCCAGCTGAGAAGCAGTGAATCTAAATACTCTTTATTTCTTTTATCCTCTTCCCCCATGTTTCTACATCAGCTTGATCTTCAGTGGTGTTTGAAGTTGTGCTAAATGAAGGCAAAATGTAATATTTTATTAGATGTGAGCAGCAACAACCCTTTTGTTTTCACTTCTTCTCTAAAAATGTTAGATCTGCAGAGGTTTTACTTGAAGACATATTACTGAAAATCTGAAATTCATTTCTTTAACCTGATAGACTAACACAAACTTTTACTTTTTTGTTTGTTTGTTTCTTCAGCCCAAGGAGACGGTCTTCTGTGGCCCTGCAGATGTCTCTGCAAATCCTCAAACTTCAGTTAATGTCTTATGTATATTAGTCACATGCGAATTTAATCACCATTATGAGAGCCTACCATGGGTCATGGACACAAAACCCATTTCCCTTGGAAATAATTACCCTCAGCTGCAGTATAATGTGTTAATAGAATTGCTTTAAAGCAGGATAGCAGCCCTATTAACACTTGTCAGTGCTCTGTGTATTTTCAGTATGTCTTCCTCTTCTATTGTGTATCATTAGAATGGAAATGGCTTGGATGCAGTAAATAGTCTGGTATACACTGGCAGCTGTGAGCAATGAACTGACAAGTGATTTATTCAAAAGGAGACATCTAACACTCCAAAGGCAGTTGTTTCCTAGACATCCTTGGTCCAGCTCTGCAGCCCTGCTGCTGGGAATGCTTGGGTGAAGTGGGCTGTTTAACTGTTCCTTTGCTGGCTGCTACTTGGTGTTTGTGAGAGCTGCTGAACAACAATGAACAGCTGCATGTGACAGTGATGGTCTGCGGTGAGCTTTTCTTAGTTAAAATGACCTTAGAACTGGAAAATGAACAGAAGTGTGAGCAGGAGACTTCTTAAACCCGTAGGAGAGTGTGCAAGTGTCTCCATCTGTCCCAGGAATCCTGGATCTGCCTGTGCAATGTGGAGCTGCTTCAGCTGGTTGGAGTGACCATGTCCTCCCATACCTACACTTGAAAGGTAAGTGTGCTGGTGAGCCTTGGGGTGAAATCCTTAAGATGGAGAAAGCGACTGACCCTTGTGTCCCATGTCCTGCAAAAGAAGTAAGCAATGAGTGATAAGAGCAGTGCAAGCAAATGGGAGAATTTGCAAATCGTTTGACTGGGTGATGGTTGTACTCAGAAACAGCATTTGTTTTCCGTAGCATCAGCAATCTTCCTTCAGAAAACACTGCATTCATTACATTATACTTGAAGCAATTGTAGAAAATACATTACTATTGTTCAGTATATGTTTGCATTGCTTTGCTTTTGCAATTAACTTGTTGGCATAAAAGTCATTATCTGGTGACATCTGGGAACCAAAAAAAAATGTTGTCTGGGGTAAAGGAATTCGCCCATCTTTGAAACAGCCATTAAGACAAACATTTATCTGGGTTTGTGCAAACAAGCTGATCACTTTTTTGGCAATTTAAATCAGCTGGCATCATCACTGAGCTTCAGACTCCCTCCCAATGCTAAAGGTTGATAAGTAATAAATGTTCAAGTCAAACCTGACCTAGTACAGGCCTCCCAGAGCTTAGAAAAAGCTCACAATATTTCAGCCACAGCAGGTGCATTCTGTAATCCTTTATTAAAAACTCCTGCCACACACACCCCCAACATGTGATGTGATCTTATGAAGATTAAATCTGACATAGTATGAAGTCACTACAACCTTTTCCTTACTCCTAATTAAAGGAAAGAAAGCCAAAAAAAGGATGAAATACTTCTAAACAGAAATGTGAGGCAGGTGGGCAGAAATGATTGTGTCGTCTTTGGCAGTCACTAGGCCTGAAGTTCACAAGACGGGGAAGGCGCTTGACCTCCTGTTCTTCCTGTGTGTGCATTTAAATTAAATCATAGGCTTTCTGTGAAAGGTTACTGACATTGTTTAATTAAAAGCCTCTCTTCTGTTCTACCTGGACTTCTAATTCCAGTGCAATATGTGGGCACACGGTGCTTTGTCTTCTCAGGGTATAATTAGACTCAGCAATGCAACTGTCCTGTTTACAGTGTAAATCCCCCTAATGATAAATGGAATAGACTTATAGAGAAACCCTGACGGTACTTCGGACAGGGAGAGTGGATGATCTTTGCAAATAGCTGGTGGGTAGAAAGTAAATCATTATCTGCTAATAAGCCCCTGATTGCTGGGTGTTTTATACTATAGAAGATTTAAAAACTGGACTTTGCTTTATGTTAGTCCTGGCTGCAGAGCTGGAGCATGAACATGGAGTAACTGGTTTGTTTACGGGCAAGATTCTGACCTTGCGTCTTGAAAATCTCTTTGAGAGTCCATGCTATGCTAGAAGCTTTTTGGTGGTGCTGGTGACCAAAAGGCTTTAGAAATGGCTAGTCACAAGTGACAGGGGGAGCACGTTCAGCTATCTGTGTTATGAAAGCATACAGTGACCTAAGTCAGACGTGAGGCCCTGCTTAAATGCTCCATTGTCAAATAGCAGAAGACCTCTGTATCCTAGAAAGCCCACAGTATCAGGAGATAGAATCGATCAAGGCTGAGAATGAGAGATGCGCTTTTACCTGTGTTCGCAGTTGTAAAGCTGTTTCCTGAGGAGTACAGAGACACCAGCTGCGGGCAGTGATGTCTGCGGGGACAGAAGCGGGGACAGAGGAGGAGGTCATTTCAGCTGTCAGGTTGCAGAGACCAGAGACTGCTCAGTGGGGAAGAGATGAGGAACATATGGTGTGGTGGGAGGGGGTGACAGTGGTACTGAAGAGCAAGAAATATAATGAGAAGTAAACTTTTGGTTGGGTGTCAACTTTAGGAAATGCTGTGGCAGAGGGCAGAATGGGTGAGAGCACAGATACATGGGCAAAGGAGAATCAAAGCATGTAAGGATGGGAACTGTGAGCAGGGGTGAATCTTGGGAGAGAAATCACCTTCTATCGTGTGTACTTTTCATGGCATATGTCAGCCTGGAGGCTGCTGGAATTGTGATGTGAATTAGAGGAGCATTTTGAAAGATGGAAGATCTGTATCCATATGTTGCTCTCCAGAGGAATAAAACTGGGAGCCTCTGCTGATCACTCTCTAGCTCCGATTTTGATTCAGGAGGGGATGGAAGATATTTTTCTGGCACACAATTGTGAACATACAGACCTGGAAGGAGGGACAGGCCACTGGACGAGCCGTGCCACCAGCCTTCATGCTGCGGGGGGCTCACTGGGGCCACAGGAGTGAGACAGGAGCAGCTTCAGGAGACACGAATGGGGAGGAAGCAACCGGTGAGGAATTCTTTCAACAGGACTGAATCCCATTTCTCCTTACTCAGTGCTGCTTCTGCTACATGTGGTCTGTTGGGTTGTATTACCTTTATTATGTAGTTACACTGTGTTGGTGTTTTCACTGGTGCGGCCGTTGCACAAAAGTATTTTTGAAGCGATGTGTGATGCTGATCCCAGGTGTGTTTAGCTCACCAAGGAGACAACTTGAGACACTGTTTATCAGCACATTACCTGACCACAGTCAAGAACTTCTGGATGGCCAGAGATCTGCTAAAGGAACGGTTGCAAGTGTTTTACAGTTTCTCATAGAGTTTGTGTGTCTGTTACAGCTCAATGAGGATGGTTTTTCTAATCTATGAGAAATTTTAAGATTTGAAAAATATTTTTGCCTCAAATTAAGGTAGAAAGCCAAAATCTCAACAATTTTCATTCATCAGTTAGAGGAATTTCAGAGCTGGTTCAGTTGATTAAAATGTGTTTCATTAAATTGCAATTACTGCAATTTGTGTTCGGACTCTTTTAGATTTAAAAGAAGTATTTGTTGATCATTATAAATATCAAAGAAAAAAAAGTGGTTCCATATGAAATGCAGTCTGTTTCAGGTAAAAAATATATTAAAAAAGTAGTTTAGATTTTTTTCCCCCCTAAGTTACAAATTTTTGAACCATCCTTTATCTACAAAATGTTTTGATTTAGGTTAAATGCCATTTTCTGATATGTTCACTCAAAAAATTCCAAGCCTGTTGTCCTCATGATCCGACTAACAGCACTCTTCAGTGGCTTTGTACCAATATACTGTTTTACATATAATTAGACTGGAATTAATTTTAAAAGAGAAGTTTTTTCATATGAAAATAACCTCAAGAGGAATAAAAATGGATATAGAATTGTAAATGAAACGCTCTGCAAAAAGTGTAAGTTGCACTGCAAGTAAATCCATGCTTCACTTTCAGGTCTGAGATGGTAATAAATTGAACACAGCATCACACAGACAGTGTCAGATATAAAATATATTAATCTTGTCAGAGAGTGTACTAACTCTCCCAGATTTATGATCAGGTGCACTTAAGTGCTGTTCGTCTCATTAATCTTGATTTACAAACAGTAGCCTTCAGAACAAGGGGTCAGGAGAGACAAGAGAATCATAGATGTGTCACTTGGATAACTCACCTTCCCCAGCTACCCTGTGCCTTTCAATGACATCCTTCCATCTTTAATTACTGAAAGGTCTTTAATCTTGTCTGTGTAGGGGCAGACTATGATGAATGTGAGGGGTTGCCTGTGCTACTCTGAGTGTGTTTCTAACAACTGATGCCATGGATGTTAGTGGGAACAGCAAGATAATTGCATCTACCGCTAGCAGGACTTGATGCTGAGGACATTCAGTGGGAAAGGAATATTCTGGGAAGGGGAACAGACTAGGAGGAGAATGAGAGTAGTGAAAGGAGCCTTGAGAAAAAATGCAGCTTCTGAATAAACTACATTTTGAAGTTACCTTTACACACAGATCATGTATAAGATCATGTCCATTCAAAACCCACCTGGACATATTCCTGTGTGGCCTCACCTAGGTGTTCCTGCTCCAGCAGGGGGATTGGACTAGATGATCTTTTGAGGTCCCTTCCAATCCCAAACATATTGTGATACTGTGATCTGCAAAAGACTGCCGCTTTGTCATTCTTAAAAATACGGAGAGCCAGAAATCCAAACTTTCAATGCAAATAAAGCTGGTATTTCCACTAGTGGCTACCGGGGACAAATCAGCCTTCCTGCATGCTGGTATACTAGGTAGGATAACATTGCTCTGGACACTCATCAAGGTGACTGAGCTGGAGAAGGAGTAAATAAGCTTCCAAAATCTAGTAATTCATAAGAGGAATGAACAAAAGAATACACACGAGGAAGCTGCAAAATCTCCAGATGTGAGAAGGTGGGTGTATATCAAATTGGTTTTAGCTTCCTTTCTGATATGATGTGTCATCAAAAAAATTGTCAAGGATGGATTGAAGCACAGGCTAAATTGTGTTCTGCACATTCTTCCTGTTTTTGCTTTTTAATACTTTCTCTAAAGGTATTAAACTGCTGGAGTATCTGTATGTGTGGGCAAGTTCAGTGTTAAGTGTTTAATGGACTTTTTTGAGCCTCTTCCAGTTCATCACAAAGGGAAGAGAAACTCATGACAATTGATATGATGAGGAATTTGGGAAGAGTTTTGGAATGAAACAGTTATTTGAGTTGTGCATTTGAGTTAAGAAGTAAATCCACCTTAAGGAAATAATGCCTGAAGTGTACCAGAACCTGGATTTGCCTGATCTCCACTAGAAAAATATTCCATAGCTGTTGATAAAAAGGGGCCTGTTTTCTTCACAGATCTCAGAGATGCTTTGTTCTGAGCTTTAAGACCTCTCAAAGGAGCACAATTGCCATGGCGGTTCAGGGATGAAAATTCAGACTTTGATGTGGTTGGGTCTTCAGACACTAATTGCTTTGAAAAATAGGACCAGAGCCTTAAGTTGGCATCAGATGTTGACTGGGAGCTATGGGAAAGATGAGCACAAACCAGATATGCCCTTGGCAACATAAGCCATAGGAAAAGCAGTTGTTCTCCATTCCCAACCGGCTGGAGCTGGTGTACAGCTCCCACATTGAGCTTCAGAACATGTTGAGTTATTATAATCCAGCCCAGAGGTGACAAATTCATGGATTACTGATGCCACCTAAGCAGCCAGACTTTGCAAGGTGTCAGACCCAAGGCACAGCTTTGACAAATGTTGACAACGTGCTTTTCACAGAGGGGGAGATGATGTTTCCATGAGCTGTTAAGGAAATCTTTCTTCTTATCCTGCATTTTGGCTGTGCTTGGATTCATTCACTTCAGCCTTGCTTGGATTCAGTTCAAGCCATCTGCTCCTCTCCAAGAGCTGTTTTCCTGGAGGTGTTCTGCCATGCTGTCAGTGTCAATGGTTGTATCCGTGGAGAATGAGGACACTGACTGTCATCTGCAGACTGTTGGTAACCAAGCCTGCAGCACCTCTCCATTTCTCCCAGTCATCTTGCATAATTAGTGGAAAGAAGGAAGAATTATGTGAATGCCTATGGGCTGTTCAAGGAAGGGTGAACAGACCCTGTCTCCAGTCTTAGGTTTGCTGGATGTCAGTAACAACTATATTGAGGATGAAGTGTGTACTTGTGGTACATATTGTTACTAATAGTTTCTTCAAGCTTTATATCAAAGGCTGCAGACTGATTCATCAGGGCAATGATTCTGGTGCCCATGAAGATACCTTTGGGTGTCAGCAGAGCTATCTGTGTTGTTTCATGGGTTATATCCCCCTGTGTGATATACAGGATGTTGGCCAACATGATACTGTTGGCAGGTAGCAGGGAGGTGGTAAGAGAAAAATGCATGTAAGAACTGTCAAGAATCAGCTTTTGAAAAGCTTGAAGAAGCTATTTATTGTTGAAAGAAGTGTTTTGAAGACTTGCTTTTTTGAATATTTATTTTGAATTCTGGCTTTTTTGGAAAAAAGGTGTTTACTTTGGTTTATAATAGGGTATTTTTATTCTTCACTGACTTCTGTCAGGCAGGAAAGTCATCAATCTCTTTCACATATAATGAGTTCTTTGCTTTTGTTTTTTTTTTTTTTTTTTAATTTGCTATGATCTGGCATGTGTGATGGGCTGAACCTAGCTGGAACAGAAAAACATAAACAGCAGTTTGCTTGTAGGTGGAAGTTTATTTTCCAGGAAGAGTCATATTTACATGTTTAATAAACTGACACTTCCCCACAACTATTTGTTTTGCTGACTTACAGATTCATAGAGTGACCTTCTTGGAAGATACAAAGGGAATAGATGGCATAAGGCTACTTAAACATATCTAATGAATTTCTTGTTGGCTGGTTTCCTTGCCTAGGACAAGTTGATTCAATTGTTTCAACCAACACAACCTCTCGGTTGTTGTCTTTAAAAAGGGGAAAAATGGAAAACCCAGGGAACAACAGGCCAGTCAGCCTCACCTCTGTGCCTGGCAAGATCATGGAGCAGGTCCTCCTGGAAGCTATGCTAAGGCACACGGAAAATGAAGTGATTAGTGACAGCCAACATGGCTTCACTAAGGGCAAGTCATACCTGACAAGTTTGGTGGCCTTTATGATGGGATTACATACTGGAACAGGTTGCCCTGAGGAGCTGTGGATGTCCCATCCCTGGACGTATTCAAAGGCAAGTTGAATGGGTCTTTGAGCAACCTGGTCTAGTGAAAGTTGTTCCTGCCCATGTCAGGGAGATGGAACTAAATGATCTATAAGGTCAGTTTAACCTCTGATCTCTGTTCACATTAGTTGGTAATTATTACAATGGTGTGCTACACTTGTGCTTCCAGAAAAAAGATATCTGATTTTGTATTGAAAATATGATGCAAAAGATGTCTGCTTTGTAAGAAAATCCAGATAACACTATTTTCAAAATAGAAATGAGCTTATGCATTTTCCTATAGCTGAATGTCTCTATATGAAGTTTCCACAGGGTGATAGGCAATTGATCTGTAATTCATTTGAGAGAGTCAGAAGGCTTTCCATTAGGAGGACAATATGCTGTTTATTGTCTTATTTACCAGCTTGTTATCTGTTTTTTTTTTTTTAAATTATTATTATTTCTTTTTAATTTTTAGTACTGCCTATTCAATCAGGAATGCTTTCTGGATCTGAAACCAAAAATCAGCTAACTTCTCCTCTTCATTTGTCTGGTACATACTAAAATATGTCCTGAAGTGTGAATTAAGACTTTTTGATGAGAAAGAGCAAAGGTGAAAGAGCTATCTTTTCAAGAGTCAAAAGCATCATTGAATCATGTCTCAACGATACAAGCATGACTAAATACAACAACAAAACTGAAATTTTGTCTAGTCTGACTGGTTTTACTGGCATCTGATCTTGCAGTCAGCTGCTAGAGCATTAGGCTTCCTCCTCTTGTCTTTTGTGTAATGGTGTTGCAGAATGAGCAACTGGCTTGAGAACTGATTCAACATATGGCACAGTTGGAAGAAATACTTTTGCAGATTGAGAAGGCTTAGGGTAATGGTATTCCAGAAACTTCAGACTGATGGTTTCCAGTTCCTGAGCCCTGGAGGGGTTGGATTGTCTCTGCTCTAATGGACTCTATATAAGGAGATTTGCATTTGTTCCTTAGCTGGGTGCAACTGGTTTAACTAATTAGAGTGTACTTCAAAGAGCTGGAGGTTCTTCAAATGCCCTAAGACCTTCTTTCCACTGATGTCACCAAGGCCAGAAGTGTGGCTGGGAAGGTGCAATGGCTGTCCATGGTTAGGAAAAAATTATTCAGCAAAGTGTCATCCCCCATGAAACTAGTAAGTGTTGGTAGTAACTGCAAAGGCACCATCCTTGCTGCTTAGATCTACCAGTGCTTCTCTGCGTATTGAATAAATTACACTTGTGGTGAGATGTAATGGCAGGTTTTCAAGTCACAAACTTACTGTTTTTTAAAATATGTAAAGCATGAATTAACACATATAATGAAAAGCTGAATGATTTTTGTCCCTGAGAATCACTACTCAAATTGTTTCTTTGTTTCGTCAGATTGCAAAGGCATCAAATTGTTTTATTCATGATTTTTCCCCACAGGATACTTTCCAACTTCATATGTGTTTTGCATTGTATAGTTTGGAATCTTTTCAAACTGGAAAGTGCAGACAAAGAGACTCCCAATTTGTTTTGACATTGCCTTGTGTATTTTACACACTGCTTAATGCAAACTCCATCCCCCAACACCCCACAAAAATAGTGATCTTTAATTTGATCCACTCCATGGAGCTATGATTTATATAAAAACTTGTGCAAGGACAAAATCATGTAAATAATTTTAAAAATCATGTCTATATAAAAGTGCAGCACGATTCATGCCTGAAAATTCTCAGAATAGCTTAAACAACATCTTTCATGAATAGTTTAAGTAGACATGGTCTTCTGTTGGGATTGGGGAAACTGGCTGGATATCCTTTTTCAGTTCTCTTGTGGCTCTATCTTCTGTAATTCTGTAATTCACTGCTTTATTTTTTTTCCAAATAAGGAAGGATTGTTTTTATAAGAAAAACTTAGTAACACTACAGCTTACTTGATCAGAAAAGCATGAAGACAGATAAAAACAAATATGTCTAGGGCCAGATGTTTCCCACAAGTGTCAGCAGGACTTGGGTCAGGCTCAATATAGAGAAGGGTCATAGAGACATGAAGACTGAGTTGGATCTATGGGTATAGTTATCTAACGTTAGCTTTTGCTTCTTAAGGTCAGTCCACATGAATCCTATTGACATTATTGAGGAATAAGTCATAAAACCATAAAATGGCCAGCAGACTGAGGAGTTGTCAGGTGGATTATTTAACAGACTTGTGAGACCAAAGCACAGGTGCAGCCTAACGGCAGCTGATAAAGTGCTGACTGCTAACAAGCATTCCCAAAGTGAACTGCTAATACTCCAAGGAGACCACTCCTTAGGTAAGAGCTGTTCCTTCTTGCTACCTTCCAACACTAAGACATGTGTAAATGTTGGATAAAACTCTGCTAATCCAAAGCTGTGTGCTTTCTCTATCCTGGTGAAGCTGTGCTTTTTCCACCAGAGGTACACAATCCCCAGTGTGAGTGAGCATATGTTATGAAATGTTGGAAAGGATGAAGATAACACCCTGTGCAACAGCAGGCTTGGTGAGCGGGAACCATCAGTACTGGGAGACCCCACACTCCCACTAGCAGAAAGTGGAGTGGGGAAAAGACAAGGTGCAGTGGGTTTTTGGGTTGTTTCTTGCTACCAGTAGGGAAAAAGGAGCAGGGATGGGGAATGCTCACCACCATTCTTTGCACCTTTGAAGGTAGATGGGAGGAAGCAAAGTGGTTTGTGTGCCGGATGAGGATGGTGTATGCTGAGCGTTTTCCTGCATGTTTTGTTCCTCCCCCCTTGGAGGAACTGGTTGAGTTTGTCAAATAGAAAATATTGCACAGAAAGATGGATTTACTGTCTTTAGTAGTTTATAGGTATAGGTTTTACCAGCAGTGAAAGTGCTGTGTACCCCCCTAATGTGACAGAATGAGCTTTGAAAAAAACAGATTAAACTGTTTTCTGTTCACTTAACGAAGGGATAATTAGCTGGAAACAGAACAGACAGGAACAAGTCACAAACAATGCACTATCAGACGCTGCCTTTGATCGTGTTACTCCGAGGTCTGCAGTCACAAATTAGAATGTTCTATTTGTAGTGGATGGGGCTTCACACACATTATGCTTGGAGTTGCATGTTTCCTTTATTTCTTCTTCAAATACCTTTTCTGGTGCAGAGTTTCCAGGTTACTCTGGACTCAGAGAAACTGTGCTATCTCCAAAAGGAGTTAACAGAGGAAAGGGCAATTTTCCTGGTCTCCAGGAACACAAGATTTGCTTTCAATGAGCTTGAAGTTAAAAGCAGGCTCTCCTTTGTGCCTCATGGAACGGCTTACTCAGAACCAAAATTAAAGTTTTAATCCTCTCTTTGTTGAGGATTGTTTGTGTTCTATGTTTTAAATGTCCCTATGACAGGCTGCATGGTTACTGAACGTCTAATAAAAATAGAAAATGGAATCACACTTAGCAAATACAGTTACCATAGCTGCGAGTGGCAGGATACAGCCAGGAGTCCTGATGGACCTCTGATTCAGACAAACTTACCAATCTCTTGTGTGTTTTGGTCCATCTTTCCTCCCAGTGTTCAGTCAGTGGGGTTAGGAAAAGCTCCATTTCTGTTCTTTTCCCTTGTCCTGCTCTGTCTGGGATAGTTTCTGCTCTTCATGGAAGGGCTGGTCTCCAAAACCTGTTGCTGAAGTTGGTTTTGTGTTTGTGCCCAGAGAGGTTAGATGTTGCTCCCCTTCTGTTGCTCAGTAAATACCAGCCTTTGCTCTCCAGATTTGCTGTGAGTGGTGATGTGGAACTGTTTTCAGAAAAAGAGTATGTCTATAGGTATGTCCTCAGGGAAAGATCCTGGTGACAAGCACAATGAGTCCAAAACAGGAGTGAAAAATCACCAAATTCCTTTTATATTATAAGAGATAGAAAGGAGGAAAGTGAAGGAGAGACTCTGGGGCTGTTTTATGCTATTGCTTTTGAAACTGTGAAGGAAAACTCTCTACATGCCAGGATGAAGACTGCCAGGTCTGGGAGACAGCTTCATTGTTGTCAGGTCTCTTGCAACTGAATCTGATGTCTCAGTGCCCTGGAGGGAAATGAAGCTGCTGGAAGGCTCTTCACAAAACCTTGAGGAAAATGCAGGGAGGCTGCCACAGGGTGGAAGTCCCCACAGCCTTTGTAAGAATGCTCAAATAAATGATTCAAAAGGAAATTTCAAAGACAATAAAAGGCAGGGGGCCTTCAAGTATCAGGAGAACATGGAGGAGAATGCTTGTAATGCTTTATCGGTCTAGTGTAGGAAAAATTTCCCTTTGGGACCAGTGTGGAAGAGACTTGGGTTTGAAGTACACCCATCTGCAGGGTTCGGCTCAAGCTGGGGGCGTGACTCTTTCGGTGCTGGATGACCTCTGTCGGTGGCAGGTAGGTCAGCCTGGAGGGTCACCATCACATTTCTTCCAGAAAAATACTGAACCCTCCATAATGAGTGTGTCCCAGGAACAGGTCAATTCTACAGCCAGATCACGCCTTCGGTGTGAAGACTTCCCAAAATGTTAACTTGCTTTGAAATAGAAAATACTTTCTATCAAAAAAATGGGAATCTGCTTTAATAAAAATTCAATCCAGGCATTTAGGTGTTAGCAACCTAAAAACTATCCCCTCTGGGTAGAGGTGTGATAGAGTTCTTCATGGAATTTGTCATTTCACATTATTGATGGAAAACAAAGAGACAGATTGCATCTAATCCATGGGGAGATGCTGATGAAAATGATTTTTAGTGCTGAAAAGTGGGCTACATCTGATGGAAATAAGAGGAATGTAGGCTGGAGCTGTGGGTATGAGGTTTACAGCAGCTGCAGGTTTTTTTCTTGATTAGTTGTACCCATGAGCTGCCAGAAGGAGCACTGGGGAAGCTGCTATTTCATGCTGTCTTCTGTGTGTGATCCCCAGCCCTCAGTGTCTCAGCTCTCTGGATAACACAGAAAGCTTCAGGTGCCCTCTGTATACAGGGTTTTTGACAGGTACCTGCACGCGCCCATGCTCTGCATTGCCTCTCTGTAAGATAGTTCTTTTTTGGGTGGCTGGACCCCTGAAGAGGGATAGGGACTATGGCAATATGTTGACTTTTTGTCATTTTCCATTCTTTTTGTCTCATTACAATCACAAAGATTGTATTAGAAGCTGAGCAGCTCATAAATTCTGAGAGTTATAGCTGTAGGCAGTTCATGAAGGGGAAATTGGGACTGGGTAGTGTTTGAAATTCACATATACACCACACCCACTGCTATTTAATTTGCATTTGATTTGCATAAATCATGGTTAAATAATACCCATGCAGTACTTTTAAGGAGTGAGGATTGTATCAGTTTGTCTATGATTTATGTAATTTTTGCTTTAAGTGTAATTTTATAATGTAGAACAGTCTGGAGAGCATGCAGTATGAACTTAAATTTAATTTTGTGAAAAACATCAGATAACACTTATCAGCCATAAATATCCAGTTCTCTTTGAAAATAAATGTTGTTTTCATAAAGATGCTAGATTAACAGCACTGTGGGCTGAAGTCTGCTGTTTATCAACTGAAAAATCATGACACAATACAATTACAAACCTTCCCACACATTGCAATCGTAATGGCACGTGTCCTGAACTGAGTGGGTATTCTGGACACATATCTGTACAATGGTATGTGACACCTCCTTCTTCAGGGACTGAGAGTTTGAATAGTGGCTTAAAGTAGGTTCCTTTCTTGTTTGCTTCACACTAATGATCCTTCCAGGCTGATGTAGGAGCGGAGTGGTGATGTCTGTCCATTCCAGGATGGTAAATGACTATAATATAATAATTAGATCATTGTGGCTAGTGTCCCATATGGGAAAAGAGATGCTAAAGTTATGTTGAGATGCTTTGCACATTGTGTTTTTGTTTGTTTGTTTTTAAATGTCTTCTTGTCATGAATTCAAATGTAGAAAGTAAAATCACCTGCTCCTGTTTATTTTGTGCCTCTCCCAGTAGCTCAGAAATTGCAACATCCTATTTGATTTTTTATTCCCCTTTTAGATTTGTAACTGTTCTTTAGCAGAAAGACCAGTTCTGCAAAGGTATTTTTGCATCTTTAAGATGCAGAGAGCACCAAAGCTCAGAGGTGCTGTTGTCCTGTCGTTGCATTTCTCTTGATTGGGAAGGCTTGGAAATGCCACTCAGCCCTACGCAGGAGAAGCTTTTTTGCTCAAGGATCTGGGCCCATGTGCTTCTCTGTATTTTTTAGGCAGCTAAACATCTTTTAGCTCTGAGTACATCCTTGGTCATGCATTAAAACCCTTGGACTACCATGTAAATCCATCCCCTCCTTCTTGGCAATTACTCAGAAATTATAACCACACTCTCTCTAATGAGGAGGAGCAGAGGCAGCTCTTCCCTGACAGCCCAGCAATAAATCTGCTCTGAGACAGAGAATATTTCCATAAGGCAAAACAGAGATCTTTATGTGTCCATTTAGTGACAGTGGCCTACAACTGTGCAGTGCTCTCAGCTCCTGCTGTTTGCAAATACGAGCCCCTGCCCATCGCTGCCTGCTGTGCTACCCATGGGCTGCCTGCAAGGTTGAAGTTTGCCTTGAATGATCTCTCAGCTAACAAATAGCAACCTGTCACTCTGGAAACCTGAGTGTAAATTGGTTTGAGTCAGTAAGAAATGCTCTTGGTTTCTCTGTAACCTCCCTGCACCAACAATAACTTGGTTCTGAGCATGCAGCCTGTTATTACTGTGAACCTTTGACACATGGATGTGAAACCTCCTCTTAACCTGGCTGAGCCTTTGCCAGCGTGATGGACATGGAGAAGATTTCCTCTGCTTTGATCAGTATCAGTTTACTTAGGAGCACACCCATAATCGGTTGCTTTTGTCAGTGCTTCAACAAGGCTTCAGGAACCGGTGGAGGATACCTCACCTGACCCAATTTTGTCTGTAATCCCAAACACTTGTAGAAATGTTCTCTCAAGGGGAGGCTGGACATGCGCTGTTACACAGGTTGCAGATAATGTAATTAGCAAAAAAGGGCCAAATTCAGTTTTGTGTACTTGTGATCCAAGAAAATTTCTTAGAACTTTATATACTTTTTGTTGCTTTATGGGATTCAAAAGGAACTTTTTCCAAAGTCCAAAGTATTACTTTATCGTGGTGGTGTATTACCTTCTGATCCTTATGAGAGGCTTCCAGCTTCGCTGCTTTGTTTCTGTACTCGTGTCTAGCATCAAAACCAGCGTACTTGCTGCTTTTCTTTGTCCAAGTTTCTCAGATCTCCTCTTTGCAAATTATACAAATAAGCACCAGTCTTCTCTCAGCTTGTATTTTATTGATGAGGAAATAAGTGTGTTTATGTAAGCTCAGAAAAAACCCTTTAAGTCTATCTCCTTAATGATCTCAGTTTGCACTTGAATGGCTTTTATTAAATTCAAGACATGAATGATCAAAGACATGGAAGAATACAAGTGTGGGTTTGCCTGTCAGACTGCTGAGCAGGATTTCTGAATAAAACCTTAGTGACTTAGGAGCCCAAGAGCACCTTTGAAGATCTGAGCCCTCAGAAACAACTGTATGGAATGGACTGAAAACAGTGGCACAGCACCAAATGTATGGCTCTGTGCCTTCTTACCCTTCTGCTAAGTCGTGCTGAGATGCTATGCTATGAGAGGACTGAAACAGGAGGATGGGCTGGTTTGTCCTTTCCCATACTCCTGGTCTGGCAGTTCTTGAAGGTATAAAGTGTCACTTGCTGGCCGTGGCACTTCTGAGCTTACTCAGGTTGTACAACCTTAAAATCCCCTTGTTTACCTGCAAGTGTCCTTGGTGTCGGCAACTGCTGTCTAGTGCTCTGATGTGCTTGTAAGCCCACAGCAATAGAGTTAAATTCCTTTCTGCCCCCATCTGTCTTTTCACACGGTTGAGGCTGTGGCTGCACACGCATGGGAGCCTGTGTGAGGCTTAGAAAGCAATCTGAAAGAAAGCCAGTCACTTAGTGTTTGCAAGGCAACAGGAACGTGCCAGAAACATGTACACTTCCAAAGTCTGAATAAGAGAGAGGAAGACACCAGGTCAAGCAGGAGACATGTGCGGCAGAAGGGGAAGTGAGAAAGAAATCTATAAATATTCAATGAAGGAAGTGGGAAAACACATTCTGATTACAACTCTGGCTCTAATGTATGCAAATGTAATAGTTTCCTCCCCTACTAAGGAGTCATGTATTACATACATTACATGATGTACTACTGTGTAGCAACATAGTTTATGACTCCTAGGAGAAGAAAATCATGATTCACAGCCATTAACAAAAATAATAGTGCTTTCACCCAGAGGAGCTTTCCTTAGAAAGCCTGTACAGATTCTATCTAACCTAATTTAAGCAATGTCATGAGTTGGAACAGATCGCTATCAAGTCTGTCATGCTTGTCATAACATGGCACTTGAATAGAAGACATCCTTTCCCAGGAGAAATTCCTGTGGAGGAACTGTATTATTTAATGGAGTTTAAGATTCCTTCTAAATTTCAGAGCTTGTTTATTTGAAAATTGTTCCAGTAAAAGGCAACCGTTAGGTAGGTTTCATTTAAAGAGAAATGAGTTTCCACGTACACGATTATAGGCTGCTATTCCTCAAAGTTATAATTAACTGGGGGCTCCAAAGGGGAAGCAACTGCAGAGGAGTGGAGCACATATCATGTGCTTTGCATCTGGCTTGTATTTTTTCCGGGACAAGGTTTTCTGGAGCCTGTGGATGGATACTAGCATTTACACAGAGATGTTCCCCCATGGCAGCAGCCTGGCTCTGTCACACCTTGCCTCAGTCCTCCTCCATTTTGTGCAAGCAATTAATTAACTTTCAGCTTTTAGAGTGTAACAAGGCAGAAAGCCTAAGAAGGAAATGACAGACCATGGTCTCACCCCTCAAAAAATACATGGTGTCAAATGGCATCTTAATGAGTATGTTTTGTTTAAACCCTTGGAGGGTCATAGGCTCAGGCCTGCACCTGCTCATTTAATTTCTGATTTAAGACAGGAAAGATGACTGTTACGAGATGTAGAAGTTGACATTAGTTCCCATTGCAGGAGCCTGCATGCTGCTCCCATTGCCAGGCATTTCCATACACCATTTGTTCCTTTATTTCTGGCGTGACTTGCTTGGGTGACAAGGGAGGCAGATTGCGGGTGCTCTGCGTGTCACCGTGCTCGCTTCATTAGGAGCACGTGTGGGCTGTCCTCGTTTATTGTGGCTTCTCAGGAACCTTCTGTTTGCAGAAACTTTGGCAGCTTGTCACAGCATGTCAAGATCTGCTCGTCTCCCTGGATAGCAGAGTTTATGGATAATGCAGTAAATAGAGATTGGGAGAATTGCATTACTTACATTTAACTGATTTCAGACAATGAGAGAGAGGAGTTAAACTAGTGCCTTTCTGTCAGCGTCACAAAACATTTAATCATCTTTTTTGTGTCTGCTTTCTTCACTTCCCTCATTTTTATTTATTTGTTGTACGAGAACTTCTAGTTTTACATCTCTCTGTTAAAAATGAGTTGATAACTTTTTCTTTTCAGATCCTTTAGGAGGTTCTTGGGAATACTTGAAAAAGAAATGTAATGAGAGAAACAATGAGGAAGATGTTTAGGAAGTAGAAGTGGAGGGGCGGTGGGGAAAGATCTTCCATTCTTCTCCCTTGTCCACCTGCCTGTTTGCAGACTTCCGTGACCAGAACACATGGTGACCTGTGAAAACCATGATGTCTAACTCTGAAGACATGTTCAAAGCAAAGCCTGTCCTGTTCTGTGGCTCTGCTTTGAGATACCTTGGTGAAGAAACTTCCTTAACAGCAAAGCGCTGATCAAACCCCACTGAAGTCAATGGAAAGGCTTTCAGTAAAGGCAGTGGGCTTTGGCTCAGATGCTAAAAGCATTATCATCACTCTCTGCCTGATCCTCTTGATACCAGTTCTCTCATCAAACCCTCTGACAGAAAAAGAGAGAAAATCCAGTCCCTGCAGGTTAAAGCAGCAGCTAAACACAGAGTTTTGACAGATCTAAACCACTGCTGTGGAGAAATCTGAGTTTTCTAGCACAGAAGTACATAAACACAACCACTCAGAACTCCTCCAATCTTCAAAGCATCCTGTGCACCCCAAATTTCCCAATGTGCAGCTTTTTCACGACCAGAAAAGGTGGTAAAAGCTGAAGGGAGTTACCTTGCATCTCGCTCAGTCTGTGGCAGGGTGCCAGGGAGCACCACCATGGGCACGGGGCTCTCCCCTGGGGAGCATGGGGGCAGTGTGGGGCAATGCCCTGGCTGGGAACAGGGCTCTGATGGGGGGAGGCTGAAAGATGAGACAGTGGAGAGAGGTATGGGGGTATCAGCTTGGGTCTTAAGATGGGAGAAGGGAAGACTGAGAGCTGGCAAGCCATAACCAGGGGATGAGCAGGGAATCTGGGTTCATAGACTGAAAGGAAGAGTTAGGTTATGAATATTCAAGACAAAAAAGTGAATAGTCAGAGCTGGTCTTATCTCTAGTCCTGGCATCTTGATACTAAAGGAAAACATAGCAGAGAGAATGTGAATCCTGACTTTCCTATTTTTACTATAAAGTCTCTGTTCACAGGCTCAGTCTCAGTAATGAAGAAGCAACAGTTGGGTGGTGAACACAGGGGCACAAACCCCAGCTACAAATTTTAAGCAGCTTCTAACTTAAACAAGGAGAGCTCAACAAATCCCTCTTGATTCAATCAAATACCTCCTTCCAGCCAGCAAGAGTAACAGGCTTTGGGTGTTACATAGCTGTCCTGAGTGGATTAATAACTTGCTTTATATTATCAGCCAAGTTTCATCTAGAAATAAAACCCGTCTGATCTCTGTGAACATGACATGAGATTATTCCAGCAAGTGCAGAGCCTGAGATTTTTGCATTGCAACTGAATGGTGAGCAGGGCTGTGGAGGAAGCATGGGAGAGGGCTGTGGCAGGGGGGCTCTGTGCTGACTAAGGGCATAGGGGACAGGGAGGAGGCAGCAGAAGTGCTCTCCGCTCCAGACCTGAGCTGCAGAACCAAAGCTGCAGAGGCCAAGCACAAAATATACCCCTGGGACAAATTGCCCTGTGGCTTGTAGGCACTTAATTGTAGCCCAGCCTGAGCCCTGGGGCATCCAAGATAAATTTACCATGGAGGGGAATAAATCACACACAGTTTGTCCATCGTATGTCCCCAGATTACCTTAGCCTGAATTGAGTGACTTCACGTGCTCACAGTCCTGTTTGGTGAAGCCTGGGGGTGCACGGACAGTTCTCTGCCGGGCTGGGGGCGCAGGGACAGTCCTCTGCTCTGCTTGTTTGGTTTTCAGCTCCAGGATAGGCAGCGGTGTGTTGCGGGGCTGCAGTGATGTGGGGGTGAGATGGGACAGTGGAAAGAATTGTGGGAGAAAATTTCATCTCAGGGAAGCAGTTGCGTCCCGCTCCTCTCTCAAGCTGACGCCGTGAGGCTCAATTTCCATGATTCCTCCCATGGGAAGATCTGCACAGTGTTTTAATTAGCAATAGAAAGACATTTAAAGAAGCCTAAGGCTTTTTACTCCTTACCCACGCTCTACTCATCCACTACGTGCACTTCACTACGCCTTTTGTTCTTAGTCTACATTTGCAGTTTCTGGTGTGCGTTTTGTTTGTTTGGTTGGGTTTTTTTTTGTGTGTGTGTATTTTTTCTTTCCTCCTGCTTTGAAACAAAGAAATGTAGAGCAAAATTTTAAATTATTTGGTTGAAAAAATGCATTTGGGATTTCAGCTAATTTTTTAAATTAACTTTTCTCTATGTATGGCACCAGTGCGTAGTTCTAGGTGTTAAGTCCTGTGTGATCTGTAGGCGGAGCTCATTTAGAGCCTACAGTGATGGCAGACTGAGTCCATGACGGTGCTGTGGCTTTCCCTGGGATTTTGGAGGGCAGGTTTGGCCATCGCTGAGCATTGGCAGCAGGACTCCGTGTGCTGAGTCCATACTGGACTTGTATAAAAAGGTTTCTTTCCAGGTACTGACAGGACCACTGAGGTAAGTGACAGCCCTTAGCTTGCAAAACAGGCATTTTATTTTATTTTTAACCTCCATGTCCAAATCAATATGAAACAAAAACAAAAAAAACACCTTATTTTTTCCTGAATAAAAAAAAATATGGATTTTTCCTCACTGAAGCACTTTCCCCTTCCAGCAGCAAGTTGCTCTCTGATTTGGAAGCACTTTCTCAACCATCAGTTAAGTTAAAATGTCAGAGGCTTTTGATCTGATTTGTGCCCTCTGAAGGGTACCTGTGCTTATTTTTAACCTGCCTCTTGCCTTGTTCCCTTTGTCTTCTTGTGGAGCTGCTCTGTCAAACCCTCTTGCTGGATGGTGTTTTTGACTGTTGAGACTTTTGCTGTTGTTACCTCCCTGTTCAGAGCTCTCGATGACTGAGCTGGTGTCATCCCTTCTCTGCCTGCAGCAGGAGCTGAGAGAAGGCAGGAGGAGGAACATGCCTTAAGGTGGAGGAGAAGGTAGCTGTGGTCATGGGAGACTGAGAGAAAGGAGATGGAAAGGGAGCAAGATGGGCAAGGTAAAAATGGGAATGAAAAATAAATGGGTGACTCAGCCCAGCTTCAGTGGCACTGGCAGCGGTGAGGATGCTGGTGGACCTGTGCAGGTCACTATAAGCATTCAACTGGACTTGGTCAGGGTGTGCTTCTGCACCAAGGGAAAAAAGGGAGTTTTGGGGAAATTAGTGCAATGGCACAAGCAAGTAAAGCTCAGTATGTTTTTCCCATAATTATGATCCTCAGGCTGGCAAAACCTCAAGCTTTCCTTGATTTGTCGAATCAAATCTGATCAGGACTATACATCAGGATTTTCTTTTCTCCTTTTCTCCTTCTTCGTTGTTTTTTTTTTTTTTTTTTTTTTTTTGTTGTTGTTGTTGTTGTTTTTAGTTTTTTTTTGTGTGTGTGTGTGTGTTTTTTGTTTTTTTTTCCCTTTCCAGCTGGAAAAATATCATTTTCTCTCTGTCCAAATACAATGGGTGATTTTCTTGTCAGTCTTTAAATTGGCCTCTTTGGGAATGTGCTCTGGGAGGATGATGTCTACATTACAGAATAGACACAACTCTCGCCTTGCCAAAAAAAAAAAAAACATGAAGAAAAGAAAAATGGTGGTTAACAGAATCCAAACTCTGTTCAAAAGACATAATATAACAACAACCTACAGACAGAGAGCTTTCAGACTCTGCCTTTCTTTAGCATCTCAGTTATGAGTTCTTCAGGAACTCTCAAGCCAGATTAAACCCCTGGAGAGATTTATATACAAATTCATATATGTGTGTGTATATATTTCTATATAAAACACATGAGCCTATAAAAAAAATCATAAGAATCTCTCTATTGACTTCTAAGGCATTTAAATGCATGATAGTAATGCAACTATATATTTGTAGCTGATTGGAGGATTTAGGGTCTCTCTCTGAACAACTCATGAAGGCTGTTTGAGATTACAGCATTATTCCAGGTAGCTCTGTTAAATTACAAACCCTGCTCTGATTGCAGTTCTAGTCTGCCTGTGCTGCAGTCTTTTTATTTCTGCCTTGGACTGGAAGTCCCAGACATAGTGATGCAGGATTAAAAATGGATCACACTGCTCCTGGAGCAAGACTTGTTTACTGCCCAGAGGAACCAGGGGGTTGGGAAGTGACAGGTCATTTTGAGGGGAGGGAGTTAAAAAGTCATGTAGTGTGACTTGTCGCTTGCTCAAGGGACCTGGAAGGTAAGCCGGAGTCTTGAGGACCATTTCTGACAGTCGAGAAGTGATGAGTCAGTATTGGGGGGGTGGGGAAGAGCCAGGAGATTCAATAGTGATATATTTTTAATGGTTCAACACAGGGAAAGTATTTTCAATGCTTCCTGTTAACATGTAGGTTTTGAAGCATTAATAGGTAAATTAACACCTGCAATATTAGTTAGGCAAAGGGCGAGGATGGTTTCTGGAAAAAAAATGTGTTTTCTGTTAGTAAACAGCCTACTAAAAAGGACAGGCAGAAATAGTAGCTCTTCTTGTTTGAAAGATCTTTGTGACTTCGACCAAGTCAGATGACAAAAGAATCTCCCACAGTCATAGTTTTTTGTTACAGATACACCTGAGATTAAAGTATTATAAGAAAACGGGTGAAAGAACCGTAGATGCCTTTTCAGTATTTTCAGTTCAATGAATATAGGTGTAGGAACATTTACAAATAATAAGAAACACAAAACTATTTGGGCTTTTATCTTTTATTATTCAGGCCAATGTGACTTTTTGTCACTGTTGTCACTGGGCAGAGGCAGCTGCATTCTATTCAAGACATCTAAGACCTGTGCCTTGTGACTGTGCCTTACTTGAAATGAAATGCAGCCTATGAAGCTGAAGCATCCCATATGCATCTGACTCTCATAAAACCAGCTGGAATACACAATAAATTTTCAAGCTGTGGAGAAGGTGCTGAAAAAGATGCAGCAACTCATATTTTGAATTTGCTCTAAATTGTAGTGTACAAGGGAGAAAGAATAAAGGAGATTAGTGGAATTACTGTGCTTGGTGGTACATATGGGCAGATTTGTGGATGAAGTGTCTGCTCCTGAGACATTAAGATTTAATAATCACTTTTCTGAGTACAAGATGGACATTTTTAATGGGTAGGAAAGTGTAGGATGTTGCAATGGAAGGGGAGAAGGGATGAATTGCATGTAGTGCCTTACGAGACAGTTGAACTGGCTGTATGACAGTGGTTGTATGAGTAGCACTGAGGCCTTTCCTAGAGAAGCAGAAAGGCTCCAAGTCTCACAGGCAGCATCTTTGGAGCAGCTGGTGTTGGTCATTGACACAGCTTTGAGGATCAGAGCCAGAGTAACAGAAGCAAAGAATGACTCCAGCCAAAAACAAGCTTGAAGGCAAA
This sequence comes from Streptopelia decaocto, assembly GCF_964273445.1. Lineage (NCBI taxonomy): Eukaryota > Metazoa > Chordata > Aves > Columbiformes > Columbidae > Streptopelia > Streptopelia decaocto. The sequence continues at coordinate 13,399,269 of NC_138662.1, forward strand.
GTATACATTTGTGATATTATGCTAACTTTGTGTTACAACATCGGTGCAATGCTTTGACATTCAGGGAACATTGAAGTGCGATGATGCAGAAACCAGGAATTTGAATGGAATAGTCACAGTATATATATATATATATTCTTCCCCACTTATTTTCCCCAAGTTCAATTAAAGCTTAGAGCTACTTAGCTGTGTAGCAGCATTGTGGAGATAACAGGTAACAGTTCTGTGCTCGCACAAGTCCATGGAAGGCAGTGACACCTCACACGGACGGTTCCATCACTGGGACAGATCGCTGGTGCTGTGGCAGCAGCACAGAAACAAACCCTCACTGCTTTTGTGTAAGACTGAAGTTGTGTGTGTGTTCCTCCTGCAAACATCACTTTTTCCAGTGCTGAACATATTCATAAGAGCTCTCCAATATTAGCAGTTTTGCCTGAGCATCTGTAAAATGAGCTCCACAAGATGAAAACCTTGTAAGTCAACACAAGGCTCGCCGGGCTGCAGGGTACAGTCTGTGTCATCATTGCCCTGGTACACTGTTTGGCAGGAAAAAGGTTTCCTTGTCTGTCTTTCTGAGCTTAGTTTCAAATAGATTTTATGAAAAAGAGCAAGCTCCTGAGCCTTTTTTAATTTCACCATATTAGATATTGAAGTATTGCTGAATCCTGTTATGCAATGGCAGGCAAAATAAAACAAAGCAAAACAAAACCCCTAAAACCAAAATAAAAACAAATATCATCTTGGATTTCACCTTCTTCTTATGCTGACGGCGAATGGTGCTGTGAGACAAGACTGTTTTTCTGAGGGAGAGTCTTGTCCCTGAATGGCTAACCTATGTGCCTATCCTGGCCATATAGCTTATATATTGCACCCTAATCACTAGATCAGGTCTTGTTTTCTGCAGAGGATTTTTCCATTTTATTGAGCTCTTAAATATTTTTTCTATTAGCTGATTTATGTCTTTCAACCTGAGCTATATCAAAGCCAGCACTTAGCACTGTATATTTACTTTGGTTTGCATGCAATTTGCGAATGATGTACTATACTTTTATATAGTTAATTTGTTCATTTCTGTGTATAATGCATTCATGAACTTTCTGAATTTTGAGCTGAAAAATATGATAAGTGGGTTATATTATGCAGTGAAGGAGTTGTTATATTAAAACACTTCCATATCATCTATTATGTGCTAGCTTAATACAAAATGATATTAATACATGAATCAATAAAGTTGTATAATAGGATTCTCATGGGAACATGAAGCTGATGTTTATAAAAGATGGAAGTTCCACATTAAGAAGGAATACTTTGTTTTATTCATTTATTTGATAAGCAGCTCAGCTCCCTTGGATAGAAAAATTTCTTTGTATATTCACAAGGAATTCTCACATGTGTTGTTCATACTTCTCACAAAGTTCAGAAATTTGATAAGCAATAGAGTTATCATAAAACCCAACTACTGGCTTCCAGCGTCGCTTCCTTTGAGCAAAGAGAAACAGGGCAGCTTTGGAAATGACTCCTCAGACCATGCGCACTTGAGCCGGGCTACCCCAGGGGTGACAACTGGTACAGCTGGGTGGGATTCCACCCTGGTAGACCTGAGTGGGATGCTGGGTGGGGTCCCACTCAGTAGGATCCTATGCCCCACCTCTTAACTTGAGCCTCTTATGCTTCAGTGTGGTCCAAGCAGCCTCATTGTTATTTTTGCCAGGTTGCTCTTTGACTTATTTCACCTGGATCCCAAATTGTAAGTGTTCCACCACCCCACCACCTCTAAAATGTATTTCAGAACAGGCTGCAGACCCAAAGCTGCTAGGGATCAAACCAGTAAGGGGAATATCTGGATGTGAGAATGTCCTCGAAGATTCGTGATGTGTCTGGGTTGAATGTTTGTTGTCAGCTGCCATGTTTTGTGTCTCCTTATCTACTGAATAAAACAGCAGTTCAGTTATATAAAAACAAACAAACAAACCACACAAAAAAAAAATAAAAAAAACAAACAAAAGCCACAAAACAAACAAAAACCCAAAAACAAACAAACACCACCACCTCCATCACAAACCAAAAACAAACAAAAAACCCCACAAACAAACAAAAAACCAGCCCTGGGAAAACTATCTGACTGATAATGACGTCTTCCCTGCCACGTAAGTATCCTGATAAAGCTCCCCTTTAAAATCACTTGATGAGCAGCCATTAGAGTCTGAGTTTCTCTAAGAATGATCACTAGTCAGGAGTTTTTTTGAGTAATAAAAAAAAAAAAAGAAAAGGAGAAACATTTAGATGCTTTAATGATTTACAGTCTGGCAAAACCACCTTGTACTGGTTATCTGTCTGAATTGACAGCCATCTTTGTTTCCTTTTTCATTGCAAGAGGCTACAGGCACCTGAATTCCTAGAAGAACCAGGGTTTCTTGAAGGAAACCCTGAACTGCTGGAAGAGCTAAGAAAAGAAATCCTGCAAGAGAACAGCCTGAAATGCTGTACAGACAGCCAGAGAAGGAAAGCGAAGCTTTGGAAAGTATAGCACTGGAAGAATTAAATGGACCTTCAGGTAAGCAGCACATACAAAGATTTTGTGGCACAGATTCAATCAAGAAGAGTCATTTATTGAACAGCAGTGGGATAATGCAAAGAAAAGTTTGTATGAGGCCTAAAACAGGGTAAGAGAAAAGATTGACGGCTGTATGATGACAGAAAGAGGGAGAGAAGTGTGTCTGTGTGTGAGAGAAGTATGGTAATCAATATTAAGAACTGCACCCAGTTTGTTGAGAAAAATAATAGGATCTACAGGAAAACATACACAGGTTGATGGAAACATCGAGGAGCTGATGAAAGAGCCCATGGGAGTCAGAGGGAATCTCTCTTCTCCCTTGCCAGGTAGTTGGTAAGAGGGACCCTCCAGAGAGCTCCTGGGTGAGAAATCTGCTGGTTTGCTTGCTTAATATGTCACAAAAATTAAATGATAATTCCATTAAAAAAAAAAAAAAATCCCTGCTCCTCTCAGGAGCCTTAGATGTAGTTGCTTTGGGGCCATTGAGATGGAAGTCACTCTGAAGATGTTTTGCAGAGGTACACAGCAAGAAAGATGCTTTCTTGAAGCAAGCTTGAGGAGTGGCTGAGTCGATAGGAAATCTCAGGTGTTTTGTGCAAGTTTATGTTCAATTTCTCATCCCTAGCTTGCCACAGTGTGATGGATAAGCATCCAAAACACAAAAAAACCTGAAACAATGGAGCACTCCTATCACTAATGAAGATGCATCATCACCAGGTTTGGTTCAAAGACCATTAAAGTTTCCTAGTGGTTCCAATGGGAACTAGAAGAATCTTTTCCTGAAGAAACAGAGGCATATATTAAACCTTAATTGGGAACAACCTCCACAAGGATTTTCCCTCTGAGGAAAAGGAGCTTTTTACAGATATAATTGTTTTGGAGGGAGTAATTATTCCATGGATGCTTCCTGAGGTGAATTATGGCTCTTTCTATTTTTTTCTCCTGAAAGTGGAACAGCTGTAACAGTCTTATCAAGGACCAGTGGCATTACCTGGCAAGCAGGGGACAGACTGCTGTTTCAACCTATATACACAGCAGTGGGAATAATTTTTGTACAGTTTCGATGAATATTTCTGTATTATTCTTTACCCTGCAGCACAACACAGTTTGTAGCAATTGATTGACTTAGCTGGACAGTGAGATAAAAACTTACAAATAAGACTGGTTGGAAGCTGTTCTTCTGCTGTGATTAGATGTAAAACAGCCACAGCTAGGACCATGTTTTGCCTGGGGTTAGATCAACAGACCACAGATTCTGGGGTTTTTACATGTTATTCTTTACTCGGTTTCAGGAAGGCTGGAAATTATCATCCTGAAAAACCCTTCAAGTGATGAAACGTGAGTGTCAGTGTCAGCATCAGTGAGAGCTACAGAATAATCACTTTTTCCTCCCGACTGGGGAGGCGTTGCAGAGAGATGATATGCAGGAGGGAAGGGCTGACTAAGATAGGAAAGAAAAAGGGACATAAATCTGGGACAGGACAGAAAGAATGAGGTGAAACATAGCAGGGAGGAAGACAGATCGCTGGGAAAAGACCTATCATCTGCAAATTGCTCAGTGGTCAGGTCCTGCTTGCTGTTTCAAGCAGTGTCTGTGAAATGCTAAAGGTCCCTCCCCATCTCTTGCTGGGGAAAGCTGTACTTGAGAGATTGCCTGAATAAGGAATGAGTCAAGGCTGATGGTTCTTTCGCATAATCCAGCCCTCCTGGAAGAGTTACTGCACGATGTGGTGGAAGTGAAAGACACTTGAAACGAGATAGCTTAAAATCATTTTATAACTAATTTGCAGCAAAGTTTTCTTTCATCATTTCCCTCTTTTCCATCCGACCTCCCTGTTTGTCTTATCAAATCTTGGCAGAGACATTTACGTTGAATAGGGAGCTGCTGTTGAGAAACTGTGGTTTCAGTGCTGTAATAAAGCAGTCTTACCGCAATGAATTTTAAAGGCTATTTTGGCTGCCTCAAGAAATGCTAATTTATGACTTGAATGCGTCATGTTTTTTGCAATTAGCAGGACACTGTCTAGAAGTTATAAAGCATCTTAGGCAGAAATAGACATTTGTCTTTTTTTCAAGTTATTTTTTAAAAACAGTTCCTTTCATTCAACCAGCAAGTTAAATACTCTCCATTAATAAAGCAGCTTCTGCCTCCAGGCTAGGAAAATTTTGCTAGATGCTTCTTCAGAGTTGATGGTATTGTCAAATGTTACTCCCTGCAAAAAGTTAAACTCATGAGAAGGTTGGTAGATTTGTATCATCAGTACTACCCCCCTGGGCAAATCCACAAGCCTCATCCTGAGACCTAGGGAAATTCAGTTGCGTGACTTGGTAATATAGCAATTGCAGAAATAGTAATGCCAAATATTATGTTAGTACAGACCTGAGTAGCTATCTGTATCACATAGCATAGTTAGGTACAGTGGGAGACAATGAGTTTGGCTTGAATGTCACACAATTCATTAAGCAAAATAGTTTTCATCTCAAGGCATTCAGACCTGTCACATTTCTTTTAATGAAAGACACAAATTTTTTAGTAAAAATGCTTGGCAAAAATAGAATTTCAATCATGAATCTGAAAATGTATTCAAGCAGATATCAATTAAAATTTTCATTATAAGGAACAGTTTTTCTTGAATTTTTCACAAGATGTTCAATTTTTAATCACTTATTACTGGGATTTTTTTTTTTTTCTGGGAAAATAACTTTGGCAATTTTGGATAGCAGCTGCCTATAAAACCTGAATCGTGATAAGGAAAACATGTTTAGATCCTTTAGGATCTAAAGCACATCCACAAGATTACATGTCTTTGTGGTAACATTCTTCACAGTGTAAAGAACAACTCTATTTTTTTTTTCCTTAAAGAGTGAAGAGTGGAGGGTTTAGTATTAAGTGCTAATCTATTGTTTTGATGCCTGTTTCATTTTAGGTTAATGTGGTTTCCAGAGAACCATTCCTTGAAAGAGGAAATATGCATCCAAACCCAGGTGGTATGTTTAGTGCATGTGGAATTCCAGGTGAAACAACTGGTTTTGTGGCAGATCGGCCTCAAGGCTGGAGGACTTGCTGGGTGAGTCATGTGAAATACTATTTGGGTGTTACAGAGACCCCCAATAAAACATATAATTTCGCACAAAATGCTGCAACCCGTGTGTTGTGAAAGCTTCATGTCCTCTGTGCAACACAGAGAAACGTAACCTGGCTGGGCATGCTGGTTTTTGCAGGAGACATGAACCTCCCATGAGGCAGCGAGGAAAACTGTTGTACCAGCCTACAGGATTTTGTTCTTGAAAAGAACTTTATGCTCGAAAATTCAGTTTTACAATATTTTTTCCATCCCATTTTGGGATGGAAAAGAGGGGAAAAGCTTGTTATTTTCCCAAGGACAGAAATTGTGAATTAAAATAACCTCATTGTATTGTATGTCATATGAAGGGAAAATCAAGGCTACAGCAACTGCTTGATACATTGTGAGCAAGCTGCACATTTACCACAAATCCATCAGAATCACCCAGCTTTGAACAAGGCTCTGCTCTTGTTAACAGGCAAGTTTTCCTGAATTTACTTTTAAAACACTTCCATTAATGCTCGGTGCCTGCATACTGGGAGATATTACTGGAAGTGGAAAAAGTCATGGGGTGAAAGACTGAGCCATGAAGAGGATGGTTGCTTCAAACGTTATGTCCGGAAAATTGTGAGTATGGATGAAGCGGGTCAGCTGTGTAAGGCTAACATGAGCACTTAATCATTTGCTTCTGCTCTATCCTAGTGTCAATTATTGCATATATATATATAAAAGAATATACTTTCTGGCCCCTTAAAGTTATGGAATGGAAATATTGCCCATTTTAGTGTTTGAAATAAACACATTATCCTTTGCTTTCCTGTATGGAGTTGTGGATATTTATAATAGGAATCATTCATAGTTATTACAATAGCATTTCTCCTTGCCACATCCTGATTGGCCAAGATACCTTTTGGTTTGCTGTTAATGCACATTGCCTCAATGAGTACCTTCATAAGGTAGGAATAAATGAAAGCCTAGCGTTAAACTTGTAACTGCATTCAAAAGCATTTCGTTTGTCAGATTCCTACTGTGTCTGTTATGTGCATATTTTGATGTACGCAAGTGTAGTAATGTAAAATGTGGAACATGCAAGCCTTAATGATGGTTCTGGCTCAGCACTCACCATATTTACAGCTGCAAAAAATCCCATTTTAAAAGCAAAATATGACCTCAGGAAATATAAGGTTTATATTCCTGCCAATTCCTATTGCACTTTCCCAGGGAGGTGTTAAATCCATTATCAGTCATCATGGACAAAATCAGCACTTCCACCTTTCAATGCAATTTGATTGAACAAATGTAGTGAATGACAGGCTTGAAGTAAAAAATAGGTACTTTGCACTTCTGTCCACATGTACATGGAGCCCATTGAGATGAAAGGTTCAGCCTAAGCTCCACATATTATTTATCATGCAGGATTGCTCCGTACAGCTGGTTTTCCTTTGCTTCTTTGAAAGCCTCTTGTAATTGTGGCTTCTACTCTTTTCTTCCTAGGTCTGTAGTGCATGTAGAGAAAGACAAATTATGATGTTGAAAAATGATGACTTCCTAAATTTTCCAACAATTTTGTGACAGGAATAAAGCAAGGAAATGTCTGAATTATTTACAGTTAATTCAGCTAGATACAGAGTGAGGGTTTTCAGCATTTCTTGTAGATACGGATTTTATCATTTGGCCATTTTATAATTGCATTGGTTGGAAAACTTGGTACAGGGTACATCATCTTTCTGCTGTTTTCACAGAAATAAGACATAATACAGCAGACTATGGTCTACTCAGCTCTGCCAGAGAAATTCTCTTGCTATTTTTTATTGTTAAACCCTCAAATCAGACATTTATTTGAAGTAAAACCATCAGGAGTGCTGGTTTGCCAGCAGAAGCTTCATTCCAAACATAGGCACCCAACTGTAACAGCAGTATGGATACCTGACGAAATAACCTGAAATGCCTCTTTGGGAACCAATGCCTACTGTTCAAATGCCAGTGGTATTTTACATACCAGTGCTCAGCTGCCCTGCTCTGATGTTACTCATTTATGTAAGTATGTTACTCACATGTTCATGCAAATCGTTAATGCTGTTAATGGTCGGTAAGTACAATACCAGCTGAACTAACAAACTGAGCTCTAGTGAAGATGGGTGGTCTGCAGCACCAAAACTGCCTGGGGCATCTGCAGCTTCAGGACAGGTGAATAAGTTTTGAAACTAAAGAAGTCAGACAGTAGCTGGCACAACAGTCTGGCAGGGACACAATGCTGTGAAGATCACACGTGGGATTTGCAGCAGACTTCAATGAGATCGAGCAGTGAGTGTCAGTGTTAAAGGGCTTTTTTGAGAGAAATCAAAGCCCGGTGGAAGTGTTGGTTGATAACACCATTCCATCACTACTCGAGGTAGGCAAGAAACATCCTGTTACCACCTGACACGTAGATACATCCCAGTGCACTTACACTTGTACTTTAAAGACTCTTTAAGCCACAGTGGTACAAAGAAGTCCCAGCATCAGAGAATGAAGCCCTAAGGCACAAAGGCCAGATCTGTACTTGAAAAGGCTCCTTTGTGTTGCTGTGCTGGCAAACCGTCCTAGAAGGAATGAGGCATATGTAATGCCTCACAGAGCAGGGAGAGAGTTTTTATACAGGGGTACCCAGCTTTGTATGCCAGGACTTGTGTGGATAACACAGAGGGTTCACAGAAGATGTTAGGGTCACTGAGTGACCTTGCTGTGCAGGCAAAAGTTTCTGAGTGTCTTAGCAGAGGTAGGTATGAGGAAAATGAGCTCTGGCCAGCCTTGGCAGCCGGGCTGAGACCTCACTGCCATTTGTGGAGTTGCAGCAGAGTACCATCTGAACAGCAACTTGTGGCACAACACCATCTGCTCTCATGAGGCACTTGTTCTTATTCCTATACTGTTTTTTATATTATCCCCAGGGATATGAGTCTTCTGGGTCCTTTGTTGGATTGAAAATTTTCCTGATAGAATAATTTTGGTTGGAAGAGACCCTCAAGATAGAGTCCAACCATTAACCTGGCACTAAACCATGTCGCTAAGAATCTCGTCTACACATCTTTTAAACACCTCCAGGGATGGGGACTCAACTACTTCCCCAGGCAGTCTGTTCCAGTGGTTTACAACCCCTTCTGTGAATAAATTGTTCCTAATATCCAACCTAAACCTCCCTGGCACAGGGTGAGGCTGTTTCCTCTCGTCCTATCACTTTGTACTTGGGAGAAGAGACCAACACCCTTCATGCTACAACCTCCTTTCAGGTAGTTGTAGACAGCAATAAGGTTTCCCCTCAGTCTCGTTTTCTCCAGGCTGAACAGCTCCAGATCCCTCAGCTGCTTCTCAACAGACTTGTGCTCCAGACTCCTCACCAGCTTTATTGTCCTTCTCTGAACTTACACCAGCACTTCAAGGTCCTTCTTGTAGTGAGGGGTCCCAAAAGGAACAGAGGATTCCTTCAATCCTTCCCTACTAGGTGAGATTCAAAGTCATTCTGCTGACTAAGAACCAGCAATCTCATTGGGCATTAGTCTGTGTAACCACGTGTTCATGCCTTCTTTTTCTTCTTACACAGCTGGAGAGCCAGGCAGCCCTTCAGAGCAGAAGCTGTCTCCAAAGGGTAAGTTTCTTGAGGAAAAGGGGGTAACTAAGGATATTTCCTTTTGAGTATCCGTGCAAGTTCCTGTCTGTTTTTCAGAACCACAATTCAGCAGAAGCAAAGGAGGGACCAAACTGGTGACAAACAAGCCAAAGTGTACGGCTCCTCATTTTATGCAGAGCTCAGAGTTTTTGGGTTTATGCCTGCAGAGTCACCATATTTTAAAAATGGTAATTTCTGAGACCAATCTAAAAGGCTAATTGTTGCTGTTACTGATCTGCTTTAAAAGCCATGATTAAAACCAAAGAGAACAGTCAGAATTCCTGCCAGCTGTGGGAAGCTTTGTGGCTGCCTTGTCCCAATTACAGGTTTTTTTGTAGTGAGCACACTGCATTAGCATAGCTGCAGCTCCTTTCTAACAACAAGCAATCACGAGAACCATTTAATGGCAGGCTTTGGAGCATGTCTTTCTTTTTCTGTATAGGCTAGGAATGAGGGTTTCTGGTGTCCCTAAAACATTTTTTTCCCCCAAGTTTAATAACAGGTTTGGAAAATGAGAGTCAAGGTTCAAGCTTATGCATTTGCTATATTTATTCCTTTTTCCAAGATGAAGTAGCTGTCCCAAGGTTTGGGTGTCAGGTTCCATTTGTGCATCACATTCTTCTTTTACAGGGAGGGCAGAAGGAGGAGAGACGAGAAATCACCTAAGAAGTTCTCAGAAAAACCCTCCAGCTCTCCATTATCCTGAGGCCACACCCAGAGACTTTAAGAGGAAGGAAACAACTGTGAGCAAATATGGTTAATAACACCCAGAGCTGACTAGATCACAGCAAAAAGGGAAACTGGACTAGAGCACGTTTTCTGTTCCCTGTCCAGCACTTTTCTTCAACAGCCAGTAACTCAAGAAACTGACTCCAAAAACCAGCCAACCAATTTCCCAGTAGCCCAGGCTTTCCATTAAAAAGCTCTTCAGTAAAAACACTGTTGTCATGGGCAAAGAAGTGTTCTAGGAACAACATGTTGCAGTAACACGGTCTAGTTCAGTAATATTCTTCCTGGGATTTGATCCAAAGCCCACTGAGGTCAATCAGAACCTCCCATTGACTTTATAATGGCTTAAGCTCTGTTTAGTTGGAGCCACTAATCCAATTTCCACAGCCAGTGCTACTGTCTGTGAAGTCCCAGTGCTGATACATAAAATCTAGCTTGCTGCCAGCATTAGCTTCATTACAATTCCTGTTGGTCTCAGCTCTCTCTGAAGCAAATATGTTCATGTGTCTGTAGCCACAGAAACTTGGACAGAAGTCTTGCAAGGTAAGCTAATTTGGGCCTTGTCCACTGTGAATGGAAGACCTCCAAGAACAGCCTGGGACATGGGTAAAATTGACCATAATAATTCAATAAAGTGGCACTCTTCTGCTCAGTGCTGTTCCAATTGCTCAGGGCAGATTCTTCCACATGGAGAGATGTCATCTCTCGGAAGGTGTAAGAAAATAAGTCGGTAGAGATGATTGAATACTTTTTCTGAAACAAGGGCCATTACTAACCCAGTTTGTCATTAATTTCTTCAGTTCTTTGAACAGAGAGAACTGCAAGGTCTTTTAGTAGTTGATAGTATAGTACTTAGCAGCCAAGTAGGGACATTGTACCAACCCATGGGCAGGTATAGTCTTTTCCCCAGAGACCTTACAGAATACGCTTACCTGTGCTGGAGGCCAAGAGTGTATGATGAGTTTCTCAAACTAATTCCTGGTTTAGATGTAGTTTTATCTTCTGGTCTGACAGAATGTATTTGAAATTTTCTCTCCCTTCTTTTGACTATGATTACTCCCAGGAACTACCCTGCCACCCAGCTGAAGGCAGAACTCTATGGCTCAATAGTGAGTGCTTTCTCACTTAAAATTCCCTTCCTGCAAGCATTTAAAGTGTGAGCTTGATTCTTTCAGTGTTCATGAAGAGTGAAAACACCTGGGGATTCAGCAGAACTGCAAATAAATTCATTTAGAGGCCTAGGCTAATACTGGATAACTGCTTGATTCAGCTGTAATGTCCAGCTAGATGTGAGATGGAGTACACCAGTATTTATTTTTTGCTCTCCAGCCCAGCAGTGCAGAACCATAGTAAAGAGTTGCCTGTAGGTAGCACTTAGTGTACTTAAGGGATCCTTGGAAACAAAAAGGTCTTTATGACTGGAAATCAATATCCTTCACAAAACAAGGGTATCACTTCCACAGCAAAATGGCCATTGAGCTTTGTAGTGTCCTTTAAGTTATTATAGAAGTTATCCGTGTTTCAAGATTTCCCAAGTTTCTTTTGTTTTCCAAGAAACTGGAGATGAAACAGCCACTATAAATCCTGTAAATCCAAAAGTGCCAGGTGTATAACAGCAAGTAGTTTATCAACTTCTGTTTATCTGGAATTTCTTAAAACTTGTCAGATACAATGATGATCAGCACTGACTTCCTACCAAACAGGTCAATAGAGGCTTCAGTCTCTGATTCAGATGCCAGATGAGTCGTCCATGAAACATCCATTAGGACACAGACCTCAGGTGCAAAAAAAGCAACAAACAATTTCAGAGACTTTCTAGAGTAAAAGTAATTTGAACCATTATCACCTGCTTGCTCAGAAATAACTGACAAAACCAGTGATATGATTTCTTGTGATGGCCTGCCTGTTTCATGTTAGGAAGATACAGCCTTGCAATGTCTTATTAAATGTTTTTAACCCTATGGCATCATACTAACAGAGAACAGTTTTAGCAAGTGTTGAGGCATCTGTTTTCAGGGTAGGAGCAAAATTCTGACCCCTCAACAGTGCTGGGAAAGATGCCATGCGGGGCATGGAAAGGAAATCTTTCTCTGGAGGAAATCTACATCTGGCGGTCCTGGGTCTTGTAAAAGGTAATGGGTGGTCCTCAAGTGTCAGGAGTTTCAGAGTAGCAGTGAGATAAGCTAATACCATAGTCTGAAACCATGTTTGTCTATAGAGTCATCTGTTATGTTGTTAAAATGTGATAATTAGAATCTATGCGTTACCAAGGAAAAAAAGTCAATAATTGAAGCCCAGACACAAATGGCAGTTAACTCTCCAAAACCATTTTGTGCAGAGGTATTTGAGGGTTTCAGCAAAGTAACTCTTTCTGTTTCCTTTTGAAAACCCCTGCTCTACAATGAATCTTTCAAACTCTTTGGAAAGTAATCTAATTATAGTTAACACTATTATGTTCTTTGGTGCTTTGAATAGAGCTGTGGGTAATATTATGATTACTCCAGAGTAAGTAGCTATGTGGTTCAATCTGACATTTCATATTGATAAAAACACAAACATTTTATTATAAACAATGGGTAAGGGAAATTATTAATTTTCTAGGTAATACAACAAAAGAGGGAGAAAAAACATTGTTTTCTCAACAACAGAAGAAATGGTTTGCTAGACTCTGCTCTATAAATACATTTAATTAAAACATTGTATTTCTCTTCTCATGCACTCTAGGAGAAAGGTGAAACCCAGCTTTCATGAAATCTTCCCATATACCTTCCAAAATAAATTAGTATCTTAAGAGTAAGACATTCTGATCACTTCAAGGCTTATAAACCAATGAAGTTGGAAATGTGTTGGCTTTGTTTCATTTCTGGTATAATTAGTCACATATTGTTGAATACTGATGTTAGATGGCACAATACCCACTATCAATCTTTCTACAGAAATTAAAATGCAATTGAAATTTGCTACTGTCCCTGAAGCTAGTTTTGTTGGCTTTGTTTTATTTTCACAGCAATCCTGTTGGTGTATTTTCTGAAACCCGGGAGGTTAAGTAACCTCATGTAAGTGTAACCCATCAATCCCATAGGCATGGCTGCACAGGCAGTTTGTCTGGTGCTTTGACTCACAAGCCAACATCTTTTGGTAGTTATGTGTCAGGGAACTGGGCTAGGGGTGCCTCAAGGGCTGGCAGCACAGAAGAATTTAGCAATCCCCTTTCCTCCCTGTGGGACAGTGCAGAGATGGTATCAAGGCGGAGGGGAAAACCCACCAGGGGCATCTCCTGCAGCCCTTGCTGGTCTGCAGGTCCACAAGTACCACAGCCACAAGACAGCAGCCTTATGTATGGCTCATGAACTGCTCATTGCAGATGTGCTCTTTCCAGGCCACATTTCTTCCCACAGCCCCTTTTTTAATTGCGATCCTGCCCACCCTCCCCTAGCAGACCAATTCCATTTGCACCAGGAGCAGCTGCAAAGGGACTGCTTGGAGGTGTTTGCACAGAGTCTGGGCTTACGCACTGTGAAACATGTAACTGAGTAAAAACAGACTTAGCTGAAATTGTGCTTGAGTGGAAGCAAGCCTGTCTGCTATCTGAGTAGATGACTGATGCATTATATCTCCCCCTGAGAAAGCAAATATTTTTTCTGTCAAAATGTCTGTAATACAATCCATTCTCACTCCTTCCTTGGTGTAGACGCAGAAGCTTCTATGATTTTAATCAGTGCTGGATTTTGTGCTCCAGCTAGTATTAGAAATCCAAGAACATACAACACTGTACTCTGGAGACAACTGCAGCTATTTTTTTTTAAGGTCACAGCAAATGCAATAATGCCAGCAGCTCATAGTGCTCTTCATTAGGCTGTGTAACTTTCCAACACATCAATCATTCAGTGGAGGGTGTTTACTTACTTTATTTAACAAGGTGACTTTTTTTTTATTGGTAACCTAGTTTAAATTCTCCTTTATGGGATAGATGTGGTGGATCCCATTGCAGTGGTGGGATTTTGCTACCCTGAGGAGGTAAAGCCAGACAGATACCCAGAGCATCGGGCATCCCCGTCCTTCCCATCACAGGGCTCAGCACTGGGATGGATGATAACTGAACAGGTGGAATTTGCACTTGAAAATGTCTTATCCTTCTTTTGTGCAGGTCAGCTCTATACTGAGCTTCAGCTGCACTCCAGGAGTCCCTGAAACTTTGGAAAGAAGGTTTTGTTCTGTTGTGAACCCTGCTATGGTATTGAGGTTAACTGTATACCTGACGCTGTAACACTGGAGTAGATAAAGCAGGCTGTGAGTTAGTGAGCTTAAATTGCTATTCACTTGGTATTTAGAACCAAAAAAATCTTTGGAACTGAAAATGCCAGGCCACATCTGCTGTTGACTCTGAAGGAAGTAGCTTAGGACCCAGGTTTGCCTCCCCACTGCTGTCTCATGCTTGGTGGACAGAAACTCCTGTGGTCTGGGTAAAACTCCTGGGGGGAGTTAGCAGAAAGTCAGTCAAACAGATGAGCAGCATCCCATTAGTTGCAGGTGAGGATGAGTGTTGGGTATTTTTGCTCCAGGCCTTGTCTTCTGAGATGTTCTGTGTTTGCTTGCCTTCTCTGGCATGCATTCCTGTGGGAACTCCTCTCCCCATTTCCTGGGCAAGAGGCAGAAGATGCTGTCACAGCCAGCTCTAGATGGAGCTTCTCAGCACAGAAACTCTGCCCACCTTCTAGGTGCCTTTGCATGCAGCAGTTTACATTAGGCACTTTAATGTTATTTAATCAGAAATTTGGGCTCAGGGGTTTGTTTTGGGTTTCTTTGCCCTTGTTTTCTTAGTATTAGTTGCTATCTTCTGGGAGCTCACTGCAGACAGCTGCACTGACAGCTCTGGGCTTTGGTGTGGTGCTGGTGCTCACCGAGACTCCCTGCTCACTCTTAATTGAAGGTTGGGGTGAGGAGAAGGTTTGGCTCACACCCCTCATGAGATCTCATGTACAGAGAGCTGTGTATGTTAAGCAGGCAAAAAGAGCAACCCCCTGCCTGAGGTTTGACTTTCTATCCCCAACCCTTCCTTGGGAAGCAGGGAAGATGTAAAGGTGTACAAGTAGAGGAAGGGGAGACCTGGCTGCTTCCCAGAGTAGGGATTATATATTAATACATCAGGCTTCAACAGCTTCTGGTTACACAAAAGCCAACATACACAGAGCAACAGAGGGGCTGGGAAAAACATCGGGTTTCAACACCTCTGTGATCCTCTGGCAGCACACACACGTCCCTGACTGCATGTGCAGGGCACTCAGAGAAGCAGCCATGGGACTGGGGGGAAAGAAGAAAGGAAACTGAAACCCTCAGCTGCATGTCGTGGCAGCGACAGCCACCATGTCACTGCAGCCAAGGAGCATCCCTTCCCACTGCAAAGCACAGTGTGATGCATGTGAATGACAGGTAGGAGCAATGCAAGTGGAAACAGCTGGAGGAATGTGCTGAGAGATGGTCTATGGCTGACCTACGCACCAGTTTGGATGGTGAAGCAGTCAAAGCGCTGTGGTTGTGCTGGACAGTCTCCCTGAGAAACAGAAACAGGAAGGTTTCTAACCTGCCCGGTAACCATTTACAAGCTGTTCTCATCTATTATCAAATGTGTGAAGTCTCAGTAGATGTGTTAAACTGGATTAGTGCCCAGTGTGAATGCACTCAGGATAAAGGTTGTCTTAATTTGGTATGGTTTGGTCACATTGGAAATGAGACAATTTATTGCAGGCAAACGGATAGTTGACAATTATATGAATACACTCAAGCAGAGACAAAGAAAATGTCATTTGATTCTATTTAGCCCTCACTGACTAGGTTAAGTTTATTAAAAGGCTAAGAGCACGCACACAAATGCTTACACTATTGGGCCAATTTTAGTGTTCACCAAGTGTGCTCACACAGAGACTTTAATGCAGCTTCACTAGCCCACTTTTCTCCTAACTTTTATTATTTTGGGCGAGTTTCTGGTAGTGGACATGGCATGGGGCTTGCACACAGGGGCCACACCACCCTTGCAGCCCCCCTGAGCACAGCCTGGTGTGTGCCCCTGCTCCAGGGATCCCCCTCCCTGACCTCTCTGCTATCTGAGAGCACCAGAAGGCAGATGGGAAGTGTTTACATACTAGTCAGAGGGAAAGAGGGCACCAGAAAGACTTTAAATGTTAAAAAGAAGTTCAGTGATGTGCTGGGGGAAGTCTCTAGCAAAGGTTGGAAACTCCTGCTCCTGGCTTACAGGATCACCTCTTCTCTTTCAGAGGTGCCTTGTGATGCTCACACATCTGCCCAGACAAGTTGTCATGGGAAAGCTGACCCTGCCTGTCTGTCCACTCTTTCATTGCTTGCGACTCCAGATTAGTGCCAATTCTCAGATATGGCACAAAATTGGTGAAATCTTTGAAGAGCCAAGCATCAGACCTTGGCCACCAATACTCCTAAATTTATGGGTGAGTAAACTACCTGGGAGACATGTTCATCCTATGCTGAAGGTGTAAGAGCTAATGCGTATGAGGGGAGAGCAGGAATTTGTTGCAGTGGATCGCGTGTGAAAGCTCTCGGTAGACCCTGCTGCCCAGAATGCAGGAGTGACTGATTAAAGGTTTGGTGCTGTTGGGTGGTGCTGGTGTTTTTTCAAGTTGTCACTTCCCTCTTCTGTGTTTTGTTTACTCACCCTCGTGCCAGCTGTCCAGTCTTTCAGTTCTACAAATGCTGATAAGGCTGAAGGCTTTCCAGTTTAAGGGATAAAACTGTTTTCCCCTCCCCTTTCAAGTTTACCAGTATGAAAGGCACTAATAAATCCAGAGGGTGGAAGGAGAATTTGGGGCTGGGGCTGCTTGGGGCTGGGAGGCATCAGTTGACCAGAGATGTTGGCACAGGAAGGATCAGCCACAGCACTTCAGTAGGTGCTGGACTCCTGTGGCTGACCATAGTTCTTCAGAAACCAGCACAGGAAAAAAACATATGTGTTTTATTTTAGCAAGATTTGGCTCAGAATATATTGAGTCATCTGAACCTGGGGGAGAACAAAGCGAAGGAGAAGGGTAAAGCAGGTGGACAATGAAATGGTTGCCATGCTTCAAAGTGCATGGGCTTCCACTTCTGAACGGCATGCAGTCGTGCTTGATGCCAGCAGTGCTCAGCACTCATCCGGCTCAAATGAGAGCAGTGTGTGCTTCTTGGGGAACAAAGAGATGGGAAAAGGTTGCTTCAGCACCATGGGCTGGTGCTTTTCCTGAGATGTCAGAAGATGCTCATATGCGCAGGTTGATAACAAAAGGAGATGTGTGTTCAGTAGATCTACTCTGTAGAGCTCTGCTAATACAACAGCACTTGTGGCTATGCGACCAGGAAGGCGACCTGCTCTGGTATCACATCTATTGTCTTACAAGTGTGGCAGGAATCTACACAGCAGCTGGGCAAGCAAAGAGAAGAGCAATTTTCTGAATGCCTTCTGCTGAGTGGATGCAGGGCTACAACACAGCACAAGCACTCCATCTACCTGAAGTGTAGACCCACTGCTGCCAATAGATTAGCCTTAATGCCCTTGGAAGTTTTAATTCAGATAGGAAACCATGTTCCTGGCTGTATATGTGAAGTATCTCTTTGTGGTGGAAATCTTTTCTGGGAGATTATGTCTGTGGATGCCAGAAGGCACTTGGCAATAAGTGCTTTCTGCATTTGGCTCCCTGCACAGTCTTCATAATCCACTCACTGCCTGGAGATGGTCTTTAGCTCCAAAATTCAGATCCTCATCTTAAAACACTTTGCTGTCCTGGAGCTCTAAATTCCAGAAGCTCAGGTTTATCTGCTCAGTGTTTCTCCACCTTGGGAATTTGGTTTGGGACTAGCTGTTAATAAATTAAATAGTTTAGCACACTTTTAAATTTTTTTTTAAATTCTTTTGCAACAAAGGCCTATCAGGGGATATGAAGATAATCAGCTTGAAGAAAATCCTAAGAAACCTGTCTACACATCTCCAAATAGGTCACCTGCCAGGCAGCATCCCTGAAAATTGTATGGGGTGCCTCTGAGATACCCTCCAGATTATTTATGGTGTTATAATTCAATTAAGTGTTGGCAGGGGATCCGTGAGGGTGGCTGTGAGATCCTCATGTGCTAGATATTTTTGGAACCTACAGAGGAAGCAGAGAGAGTATTTAGGATTGAGTAATTACAAGGGTCAGAATTTAATAGGGAATTTATACTGCAGTCTGTGGATATCAGTCTAGCTAAGTAACTTCTTATGGAGGCATAGTAATGAGAGCACTCATCAAACAGGTAGCTAGGTT
This sequence comes from Streptopelia decaocto, assembly GCF_964273445.1. Lineage (NCBI taxonomy): Eukaryota > Metazoa > Chordata > Aves > Columbiformes > Columbidae > Streptopelia > Streptopelia decaocto. The sequence goes on from NC_138662.1 coordinate 13,417,566, forward strand.
GCTACCTATAAACAGTAAATGATCTATGGGAAAAGAGAGCAGATATGCTGGGATGATGTTTTATGGCTGTCTCTAAATTATGGAGATAGATGTTCTAAAATATGTGTCTGCCTTATAGGCAGCAGCCTTCTAGGTCTGTAGAGCACACAAAGGTTATGGTTTAAAACCAGTGGATTCCTTCCTGCAACAGACTGAGAGCAGATTTTCCTTGAGTCATTTAAAGAAAATGGGAAAAAAAAAACATTGCAGCTGAGAGAATAATGTGTACTTTAATGTAAATGATTGAATTGCTAGCAAGGCACTTTCCTAGGGAAAGAGCAGTAAGTCTTGGGATCAGACTGTCCTGCTGGAGGAGTAGGTGAAACATGATTGATCTGAAAAAATGAGCAATGCATTGCTTTGCTTCAGCTACAACAGCAAAATAGTGAAACACTTGTAACACTAGTGCTCTTACAAACTGGTCACGTTTACCACACCTCCTGCAGAGGCATTATTAGTTTTTCAAACTTTCAGCTCAGTGCAAGCCACTTTAGAATAAAAATAAACATTCCTCAGTTGCTGAAACCATGAGGTTTCACTAATCGGGACTTTCTGACTGGTTTGTGAGACCTCTGCCTGCATTTTTTGGTATCCCTCATAAGCTACTGAAAAACTATAGCTCATAAAGGTTACTGTCTTATCCTCACCTCTACCAGTTCCAAATGAATAGAAATCACCTCCATCTGTTAATCCAGTTGCTGAGGAGAGTGGGATAGCATGGATGGTGCTTCTGTTTTTGGCTGAGATGGGATTTCTGTATCTGGCTGCAGAGGACGCTATTACTGACCTTGTCAGATGCTCTCAAATGGAATCATGACTTTGCCAAATTCTCAAGTCATTTGGTCAGTCCCACAAAAGCGTGGTTTTAGTCTGAATTATGTGCATACAGCTGAGCAGAGCCCTCTTCCCAATGCAGTTTGGGAGGCCCTGCTATGTGCTCAGCAGCCAAGGGCATGCTGTTGCTCTGACAAGTTGGTGGTGCCTCCTTTTGCCTTCCCTGCAGAAGGTACTGGCAACATCTGTTACCTATTTAAATTCAAGGGTATTACTTTGATAAATGGTTAAATGCAATCCTGAGGGCAGGGGGATGTCTTACTGTCCTACCAGGACTCAGCAGCCATGGTATCTGTTATTATCTGTGTGAGAAATCCACAATTCTAAGCCCTGCCAGCTGTCAGTAGTGAACAGCAAATCTAATTTATCTCTTGGAAAGCCATGATCAGACATGCTTTGGAATGGAAAGTGGTATTTAGTGGTTGAGGTCCTGCACTGAAACGCAGTTAATCTAGGTTGAGTTCCTGCCTCTATCACAGATGTCCTGCAGCCAGGGCAGGGTTCAGAACCAGGTTCCAACCCCCAAGGATGGGACTGCAGAAGTGTTTAGGATACTTCACTTCACTGTGCTGCTCATGTAGGTGCCACGTAGCCATAAAGCCCACTCTTTGCCACCTCAGGTAGCAAAAAAAGGAATGGGACACCACCTGCTCACCCTCCCGCTGGGACACTGGAGACTTAAGACAGAAAATCAATGGAGTCAAGAAACGCAAATAGGCAAGATGGAGACTAACTCTTTAACCTATGGAGAAAGGGACCTCCAGGCTTTTTCTCAGCTTCAGGGAAATGTATATGTTTTTTTTCTGAAAATATACAGGGAAATTTCATCTTTAGCAGGAAGATGGAAGCCAACAGAAGGACCTCAGAAAACTGGCCATATGTTCAACCTGTTGTGGTGGACATGTTTCTTGGGGGAGAACAAACCATGTTGGAGCTACAGCATGATGCAGGTCCATCTCCTGTTCCTCAGACTAGGCAGGTAAGTGCCAGCAGCTCATCCCAGAATCACACACCCTGAGATGTGCTGAGTCTTGGGCACCTCTGAAACATGGTGATGCCAACTGGGCATCCACATTGAACATTGGTTTGTGTTTACATGATCTAGACATGTCTCAGAGGGAGAAGGGCCCCAAATCTATGACTGGGACTCTGAAAATAAGCCTTAATTCTAATGGAAGCAATAATATCCTCCAACAGTCATTTCTGAAAACCACAAACCTGATAGACAATGACAGAACTGAATGGCAATTTATAAAGAGACCTTGTGAGATAGTAAGGATCCATAAATGGAAAGTTGTGCTGTATTAGTGGTATAATAAAGCAGCTTTATTAGAAACTATCCATGAACTAGCTGTTCTCTGAACAATCAAATCATCCCACTGTCTACTCACATTGCTTTTGTCAGGCTGGAATACTTCAGCACACAAGTAAATAAGTATAATGAAAAAATAACCCTGACATGCTCATTTGTCTGTCCTGTCATCACTGATCCATATTTTTGAGGATATACTGAGATGAATGGCTGCAAGAAGACCCTGATCATGTTACAAAAAACAAAAGCTGTCCTTTTAAGCAAAGTGATAGATTTATCTGAAGGCCAAGTGTGCCTCAAATACTAATTCCTACCTGTTTTGGGGAACAATAACAGTTGTTTCTGGTTTCCTTGTGGTGTCTCTATGATAAAGAAAATATAACTAGATGTAAGCTTATCCAGCACTATTATGTATATACAGAGATGTGTGTGTATAAACACCTGAATGTCCCAGTCCCTGGTGCATTGCCACAGCATAGACAGCTATAGGTACCCTGTAAACAGCTGTAGGTTGCTGAAAGACAGCCATATCTAGCCTGTGGACAGACAAAAGTTGTCTGTGGATCAGCACATTATATCTGTTCTGCTTTTTAGAGCTTTATCTACCCACCATGTGTTGCAACAGCTCCAAGCTTGCTCTCAGCTCAGGCAAAACAAACTGCCTCAAGTCCAGGCAGCCAACACCTATTTTTTTACAGTCCTGTATTAAAAAGGCAGTGGGCCTAGAGGAGAACTGTGAAGTTGAAAACCTGAGTTTGTATTATCATGAGCAGGAAATAAAAAACAAATGTATATCTGGACCCAAGTCTCCAAAGATCCGTCATCACATCTGGATTTCTCCAGTGGCGATAATTTCTGTATCAGCAGAAGAAAAACTAGACGAACAGTTCCCCAGTATAAACTGGGAAATTTTGGTTGTTTAATACTTATTGTGGCAGGGGCATATACCTTTGCCATGCTTCCGATATGCACCAAGAAAAGTCACTCCTGTTCCTCATTTCCTCCCTCTTACTATCTCTGGTCACTATTAATCATGAGGCAATTATGTTCTTTAAGATAAATCACCACAAGTTTCTCTTCTGTAAACAGACAAACAGCTTTTCTTTGTAAAGATTGATTTAGTTGCCCTGCAATTTCCTGTTTAATTAAACAGGATCAGTCTGACAAATGCAGGTTTTTAAGCACTTTGTTTCTAGCTTTATTATCTTCTCAGAATATACCAAGGATGGACTTATTTTTCATGGCATTGAGATGGGTAGCTAGGTTAATACCAGTCACTTTGCCCTTGGGCATTGATTAATATCAGCTATGTCAAATAATTTCATATAAGGGAACTGCCAGAGTGACTCTCCACCATCCATTGTAGCCCTCAGCTGGTACAAAATGAGTGTCAGACCTTCCTGATCCAGAAGATGTGTTTTGTCCAGATACAGGACATACTTTCTTTCTGCTCAGCTGTATTGAGCCCTGCTCAAAGGGATGCAAACTTTTTTGATCCATATCACAGATCTGCATGTTGGGTAGGTGAAAAAGAGGCTCCAGGGCTGCATCTTCTCCGGGGAAGTAAAGGGTCTCCTGAGATGGGGCAGGATCTGAGAAATCTTTGGGCACAAAGCTGAGGCTCGTCCTTAGATGAGGTTTGGTCTGTTGGCTTAAAATAATTCTCTGACCCCTGAACAAAGCAGCAAATCAAGGGTCTGGGCTGGGAGACTTCAGTTTGGAGAGAAGACGGAGGGTGACATGGCCATGAGAGTGGGAGATGCAGCCCATGTGGACCTGTTCATCATGTTGTTCAAAACCAGGGGCACCTGGTGAATGAAGCTGATTTTTAAAGGGAGTTTCTTTGTGCAGGGGGCAGTGAGGTACTGGCACATGCTGCTGGGGAAGAGGCTGGGGCAGCTGGATGGACAATGCAGCAGAACCACTGGGTGTTATTAGCTGGGGGAAGTGGATGGAAGAGGAGGAGCAGGAGCACCAGGCAGGCAGCTGGAGGAGAGCATGTGCCATAACAGCAGCGCTGCTCTCCTGGTGCCACTGCTGTGCTAAAAAGGAGGTGTGCCCTTCTACATCGATTGTTGTCTTATCTCAGAACAGTCATCAAGATGAAGTTAAATGGCCTGGGAAAACAGTAGACTGTCACATTTTTATTGGCTTTCAGATAAATGTTCCCTGACACGGGAGCCATCTGCAGATTCAGTCCTGCCACTCCTTTTATTCATGCCTTTGTTTAAATGATTTCTTGAAAGGACAAATCCAAATGATCATTTATCCCCTTTCAACCTCTTCCTTTGTAGCCACCTGGGCATACCACTGATCACCCAATAGACTCATTTTTCCCAAATACTTAGTACTATTATTACACCAACAAGACAAAGGTGTCATGATCCTACTGCTTGTTCTTGAAATGGTAACAAGAGCAGGGATTTTTCTGGAAGACATTTTCTTAACTTTTCCCTTGGGGATTTAAAAATGATACTACTTAGCTGTGTGACCTAAGCTAACCCTACCCTGTGTTGAAAGCTGCTTGTCTTTCGTTATTAGCTCTGTTCCAGAGTAAACAGTTAAAGATGTCCTACTGATTCATATTAATCCCATTTCACATTTGGGCTGTGGTTGTAAGGTTTACCAGAGTAATTCCTGATGTACATGGAATTAAGGGTGTTTTAAGAGTTTAGCAGAAAATGGTGGTAAAACTTCCTGCAGAGATGTAGGCTGTGCTTTCCCAGATGCCTCTTGTCCCTTTGTCATGCAAAGGCAAAAACCAAAATGTGCGTGAATGTTCTGCAAACACATGGCCTCATGTGTGACAGGAGTGACAGCAATTGAATGAGTATCGGTGCTGACTGGCACAGCTGTGGCATTGCTGCCTTCCTGATGCAGCTCTGGTCTGCAGAACATCATAGTCCCACCAGCTTGTAGTGCCCTCTCCTCACTTTCTGCAAGGACCTCAGGTCTACCAACATATGAGTTGTGTCAGACAAGTTGTGCCAGAGAACACCAGCATATCAGGGAGGCAGATCAGCGTTGGCATGGAGGTGGCAATAACCTCCATGCATGGTAACTTCACCTCCTGGCACAGTGCAGTATGGAGGATGTCAGGCCACAGGGAAATGCTGACAAAAGTGACTCTTATCTTCCCAAGAGTTCAATCCCTCTGCAAGAAAGCAAAGGTGAAGAGGTGTAGCAGGAGCTCTTAGGCTGTGCAGGGATTTAGCAGGCTGTGGAGATCTGGCCCTCAACGCTGTGGCCGCTGGAGCTGAAAAGGAGCGTCACACGTCTCTTTGAGGTTTTCCTTGCTGCTTACCCTGCTGAAACATTTTCTCCCTCAGGCTAAGTGGTTCATGGCTCTTGGCTCATTGCTGTTACAAGACATTTATGTTTCACGGCAGATGGTCTACTGCACAACGTGTTCCTTATTTTAACCAAGGTAGATCAGCAGGCAGTGGTCCAGTCTCAGGTAGCTCTGCATTGGGATTTCAGTATTATCCCACATTTCTTTAAAGCAAAAGAAAAAGAAAAAGGGGGGGGGGTGGGGGAGAAAAATTTTCATACAAGATTTGTCAGGTTTTATAGTGTATTTGGCACATATTTTGTGAAGGCCAAATATGATGTCACGAGCACTTTCAGAGAATCATTAAAATACAAAATAATGAGTGAACACCACAATGCTTTGTGACTGAATGCATGAAAATGCACTGACTTTAAGCTAAGCTGCATGGAATTTGACCTTGGCACAAATGATGGCTTTTTGCCACCTGGTTTGTGACCTGTGCCTTTTCAGACGATTTGTAGATTTAATTTACAATGCATTTCTATATACAAAGGAAAAGTGCTACAACTTTATCTGTCCATGGAGTCCCAGCAGTCTCAGCTTGCCAGATGTTCCTTACTCATTTAAACAGTGCATTGAGCTTTGCTTAGTATGATAATTTTGAAATGCAAAGAGTATGGGGAGACATAATGAAGAGTTAGAGTTAGTGGGTATAAGGGTAAAATGTTTCAAGAAAAAGATCTATTTGTCATGTGTCCAGCTGCATTACCGTAACTGTGGGTATTAATTGTCATGCAAACACCTACAGATGACTCTGAGCATGAATTGTGTTTTGATTTCTTAAAGCCAGAAACTTGATCAATAACCTTCATTTAAAAATAGGACCATGCTGCAGACAAAATCTTTATTTTGACTCAAAGCCTTGTGATTACCCAATCGGTTTTGCTGCAGCAGTGATTGTAACTGGCTCCATGGTGAGAAGGTTTGTCACCCGTTGCACCAACCCATACCAGGGCTGGTGGGAGTCACTGCCCTGACCACCGGCATTACCTCTGAGCACAAATCTCCCAGACTTATTGTTGGGGGACAAAATTTTTCTTGCTGCAGATGAGAGAGGGTGTTAATAACAGTTTTCGCAGACATGCCTTCTGTCCTGATTTACTGTCACCTTGCCTTAAACCTTGACACCTTCCTACCTCTAGGAGTAGTAACAACTGACCTGGTTCTCCAGGGACTGACTCCTTTATGCAGCAGTCTGGTTTTTACTCTATTTGTTTTCATCTCTTGCTCCCTGTAGCAGCCCAGCCAGGGCCAGGCATCACCTTTTGAGCAGTGATATGCAATGCTACCTCCAAGAGCTTGGCAAGGGGCTCTGTTGAGTGTCGTACAATAGGGCAGGAATTTAGAGAATTGTATTACCAACAGGTTGAGGAGCAATCACTGATGAGGCTCACTCACTCACTTTCCTCATCAGAGAGGCTGGAGGTGCTCACAGTGATGTTTTCTAAACAAGTCAAAATCTAAGAAGTCACATAGTTTCATGAGTATTTTACCCTTAAAGAATATTGGATATCTTCATTGGGATTCAAATTCCTTAAAGTTTAAAATACATTCACTTCCCCCGCAATAACTTGCTGAAATAGTAAAAAATTCTCAATATTATTCAAGTTTGCAGTAAAATATTTTTCCTACTTATTTACAGGAAGGTCAATGTTTTATCCCTGAATTTTCTTGCATATAATTCTTTTGAATGAAGTGGATTCTATGTCATCTTTAATCTTCTAAATGCATCTTATGTCCAAATTATAAATCCTAGAAAGGAGTGACCTATAATGAATTCTTAGCCGCGACTTTATGGCACAACAAATACATTTCTCTAATATGCAAACTGTTAAATGTTTTCTTATCATACTAAAAGTGTGAATTAAATTATGATATGATGAAAAAGTAGCAGTTTGCAGTAATTCCAAATGTGGCAAGTCTTCAGTAGTGCATAAAATTATTCAGTGAACTGTGGAAAACATCAGAGCAATTCTAGCCTTAAAGCTTTTCCTCCAACAACCAAAAAGTGCCAAAAACAAGCAAGCATAGCTAAGCATTTCATCTTGGAAGCAGCTTATTGAATTAATAAGACAAGTCAATTAATGTAATGCTCTGTTGCTTCAGGATAAAACATGAAAAGGAAAAATATGGAGCTGTTTACTGTAGTGAGATCAAGCAACCATGAAGTCTGTAAAGCTAAAGTTGCTCATTTCTGTAAATCCTAAGGAAATGATCAGCATGGGCATTGTATAGACCCTTTATATGTAAGTAATCTGTGTGATGCAGATCTTCTGCTGTCCAGGCACTGGTTTTAATATCAATTTACTGCTATTATGAGTCTGTTTTGCTTCTATATTGCATAAACTTGGAACTGAATATCCAATATAATTCACACTGGGTTACATTTGATGGGTTCACCTGTGTTGCAGGGCATCTTGGTGCTAACTGGTGAGGAAAGTTACCACTGGAGTGTGCAGGGTATTTTGCATGGATACTGTTTTATACTCAGTTTAGGCTGTGCATTGGAGAGCAGTCAGGAAAATCGAGAGCTGCAGATAGAAACTGTCTGTATTTTGGCAGAGCAGCCTGTGTTTAAATCATGGCAAGGTTCCGATAAATTGAAAGTTAAGGTTGGTAATCTTTGCTTTCAGGTCAGTTCTTCACTTTTCATTTAACTTAATTCTAGGCTTGTATGTGCTCAGAAATCCTGATTGTAGGTGTCTGTGAAAAAGTGCATGAGAAGGCTGGAGTCAATTAGTGATGAACAACTGGTTTTCCTATGTAATAGACCAAATCTTCCCAGAAATCCTCATTATGCAAACTTTGGGTTTGATTTGAAATAATAATAATATCCCTGATCAAGAACTTTACCTGGTTTGATCTCCGATTTTTCAATTCTCGTAGCCAAATCACTGCCTTTGATTGCAAGGGACTAATTAGATCAGTTTAAATAGGGCTGCTGTGGGTTAATGGGGACTACAGCAAGAAATAGACTGTTGGTAGACATGAGTGACTCAATTATTCAGGCACAAGATGACTTTCATCCATCACAGCAATTTGTGGAGAACAACTCTCCCATAGCTGTTCTTGTCAAATTCTGTTGGGACCGTAAGGACAACAGTAGAATGGGAAACTGAAGACGGCAACACACTGACCAGGTCTACACTCCATGTGGTGTGGTTGACTTTTGGGGCTCTGCAAGTGTCAAGGCATTGAATGGTATAGCTACAGGAGGTGCTTCAAGGTGGACTTACTGTAGTGTCCAGGTAGACATACGGAGTATTTAAGGGAGGACTGTATGGACTAGAAATCAATGACAACTATGTGCTAAACCATTTTTAAAGTTTTTGTCCCCAGATCTTGAACAGCGCTGACTGTAAGAAATGCTGTCACCCTTATTTTCCTTCCCAGCTTTAAGCCATGGTGGAGAAAGGGGTGTATTGTGATTCCATTGTAAGTATTTTGTGGTAGGTTGCTGCTAGATGCATAGTAAAGATGTTATTGTTGAGGAAAAACACTGTGGCACATGTGAGAGCTTTTGATGCCTGTCTTTAACTCCAAAGTCTCATAGGTCACAGGTAACAAGCCCCAAAAGCTACAATATGAATAATTACTGGAGGGATAAAAAAAAGACATTTTTAACTCAGCAGTGGGGCTCCAAGGCAACATTGTGAACCAGCAAATACTGTAGGTCAAATCTGCTTATGAGGGAAACTGATGTATTTTGGCAGAAAACATGTGTTGACCCTTACTATTCAGTCCTCTGGGGTGAATTCAGTAATCTCAATCTGGAGAACCTTTCTAGGAGGCAGGTAAATCTATGCCAGTAGGTAACTTTCCCATTTTGCTTGTGCCTGTACTTTTCTCCTAACCCTGCTGAGTACTGGTGAACTATTTCTAGAATCTCTGTTGACATCAGTGAGTAAAAGATGGAGACTAGCATTAAACATTAAGGTATCTAACATATATTTTCATTTGTAAAATACGTGAATGCCTGGACTATCAATTTGGAGTCGTCTGTTTCTGTTTCTGTTGCCCAGGGATGATGTTGACTATAACAAGATGCTGATGGAAAGAGCATTGCAAGGTGGAAGTCGCAGGTTATATGGACTCAACCATCTCTACGGAAAATGGTAGGATTCAGCCAACCATTTTGAAATTTCCCTTCAATTCTGCTCTAATTAGAGAACTAGAAATATATTTCAAGAGCTAGAGCTGTAAAAAAATCCAAATTGTCTGACATTAAAAAGAAAGAGATGAGATATAAAAAGTGTTTTGGTTATAGGGATAGGTTGGAACACTGTTTATAATCCCACGGTGAAGCAAATGATGAGATTAGCTTTGCTGAATAAGATCAAGGAATCTTATCATCTGTCTTGTTTTGTGTGTCATGTAAAAGAATAGGCTTTTATATAAGCAGAATATAATTTTCTCTGCCTAGGACAAAGGCAGGGTGGAGATGGGCTGAAAAGGAGATAGGCTGTACAAATATTTAGAAATCAGGTGCTGAGACGGTACAAAAGCTAGCAGAGAACATTATATTCTTATAATAATCACATCTCAGCAGAGTTGGGTAGAAAAAGCCACTGTAGGCTTGTAACAGTTTTAGGGCTTTGGGTGCCAGAATTCCCTCTTGCCTTTGCCTTTCTGAGTCTTAGCTTTCTCTTATGTCATCTCAGATGAAAGCAGTGCGAGGGCATACCAACTAGGGATACTATGGTTTTTCTATGTTTTTTCCATCTAAGTCACTGTTTGTGCTGTTTTGAGCCCAATCAGTTCTTGGAAGTGAAGGTCAGAAGTAATGAAGTCAAACGAATGAAGCATTCATCTAATCTGCCCCTTTGTTGGACTAGCAGTTGCTACTTAGCTTATATGTCTTTGAGAGTCTGCTGGCCAAACAGAATGGGAGAAAATAGCCACGTTGCTTAAGGAAAAGCATCATAGCCTGATTGTTCCTTTTGGGCAGCTTTGAACATATATGCCACCCAACTCTGCTAAAAGAACAGGTAATTGTAATGAGGTTGTATGCCTTTCTCAACACGGAAGCTTTATTTGTACTGTCTTACTGTGTTGCAAAGTCATAAGTGCCACCATCAGTCAAATTCAAGCTAGACTTAGACCAGTGCAACTGTGTGAACATACAAATCTGCTGATAATGGATCCAGTGCAGCCCCTTTGGTAGTAGATGCTCAGTGCTAAATGCTGAACTTGCCATTGGCAGTGTTAAAGAAAAGTTGGAGAGTGCCTGGAGGCAGAACTGAGAGGTGGTGTTGCCTTTGTGATAGGTCTCCTTCCCTGGTTACTTTCATTACTAAGACTTAACTAGGTTTGAGGATGATCCATCAGTTATTATTCCAGAAGCAAAGCTAGTGGAAGGTTTGACTAAGGGCTTGAATTCAAGAGCCAAGCACATTTTGTCTTTTAGGATTTAGGATTAGCCGATCTTTAATATTAATTCAGTATTGAGGTTCTTTATGTTGCAGAATGCTTTGAAGGTTGAGGTTTTGTTTCACAGATACTTTCAGGGAAGGTGGTGTTTTGTTTTCTGTTTGTTTGTTTGTTTTGTTTTTGTTTTTATTGGTTTTTGTTGTTGGTGTTGTCTTCTTTTTTTTAAGCAGAGGAAAGACACAAAAACCATTTGCCTTCAGCTTGTAACATTTCCTGGCTGTTGCTCTGCTTTACATCAATGTCTGTGAGATACTAGTAGGGCCTTAGGGACTTGGTGCCAGATTCATGAAAACTCTGGACCACTTTACAAGAGATAACATGTAGGCCCTACAAGTCTAGATAGCAGAATCTTTCAGAGAAAAAAAGTGTAACTGAAAGAGCACTAGGAGAAAAACAGAGCCCAGAAAAAAACTGAACATGTCTGTGCTTGGAACTCCTATTGTGCATTTGACAGCAACTTGGCCTGTTCTTCACTCTCTGTTTCAAGTCCAAGAAAAGCCTGATTGAATCAATAGTGATAAATTTTCTTTTTGCAGGGGCATGAACTAATGGCAAGCCCTCAACAGTCAGTGAGTCAAGCTCTTGGTTCTGGTCAAGGTATATGAGACTGCAGGAGAACTAAAAAAAGAACAGGTTTAGTGAAGGTGAGGAGGTGACAATTAGCTCCGCCACTGCAAATCAAATACCAGTAGCATCTGCTCTGTACACTGTGGTACATCTGAGATGAACCCTGTGGCCCTGAGCTGGGAATTGCTGGTGTGGGCAGTGCAAACACAGGGAGCTGCTGGCACAGCACCTCCACTGAGGTCAGGATCTCACCTTCCAAAGTACACAGGAAAAAAAAAAAGAAAGAAAGATCACATAAATCACTGCTGTTGGGGGGAACAGCTCCCTGAACTGAGTCTTGACAGCACAGCTGCTTTTTTTGTAGTCTGCGGGGCAGTAGTATTGGTAAAGGACTAATAGAGATGGATGAAAATAATTAAGTGGTGTGAAAGAGAGGAGATGAGATGAAATGAAAATGAAATGAAATAGGAAATGAAGAGGAATGGCAGGTGTGAGAAAGAAATTGCATATTCCCCTGGGCAATATTTTAGGTTATGGGTAGTTTCTTTCAAATCTAGGTGGGCCTCTAGCCCTCATTTCTAACTGAATCAAGGACAGTCGTCTGATAGAGAAAGCACACGAGAAATAATGGGAAGTGGGTCAGTAACATGATGCACAAATATGTGTATTGTTTCTGGGTGTAAAAATTAGACCATATTGCCACATGGTGGCAAAACAAATCTAATCTGACAATGAATGTTTCATGAAAAAATGTCATACCCAGGCCTGTCAGGTGGGAAACACCTCTGGACATATCTGAGCTGCACTCAGAAATTAGAGGTTCTTGGCCACTTGTCAAGCAACAGCAAAAGTTTTATCAAGGATCTGCCAAGTATGCAGATTTTTTTTTTTCTTCCCCATGACTTAGTTACTCCCCTGGCAGTGGTGCTTGTGTTTTTCAGTTGAGAAGAAGTTATTTGTGCTTCTTGTTGGCTTGTTCAGGCATTTTCCTGTGTCAGGGAATGTCTGCTCTCTTGGCTCAAAGTCAACTTTTACCTGAAAATCGTTCTATCAGATGGGCAACTCCGAGAAACTGTGACCTCCAAAAGAAGGACTGTTGACTACATATATTTCTCGGCCCATCAGGGTTAAGCACAGACACTTCTCTGCCTTTTCTCATCCCTGCTCTGATGAGAAAGGCTCAAAGCAACTTTTACCTAGGAACCATGAAACCAAACTAGGGCAGGACTGTGTCACTGTGTTTCTATGGGAACAGATGCTGGAGTAGGTCTAGTGGTGGTCTTCCATGCATCAGTGGTTTGCAGATCCCAGCTGAAGGGAGTGATTGTCCACACCTGACCGCAGGCACCCTAATTCTGCTCTCTGTGACCTGAGCTAAAAGCCAAGGTCTGCTGTTGGTGAAATTTCACTGATGTGAACTGTAGATGAACCATCTGTGATGATGACCTAAAATCCAGGAGTCCTCAGTTCTATTACTGGCTTTGCTGGTGTTCTTTACCATAACCTTGGACAGGTCTCAAATCTTATTAGTCTTGGTTTCCTATCTGTTAAGAAGAGGATTCAGTTTCTTTTCCTCAGAACAGTATAGTTCTATAACATAAAAATATTTGTGAAGTGTTTTGACTCTGTGAGCATTTCAGAGAAGGAACCATAAATACATGTCAAGCCTATGATCTGAATTCAAACTGGTGAACTAGAAAAAGTGTTGACAGCCTTAAACCAACTGCCCAGTACACACAGCTCCTTCTGTCTACCTGAAAGATTATTTATGGAATGTATTTCTATTTTTCTCTGACAAAAAATAGAATACCAAGCAAAGAAGAATGAGCCGTTTCATTGTCAAGCAAGCTTTAAACGCTGCTTACTGGGATGTGACTGAGCAACTGATGAAAGAGAACCTCGTTTTAGGCCACAATATTAATCCCGCCATCGAAGAAGAAACAAAGTCTGCCACCTTCAGATGAAGTGGATGTGTTTTCCAAGCCAAGGTATGTTTATCTCTACAACTTCTCTATCATCTGTGATTATATTTGTGCCATACAGTGAAATAGAAAAGTGGCAGATGGGGAGAGTTAGGAGTACAAATAATTATTTTTAATAGGAATATATACAAGCAGTACACCACCGAATGTATCTGCAAACTCTGTTAATTGTCAATCAATAGGCCTGATAAGAGCATCACCCATCACTAACTGTATCACCTGCAGTAATTTTTCATGGGACTTTCTCTGTGTAATGCCAGGTTTGGGTGCACGTTATGCTGTTCATAATTGTTGGCCATAGCAATGGACTTTCTCCATGGGGCTTTTCTCTTCAACTGTAATGTGTAGCAATAGTCAAAGCAGTATCAGGTCATACCACACTGAGCTTTTTATTACTGGAGATTTTTGGACAGAAGCACATAATCCAGATTTTCTGAATCAATAGGCAGATGGTAGCTACTTTTTTCTTCTTCTTTTTTTTTTTTTTTCAGTATTTTTTCCAACTTGTACATTTTAGATTTACATAACTTGGTTTCACACATCTGAGGAAGAAACACTGACATAAATCTAAGTTTATCTTTGATGCATTTACAAATATATATTTCCCTGACATGACTCTGTCTAGGCTTCTGCCAGAAAGCAGGAACTGTAACTTTCTTGTCTGTTGATGCAAACAACTTTCAACACTGTGCAGAGAATGGCATGACTTTCACTTTTTCATGAGAATGTGGGACCCATTCACTCCACCACTGAAACGTACTGGGTTTGCATTGGCCAAGGTGAAAAAGCAGCTCTGACATCTTCTCACTACACACTTTACTACTACACACTGAAATACATGATCATCGTGACTCCAGGCTGGTTGAATTTTTTTTATTATTGTTTTCAATTTGGTTCACTGAGACAATGAAGGTTAGCTGCATCCAGCTCTTAATTTGACTTCACGTTTTATTAGTCATTATTTTTGCAAAGGCCTTAATTCCCCTCTAAAACATTTTAATTAAAACAGCAATTTCTCAGTGCCGCACTTCATGAACAGATTTTTGCAGCAACTTCAAAGAGACGCAGATGTTTACTGAATTTGGTGTGGTGATATTTGAGGCTGCCTACTGGCAAAGAAAAATTCATAAACATCCCTAAGAAACTTTGCTGTGGAAATGACAACATTTCCTTCTTATATTTTAGCAAGTCTAATATTTCCCAATCTCAACAGGCATAAGCATTGTTATCTACTCATAGTCTGACCCATGTCAGATACATTGCTATGGGGTATATACCTCACAATGGTGATACCTTGGGCTTTGCAAAGGGTATAAGAGGCCATGGGTTAATTTGCTGTGTGTGGGTCATCTTACAGAATCTCAGTAGACTGGGAATAAGGAAACCAAACTTCAATTTCTGCTCAATTTTCCATAGCTCTCCAATGTGATTTTGAGTGGCCATTTAGCTTTAGGTGCCTCAGTTCTCAATGGTAAATGGATGATAACATATCTTGGCTTTTAATCAACTTAGATCCTGCCCCAGGAGATATGTCTTAGTGCACCAAGGGCTACCTAGCTCTAGAAGGTCCTGGGGTTTTTTTAAGTGCTCTTCTAGAAGAATTGAGAAATGATAAGGATTTATTTTGGAGAAGTCTCTCCTTGTTTGTGGCAAGTGAGTCTGCAGCTGGTCTGATGATCTCATTTTGGGACCACATCTATCTGTGGGTGACCAGGTAGTCAGTGGTGCTCTTCAAATTGAGATGGTGGGATCAGGGACACATGGTCGTGGCAGACCATGTCTAAAACATAGACCAGAGTCCAGGTATCTTCTGTGGTTTAAGCAGGTGGCTGTGGCCAGCAAATACATGGCACATCCAGCTGGGCCACCAGTGAGGCTGGTTGCCATGTGGTAGCACCTACAGCTGGCAGTGAGGCTGGTGCTCCTACTTAGTATTTCTGTGCCCAGAAGAAAAAAAAGTTTCTTTGTTGGACACTTTCACTCTCATATCTTTTTGAAGGGGAAATAACAGAAGTACTTGGAAACAGCATATCCATTTCCACTGTGAGCATCAGGCAGGGACCAGCACAGAAAGCCTGCATGGAGTATGGCGTGACATGTCATGTAGTTGCTTTAATACACAGTGTAATTGCAGTGACAAATTTCTGCCTCGTGAAGCCTCAGGAACTGAAGTGGTTTCCCTGAAGGAGAAAGTTGGTAGGAGAATTTTGACCATCTCCTGGTCAGGAAGTGCAGCACTTCCTCTGTATTAGATTAAATGTTATCAGCATGGCCAAAGTGGTCTGGTGAGAGACAGGTAAGCAGGCTGAAAAGAAATTGCAAATATTAAAGAAATTAAGCAGGACTGGATAGAACAAGTTCTACAATTCCCTATTCCTCTTTGATTTGGTAGCATTAGGTGCACCAAAGGGTAGAGTTATGCGTGACAGCAAGATACTTTTCCACACGAATAAACCCCCCAAAATTAATTGGACTGCTCACAAAAGTGCCTGGGAATATGAACTACGCTTGCACATTTCAGCCCTCAGATTTGATCTTTCTTCAGCAATGCAGGGGCTAGGCTGCATGGTGAACAGCATCAGCTTAGCTAGAAATGTGAATTCAAACTGCTTGCAGTGAGATCTATGTCTCTGTGGACACATCCTTGCTGTAAAGCATCTCATCTCAGCAGAATTAACCTTAACAAGAAACAGATAAAAATTAAACCAAAATAAACTATTCCTGAAACAAAAGCAAGGCTCGGACACACTTTGCTTTCCACAAACTGTTGTGCATTTGTTGTGCCATGGAATTGCCCATATATATGCTTTCAGCTGGTGGCAAATGCTCTTAATGTGAGTTAGTCTGGTCTGCATCAAGGGAAGCTTAACTTCAGATGACTCCCTTGCGTGCGGGTGTGCCTGAGCATCCAAGCTGTCCAGAGAGGCATTCACTTAAGCTGAAATGCTTGTTCACAAATTGCAAACAGTCTCGTTAATAAAACCAAACTGTAACTAAAAGCCCTCTTGCATGTTGGTCTGGAAAGAAATAGCTTTGTTGTTGTTTCAAAGAATTAGTGAGCCAACAATGCAAAGCTTTGGAGTTGGTTACTGGGTTTTTACTATAGTCTCTATGAGCTATACAAAGCCTGAAGACATTGTATGTACAGTACATCTTTAATAAGAAGTCTACCAAACTCTGCCAAATCATCTTTTAATACATACTGTACTTCACTCAGTAGTTGTCCGTCTCTTCTTCACAGAATATCTAACAGCTCTAAAAATATTTTCTTGGAAGAGGATAGAATTACCATTGTTATATATCAATCAAGTATGGTTAATGAAGCAAAGCCGGCATGCTAGTATTGCACAAGGGGAAAAGCCTCCAACACAAAGTGGAACAACAAATGCCCTCAAAATTCTGCTGAAGGGAACAGGAAGCTCTGGATGCCACATTGGTAGGATTCATGTAGCTCTTAGGCATCCTTGTACCGCAGCAGGTTGGCTTTGCCTCTTCACTGCCACATTTCTCTCTGAAACGGGTAAGGATCTTCCAGACCATTACAAAAAAAATAAAGAAAGAGAAAAAAAAAATTACAGCAGCTGCAGCCAAGTGTGGTACTATTCAATTTCTTGAAGACTGAGGCTTTTATTTCAAAATATCATATATTAATATATATATATTTCTATATATATATACTTTAACTGGTATAAAGTAAATTGTAGATCCAAACTTCTATGGTTGTTTTTACTTCATAATCTCGGAAACTTTACCAAAGGAACCATTTTCTTCATTTTTATTTTCAGCTGTCAAAAACCAGGGGCACTATTTCTGCTGAATACTTTCTTTCACACAGTAAAGCCACTGTTGTTAGCTGGTCAACAGTCAAAGTGCAAATAAGAAATCCATTTGGCTTGTAAATGCTGAGATGGTTTTAAACTTTCAATACTTTGTCCTCATAAATCAGCAGGGCTTTCACTGTCTCCATGCAGACGGCGCTCTGTTAGGTCCTCGGATGGATCTGCAATAAGAGTGAGAATGAGTCAGTTTTATAAATGATGAGACAAAAGACAGTCTCAGGCTTTGTGGCACTTTGCCCTGCTCATGACATAGCTGAATTTCAATTGCAATATTCTGGGGGGTTTCTTTTCTCTTAGGACTGCAGGGATTCAAGGATGTGCAAGAGGCAGACCCTGAAGCGAGCTCCTGCCTGTGGCTTGGGAGCTCCTGGATGTGCATCCATCACCTGGGCTGGTGGTGCAGGAGGTGCCAGGACAGCTTTGGGCATGGGGCCATGCTCACCCCAGCCTTCCACCCTCCCCTTCTCAGAGTGATGCTGGTAGCTTCTGTCAGACAAGGACATGCAGATGGATCTGTCTTTCAGGTTCGTTTGGACCCCCACCAACCCACTGAGCTGAAGAGGGGCAGGATAGGAGTGACTAGTTGTATGACAGACTGGCAAGTTTGACCGACTTCATCTACTCACCTTGGGTGAGATAACACGGCCTGTAACAGACTGTAAAACCATCGCTCTTTATGACTAATACCACAATTGATCTGAGTGAACGCACTAATGGCTTGAAGAGGAAACACCACCCCCCAGAGGTTTTTTTAGGATGCTGAAACAAGAACGACTGACCAGAAACAAAACTAGCTCTCTGGAGGAGAGGCATTTGTTTCTTTCCTGCACTGATACACACAGATGAACGGCACAAGGAGTTCAACCCTTTGCTAGATTACTAGGTCAGCAATGAAATTCAAATTGAGCAGGCTTGGGCATTAAATCAGGGCTACAAATTATTAGTTAAGCACTAGGTGATATGATGAAATGCAGCAATAAGTCTTATAGTAAGAGATATTTACTATCTTGTGCTCTGCTGCTTTGAGCTGACCTCTTAATTACAGAGACTGTTATCACAAAAATAGAGGGGTTTTTTCACTGCTCTAAAGAAAAAAACTTAATCTGAAAATCATCTGATATATTAACCTAGTTGGATAGATGAAAAAAAGAAAATAAAACTCTGGGTTCATTTACCATTTCCTTCCTTACCCCCGTTCCCATTTTCTGCTCTCCTGGTTTGCCAGACAAGTGACCCTGCTAGGTTTTCTCTCCCGGGGATGAATACATCCCTTACTTGTTTGTACACTGTCTCAAGAATTTGTGTGTTTGGTGTAGGTGCAGGGAATGACATTAGGAACATGATGCCAAGGGGCCATGGGCACCTCGGGTGCTATTTCCTTCAGCATGAGACGAGCAGTGGCTGCTAAGAAATGTGGTGCTCAGGTCCCTTGGGACAATGCCCTGCATGTCCCTGATGGCAAAATGTGTGCTGGTACTCTGGAAAATGGGGGGGTGGGTGGGCTGTAACAGGGGTTGCAGGCTGTGATACCGGAGACTTGCTCCAAGGTGAGCTGCTCTGACAGTCCCCAAGTGCTCAAAGCTTTGATTTCCGTTGTTCACAGTATCAGCAGAAAAACAGCTTGTCAAAGTATTTAGAGGGCTAATACATGAATGGCAGGTGTCATTAGTGTGGATTACACAAAAAGAGCATTTTGCGATGGAGTGCACACATGAACCAGGGCAGAAAGCCCTGGGGAAGAGCCTGGCACTCCCCACAGGCCCTGCAAACTGGGGCTCAGAAAGGCCTGTGTAAACACCAATCCAAGAGCATGCGATTGACTCCCTCGCTCAGATGGGAAGTGACAAAACATGGAATACATGAGGAGCCATGTTTTCATGTTTTTTAGCAGCTCTGATTCTTGCAGGCTTTTAGGTGCCTTTGCGGGCTCTATCTCCCAGCATCCAGACTGAGACCATGCACTTGCATTTTCCCTGGTGCCAGTAGCTCTGCTGAAGTGTAGTGATGTCATTTCCAGTACAGCTCCAAGAGCCCTGTATTTTTCAGAAAATATCGAAACTTATGTTCTTAAAAAAGAAAAAAATGAGTGAATAGGAATTAAAAAAAAAGCATTGAAACTGCTCCAAAAATTGAATTACAAAATTATTTCTTTCCAGTGCTTGTCACCTGCTCTGACCATCAAGAGAGAACAAATTGATTTACAGAGGCTGTGAGCTTTATGTCTTTGGCTTTAACAACTTAATTGGTGAGCTGTGCTAGAGGACTAAACACAGGAACAAATGCATGCAAAGGAAGGGAGGATGTGCTGGCAAAGCCTTCACCGAGAACCAGCCATGAATTAATACACTACACTGTAAAATTTCATATATTGTGTACATGCATGTGTTCATATATATATATATACATATGTTTACATCTCTATATATATACACACTTGCTTATCTGATTTACTGTGGGCCTTGCAGAATATACTAATAGGTATTTTGATCCTGTGAGTAATAAATGTGAATGTTTTCCTTGACGGGACAGCAGCTGCCTAACATAAAGGTATTTAGTGCAAGGAAAAGCCTTCATTAAAACGGTTTACAGCCTATGGTGACTTGCTCTAGCTTGTTGGCTAATCACCACAGATATATCTAGGATGTTGACTGATTTGTCTTGTTTCTTCTGCTTTCTTAATTTCCTTAACTACACAAATTAGACACACATGGCCCAATCTTGCAGCCTGGACTGGGATCAGTACAGATTATAGTGTAATCTCTTTCTCTGATGCCATCTGAAATGACAAAACAAAGAAAAAAATGCCTGTTTCAGGATCTGATTGCTTCTATTATTTTATATTTATGTTGCTAGACTTGATGCAGCAGTACGGATTCAAGCAAAGTTTCATGGATTATGAAGTAGAATTTTTGCTTAGAAAATGGAAGAGACAGTTGCTAAGCACATCATGTAACGTTGCCTTTGTCAATTGGGTTCTGTAATGATATTTTAAAGCAACAAAGCAGAATTCTACTGGAAGCAGCACCATAAGGTACTCCCCTCATGAGCTAATTAAAATAACTCCTGTGGGTAAATGAAGAAATATTTTTTCAGTTATGAGCACTCACTCTGTAAGTATTTAATTTAAATGAAATACAATAATGCATACTGAATAGATTGGACCATACATCTGCATATTAATGAATCTGCTAAATTTCTAGCAATCACTTCTAGATGCAGGCTATTGCCTAAAACTAGTTTATATGATGAGGGTTGAGGGAGTTAAGAGCAGGACAATTTCACAGAAAAAAGGAAATGCAGTTTCTAAATTATATAATTTGCAGACAGACTGCAGAAGTACTGAATTATTGTAATTTAATCAAAGTATAACATTCTTTTTTCATGTTGCTTATTGCTTCTTTAATATCACTTTCTTCCATTTTAAATCCCTAATTCAGTGAGAAAAATGTTGGTTCACTGAAAAGGACATGTAGTAGCTTCATTTTTTTTGTTTTTAATTGCACTGCAAGGCACATAGAGCAGGGCACAATCTTCCAGTGGTTTTTCAGTTGTGAGCACGGAGTGGTTTGTAGCACCAACCACACTCCAGAAAGAAATCATTCCAAGGCATCACAGTTCCCTCCATGATTTCTCCTTTGGTCTGGGAGATGGCAAAGAGGTAATATTCACCTTTTTTCAGGGGCCACTTACTGCCTTATGCAAGGAAAACCTCCTATGCTAATACGTATCCTAGTAATTTAATGTGGTGGTGAGATTAGCCATGCCAGAAGGCACCATTCAAGAAACTAGAGCTGCAGCACAAATCCTGGGGTAAGTCATATGGAGGGAAAGAAAAGAATTCTGAAGGCATGAGGATCAATTGGGGTAAAATCCCGTCCTTCAACAAAAAGCCTAGAAGACATGAAAAATGACTGGAGTTAGAATTGTAGAAAAAAGAAGTCAGGAAATCATGACATTAAGCTTCATGTTCCTGTGAATTAGTAGCTCAGTATGAGTATGTAGAACTTCTAAATGAACAGGAAAAATTTTCTTGCAAATTTGCCTTTTTTTTCCCCTTTCATTTAGTAGGTTTCCAAAGTTATTTTCCACTTCACTGAAAAACAACTTTGTTCATTTATTAAAACTATTTTGACTTGACAACCACATAATTTGCTTGGAAAAAAAATCAGTTGTGGTATGAAAATAATTTAATTAAAATCGTTGAATACAGGTATAGATGGCAGTTTTAAGAAAATGGTTGTGGAACAATTGCACAGTGCAAAAGAAACCTAGAATCTATTTTTGAAAAACACTGTTTTTTCCCAAAGGTATTCTCATAGTAGAAGTTTAGCCAGCTCATTCATGCTCTTTCTCTTTGCAGCTATATCTCTGCATTTTCCTAGCAATGCATGGTCAAAGTTGTTACCCGAATCTTCAGCGTCTAAGGCCAATGTCACTAACGGGTGCATGGGGCTAGAGCTGCTCTGATGTAAGACCTGAAATGCAGATTTGGGTCCTCAGCACCATCTCATGCTACAAAGCACCTCTATAGCTGATACAGACATGGCCTGGAACAGCACAGGAATGGATATACGATGCAGCATATCCGTTCCACTTAATGTTCTTTCCTTTATCCACTAGAAAGGAATCAAGTGATATTCACTAGCTTTTCTTTTTCTGAGGTGACAATGTCTGTAAGAAAGTGACCTGGTGATTCAGCAGCTCCAAGCTGCTGGTTATCAAGCCTGGTCTCAGCTGACCAGCCTGAATCCATGCAAATTTTCCCTAAATTAAGGCCAGAAGTGTTAGTTGGCTGAGGAGGTATGCAGCGATCTGTAAGACTTTTACAGTGGACACGATGATGGAAAAGATACATGTGAGCAGTTATTGGTGACTCCCTTTCCTATTAAGGCCTCCTAGGTATAGACAGAAACACGACTTACTCTGGTGGTCTTGATTTTATTGCCAGTCGCACACATCCATCCAGAATTATCAGGTAACGTCTTACATTCCTCTCCTTCTAGGCAGGGCTCCATCTCACACCACCATTTCCCAATCACTATTGAAGCTAAAAGAGAAAAGACAATGTTCACACTATGTTATAATGAAAAAATCTAATTAAATAATATCTCCAGGCTCTACTGCTGCATTTAAGAGGCAGTGTCCCTTCTAAACCCTTCAGTTGAAATTTAGTTGCAAGGATTTCACATTTAATTACTTTGTTTGCATCCTAGATTCTCTATGACGGTGCACTGCTTGCCGTAGCCTCCTTATGCACGAGATCCATCTCCCGGTGGCTGCAGGGAATGTTGTGATGGCAGCAATACCGCTTAGACCAAGGGACCATCCACACTAACAGCCCATCTCTGTGAGTGGCCAATCTGATCTTTATGGACATACAGTACAAGGCAAGTCAAAAGAGATTTTGCCCAGTATATTATCCACATCTTCAGGACTTGTGGCTCAGGGTACTTCAGAATAAACAGTGTCTGCTTTGCTTCAATACCTGTAGCTGGCTTTTTCTTCCACAAATCTGTGCAGATTTTTTTGAAAGCACGTAGACTTTTAGGTTTCACTGTACCCCATGGCAGGGAGTGCTACAACTAGACACAGAAGGTAAGGTAACACTGAACAGCAGCAGAAGTTCAGTTTGTTGAAATGCGATTACGAATTTTATAGAAGCCATATTATCTCCAGCAGTAACTTTTTAATTTCCAAACGTTTAACATTGTAAATAGTGACAGTGTTTGGATCTTGTTGTTTGGATTTAATTGGCCCATATGTTTACAACCTTGAGTGTACCTTAATGAAGTTTCTTGTCTGGGAATTGGTATCTGTCTATAACCTTAACTGTATCTTAATGACATTTTTTGTCTGGGGGTTTTGATAAACTTTAGTTCACCTTGTAAACTGTGAGTAGTTGGTGCATGAGTAGCTCTGTCTGTGGTTTGTTTTCCCTGGCAAGAATTAATTTCATGGTTGCACTCATGAAGCCTAACTGTCAAAGCTTCTCACACACTCCAAGAGAGATGCTTAACCTTTTTTTATCTCCCCACATAGCTGCTTCAAGCCCATAACATACCTTTGAAGCAGCAGACTACCTTGTATCACACCACTGAGCTCTGGAAAATGCCCTGTTGTCCATGCATTGATTTAAGGATATTTCAGAGTTTATAATTAAAGTCTTGATTTATTTTTTTATCTAGTTGTAATCTGTTTATGCTTACAAAGTCCTAAGGAAACCCTCCAAAGATATATCTGCAGCTGTTACTAATGTCCATCCCCTTAATTCACAAATACAAAGATGAAGCTACAAATCCCTTTTTCTCTAATCTCTAACATACTGAAAAATAAATGTACCGAACCCACAGGCACTCCTAGGCTAAAAAGTGCATCGCTAGTCCGTTTATTCATGCAAGATGAGGCTATGATTGGCACACAAAGCAGGAGCCTGTACAAGAGAGAGACTAAACAAGTCACAAAATAGGGACCCCGGCATTTTCAATAGTGCTTGAACTGCAGTCTTGTTTTTGGGTTAGGGGAGGTGGGCACTAGGTGACCACGGCTTCCAAGTTATGTATCATCAGCATTATTTACACAGTGTTATCTTATAGCCATCATGTTATCTTTCCAGACCTCCTGTTAAACCCCTGCTAAGCAGTTGACTTTGTTGGTCTAATCCTAATTTACAAGGAACAGTTTCTGTTTTGTGCTTAGTTCTGAAAGGAAAAGTAACTTTTCATAGGACTGTTCCAATTTAGCATTTTGTTTTCCAGTCCATGAAAAATGAACGACTTGCCAACAAGATCAGCCCTCAGCCACTTTGTCTGGCAGCCTCACATAATTCCTTCTCCTTAACGCTCCCCTGACTTTCTGATCCAGCTTCTTTTGCTGCAGACCAACAACCACACACACACACAGATGCAGGTGTGTAGGTTTGTAATACTATGAATGTGTATTTACAAATGGGAGAGTTACGTACAAATTTACACCCAAACTAAGCCAAAAAATGTATTATTTAGCTAAGAATTTAACAGAGAGAAACAATTTAGATTGGTTAAATGAACATGAAAATATGTCATGGGCCCAGAAAAGCAGCTGGTTTTTATGTAAAACTGATAGTAAACTGGGAAAGAAAAAAAAATACAGATAGAGTGGGACACCCTGTAAAGAAAGTCAAGTATACATTTATTAAATTTATTTTTATTTCCTTTAAATTGCAATTAAGATTTCCCTTGGGCAGTTGAAATCTTTGTTCCTCAGATAAGCTGGCCAAACCAGCCTCTGCCTCTTTTTGAGGTACATGGTTGATCTGAACAGCATATGGTCAAGATATCTGGTGGGCTACGCTGAAGTGCATCCAAGTATAGCTCAACCTAGTGAAAAATAAACCTGAATGAGAAGCAATATTTCTGTTGTAGCTAATTAACTCTAATGGGAAGCTACTGCAATTCAGGGGTCCAACTTAGTATCACTGAAATAGGCCTTCACTTGGTATGTGATTATACCAGCAGACTTCCTCAATAACTGTCCCAACAGGGATATAATTTTCACTCTCTGAGTTTACCTGAAACACAGGGAGAAACACCTTGAGTTTGAAAGCTTCTTTGGTCTGGAAGAAGAGTTGAGAAATTTGGAACAAGTAAGATGTGCTAAGCTTAGACTAGAATAGAATAGTTCAGTTGGAAGGGACCCCTGATGATCATCTAGCTCTCTGTATTGTCTTTCCTATTTCTTCTCTCAGCTTATCACAGAATCTATACCTCATTTTTATAATGTAATATAGAATTTCTCCATATGTACAATACAAAAAACCCCTCATGTTTACTGATGCACTTGCAAGGCTGTTTAATGATTCTATTCACACATATTTTTCAGAAGGGTGTCATTAATACTGGTAACAGTGGAGAAAAGAAATATCCCTCTTTGCTATGCATGAAAAGGCATGTGAGGGCTGAATCTCCTCTCTAATAACAGATTGTGCAGTAGGCAAAATGAAAAACCATATCCTGCTAAATACTGGCCTTCATGGCTATTATCAGAATACTACTAGTCGTGCTGTAGCATTAAATAATCACAGAGATGGATCCTATGGTGCTAAGTACTAAACCCCACAAAACTGAATGCCCTGGCCTAGGGAGTTTGCAATGTAAAACAGAGATATGAGATGAAAACAGACTGTGAGTCAGCATGAAGAAGCAATGCTGTTCATAGAAATTAAAATGAACTAAGTACTTACTGATGTTGTTAAATACAGACCAAGTATTTGGGTATTGACCTTGAAAAATAATCAAATGCAAAGTCAGTGCTGAACCCTAATGTCAAATGATTCATCTAATAGTGTCCAGGTTTTAGTGTGTGTATATATTTATATACAAATTTGTGGTGAAAGTGCAGTTACAACCACCAGATACCCCACCCAAGGCTCCACCGGTCCCTACCCAGACAAGGCTACTTTTATAAAGGGGGAGACTAAGGCCATTTACAGATGAAAAACCTCCTATTTGTCTCTAATATGTAAGTGGGCAAAATCCTTTGTAAGTCTGAAGCACTACAAAGCTTGCTGTGGTCTAGTCCTCAGCACCGTGGTATGGCAGGGGCATCCAGAGCCCAGTGCAAATTATTTCCTTTGAGTCTTCTGTTTACAGGTTTTCTCTTCTGTTAAGAGCCTTTTAATCTTTAGGACCGGTTGTCCTTTTTGGGCACTGCTGATCCTTTGAGGTCTACTTGATTTCAAAGTTTTACACCTCCGGCTCTGTTCAAAGAGGCAGGAAAAAGCTTTAAAATTAATCACAGTTTGATGTGTTTGAGATTAGGTACACCTGTATGGGGGGGTGGAGCTTCCCCAGGGAATACAATTCAGCTTCTCCACATTTAGTTTTTGTTGTTCTGAGATGTGCTGAAGCAGTCATGTGAGAGAGAGAATTATTGAAGTTAAGATGCTTTCCCCCCTGGCTGTTTGCATTGAAAATATCCCAGATCTTGAGGAACCGGAGCTTCTCAGTGACCCAAACTGCTAATTCTGGATGAGAATTACAGAATCCTGTTAGTCACTGGGCATCACAGGCTGTGAATGCTAACATCACGCTGAATTAGATGCTTGTAATGTTTTGGAGTGGTTTTCATTGTGCTCTTCTCACAGTCTGGGGAATACACGAAGTATGGAGCTTTTTCATGCAAGGCTGATTTGACTGAGACAGATACCCTCAGCCATGGGGAAAGAGAGAGGATACGATAAAAAAGAAGCTTGACTACTCCTGCTTTGTTTGTGTTTTGGTTGTTGTGTTGTTCTTGTTCCCCAGCTCCTACTAGTGTGAATATGGGATTGCTTATATCTGAATCCTTTTCATGAAAATGCCTGTTTTAAAAGAACATTAAACTCTAAGCATAAAACTAATGGAGCTGAGGAGAAAAGCAACTTTCTTCAGAAAACTCTTGAGGTTTGTTTTTCCAGTCCAATCCACACTGCTTTTGTTTTTTAAATTTTTGTTTGCAAAGCTGTAGAAAATTTTTATCAAAATATTTAACTTTTAATTTATTTATTCTGCATGGATTAACAGACAAAGAAGCATTTGGTTGAAATGGCATTTGCTAATCATGTGTACCAACCAGAGAGTAAAACTACAGAGATCTGGTGATCAGATTGAATATAGGGAAAGAGCAAGAGACTAGCTTATGTTTGCTGGTGTTTACACAATTCAATTGAATTTTAAAATGAATTTGTTCCCAAACATAATGCCCAGAGCCTTAGGTGGCTGCAGGGAACTTCCAACTTAGACTGAATTCAGTGGGCTTCAGCCTCCAAAGTTCATAAGAACCTTTGCAGGTTGCATAAGGGCAGTGACCTCTTTTTCACTTTTCTTGTGCACCACTTGGAGCACAAAGTTTTGATGCATGAAGATACTGGGCTGGGGATGTTTTCCCCTTGTATTTCAGTGACAAATTATTCTATTACAGGATGACAGTAAAAATGCACTGAACACCTTCAGATATCTACGCTTAAACTGAAATCAAATCAACATGAAAATAATAACCTTTCCATCATCTTCCTATTGAATCAAGCCACATTTGGAAAAAAAAAAACATACAATCCATTTGATTAAAACTTCCTTACTTGTTGAAACTCCCAAACTTGTTGAGTTTCGTATTTCTCAGTTTTCAAGTCCTTGCATTAAATGGCAGCTACTCAGTTGTTCAAAGTGGTGACTAACTGTCCTCTTACAGGTGATTAACAGGACATGGGCAGAGGGTGGTGTGAGAGAAAATGTGCACACACAGCCCAGAAACTCGCAGGCACTTGCTTGTGTCATGTTAGCTGCTCCAGTGTGTATTTTAAAGGCAAAGACTTTTTTTTTCAAAAAGAATTTTCCTTTGACTTTTCTGCATATGTATTTAGGAAATTGCTTTAACAACATTACAAACTACATATGACAATAAGTATAAAGGCATTATATTTAACAATGTAACAATATGACAATACTCACAGTGTCATATATAATTTTAATTCATGTTTATGGAAGACTCTGAAATATGAAAACAGAGCAAAGTATCATCATATATTTTTCAACAGTTTAGAGGGAACTTGCTATGTATTAAAATGTTCCAAGATTGCTTCTGTGTTTACCATTATAAAGCCACAGCAGTTATCTCTTTTTTTGCCTGTGATAAACTGTACTCATTTTGTTTATATATAAATAGAATCCAAAGCAATATAGATATTAGATTGTGCTTCCTCCTGATCAGAGGTATCATGTTACTTCAAGGAATAAGAAACAGAGTTCGTTTTCAAAACCAGTATGACACTCATTGCAGGATGGGAACATTTTTACTGTAAGTATAAAGCATTCCATTTTACTCTGGTTTCCACCAGAGGAGATTGATATAAATAAAATTTAAATAGAGAACACATTTCACAGATGCCAGAAGTGAAAAAGACTTTGTCAGCTTAATGAAAAGATATCAATTTTCTCCACTTTATTCAATAAATTGTGAGTCATTTTCTAAATGGATTAGATTAAAGGAAAGTTCAAACTCCCCATGAGCGACTCTTGCTCTGATGGAAGCTTTTGGCAATGGGAATAGCACAGAGGTAGGTAAAATCTTTGAGGTCATTTTGTTTGGTTTGGTTGTTTTTTTAAAAAAACCCTAATATAAACTAGAATAGGAGAATCTGTAACCCTGTGCTCACCTATTCCTTATAAAACAAAATCTCAGAGAATTGAATGAGACATGAAGTTTCTCTTACTTTATTGGGATGTCATGGGGTACGGAATGAATTACGGGGATGGGAACACACTTTCTAGGAGGATGAGAAAACCACAGTGAAAGAACGTGTCCTGTGAAGTTTTATGTATTTCACAAACAGACTGAGATACCATTTGCTCTGGGAGTTGTAAAGTGGTAGTCTGATAAGTTAAAGAATACAAATCTGAAACAAAAGTTTTCAGGTTGAATAACGCTGTCTAGGAGAAATACCTACAGGGAGTCCATCAAACTATCTGCTTTAATTCAATCTTACTCAATTTTAGAAGCATCAATCTAAGGCTCACACAGTGTAATACTTTGCAGACATTGATAACAGACCTCTTGTAACTCTGGGAAAACTGACATTTCTCCAATTTAAAATACAAGCACAGTGCAATCAGTCTGGCAAGTGATGTTTCATATCTCCTAATTGCTTCAGATCCAGTCTTGCTGAGTTAATTTAATATTTTTTAATTGCAGTAAACATTAAAAAGAGATAATCATATTAAGTTGTTCTTTTGTTGTTTGTTTTGTTTGTTTGTTTGTTTTTAGAACTTTCTCATCTTTGCAATATTCTCCGGGTTTGTGAACAATGTTTTATTAATTCACTGGCAGAAACTGTAGAAAGAATTGAAGGTTTTTCTATTTTTTTCCATCCATAATTTTTCATTGCAATATATTCAGCAGCCAGAATAGGATATTTTTAAGAGTGTAATATGTGTCTGAACAACCCTGTGGGCTGCACTAAAATATATCCATGAAATATGAAAGGGCAGATTAGACACAAGGAATCCATGAACAACTTCTATTTAAGATCTGCACAGACTAGCAAAAAAGGTGCTAATTCAACAGCATGAGAAGACTCACTAGTGAAAAAACCACATTGCCATTTAACAACAGTTGGCATACTGTTAGGTAAATTGGAATAAATGACATAAGCACGTTGTATACTTCCTTCATTGCAATATGACTAATGGAGATGGCGTTGGCTAACGGCCCGAGAATCAGAAACTCCTGAGGCTTATTTAATCCCAGCTCTGCTTCTGACTTTATTACTACATGTAAATCATCATCTTGCTGTACCAATTTTCCATCTGTAATTTTATTTACTTAAAAGGATGAGTTATTTTTGCCTTATTTCCTTGCGTGTTCCCCACTATCTGTACTGACTTGTTGAGCTTCAACACTGTATCGCAACAATTTGGCACTGACCTTTTTTCTGCATTTGTACAACTAGAAGAATGGTGTTTTGGACTGAGATTGTGTTTCCTAGGTATTGTGATAACAAATAATAACATCAACATTATATGAAGTCTGTGTGCTGCTGGAGGTTTTTAAGCAAATGCTTGACTTCCAGCTGAATAGAGATGGTCTGTTAAAGAGCAGATTTCATACAAAATAGCTTAGAACTTGCAAAGGAATTTCCAGCCCTCAGTGCTGCTCAGCCTGGGAGGGTCGTATGCTGCAGCTTTTTCAATTTTCCATGTCCCTCTCTTTTCACCTTTGGAAACAAATGTTGCTTAGACACATGGCCGAGGGGCCTCCCTAGATGAAGTAGGATCATGATTTCTCGTGGGTGGCACCTTCATGGTGAGTGAACGTGCATCTTCACTTCCATGAGTGCATTAAAAATGACAGTACTTGAGTCCTCTGAGTACTTACACAGTGTGTATTGCTGTTCAGAGGTAAAAAATCTCTGTTTTGTTAGCTAGGTACACAGATGAAGACATACAGATTTTAAGGAGACCTGTAGGACTTGCATAATTATCTTCTGAATTAAGTAGATCTTAGAGATCTCAGCAAGCATTGAATACATGCCAATAAAAGCAATCAAAATTTTGCTTGGGTCCTATAGTGGAACATGTGAGAAAAATCTTAGATTTTAAGGTAATAAAAAAAATGGAGCCACCAGAAGCTGTTAGGTTTGGAGGCCTATGGATTGTAGCACTCCTTCCCAGAGATGTCAGCAGGTCCCAGGTCAGTCAAACTGTGCTTGGCAGCCAGCTCTCAACCCCTGTATGGTTCTCATTTGCTAATACTGTACTCAAAGACCATTTTGGCTTTTTTAATTACTCCACATTCCACTGAGTTCAGACATGACCAGTGCTTGACATTTTTTTCTCTGACCGTTTTGGATCGCAGTTGATAGTATAACTGAACCTTTGCTGAATTATCTATCTGGAAACCTGATTTCTACAATGAAAGGCATAGCAAGCCTTCACAAAACAGTTTTTTGCAGCTATCTATGGCAGAGAGAAAGGACATGAAATAATAAAATCAACCACAGATGATAAACTTGTCTCCCCAAAAGTGCTTAGTGTGTTCTATGACCTTGCAGAGCTCTAGGCCTGACGTATTTTTCTTGGAAGTTCTTGAATTCATGCCCAGCAACATGCATCTATGGCAAGTGCTGAGCTGTCCACCTTTATTTATAGTTTTATGCATGTGAGTTTATTGCTGTTTGACATAACCTCACTGCAAAGACAGTGGGTCATTTGAGAGCAACCTGCTGACAGTAATGAGTGCTAATGAGACTAATGAAAATATGAAATGTTCATATGTGGGGAGCTGAAACGAATGCAGGTGACTAAGGATCCCCCTCAAACTGTATGGGGAAAAATCGATCTTTTATAGTTTAGGGAGCCCCATTGCTGCTATTTATTACTGATGTTTGGAACTGAATATGTCCCTTGCTGCAGAGTAAAGCTGAGAGCAGGCTGATAAAATATTTGTGCAGCATAGCAGTGTTATTTACACCCTATTTGAACTGCTTCTAGACAGCCTAGTGAAAGCTTAATCTTATTGTTATATATTTAATGAAATGCCAACTGCAGCATAATTACACATTTTTGGAAAGACAATAGGAAGCTGCTTATAAATATTCACATGTTTCAGACTAGGATTGAGGACTGGTATGCCATCAAGGAAGAAAAATGTCTTCCATGCAATGTTAATTTTTCATTAGTAATATTTCATTAATAAAGTAAATGAATGAATTGAGATGTGGAAAGAGAAGATCCAGGCTGTGAGATGAGGATAAGGGAGGTACACAGAGGTTTGTAGGTGGGCTTGCGATGCTATTCCTCCAGCAACTGCAGGGATGCTAAGTTTTGTATTTTTATATATATATACATGATGACCTGCTGTGGTCCTGATGCTGTTGTGGAGACATTTGCTCACACAACCAGTATTGCCAGGAAATGTCTGTGCTGAACCAAAGATATAATTGCTATGACTTTGTCCCTCATGCCGGTGGAAGTGAGCACCCAAGAGGAACAATTGTTGCCTGCTTTTGCATTAGAAACCAATGATCCGTGTTTTGGGTCTGATGCAACAGTTATGAAGAAATAGGAAAAAAAAAATCCTCAGGTTTTGCAGGCTTTGGACCAAAGCTGGTGTTTGTAAAAGCTGCCATTTGCTCAAATATGAATCCCCTGCATCGCAGGAGGTTGGATTTAGTGAGGTGGAAGGGAAAAGCTGCAAGATGGGCTCTGAAGGGTAAAAGTCTATTAGGAAATTTTGACTGAATTAGGTGCCAGAAACACAGCTTAGCAGTAAAACACTCTAAAAAAGCACAGTAAAAAATGAATAAATTATATAATTGTAATGCATTTATAAGGCATAACAAAGCACGATAGTTATCATTTATGAAATTAAGATCTGGTGTGCTGCTTCAGTATAAACTGTGTAGTATTTGTTTCTTCTTGTTTCCAGTCCACAGAGATTCCTGTAAACAAATAAATACGGAAAATTCTTCTGTTGAATATTTAGAAATTAATAACACATAATATAATTATGTGTTATTGGTCAATAAAAAACACCTTTTAAAGTTTTGTATACGTTTTTCCAGGGGAAATTATTACTATTATTTTTTTTTCCCCCCTGTGAAGAATACTAGGTTCTCTGTGCTTTAAAAGCCTAAGTCTGAATCTCTAATTTTAGAAAATGTAGAAATATATAGTAGCGGTTCCGAGTGTTTCCCTGTAATAGTGAGGGCTGCCAGGTAACTACCTGCTGCTGAAGAAAGCATGTGAGGACAGAAGTGGCAAAAGAACTGAAAGCACAATGATCAGAGATCAGTGTGAGCAGTAAAAGGGTGATGTTTCTCCTAACATGTAGATATCAAGGAATTTTTGGAAAAAGAGACTGCTAAGACATGTGAAGTACATGAAGCCATCTGCTATTCTTCCCTTAAAAAGGATGAGAAGAGGATAATTATCAGAGCTGGAAAATTCCTGAATCAAAACACTGCATAAGTTTGAACTCATTATGAGAATCTAATGTCTTGAAAGGGTCTGAACATCACCGCTGGTCTGAGCCTCTTGCTGGGTTGAGTGGTACTGGCAGATTCAGCAATACACTGAGGTGTGGGATTAAACACGGATTTCAGCCATCACTTCAGTGAGTTAGGTTTGCAGTTTTATAGGAGAACCCTTCCTTGAGGTATCATCCTTTTGTACAGGCTGACCCCGTCATGTGAAGATGGGTTTGAGATGTGAGCAGCTGTTTGATGGCATTGTCACAGTGGCCAGACACGACTCTAGAGGGACTTTCTTGTCCTCCTCAGTCCCACCAGCACTGGGGCTGCTGGTGCAGTCATCCTTATGTCCAAAATACCCACTATCACATCTTTGATCTGTCTAGCAGCTGTAAAACTGCTTAACTGCTTCATGGCTGGTGACTAAAACACTTCTCAAGTAGTTACAGCTCTTCTGTGCTTGACCTAATGTCTCATGATACATTCTTGGTATGTCTCTTCCCTCCCACCCCAGAAATGTTCTGCCTGTTGTGTCCTGCAGCCAAATAAAATATGCACAAATCTATTATCCAATGGACACATGGAGAAGAAACGTGGCCTTCATTAGCTGCCTGTTGGCAAGTGACCGTTTGATTTTCAGACTAAACTGATGTGCGACAAAGCCCTGATGAGCACAACCCATGGATGATACGAGGTGCTCTGGGAAAGAGTGGGAGCAGCCCATTGCTCCTGTCTGTGCCCACCAGCTATTTTCAGAACACATCAACTACAGAAACATGTTTATGACAGCCTGGTTTACAGCTGGTGGAGTGTTATTTAACTGCCCCCCCCCAACCAACAAACTCACACTGCAAACTTGGGTCAGGTGCCCAGTGCTTTCGTTGCAGGGTTAATTCAATTTGAAATGACAAACTAAGGGAGGTTTTATTGTCCTAATGATGGTACTATGAACTTGCATGTGGTGTGCCATTTTATGCACAGTGGTACCAAAAGGCAGAGCTTGTGAATTTTTTAGGAGCTAGTTTAGTTAACTTGCAATTATCTCTGCTGTAAAGAGATTATATGGCCCAAATTCACTTCCATGACTTGGGGGCTA
The DNA here is from genome assembly GCF_964273445.1 of Streptopelia decaocto. Taxonomy (NCBI): domain Eukaryota; kingdom Metazoa; phylum Chordata; class Aves; order Columbiformes; family Columbidae; genus Streptopelia; species Streptopelia decaocto. The sequence goes on from NC_138662.1 coordinate 13,451,477, forward strand.
CTGTGATATGAATAACACCCACAGAGCACTTAAATCTCCACAGTCCAGCTCTTAAAATTTATCTCAGAATGGCACAGTTTAAAATCTGTGTGGAGGAAGCTGTTTTCAAAGGTTAAGTTAAATGAGCCAACCTGCCACTCGACAAGGTAATTATTGATTTATTAAAAGTGTTGTATTCATTTAAATCTCTTTGTTCTGTGATGTAAGACAAGTCTAATTTTGTTTTAAAGATTAAAGGAACATTTGTTTTTTGCAAACAAATCCCTAGCTACTATTACAAATTATATCATGCATAATCTTGACATGATAGATTTGGAGATATTTCAGTGCAACAATGCCAGTGCAATCAGAACAAGAACTGCGAGACTAAACAAAAATTGATGAATTGAGCACACGATACTTTATATCTCATATCAGACTTAATTACTGCTTCAATACGCATGGAATAACAGAAGAAGTAACTCGATTATAAAAGCTTATCAGCAAAACTTAAAAAAACGTGAAATTCATTAATGAATATTAAACTGACCTTAACTGAAAAGCTTTTATTTGAAATGATGTTTTCCTTCACTGCTCATAATACTTATTTACTCTGAAACATTTTACAGAGCTGAGAAGTCCATTAATGGGCACTTGAAACCTCATGGCTGTGTTGGTATTGGCACAGCTTATGTCTTTTTGCCTCCATTCAATTTAACCTGGAGTTTTATTATTTAAAAAATGAAAATTCAAGATCCACTTACAGGTGTTTTGTTTTGTTTTTTACCTTGGAAGAGTCCCTGGATTGCACTTCTAGGTAAGTGTTTGCTACAAATAATTTATATGATGACCTTACTCTGTTGTCCTTAGAGTGAATAATCCTGAATTTATACAAGGATTATTATTTCTTAGGTTTGTAATACACAAGATGTGCTCTTGAAAAAATAATCAGATGGAAGGAGCTGTGAGTCTTTGACTCCAGATACCTGAGGAATCTCATGCATGCTCTGGTCAGATAATTCTTAGCTATCTAGCTGTAAGCTCTGTTCTCATCACTACAAAAAGGATTTTAACATTTTGTTTTTCACAAACATCTGTCCTTGTTCTACTTGATCTCATTAAGGCTCATACAAAATGAATGGAAATGGAACCTGAGCATGCCCAGAGCAAGTTCTTTTACAAATCTGAGCATGAATTGAGTAAAACGCTTTGCAGAATATGTTCACTTCTGCCAGTTGAAAAATGTAAGCAAGCAGAAGCCCTCCAAGATGAATAGCTAAACAAAGATACCGAGAATTGCTACAGTTACTAGCAAACCAAACAGGAATTTGTTTTAGATGGTATTTTATAATACTCTTCTTTCAACTTTTTAAAGCACTTTTAAACAGCACAAGGTTGAAATAGCTGGGTTTTCTTTCTAAATAGTCACCTTCACAATTACTTTAAAGCTAAAAGTAGTTCAAATAGGAAAAATAATTAGCTAGTGAATCCCCTAATTCTGGGCATTATGCTGCAGTCCTCAGACTAGCAGCATTTCTGCGTTTCTGCTTTAGCAGTGATTCCCAGTGGGAAAGAAGCAGGTGAGTGGACAAGTGTGAGGAAAACAGGAAAGGCTGGACACGTGGAGCTAATCTGAACTGTCATTCCTCAAAGAGGTGACTCTGTCTTTACAAGTGCTTTGTTTTTTTCATCCAACACGAATTCACAGTCTGAGTCTTCATGGCAGGAGCATCTCCTGGTCTGTCCTGCATGACCACGAACTGTCTTTACCAAGTTCTCAAGAAATCCACGTGTCCACCTCAAGAGACTCCTTGAACACAGGGTGGATAAGAAAGAAGGACATGGCAAAGGGGATCATCATCAGACATCTCTTTCTTCTTAACCGGTTTAATTATCCATTACCTAAATTCTGCAGAAGTACTTCTGTACTGATTGGTACCTGCAATTTTTAATGTGTAACATCCTTGACAGCCAGACATGTCCATGTGCACAGATACTGAGCCTCAAAAGATGGGAGTGTCTACAAAGTGAGTCTTCATCATATCACCATATCAACAAACATTACAAAACCAAGAACTCTGAAGCTTCAGAGAAGTTTTTGCTATTCTCCTGCTGCCATATTTTTTTTTTTTTTGGCCTGTCCTCTAATGTAAGAAATCCCTTTGCACTGTTCATGATGATCTGCCATAGAGCTGTAGGACTGATATTCTTTCCACTACCACCTACAGTATCTGACTTATTCAATCAATCTGTGCGAGTGATTTCTTGTTTCACTTGCTCCAGGCTTCACTTCAGTACCTCTCTCTCCCCTTCTGCTCATTAATTCAGTCTTCACACTTGTGATCTCAAAGTCAAGGCTGGAAACCGAGGGCTCCTCCCATAAGATACTGAGCATGGGTACATGCTCATGTACATGAGTCACATACTTGATTGTGTGGCACATTTAGTACAAACACCTTAAGACCCAAGTGTTGTTAGTTCACTTTAGACTCTAGGTACTGGGGTTTATTTTTTTGCTGCTACCTAGATAGAATGCTCTTACCCTGGGCCTCGTGATGACAGCCAGCAGAAGGGTCTTTGTTACAAAAGGCAGTTTTCAGACTTTTGTAATTTAACTTTCAACAAAGGTAGAATATGATAATTTATTACAAGTTCCTTCTGCATGGGCTTCCTCAAATATTTATAAACTCATTTAAATAATTAATACAGGAGTTTTAATAAACTGTTTATATTCACAAAAAGAATGTCATTTGCAGGTGCTAGGAAACACAGACCACATGAATTAAAAATAATAGCTTGCATCTAAAGTTTATATGACCTTTTCACAAGTTGTCTAAGATCATTTTATTGGGGTGAAAAAGTGCTTCTATTGAGCTGGTTAAGCTATGCACTGCAGAGGCTATTTTAGGGAGGAAAAAAGAATGACCTTCTATTAGTTTGGGGATTCTAAAGATCAAGGTTTATCCAAAGAAACAAAACATATTGTATTAACTAAGCAGGTTGATGGAAATTTATCTCTTTTTTTTTTTACCAATTGTAGCTGCATACTATTCTCAGGAAAGTGAAACCAATTTTTCATTTATTGGGACAGGTTTGCATTTATCACTACAGCAGGTCATTTTTTAATTAAGCATAAGCTTTTTTTTTTATTTTCTCTTTTCTCTCACCTAATCTATATAAGCACAAAAAAGCCAACCAACCAAACACCACAAACCCTTCACCACATGTAGAAAGGCAATCACAGATATTTCAATTACCAAACAAATACATGCTTTTCTTGTAACTTCTTCTGCTATCTTAAAACTCAGGGGTACTGTGTTCTGCAAACAGTGTCTCTTTGCTGTGCTGGTGTAAACCACTGGCAGTCTCCAGCTCCGCTCCTGGAGAGAGCGTTAGCAACTAAACCAAGGTGGAGAGCAGGGAAGGAAAGGAAAATATGCAAATTTCACTGGGCAAACTATGATTATTAATTCATAGTGGAACAGATCACAGTATTTCACACTTATCCCATGTAATTCAGTCACAGCAGTATTCATTTTATTATTAATTTTAATAGAATAATTACCTTTATAAGGAAGAAAGAAACTATCATTACAGGGTCAGATCCTCAGGTGGGGAAGATATGGTGATTTATGCTAGTTTGATGAATTTTCTAATCTTCCCTTTCCCTTTCTTTGAAAAGAAATTCAGTAATTGACTAGTTGCCAGACTTACAGAGATAATCTATGCTAAATGAAGCAAAATAAGAAGAAATGGTAAAGCAAAGAAACGCAAAAACTTAATGGTAAAATGTACATATCTGTATTTGAATGTTTATGTATGTCTGTGCCTGCCAGACACGCACACACATACACACAAGTGTCTAAACAGCCAGTTCCCAGTTCATTCCCAATAGTGTCTGGCGGGAGAAACAGTTCCCATAGTGACATATATTGCTGAACTTATAATGTTATGTGTCCAGATTCATCTCTGCAGAAGGGCAAGGAGTTTGGGATTCCAATAACATTATTTTTGAGTATTAGCAGAGAGAAGGGTTCAGAATATGAGCTGTATAAATGACCTACAAAGTAAGGAACAGATAGCTATACTATTATCTCAAGAGCCCAGAAAGATATGCAAACCACTTAAAAATTTTGCTCTTGGCTACCAGAAACTTTTGATAGAGACACTTCATAACCTGCAGCAGTCACAGTTCATATATTTTTGAGAATAAGCTTAGACCTTACCCTCTGCCATTTGCTGCCCTCACATCCATTCTGCCTTTTTTTCTTGTTTTCCCTGACATTTCCCCTTCCGTGTCCTTTTCCTTCATTTTCCTGTCCAGGCTCAGAGGAGCAGCTCCAGCAGATCTGCCTTCTGCCCAAGACAGTGTGGCAGAGAGGAGCTATAACAGGAGGAGGTAGAGCTGGGCAGCTTCTGCATCTGCCTCTTGTCTTTAACCAGCTTCAGCTGCTGTAATTTAGATACTTCAAGGTGTTGCATTATATTAAAACGAAATGCTTTGAGAATGACTACTGAGATTAATTGAATTGATGGCCCCATCCAGGAGTATACGCCTTCTTGTTTTGATAAAGATAACCAATTTTGTCGTTCAGCAGTGCCATCATTGAAGTTTTTTTACCTTAAAAAAAAAAAAAAAAAACAACAAAAAAACCAACACGATAATTGTTTCCTTTCTTTCTGCTAAGGTTTCATATTCAACTATTTTATTTCAGGGTTCTGTTTAAATTGAAACTACTACAGCATTACAGGCAAAGCGAAATCAATCTCAGAGGGGGGAAAAAGAAGAACTAAATATAGATTAAAAAGCTACCTCTCCAAAGATTTTGAAACATGAGAAGCCTGGCTCTGCATGTAAGATTAATGACAGCTACGTGTGTGATGAATAGTTCAGCTCAAATCAGGGGAAAGTTTCACCCTAAGTATCTGTTGTTCTGAATGTTGAAACCCCGATATCATCCAGACGTACAGCAGGCGCCCTCAGCTTCCCTGTTCTCCAGGACTGCACAATGACATGAACAACAAAGAGAAATAATATGTATGCTTATAATCAACTCACATCACTTTATGACAAAAAGGTAATTTCTCTCTCTGGTATATATATATTTTTTTTTCATTATTTTTTTATACATGGTAATACATTGGCTTTGTTCACTTCTTATTAAGAAATGTACCGGTGACAGAGACTTGTCTCACATAGCAGCTTATGAATGGAGCTATTGTTGTACTTTAAATTGTAAGTATTTTTTTGAAGAATGGACAAAATGAATATTCAGTCACTGTGCATTCAGGCACTCAGTTTGTGGCCAAGGAGCATTCAAGACTTCAATTCTGCATTGGGAGCTCATGGGGAGACCTTCCAGCTCTGCCTCACAGGGAGCACCAGTCCTGGCCAGGGAAATGCAGAACATCTTCTGCAAAGAAGTGTCTTTAGTGGCTGATGTGCTTCAAGATTTTGTATTTTAATATAAATGCAGCATTTGTTCATTAAAAAGCCAGACAGAAATAGTCAAACTAGGACAGCTTTTGACCTCCAAAGGCTTTTGTAGTAACGAGGAGGCTCATGCTGCAGCAAAGTTGAGGCATCATCCAGCCATAGCAGTTTCCTGTGTCTTTTTAACAGCTCCACTGCAAGGATCTCAACACAGTTTCCAAGCCCTTCCTTGACACAGTAAAGCCCTGCCGAGGTGGAAGGGAAAGAATATTCTTGTCCCTGGATCACTGTGGGTTGTACAAGCTGCTCTGAAGCACGTGGGCAGAAACCGTAAAAATATCCATTATCATTTGGTGGAAACACTGGGTTGTATTTGTATTCTATTAGCCAGAGAGAAAAGTTAGTGGCAGGTTCCCTTCTACTTTCTGTGGCAGTGGAATAAAAAGGCACTCATGAATTCTTTAGGAATGGACATAACATGTTATATAGCTATAAAAATCAGTTTTTTTTAATATAAAAAAGTCTGACCCAAGAGAGCTCTCAATGTACACATGTACATTTATTATTACTTTTTGGAAGGAAATTCTACAAAAGCTAACAAGTTATATAAACTTATTTTTTTTAAAGTCATTGTATTTGCTATTACTTTCAAATGAAATGAGTCTGAGAAAATTAATTATACAGTTGTTAGTTCTTGTTGATTTAAATTGCAATTTTTAATTTAGAAAGCCACTGAGGGCAAGTAATTTAAGTGCCACTAGAAGCCCTCAGTCTTTGAAAGTGAGATCTTAAATACTAGTTTGCGCTAAAGAAAGAGAGGAACAGGATAAGTCTGCAACTGGGTCTTTCTTCAGCAGCCTGAAACACCCCACCAAATCAGCACTGAGCATTATTTCAAAGAGCTTATTTTAATATATACCTGAGGAAACTATACAGGGTGAAAGGAAAAAAGATACACAACCAGACAGCTGTGAAATATATATATATATATATATATATGTTTCTGTGCCATCTTTTCTTTTTTCAGGGGACTGAAAGAGAAGGACAATAGGGACACAGCTTTGCAACATCATCTCCTTATGCAGTGATGCCTGGTTCTATAACAGTGAAGCTAAATCGCCGCAGCATGTCAGTGAGACCTTGCTAAACTCTAGTGAAGTGAAGGGGAGTCAGATCAGCTCCACGAAGACAATATAACTATGTATTTAATATCCCTAAAGGACTGTCTGTGACCAATCTCTCAGCATACCACGCTGCATTACATTTTTGTTCTGCAAGGGTAGAGTAACAAATGGGACTATCAGAAAAGGCCACAGATGCATCTTCTGTCATTTTTAAGAAAACTAGGTTTGGAAGAAGTCAGCCATACTGTATGCAAAATAGGATCTAAATGTACTGGAATAAGATTGAAGACTTGACATTTAAATTGCAAGGCTGAAATTTTAATGCATTTTTACATGCATGCTGCTATGGCTAGGTGGGCAGATGAAAGATAGGAATGAAGAAGTGAAGAAGTGTTCACCTTCTGATGACGGCTTGCAAAGGCAAAAAGAGAAATTTTTATTTAGAGGGATGTTGAGCATATCTTTATAAATGCACTTGCTTATTCAGGACAAAGACCTGGAAATCTCTGGATTTTGCTGAAACTGTTGGAAGATGTGTGCATATAAGTGATGCAGTAAAAAGAACTTTCCACTTGCAGCATGTTATACAGTTTTCTTACAGCCATAATGTTAGTTCTGATGGCCATGAAATTAATGGCAAAGTTTTCCTCAAAAGCTGAAGTTTCCCTTCAGCTTCCCTCCATCTGAAGGAGACCATCTTACACCTGCCAGTACCAACGTTTTGAGAAACTCCACCAAGGTGCCTCTGAAACTCTGTTTAGACTGAATGCTGAAACAGAATTGAAAACAATTTTCTCTACACAGTCGACATATTCCATTTGAACGGTTATGCAAATAATATATTATCTTCATCCAAAACTCACGGAACCATCTTGAAACTGTCTGGGGGCCAGGGAGGGGGATGGTGGTGTTGTTATTGTTGTTGTCATGTGGTGGTTTTTTGGGTCTTAACTAGCGTTACTGCCTTGTATAATTTCTTATATACTAGCATACAGAAAATAAGCCTGCTTTCCAATATGTCTTGTCTGACCATTTTTCAGGAAAGCGAGTTGTAAGCAGTAGATATCTTTCTAGGGATAAAAATGGTGCAAATACACTTCTGGATTTAGGGATCACAAGAAAAACCTCACGGCTCCAAGCCTGATCCTTCCACAAACACAGCAGAGTATAGAAAGAACAGCAACAATTGCAGTCCCCAGCCTAACAACGATGTGAATCATATAATACTATAGATGGACTTCTGCCAAGGCTCTAACCTATAAAACATAAAGTACTCTAAGAAAAACAAAAACTTACTGCCCTGATTCAGCTAGACAGTGATGACTGCAAACACACTTTACAACACGCATGACAAATAAGAGTAGAATTGAACAATAAATCTACCAGCATTTCATAATGCAGGACTTCTTCCTAACTAGAAATGCAATCTGTTATCTCACTAATTTTGATTCTGTCCCTTTCTATCTTCTTCATTTTAGTAGTGACTAGATCTGATTGAGAATTAGTTTGCTCCATTTAATCCTAATTCATGTGTGTCTATGACACTTCCTACCTTGCCCGCCATTCCTGGTGTGTACACCTATAATGCAATAATCTGTAGTTCATAAGGTTTTTATGACAGCAAGCCAGAGAAGGTGCTTTAACTGAGCCAAACTGTACTCGGCATCAACCTTAACATAAAAGGTGTCTTATTATCCACATCTCATTCTGAAACAGCAAATATCTGTCTCATGTAGAAGTTTGGACTGGACTAGGCTGCTGTGTGGTGCAGGCAGCTGCTTCCCTTTCGAGAGGCTCAGAAGCAGCTGGAGAAGTTTCAAGAGAGGATCAGGCACAGCACCAAACCATCATCTCAGCTGCCACTCTCTGCTGCTCCTCTGGGGAACTATGTCAGATGCTTGAAGCATCTCCTCCAGAGGCTTCTTACTAGGCAACTCAAGGGTGAAACTTTACCCCAATGCCCAGCAAATCTTTGCTTAGCAAGCAGTAAATTTGCACCTCTCCTGTATATTTGAACTGCTCCTGCAGAGTTTTGCATGGCAGTGGATGGCAGTGAAAGGCTACCATGTGAGATAGCATTCATTTGTACCACTTGATCGTGAAAGAAGAAACACATATATGTGTTAGTCTAGAAACAATACACAAGGGATATCGTAGACAGATTAATCTGGCGCCTTGGAGACAGAGTAATTCATTTGGATGAAAAGGGGATTCTCCCCAGTGACACAGAGAAAAATCTCCTTTTATCCTTTTCTTGGCAGAAGCATGAAACACAAGGAGAAGCTCTTCTCCATGGGAAAAGGGGAATGTTATTATCATTGCTGACACCACTTTGGTCAGAGATATTCAATTAGCCCCATTTCCAATTTTGTTTTTGGCCATAGGCTTCTGTGGGCACCTGGGCTTTGTGATTCAGTTCCCTAAATGTACTACAGGCACAACACCAACTTTTCTGTCTGCCTGTTCATAATATGAGGACCAGTGATGCCGTGGGCACTGGTAGAATGACCAGGACAGGATAATTTCAGCCTCTCCTGGGAGCTGGGATTGCAAGTCTTGCACAATTCATGCAAGTCGGTAACACAGACCAACAAGTTTTCCCTCTGTAAAGGTTAAGTAAGTTGGTGGTCACGGGATGTCACTGTACATGGTACAGCTTCAGCACTGTCAAACTCTGCCCTCCAAACTTCCTTTGGAAAATATATTATTGTAGGCAGAGTTAATTCCTTGTAACTGTCAAGAGGCTTTATTTTTTCTTCTCCCCTGTGATGAATTCCCTGATCACCAAAATAATCTGACAAGGAATAATTGTCAAAGAGGCAAATTCATACTCAGCTCTTTTGATGATTTGGCAGTTTTTGAATTTGCATAGATGGCAAGCAATGTTTTTTTTTTAATATACTGGACCTGAATATAATCAAATGTGCTTACAGTAAAATACCTCTTATCTGCATTTCAAGATAGAGAGAATTGTGGACAGATGTAGGTCAAGATTTCAGAGCAAGTCTCGCTGGATGTGTTGACTCTATTTTGAGGTGGGTAACTTGCCACTCCCTGAAGATATTTGGTTTTCAGAAAGAGTATAGGTCAGCTCTCTTAGAAAATGAGATTTCTATGAAGGTCTGTCCATTTGGTGCATCATTATGCACCACTTCATAAAATCTCAAGTAGACTCTTCTCTAACCGCTATTTCTGCTGTAAAGATGTGCAAAAGGGGCTATACTCATTTCTCATCAAGAACCCGAATCAACACTCCTGGAAAACTCCCATTAGCTTGAATGTGAATTGCCTTATGCCAGTATAAAGTTATAAATATGGAATAGCACCACTGGCATAGAACTGACACTACTGTAAAATATGAGGTATGATTACCTTGGCCTGTTTTATTCTGTGTGCTGCTTCAGTAATACAGATTCCAAGGCCCACCAAAGTTTGCAATAATCCCCTAATTTGCATCAGATGTCTATCCTCCATTCAATGGCTTTTTAATGTCCCTGTGATGCCGCAGGGCAGCGATACTGGGCATACAACTTTGGCAGGGGGCCACCTGAAGCATGGTGTTTCCTTTGCAGCATTTTATTAGCAAAAAGACTAGGTAATGGAAAGAATGTCCAAAGAGCTGTAAAAATAATAATAGCACTGAGATATTGATTTATAAGGAACTAGCTTTAGATTACAACAAGATAAGCAATACTTAAATTCAACAGCAAGTAAAAAAAGTATCTAAAATATTAATATAGAGGGAAATGTGAGACACAAGGAATAACAGACTGAATAGCAGGCTGGAGAACAGAACAAGGTGTATCATCAGCACAGGGAGTCCTAGAAGTGAGTACAACACATCAGCTTGATACCAGACCTTGGTGAAGGCGATTGATTATGTTAGTGTTTTGCTGGCAAGGAAAATCAGATAAGCAACTTGCCCAAACAAGAAGAACCAAGAAGAAAAGTCAAGACCAAGGCTGCAGTCTTCATTTCCACCAACTGTAATATTGCATTCATTGGAAAAGGAAATCATACTAAAAGATACTGGCTTGAGAATATTCCCCCGTAGAAAGTCTGTGTGTGCATGGCTAGAGACAGGAATACAGGCTGCAGAGATCCTGGAGGGAAGCGACATTGCTGCAACACCAGTGAAAGTGTGAAGACCAAAGGGGCAGCTAAACCAAAACACATTATGTCACTAAATCACATTTCTTTCTTGAAAGGGTGAAGATTAATCAAGACAAAACTAAAAGTGAGTCTTTGATAAAATGCTTAAGTGGCCACATCTGAACTGCAAATTATTTGCATCAACTAGCGGATGAAACAGTAGTTTTCCACTATGCTGCAGGAAATAGTGGCTTGCTAAATAACTCTTTTAACTTTTCTCTGGCACCTATTGATTATATCCAATAGAAATTAAGAGTAGAAGGCAATTAAGTTCAAAATTTAATGGTGTTCTGCTCCTGTTAATTTACTGCCTGACCTAATCAATACATTACACTGGATAACAATCTACTCCAGCAAGGCTTGGTTCCTCCAGAGTCCCTTCCACTAGAATTATAATAATGACAAACAACTAAATTTTAAGCAAAAAATACATAAAATAAAAAAATAACATATAAAATAATCAAAAATTTGATTATTCACTTTAGTGGTGAAAACAAGAGCTTAAAATTAAATTGACTTTTACAACACAGAGCTTGGACTTAGTAAAATATTGGATAAGCTACAACCTCAGCTTCACAGAACCCTCTGGAAATTGAAATCTCAAGCAAGTTTACACAAATCACATACACAGCAGTACAAAAAACCCACCCTTAATCTAGAGGGCAAAATTGAAGTGCGAAATTGAAGATCAATGGTAGTGAAACAATATTGTGCTGCAGTTGTTCTTTTTTGTACATAATAATTAAGGTCTCTAGGTGAATAAATACAGTATAGATTTATGTATAACAAGCTCTATCAAAACCTAGAAGTTCTGAGTTGATTTGCACTAGGATGCAGTTTTTTGGGGGGCTCTCCCCAAAAACTTTGGAAGCACTTTCAAAATAACTGAGACAATTTCCTAAAGAAAAGAGGGATGTGGCAGCATTTGTTACCTCTTTTTATTCTCAGAGGTGGCAGGTGAGGAGGTGCACTGACGTGGGGTGAGGAGCAGGTGAGCCTCCATCTCCCATCAACCTGCCTCACAGTTGCTCCCAGCTCCCACAGTGCCACATGACTTTGAGTGGTCTTGGGGACCACAGGGATGCTCCTTCAGCCCTGTCCTGCTGTTATAATCCCTGAAGAGAACAATCCGGGTGCAAATTGTGATGAGCAGTTTGGCAAGTGTCAAGCAATGCAGCATTTCTCTGGAGAGGTATCTCCTTCCAGGAGCAGAATCATCAAGTGAGTCTTTCTCCATGTGTGCCTATGTGCACATATGCGTGCCTATGTAACTGTCTGAATTCCATCACTTTTTTGCCAAAATTCAACATGTCAGCATAAAGTCAAAACAAAATCTGACGAGGTTTTCTGAAAATATCCTCCCCACTGATGGGCTGTATCCCTACCAGCATTCACTGCATAGCCAGCACACCATTAATCACTGTGAAATATTTTCATTTATTTTGACATTGAAGAGAAATTGGAAGGAAGAGTATGTTGGGATGGGAATGGAAAGCAGGCTGTAGGAATATGCCTTTTTACCTTAGGGTTTCCCCAGACTGAATGTAGAAGAGGACCCTGTGGGTCTTCCCCCTCTCTGCCCCCCATGCTACTTGTTTTTACCTCATCCTTCACAGATTCACTAACAGTGCTCTGAACAGTATACATCTTTAGTCTATCTAGTTACTGCACACTCTTTCAGGTTTCTAAGAAATAACAAAATTCCAAATGTCTGACGTTATTTAGTATCCAGTAATAACTAACACAGAAAGCCTGCTCCCACTCTGCAGTGTAACCTCTCTTCATTCTTGTGTTTCCCATAGCCCAGTTTTTCTTTTATTCACTACACAAAGCCTGTGCTCCTGCCCTTGCTGGATGCCTGCCTTGCTTTGCAGCACAGACTAGTAGACTGCGGTTCCTTGCTAGACTTCGGAGTGCAAGTGCAGCCCCCTTGGTCTCTGCAAAATTCCTGGCAAGAACCTCTCAACATCTGTGGTGCTGTTTTCTTAGTGAAAAAACAAACATGAATAATTATGTAACAAATCCAGGCACCTGTCATTTTTACCTGAAAAATGTGGTAGGAAATAGCAGGCTCTACATTCTTTAATGTATCCTAATGTGCCATGAAATGAGCAAATACAAGGGTAGACATAACCAAAAGATGTTGTGCAAGCAGGACACTACACTAACGTAGCTGATTCGTATTCTACAGAAAGCTACATTTAGGAAGACCTAATATTTCAGGAAAAGCTAGCAGAACAAATGCACGATCCATACGCTAAGCACAGGGATACTGCAGTAAGGCCTGCCCATAATTCTGCTCAAAACCTGTGGACTCAGCAGAGCCAGGTAGGGCTCTGACTGGCCCTTTTGCTTATTCTAAGATCTACCAGCACTGCTAATGTTCCTGGCTACACATTTCCTCCAGGTCCATGACTACTAGATAGTCTTATTTAGGAAGGGAAATAAAAAAGTAAGAACATCAGAATAAAAATGCAGCAAAATTCAGCAAAATGCAATTAGTACTTCCTATAATGGCATAAGTATCCACCAAAAAACCCAGAGCTGGCACTCACAATGATGGTGAAGATGCAGTGTAACAGGTCATTAGGATCCAGGTGGTCCTTACAGGATTTCTACTAATAATGCAGTGTCGAAATTGAAAGAGTGTATTCACCGCTTTGCATTTTTAGTAGCAGTCAGTAATAAAGACCTGTGTGTTATATTTGCGTCTTATTGCACACTACGTAAAGCAGAGCCTAGCAAATACTTTATGGCTAGCAATTTATTTGATTTAGGAATGTATTTTGTGTCCATGAAAAATCTGCTAGCGTAGTGTGCTGATTACATTTTGGTTATTTTAGAACTATTTGGTGAAAAAAATTAAAAAGGAGACAGTTTGTTTTCTGGCTACTGTGCTAACGTGTCAGGCATTCACTACTGAGAACTTATTAGCTAGGTTGAAATCCTTCAGGTTTATTTCTGTAACACTACGTCCTCACAGGTCATCATCTGTACAGATTAGACCTGAGACCTGGAGGTTGTTTAAAAACATTAATTTCTATTGTTATTTCTATTGGTTTGATAGTAATCCAATAATAAATGATTCTAATCCCCTTTTCAAATGCCAGACTATTTTTCTTTACAAATATAGACAGGAAAAAGACCCTAATTAAAGAAAGTTAAATCAGCAGGACAGAAGTTACTTACAGGTTTTAATATATAAAAGCATTCATGGGCAGTTTTTTTTTCCTACACTAAAAATGTTTATTTTAACAGTTAGGTGGTGATATTTTTGGCATTTCTGCCCCAGACTACCATATTGCATCATGTTCAGAGTCAGGGTAGCCTTTTCACGCTGCCTCTACTGACCTTTATACGGGACTGGCTTCTACGCCTCTGAAGACCAGGAAAAAGAAAATAATGTTTGGTTCAGGCTGCTCCTGGTACAAGTGGCAGAACAGCCTCATGATCTTCCTTGTGACTACCCAGAATCTGCTCAGTCAAAACAGGCTGAAGATGCAAATTGCCCACAGCTGCTCCCCACTGGCAGCTGTGGACCAGTCACCTCTAATGACAAGGTCCCAGCAAACCAGAGCTGGAGGTTCTCTCTCCTGTGGGACTCATGCCTAATCAGAACTACTGATTTTGGAAACTAGTTCAGAGCAGTGGGAAGCTGCCAACACTAACTTCCTAAAGGTTAATACTTACAACTACATTTTGGCTGATATTTTCAAACCTGCCTAGGGGGAATGGATGCCCAGTCTCCATTAATTTTAATGGGAACTGGGCAGGCACAGTTCTTATGAGGCTCTGACTATTTCAGCCTATTACTGCTGGTGACATAAGGTTTGATATTGCAGGAGGTTGATTACCTGCTGGGAGCACTGAAACTAGTGCAGCTCCTATATTTTGGCTTGAAAATTGAATATGCAAAATGTATGAAGAGTGTGGCTATGCTTACCATAAATAATTAGTTTTAAATTAAAGTGGTTCACATGGAGAGGGTCTAACCCAAAGCTCTTTACAAATGAGTATTCCAGATTATTTCAGAAATACACCAATTCAATACAATGCTTACTTGCAGGAGTTTTCACTAAAGGTCTTTGCATAAGGGTTGCCATATTTGAAGTGTAAGCTTCTAAGCTGGTTTGTCAATTTATTCCTTTTATTAGAAAATTGCATCAGTTTTTTGAAAGGTTTTCAGTGCCAGTAAACAGTAAAACACATATCTGGGTGGTATACAATTACATTTGAATTTTAGGAATTTCAAAACCTCCCCCATTCATTTTATATATCAAACCTGGCTATACACAATACTTTTAGACCACATCCATTGCAATCACAGATCACCTCTGATCACAGATTCCATCCTGCTGTGTGTTAATCAGCAAACTCAGCTGGGAAATCTTCAAACTCGAACTGATAAGTTTTGCTAGAATCCTCACTTGTGGGACACCAGCGGTCATTTTAACAATGCAAGCCAGGAAGAAACACTATAATTTACTTAATTTATGTTTGCAAATGCTGATTTCATAATGACCACGCAGAACTTAAAAGTACCGTTTCAGAAGAGTAGTAGAAATGTACTCTTCAATACTCCCTCAATTGTTGCTCATCCAGGGAAGTCCAGCACTGCCATCCCCAACAAATAGAATAGATTAAAAAAAATCTAAATCAATACTTACAATGGTGAATTAACTGGTTCCACTTCTAAAACTGATTTATCAGTGTTTTATTGCAAATAAATGGATAAAAAAAATATATCAATATTGGCCAACCGAACAATGAAAATTATTATATCAAATAAAGTCAAACTGTAACTAAAGACTTCAAAATGGATGAAACTTTTCGGTATACCTGCATGGCAATTTTTTCCTTCCTTTTTTAATTAAAAAATTCACAACATTGACAAAATATTTTTGTTTTCAAAAACGGCATTTAAAAAATCATCATACAGCCCCCCAGATTTCACCCTTTAGTTGGTAGGAAATGCAGCTGCCTGAAAACTAATGTGGTTTGTTTGTTATAAGTTTGGTGTGGGGTGGGTTTTTTGTTTGGTTGGTTGTTTTTTGGGGTGAGAAGGGGTGGTCAGATTGAATAAATTCTTGCTATATTAAAGACAAAGCATATATGCAGTTGGTTGTGTCTCTAACACACGAATAAATTCTTATGAGTCTCCTCTGCTGCTCTTTTTCTTGACTTTTTCAGTCTGCGGTACCTCTATTGTTCACCAGTATGCTGCAGTGTTATTTTCTCAAATAATACTAATTTCTTTGCCTTTTGGTATGGCAAAAGACATTGGAAGTCTACAAAACTAGCTGGCATCCCTACTGTGAAACTGTTGCCGACCTCCTCTAACAGTTAGTACTATTCTTCTAATTCCAACCTACATTTAATGATGGGGACTTTATATTGATTAAATCCTCCACTGTTCTCTTAGCCACTTTTTGTATTCCTGGTGCGTGCACACTGATGTGACACCAGATTCATGCTCCTTCAGCCTTCCCTTTGCTGCCCTGCAAGTCTTTCCTCTCAATAGAGGCTGCCTGCTGTCCTCAGCAGCCAAAGCCTTTCTCCACACCTGGGCCCCCAAGTTAATTCACCTCCTTTTTTGAAGCCGAGTGGCCAGAACTGCACATCCATCCCGGGAAAGGACCCATCACTGCGATATAGAGAAGCATTACACTTCTCCAGCTCTGCCGCAAATTCCTTGCCTGATTTCCCACCTGACATTCGAATGAACAAAATTCATCACAGCACACAAACATGAGGAATGAATAGCACCAATGCAACCATGAGGCTGGGCCTTTGCTACTGAGCTGAACCCCAGAGAAAACACAACCTGTCAAAAACTGTACAGATTTTCTCCTTTATTGCTTCATTCCTGTGGTCTGTGTTTCAAAGCAGTGATCACCCTCCTTTCCCCCATCCTGCTCAGAGCAAGAGGTATTTGTGTCCTGGGATAATGATCTCACTAATAGGATACAAGTGTTCATTACACTAATAAGCTTTTTCTATATTTTTCCTTTTTTTTTTTTTCCAGATTTATTTAACAGGTGCTCTCGTTTTAAAATGTGTTCATCTACTTAGCAATTTTCAAGAGGAGGAGATTTCCAAAGGAAATAGAGTTCATTTGATATTTGCATAACTATATTACATACAGCTGCATTTCATGGTATTTCATAGAGGGGTCTGAAGAAAAAGGAGAGGGCTTTTTGTAGTATTAAAACCAATAGAGAGATATGTTTTCTACTCTCATTTGAGTTAATGAGAGATTTGCCATTGTCCTCAGTTAGGACAGTGTCATCTGCTTCTCAATTTCATTTCTGAGTGATGGCTTACGCTGATGTTTCACCTTGCTGTTTGTGAGTTCTGGGCACATTAGGAAGATAAAAAAAATGTACTGACCATGTACACATCTTGAAAACTGTTGTATGCTTGCTGCCTAGGAACGGTAATCAAAAAGAAATGATTACACAAGACCACATATTAAAAACAATCCATCTCCCTGCAGAACAGGTTTTATGTACTAATGACACAGGGCAGAATATTTAAATTGTAAAGCACAGCTCTTTTCCACATTGCTGTCTTTTGCATGATAGCTTCAAAAGAGAAAGGCAGCACTTTTTGAATATTATTGAATTTTGCCATACTACATCAGCATTTGTGCTTGTTTAACCTTGAGCAGTTATTGTGGTAAACCGAATGGTCTATGGAAACACTTAACTCCCAAAGAGGAATAATGCTTTCTTTGAGATACTGGATTAGTAAACTCCTTTCTGACACCTACATATAGAGACCTGTTCCAAAATCTGCAGGCAATGTACAATGCTGAATGGCACACTTCCTCGGCACAAAGTCTAAGATTTGAAATAAATCCCTTGCTTGCAATGTACTTACTTGATTCCTAAATGTAAGGCAATTCTGCAATGTTAATGCGTGAAAATCACCCAGAACGGACTGTGGGCTGACAAACTGCTGAGGGCCTTGGGCCCTACAGTTACCGGGCTGTATTCTGAGAGGAGGAACTGGAAACATGTCTGTGATCAATTTTATGGATAATCAATTCTCTGAAATCAATTGAACACTTGTTGACTTGTCCGCCTCTAGTTGCAGTTGACAGATTAATTCATGTAGTTCAACACAACAGACAATCCTAGTGCTAAATTAATGACTCTTATTTGAACTGACTGCACCAATAAAAGGATTAACGAAGTGTATTCTTACAAAGATTTGGTTGTTGTTTCTTTAAAATTTCAGTGTGTAATAACTTCAGGTTCTCAACACTTAATTTAAAGAGAGCACACTATGTAGCAGCATTTTCCATTTTTACTTAATCATCCACTTCTTTTGTGTTCAAATCCTAATCCTACAAACCACATTCAAGCCTTGTGAACTAGCTCCATGTTTATAGATAGAAGGTAGCTTTGAAAGAAAAGAAAAAAAGACTTACAGCTCTGCAATACTCTGATCACGTATTTTCTATACTATATTAGAGACACCTGTAGACAAGCAGCATTTCACAGCCCTGCTGCACTGAAAATACAGCATCGGATGCAGAAAAGATGTGTGTCATGACTTTAGGTAGAATTAGCTATTTAGTAATCTGGTCCTTCCTGGCAGAGATAGATTATCATCTGAATTACTGCAAAGATTTGTGTAAGGGGATACAACACAGATGCTAACCTGACCTCAACGTTTCGCTAAGCTCCCCCTGGCCACTGATTAGATAAATGCTAGTCCTATATATTCCCTAAAGACTGTCACAAGCAAGGATTAATAGGTAGTTTACACTCTGCTTATTTTCCTAAACTCAACAAACTATATCCTCATTTGGCACAAACTAGCAGGTCTCTCTGGATTTCAAGAGCCAGTTTATGCCAGCTGAAAATCTGTCTCTGGATGTCAAACTGCTTTCTGAATGCGTTTGGAATATTGTACTTAGACTGTGCACTTGTGCTTTGTTGCAGATGACACAGATAAACCCAGTCTTTTGTTTAAAGACATGGTTCAAAGGTTTAAACCCTTTTATTCCTGAGACATCTCACATTCTGTATCACCTGGTGATATCACTCCATGCACATGTAGTAAATGGTAACAAGGCTCTTGCTGCTGCAACGCAGGGCAGCTACAGAACAGACTCCATACATTGCAGTAGCTGTGATGGATACAAATACATCAAAGACCTTACACACAAGATCCTTCTAGATATCCAGATTTTACTCTTCCGAGCTACTTCTATGTTTCCCACCAAGCAACATGACATGGTACTGCTCACCCCAGCTTTGTGATCTCCTCTTGGACACGCTTTTCCCATCTAGTTCCTAACATTTGGAAATCTCTCCCTCAGCACTGTTGGATGCCCACTTGTGAGAGGAGCCTCCCTCAGCATTGCTGAAGTTCCCCCCATTTGCCACCTCTAGATTTGCAGATAGGTCCCAGGAGGCTGCTGCCCCTCTTCTGGGGTAATCTGGGCTCACCGTGGTAGATTTACAAGAGGTCTTTGCGAAGAGCCTTTCTCCTGGCTGTTTTCTGTGCTTGACCAGGCAGCATGCCTTATCCTTATGTTACCTGAACTCACAGGGCTCACCTGTATGGTCCTGCTTGTGGCTTCACCCCTGTGAGGGAATTTACTTTAGGCTCTTTTTTCTCACCCAGTTTGAGTCTCTTTTTCCCTGCAGTGCCTGGCACACCGGTGTGGCCGGCTGCCCTCAGTGCCTGTGCTCCCTGCCTCCAAAACCCCTTACCAGGCTCTTTCCAGTCCTATGATTGACACTTAATGTTACCTATAAGAGGAGAAAATTCCTACTGTTTTTCCATTTAGCCTCTGGCGGGCTTATTGCAAGTATTTTAGAGAAAGGTTACTTTCCTCTGTATGGAGGTGAAGTAATTATATGTTCCTGTGTGTCTTTACACTGCTATGCGGCCGTGCCATTCTGTAATTTCACCATAAGGCTGCTGCTTGTGCACCTCGGTTGGCTGCAAGGGCTCTGCTCCCTCTGTGTCAGCACTGAAACCTGTCAGCTGGAGCTGGGAAAAATGACCACCCCTCACACAGATGGAGATAGTGACATGACTTATGGCTTTTTTCTCCTCTTAAGTAGAAAAAGAAAATGTTTTTTTCTGTGTAAATTGGGATTTAAGTGAGCCCTCTGCACTTCATCAGGGGTGGATTAGTCAGCTGTTTTATGGGCTTGATATTAAAAAGGGTGGGAGCTTTGCTACACAGGAAATCTCAATATCAATTGGAAAAGAAAGAAATATAAGGCATAGGTAGGGAGATAAATTATAGCTGAGATGAAGATGTACTCACATAAACCCACAGTCAGACGATCTCATTAGCTGCACCATCTTCACACCAGAAAGACATCATCATCTGTCTGCTTCTCCCTAATGCCTGGTGGATGTTTGCACGCGGCACAAACGATGCAGCCCTTGCTGAGAGATGGGGAAGCGCCTAACTCGGCAGCCCTTACTGTGGACTTTGGCTCAGGTTGGCTGCAAATTTGACCCTTGAATAACCTCCCCTGTTTCCTTAATCACTGGAAACATGGGTACACATCTGATCATCACCAGCTCCTTTGATGTACCGTCCATAGCAGGATGGCTCTACAGTATGTGCACAGATATTCGTGTATGCATACACACAAATATATACGTTTGTACATATATTTTCGCAGGAAGAAGCGTGGCCTCTCTGCTCTCTGCAGGCTGCTCACTGATGGGTTGGGTTTGGGAACTGTGCTCTGACACAAAAGTTCACCCACCAGCGGCAGGGTCAGGCACATCCCTCCCCTCTGCTCCATTCAGCCTCTGCCCTGCAGATTAGAAGGCAAACTGGTAATGAGAGCTCCTGTGCCCTGGTAAATGAACTAATTATTCTGCGTCATCACTGCCAGTTTTGCTTTTGCTCCTCCTGAAGTCAGCACCTCTCAGGATCTGAGCGCAATTTCAGGGTGGCCACAAGGACGTTTCAAGAAGATGTGTTTCTGGACAAATGCAAAGTCAGAAAATATTTCAGTACACAGTTAGGCTTCTCTCTCTCTCCCCTTTTTTAATAGTGTACATGATATGCTGTGAGTATTTTTTGAGCTTACTAAATGGGTGTTAGTGTGGAATGGATACATTTTTTTCCTCCTTAGAAATGAAGTAATCTGAATTCACCTAATCAAAAAAATACAAGTCTCTTGCTCAGTTCCCATGGTGCTACAGAAGGACAGGGCTATAGATTTTCCCAGGAGTGTGGAATAATTCACCAAGCCTGCTCGTTATTCATATAGACAGTGCATTAATAATATGGGACCCTGAGATCTCTTCTTATCTAGGCCGAAGCACAGCTAGAGGGATGAGAAGCTGACTCCTTGGATTTCAAAAACATTTTTCCCCCCTTTCTTCAAGAAATAAGAATTGATTGAAAGTATTTTCACAGGGTAGAAAAAAAAAAGGCTTTCTGGTGATACCACCTAAAGTACATATTAGATAAATAGAAAACTATTGGCTTTGTCACTGTGAACTGTTTTCTCTTGATGTAAGTGCTGATAGATACAGGATTCTATCTAACAAAGCATTTACTAAGCACCTGACCTCAAGTCAATAGGAGTCTTTCATTTCGTTCTACAGGGCTCCAATCCTGCACTCACTCTGAGGAGAGCCAGGAAGTTTCTGTATTTCCTGTGTATTTTTCGGTGTGTTTCTCTTAGCCAGTGCGAGCTGGGGTAGCACAGGTGCTGTGGGAGGATGCATGGGCTGAGCACCAGCTCAGGGACCCGCGAGGGGATGTGCTGCACCTCTGACTGCAGGAACACAGTGCTCCTGAATTATGAATGCTTACTCTACAGTGGGCGTCTTATCCATAATTTAAAAAAATAAAACAAATTACCTCATGCTAATAGCGTAGCTGCATTTACTGTCTGCCCAAGGAGTGACATAGCAGGTATGAGCTTTTCATTTGCAGGTCCTATGTGAGAGAAAGAAGGGCAAGCGCCAGCAAAGGGAACAAGTGCTAATTAATGCTGCCATCTTTCTGCTCCCACCGTTGCACATGGCAAAATAAGGATGTGCTGTACTAACCACCCAGCAGCATGACTGGAGAGTTGTGAGGTGCAGGGCCAGAGAGGCATTAACAATCACAGTGGTCTCAATGGTCATCAAGACTTGTGTTTAATTTGTTAATGCTGTCCTGATGAAGTCTGATGTAAATTCACAAGGCCACATGGTGGCTAGTGCTGGCTAATCCTCAAACTAATAGAAATCTGATGTATGCACATGCATGTTAATATTTCATATATCACGGAATTAATTGAAACTGGATGTGATCCAAAGCTAATCTGGGAGAAAGGGAAATACTGGATTAATTTAATTTTATTTTTCTCTATCATTGAGTGATTTCCCTTTTCCCTGATGCATGACTGGTATAAACTGGACAACAGCAGCCCATGGAGAGTTAAAACACTAGTCCTGCTGCCTGAGAGCTAATGCTTCAAATACTGTGTTGCAGACAACATGGAATTGGATCATCTCGGATCCCTGCAGAGGCCTTTCTTAAAGGAATAATTTAGAAGAAGAGGTACTGGACAGCATTTTAGTAGCACCTTCCTTTTTCTACATTGGTTCTGACCAGTGTTAAAACCAGCTCTTTTCCTAAAAGCACTGGCAACATGCACAACCTGCATGAAAGTCCCTTTGTGACTGATTTCAAAAGCCAGTGCAGGTGGTTTTCTGTTATTCCATACTCTGTGGTCTAACAAATTTCACAGATAATTGTGCAAGAAATATTGAGGTTGCCTCTGAAAGAATTTTAAAAAGACTGGAAGATTGAAGAGAAGGCAACACAAAAATTCAAGCATTAAAAAATGTGTGTCTGTGAGCATCATTAACCATAACACAGTAAACTTCAGTATAGATGAACAAATTATGTATTATTCAAAGGCCTTGAAAAACACAGAGACATAACCACCTACTGACTGTACAGAATGGTTCAATACCACTGTAAATGATATGGTACAAAGCACATTATTCACAGCATAAAAGTGACAGAATTAAAATTATAAGTATCTTTTATTCCTATTACATTTTTATAGCAATCATATGAAGTATTAGAACTGAGAGAATATTATCAGAGCTTTTCTGTTAATATTTACTCAGTAACCTCATGGGCTCACGTGGCCTCTGTTCCTACCTGCTTCACACAGGCTATTTGTGATGTATTTACTGATATTCTGAAAGGAACATGAGCAGCTGCTGCAAAGTGCAGTAGAAAGCAAAAGTGTGCATCCTTACAGGGAATGGGAAACTTCCAAATAGGAACGCAAGAGGCATTGCTCTAAAGGACATCACTGGGAACATCTCTCTTGGATAACCACAGTACCAGAAGAAGAATTCAGTTTATAAAGACAACGAAATGAAACCTCAACCCTCAGGAGAGATTGTACTGGCCATGTGTCAGCTAGCAAGGGGGCAAATCCCAGCTATTTGTGCTGACAGCTGAGTGCCCTCATAGGCCTACAGAGCCTATTGCAGGAGGAGGAAAATTCACGGGCTTCTGACACAAGGAAGACAAGCTGTTTGTGAGCATAGTGGAGAGGAAGGGTGTGAATCAGAAGCATGGCTAAGAAACCCTTGCAGAAATAGCCAGCACGTCGCACAACACATGCCTGCAGTAACACAAAAACAAGAGAGAGTAGGCCCATCAAAGTGTGAAGCTAGGGGGGTCTGCATGCCTGTCTGAGCTGCAAACTCAAGCCCTGTGCTGACCCTGGCCATCTCTGAAGTGTGTGGGCAGGATGGTAGGTCAGGGGCTTGCTCTGGTACCTTCAGATGGTGGATATACCTGGTGGGCATTGCTGCAGCATAGGGTAGGAACACTCAAAGCTGCACGGATCTCCTGGAGGCAGAGGGCTGGGGACTCCCCGGCCATGCTCGACACTTCTTTGCTCAAAATAAAGGGGCATTCTCAAGCTGCTGTAACACAAATGAAGTAAATCCATTTAGGACTTGCTCTGGAGAGGTATGAGGGGAAATGGAGAAAATAATAACAACCATGACAGAGAGCTGAACAGACTGCTGCCTGTGGTATGTGCTATGGCCAAGTGACATGCAAGATAAATTGTACAGAGTGAAGGGAGCATTGAAACCATCCTTCAAAAAAAGAAAAAAAGACCTTGAATCATGAAAGTAAATGTGCAACAGAAGAGGCAAAGAAACAGAAACTGGCATCTCTGTTTCATGACAAGATTTGGCTTTTGTTTTGCTCTCACTGTTGCTACTACATAATTCATTGGTGATTGAGGCAGGTTTTAGGACAGTGTCTGTTGAATAAGCAGCAAGGAATAACTTATAACTTCAGAAGCTGTCACAGCCTGGCCTCACCATACTTTTTTTAAGATGAGGCCCCAAAGAAAAAGTTTGCTGGAGTCGACAGGAAGCGATGCTTGGGAATACATGGCAACATCCTGCCCTTCACAGCACAAAACCCCCACATTCTCAGTCTGAATTTCAGCTCATTCAGGAGGAGGATTGCATAGGAGCATCCTATGTACAATGATGGTGTGCTGCCTATGATGAGAGCTCAGAGCAAGAGGACAAAAGGACTATTTATCACCCTGGATACTTATTAAAAAGGTTAAGATAACTCCTACGTATAATTGTATTCTCTCTTAAACAGAAAATAAATCTACCTCTCCATGCAGCCCAGTTGTGTCCTGGAGCAATGGCTGGTAGGAGTGGAAGGCAATGCAATCTCTCCTCTGTAACATGAACTCAAATTGTCAAAGCATCAGCCTTGATGAGGTGTTTTCTGATGAAACTGGACTGAGAAACACCAAAAGCTTGATTACAATCCCATTAACGCACAGTTTGGCCAATAGTATAAACAGAGCAGAGCTGAAGTTCAGCTTGTTTTATATGCACTACTAAACAGCCATCAGGTGGAGCTGGCTCGAGGCAATCATCAACCACAGATGGGAGTCAAACTGCTAATGTGGCATCTCCCAGCCCTTGTCACCTTTCAAAGGTGATCAGTCTGTTTGGCTGTGAGTATACTGCTGTACCTGAACATCCATGGACTTTTAAGTAATGGTTCCAAGCAAGCTTTCTTAATGATAGATTATGGCTCGAAATTGTATGCAGTATAAAACCCAGTGTGAGATTAAATGGTCTTAATTGTTTCAGTATGGTAGGTAAAGAAGGCAAAAAGTTGCAGATGACCTATTGAAATGTCCTCATGTACAAAAGAAATAACAAATCCCAAATCTTTGTGTGAACTAAGGTATTGACATTAATGGGACTCCTATGGGAAGTTTGGGAGTTTGCCTTAGCAAGAACAGAACCACTAAATAGGTCAAAGTTTTGACTTAAAACAGGTCAGTGTATCAAAAGTCACAAAGCAAATCTGGTATAAAACAAAGGCCATAAAAAATGCCCCTTCTGTTAATTTTTATGAGGAGTCACAAAGCAAAGTCTGGGATAAAAAAAAGGCCAAAGAAAATGTCCCTTCTGTTAATTTTTACGAGGAGCATATTGGGCTTTTGAACCATTCACCAGCCATCTACAAAAGAAGCTATGGGCTGACTACAACAACTAAACTTGAAAAGGGAAGACATTTCTTTGTAGTTCACATCTGCTGGCTTTGAAGTCACTGTGAGTCTTACCAGTGACTTCAATGGGACTAACTTTGCACTTTTATATTGGCCATTGTTTTATCCTTACTCCTTTCAAAATTCCAGACAATAACATTTCTTTTTATTGTAATCCTGACAGAGCAATTAGGCTCCAGTCCACACCTGCACCCAACTTTTTTTTCTTAGCACATCATTCTTTGAGCTCCTCTTCTCTGAAGAGAATTATAAGATCTGAATTAATGGTGTCTCTCTACACAATGTCTCTGTTTTTCATGACCTACTGAAGAATATTAAATTCTTTAAGGCTTCTACAGCCGATCTTTGGTTAAGACCATCTGTAGGTTTCACCTACAGCTTTATGAGTGTGCTTAACAGAAAATAAAGGCTAATTTTTTTCAGGATAATTAAGCAATAACGGAATGACAGAATGTGGATTAAAGCATAATCACTCACAGGTGCATTCATAGCTTGTTTTTAGTCATCAGTTCAGAAGCTGAATCGCATTCCCACTGTAACAAGCTATGAACTACTGCCTCATAATGTAAAAATTTGAAAGCATAATAATAAAACATTTTTCTTCTATCTTTAATAAATGAACCTGATACATACGCAGCACAAACACTTGCTGAGGAAACATGAGGTTCTCCTCCTCCAAGGCAAACCCAATCTCTCATCTTTTTATTGCAGAATGTGCAAGCCTTTGAGCTTTGTCTACATAATCCACAACACCCACAAGTACTCTGGCTACAACTGGACTGGCCCCTGCTCCTTTGCCAGTGCCTTTGCAGCATGCCATTGAGGAAAGTTGCCCAGAAGAATAAATTTTTCCCAGTGTTTGCTTGTACATCTTCCCCCTCTCACTTGCTCACAGGGAAGCTGAATGCCAAACAACAGACTCAAAGAGGAAACATTGGGTGCTTCCAAGAAATGCCACCACCCCTGGACATCCAGCCACAGTAAGGATGAGGAGAGCCCAGGACAGAACCCACCTCAACTCCAACCAAATAACCTCTGGCTCTTTGAAGGGTGGGGTGGTAGAAAATATGGCACAAGACATTTACCACAAAAAGCAGTGGGGAACTTTTATGAGATATTCTGTTTCACAAGGCTGCTGCACAGAGGAATTTTATAATATGGAGTGGCTTGTTTGGGAAGGGTAACTAACGGGATCAGTGCCACTTCCCATCTTCTTATGAGATTCACATTTTGCTAAGGACTTCCAAGCCATGGCTTCCTTCCCAATTACTGTGTAGTTTCACCCTGAAGTGCTGGCAGGGGAGCCCCAGAGAGAAACACACCCTGTGGAACTAGACCTGATAGGAAACCCAGACACAAATAACATGGTGGTTTTCCTTCATCAAATAAATGCCCATGACAAGAAACAATACCAGTGATTTCAAGAGACAAAGATGCATCTTTTAATCTTTTTATCAGGATTCATTTACTTGTATTTTTTTTTGCCACTGACTTTTGAAATGGCTAATCAAATCAAAATGAATCACCACTGTCCTTTGAAATATTTATGAATTAAAACTAATGTGGCAAATGGGGGACCCTGTGAAGTGACTCAAAGAAAATGTTGTCCTGTTATTTATTAAGAGCTTGATATTACCACAGAATCTGTTATACTTATCCTGTACTGAATGCTGTACTCTCATTTTTGTGAGTAAATCTGAATGTGACCCACGTGCAAAGATTAATGCACTAAAGTACCAGGCAACACGGTGTAAATGCATTCTTCTGGTTATAGACTTTTCTGTTTTGTTAAACAGAGAATACAACAAAGTTCCTACGCATAATCTATAGATTTAAAGCTATTTACTGGATGATACACAATCAGAGACATGTATACAGGAGGAGCTACTTGCCATCAACACAAGAAGGTCTGTTTCTTGTAGTCCCAGCCACTTTCCCAGGTAGACAGGAACATTTTACTGTTTGTGATCTTTCTTCAATTCGATTCTTATTACAGCATCTGTGTGCTGCTATAACTTCACACGTTCCTCCTTCTGGCAAAAAAAAAAAAAAAAAAGAAGAAAGAAAAAAAATGAAAAAGAGAACATTGACACTCTGATTAGGAAGAGCAGCAGTAGCTAGTCAAAGCACCCAGGCATGCTCCTGTCAGTACGTCTGTACAGGTGGGATTACAGCATCATTTCTCCCATTGCGTGTGCTCCTGACTAAGCCAGGTGCTGCTCTACTTCAGTTTTAATAGGAAATGCAAATAAAAGTCCCTGTACAGTAGATATAGTGTGCCCATCTTATATTAGAAGCTTCTCTGATGTCAGCAGAATTTTTAGCCTGAAAAATGACTGTGTCATGATCTGGCCCTGAAGAAATGTAGGTAACACACTGCAGCAAATGCGCAACAACTGTTGGCTGATTTTATTCTTGTAATATTGGAGACCTCTTCCTCCAAATATTCTCTTGCACAAGGGCGAGGACTAAGGGAATCCATCTAGAAATAAGCTTTTTCTCCAAATCTTTGATTCTATGCTAGTATTCAGCCCTTAGGGAGTGACAATCAGCCTCTTCAAATTACAGGGTGGTCCAGCAGCACTTACCTTTGCTAACCCACTCACTAAATTGGCAGTTTTAAGGGCAGGAATCCTTCCCTTTGTGTGCAAGACCACGAGGCTTAATTAGTCTTCTCCCTAATTTTCTTTATGAACACTTGCAATAGGTTGATTAGGTGGAGAACACAAAGGAGTGATCGACAGACAGACAGTGGCTTAGGGTTTATGAATACTTGGTGTTTGTGGCATATGTTATGTACAGAAACGAAGCATCAAGTGTATTATTCACCTTCACCTCAGCAATGCAGTGCAAGGAGATGAGACACCACAGTGGGCTAATGCAGTGCCCAAGTAATTTCTCACTTCCTCAGTTCAGATTCTATTTAGCTCATAATCACCGAGTATTTAACAGCACCAGTCTGTTCCCCACAGATATTTGGCTACTTTATGAAATTGCAGCATAAATTTGGCAGGATTTGCTTAAACTTAGTTCAAAACATTGTGTACAGCCTACTAAAGAGCAGGATGTGTAAGAAGGCTTGCTATTATAGAAAAGCATTATTACTTTATGCCACTATGAAATGCTAACTGTACATTGCTTTTATTATAGCATAAAAAGCACTATTCTTATCTTTGGTTTTCAGGCTTTTTGAAACAACTTTGGGAGCTTTTGAACACTATAGTAACCCTGCAGCCAGGTAGGAGAATAAGCAGTTTGGAGATGTTGATCCATGTCTGTCTGTGAACAGAGGGATTTTGGAAGAGGTTGGTCAGTCCAGTAGCATCTCCCTGCTCAGGAGTAAGTCCTCTTACCTGGTAATTCTACAAATGTGGTGTTTCTGTAGCCAAGCACTGGGGTAGATGGTCAGGGAGGAATCTCCCTTGAACATATATAGTTACGGTCATACGGTGGTGTGCTATCAGGTGTACTCACAGTATTAAGTGGTACCACAACTATCAATGAACAGGGATGCCACAAAGTGTGGTAATGTTTTATAATATTAAATTTTAAAACCATTGACCTTCCAGGGTGAGTCAGTGGATGAAAGCCTGTGAATGTCCATTAGGATAAATGGGCTTAGGTTGCCTGGTCATGGGATTAAGCATTGATGAGTTTGCAAGCATGAAACAAGACTAACACTGCAGTAAATATTTAACTCATCAGGAGAAAAATTCTGCTAGATGTATTAGTTATTAGGTGCATTTGGCCTGCTGACACAAGCTTTTTGAAAGCCAATAGGTGCCATGGAAGAGCAAAAATTCAGAAACCCATCATCTGACAAATGGTCTTTTAAGTGTCTCTTAGAAGTAAGAGGAATTGTGACAATCAACTCAGCCCCAAATACTTGTATTTTTCTATGAAGTAATTCTTCAGGTAAACTCCATGTTGTCCCATCAAAATCATATTGAAAGCAATGAAAAGATTCTCATTGGTTTAATTCATCTTATGGGTATACCCTAAGAGAAGAAAGATTTGTGATTTTATTGATTGCAACCGCAACAGTAAAGATAATGTACACAGTATTAAGCATTTCTAAATTTAGACTACGTAGACTGTGTGGTAAGTATCTGTGAATAAGCTAAATGCTTAATTTTCTCTATTAATTTGCTGTATGAGTACTAATAACCACATGACATAGTCTTGCTTAGTTATCTATTCAAAATAATGGGTTGTGGTGTATGAGCTTTATGACACCTTTAATTGTTATGTGGAAGCTCAAGTTGCTGCAGTAATAACAATTTTAACTCAAAGTGTATAGTTATTTAGGAATGGCAAAACATAAGGAAACACTAACAGCAATGAAAAAACACTTTTTTTTTACCACTAGACAGTTAAGTATATTAATTGGAACTTTTATCTGCATGGACTATAACTGTAATGTGACTAATAAGAATAATAACAATAAAAGACCCTTCCCAGTTCTGACACAGAAGAAAAAATCTATCTCACATGGAGAAAGTTATGCATGTTACACACCCAGTACATATTTTAGCAACCATGCATATACATGTTAGACTTTTTAAAAGCCATATATGAAATGGGAATAGACAGTGGAACTCTGACAAATACAAATAGCCACAGTGATCGTAGGAAAGCACATAAATGAAAAAACACACTCCTCATTACTTTAGTCAGAGAAATACATATACCACAAATATATTGGGCAGGGATACACATTCAACTTAAATCTCTATCTCAGCTGTACAAATGAAGAAGTTAGAGCAGGTAGAGGAACATGAACCAGTCTTCAGTTTCCACTGAAAACATTTTAACATGTTCAGATGTGTGCGTGAAGTATCTCTTCATTCTGCATTTTTTTTCCAACTTTCTCTTTTTTGGGGGAGAGAGGGAGCAGGAGAGGGCACAAAGAAATGCCGTAATACCAAAATCAGAAGACTTCTGCTCCTGAATCAGTGATTTTTTCTCAGTGGTGCTTCTAGATTACAGGAAGACTTGGCGAAATGTTACAGTGCTGGGAGTCCTGAAAAAATGTGAATTATTGACCCAGTAGGCTCTGAGTGTAGCAAAAGTTTAAATCCTTGTCACAAAGAACAGATGTGTCTTTTTTGGGGGAAGTTTATGGTCTATTGAGCTAAGGCAGCTTCTGGCTTTGTTTCCACAATAACAACCTCATCCAATTCTTTCAAGTCAATAGGGGAATTGCCATTGGTCTTAAAAGGAGAGGGAAGAGTCTTAAAATCCTCTAAGTAAGCGTCTTCTGAATCTTTTGTTGACAGTTACATTTCATGAAGTGGCTGTTTTATCCATCTGGTAAGAAAAATACCGCCTTTTTGTTTGTTTGTTTGTTTTAAATTCTCTCCTGCCCCAAGAAAATAGGAAAAAAAAAAAGATTAAAAATGAAATGTGAACTTGTAAATTAGGAATAGCTTTGCTGTTTCTTCAAAAAGCTTCTGAGGTAAACGAAAATGTCCTAACATGACTTATATCCTCTTCACAGCAGACATTAGCAGGACGTGACAGTAAGAACAGCTGATGAACTTTGCATGAAGGAAATGGGATGCCTATCGAAGCAAGGGGGACAGAACTGGCTGCTGGGAAGGACTCTGAGTTGTTGAAGATGGCAACTATCTGTAGCGTTACAATTCTGCTCATATTTCCTAGCCTTTCGGGAGTCTTTGCTCTGGATAGGCTTAAAATACGAAACTGTAGAAATTATCTATCATTCTTACTGTAAAACAGGGACAACTGTTTGTAACTCCTGCAAATGGTTTAATTCTAATTGGAGGACACTGAGCTCCTGAAACTATTTTCATGTTTATTTCTGTTATAAAGCCACCTTAAGTTTACACACCGCAGAGTAAAATATTTTATGATAAGTAAGAACCTACTCTGGGTGGCTGTGATTTAAAATATCTAATAATCTATAGGGTCTGAGTGCATGCCTGGCAGAAGCCAAAAAGCCATCTTCTAGTCATCTCTGTTTTTTATATCTCTAGCTGAGATGTAATAATAAAAGCATATTTTGCACTTCAAAATTATAACTCACCTCTGTATTCTAGCCAAGCCTGAATTTATCAGTAAACAAACATATAAAAGGCAAACAGTAGTGCTGATTTGCGTTATACATTGTGGAAGTCATTAACTAGGACTCAGGTAGCAAAACTTATATGTTCTCTCTTTGACAGTGATGACAATTTAATAGTATTTGACTCTGCTGAGTTACATGGAACATCCTGCAGCAATGAGAGATGTTGTTTATCAAAATGATAAACATGTTTTCATTTCCTCCTTGGCTGCATGTATGTGATCAGAAGTCTAAGGCCATCAAGAATTCACTTATTCTGGCCACCAGGCAGACATTAAGCTATTCAGGACCATCTGTGCTTGAAATGAGTTCCACTTAATGGACTTTCCTAGGGCAGGTCAGTCATAATGAATGCAAGTGTGCATGAATGCATGAGCAAAGCACCGCTTAGGTGAGACTTCTTGGGTTTTTTGGCGGAGGCACAGACGGTTGATAGATAAGATACGCCTTTCTTTTGGGGGTCATACACCCAGTGATTTTAGAATTCAGATCCTCTATTACATTTGATTCTATCTCATCATCAATGCACCAGACAACCTAATCCAGTTGAAGGTTGTTGTAAGTACTTGCTCATGTTACTCACAAAAAATAGTGATAACCAAACAACTTTATAGGCTTTGCTGGTCAAATTCTGTCTTCTGTTGCACCATAAGCAACCCACCTTGGGAATATGAGCAAAGGAAATCATACGGACCAATTCTATCAACATTTCCAGAGAGTTCATTAGAAATACTATTGTTTTTCCTAGCTCTGTTTATTTATACAGTCTCAGCTAGACAGACTCTGTTCCAGTGTTGTCATTCTGTTTGGGGTCATAAACCCAGTGATGTTATTGTGATAAAGGCTTAAGTATATGCTGATGATGCTTAGACCTGGGAGACCACAGAAAACTTTAAACAGAATTGAAATTCTTTAGACTTCAAGAAAGTGTTTAATGACATGACAGTAAAAAAATTCATCAGACACATGAAGACTTTCTGAAAAAGTACCTACATGAACTAATTGGTAAAAAAATGTGCACCCTTGCCACCTCATGCCTTTATTCAAACATCCTAGAGAAAGAAAACACAATCCTGTGATAGCTATTTTTACATTTGCTAAGAAGAATTCAGATTTGGGGGCTGCAGTTTGAATAAGCTTTGGAAACTTCCCAGGTGTAATTAATACATTCATAAGCTTTAATCAAAATGTTTATGCCAGCTAATGTGCCAGAACTACAGACTACACTGTGCTCAGGGGAAAATACTATACTTTACTTTAAGAAATAATAAGCTACTTCTATGTTACTTACAAAATAACATTTTTGCTTCTGACAGAAATATGTAACAGATGGAAAAACAAAGTCCCATGCTACTCCACGAGCCACTTCACAAGTGAACAAATAAAAGACTCCTCATAGCCACAGCACAATTACACTCAAATTTTTGGTTTACATATAATCCACTGACACTCTGTATCTCCTCCAGAAGGAAAAGGATCAAGCCTACAGGATGCATTTGTGCACACAGAGGAGTGTGCATTTCTGTGCAGGGAGAGTGACAATGCTGCAGAGAATTCAGATGGGGCTTAGCGTTTTTACTCATTTTTATAAGGCCAAGACTAACTGCACCTCAGCTGCCAGAGTGCCATCAGTCACAATGAATTTACAAAATAGCTGAATTTGCCCATGAACTTTAAGTGGCACAAAGGTACCATCAAAAAAATGGACCCAAGTATAAAAAGTTAGCATTAAGCCATAGTTAATTCTTTACCATTATGATAACTGATACAAACAGATTCACGGTTTACTCATTATATATGGAGTAACAATAACCACCATGGGAATTTGTAACACACTGCACATGCTCCACAAGCCTCCTGGTTATATACTGGATTTCTTTTGCCCAGTGTACCAGAACAGACTGCAGTGGTCTGTTCCCTAAACTTATATTTATATGTTCATTAATATTCAGTATTTTCATTGCAACTGCAGCAACATAAGCAACTCCTGCAGTGGGTCATTAAGTTTAAGGTTGGGATACTACTTTCTCAAATCTTGTTGCTATGGTAGGGTTCTGGAGACACAGGGAACCTCCTCTAAATAATGTTTACAAAAGACCAGAACAACTAGTTCCATGAGGAGTTTAGCTAGCAAAACTTGGGTTTCCTGTAGATTTACACCTTGTGGTTTATTTTGAACTCCTACTGAGCTTCTTTTGATGTTTGGGTCACTTAAAAGAGAACTTGTGGAGCTCCAGCTCAGCTGAGAGCCCATGGGACTCTTTCCTGGTGGGTGGTGCAATAACCCAGTCCAGTGGACGCTCCTATTCCTGTGTCACCAATACAAAGACCCTGTTTCCAGTAAGACCAGGAATGTTACTGTCTTGGTTTGAGTTGGAGAAGAAAATTTCATTTCCATGAAATCAAACTTTTTTACAGAAATA
Source organism: Streptopelia decaocto (assembly GCF_964273445.1). Lineage (NCBI taxonomy): Eukaryota > Metazoa > Chordata > Aves > Columbiformes > Columbidae > Streptopelia > Streptopelia decaocto. The sequence continues at coordinate 13,485,253 of NC_138662.1, forward strand.
CATAATAAAAGAATTTCTAGAGGAAAATAATATCTTTAAAATATTTTGTTCATCCGAATGTTAATATTTCATTTGAATACCAATTCTTTCATTTTTTTCATTTGTATTTTATTTCCCATTCAGTATAATAGGGGAATCAGGGATATGGAAAGCTCTAATTAGCACATGGATCTGTAGTCTTTTACAATTTTCTACCAATGCTCTCTGCCATCAGCCACAGGAGGTTTTTATCTGAGAGATTTACAGATTCTTATACTTATACCCAGAATAGACTCTGATTCTCAAAAACTGGTTTATTCACAGAAAGTAAAAATAAGTATTTTTTGTAAAGAAGAAATGGCACAGATTCTGGTCTTGAATTCACACAGAAAACCCAGAGCGCACCACTATATGAGATGTGGGTGGATCTAGGGCAGGCTTATATATTTCCATATCAAACCAATATACACACTAGAGAATAGGTCTTTCTACTAAAGAGCCTTGCAAATTGATCTCCTGAGAAATTTGCACAGGACCTTATTCTTATGCATATTTAAAAAAAAAAATTCTTAAAGATGAATCAAAGGAAAAATGGTATCCAGAAAAACAAGGCAGTATTCTAAGCAGCTACTGCCTCTGGCACATTGCATCTCAAATGGCAGTGCAATAACCAGTGTCGGCTGGAGTATTCAAGAGGACAACAGGGCAAAAGGGGCTGGAGAGGAATGCTGATGAGGAATTTGCTTCTAGCGATTAGGGAAGAAGAGCTATGGGTAGTTTTAATTATGATTTTGTATGCACACATACACTATACATATACACAAAAAATGACAGTTTATGAGAAAATCCCACCTATTGTGTGTGTATGCTGTCCCTGATAAACAGCAGAGTGAAAGCAATCAGGCAGAGCTGCCTGCAGAGGACCATACACATACCCCATACGTTTGATTGCTTTTTTGTCACAGGGAGTATTGAAAGTGAATTGTAATAAGTAGTATTAGCATTCTTGTATTGATGAACTACAAAAAGCAGATATGTAACTCACGAGGCAGCCAAGAATCCAATGTTCTCATAGTGGGGATCTTCAGTCTTTTAATGAGATTTTTTTACTTTAAAGAGAGATCAACTTACAGCCACTTTGAGAAATGAAGGTTAGAAATTAGAAGTTTTGGTGGGATTTACAGCTCTAGAATGCCATTAAGAGATCATAGGATCATAGAATAGTTTTGGTTGGAAAAGACCTTTAAGATCATCAAGTCCAACCATTAACAGCACACTGTCAAGTCCACCACTAAACCGTGTCCCAAAGCACCACATCTGCACATCTTTAAAATAAATCCAGGGATGGTGACTCAACAGCTTTCCTGGGCAACCTGTTCCAGTGCTTGACAACCCTTCTCGGGAAGAAAATTTTCCTAATATCCAATCTAAATCTCTCCTGGCGCAACTTGAGGCCATTTCCTCTCATCCTATCACTTGCTGCTTGGGAGAACAGACCAACACCCTCCATGCTACAACCTCCTTTCAGGTAGTTGTAGACCATGAGAAGGTCTCCCCTCAACCTCCTTTTATCCAGACTAAACAACCCCAGCTACCTCAGCCGCTTCTCATAAGATGTGTTCTCCAGACCCTTCACCAGCTTTGCTGCCCTTCTCTGAACTCGCTCCAGCACCTCAAGGTCTTTCCTGTAGCAAAGGGCCCAAAACTGAACACAGAGTTCGAGGTGCAGCCTCAGCAGTGATGAGTACGAGCAGATGATCACTGCCCTGGTCCTGCCAGCCACACTATTGCTGATCAAGCCAGGATGCTGTTGGCTCTCTTGGCCACCTGGGCACACTGCTGGCGTATATTCAGCTGCTTTTGACACCTCCAGGTTCTTTTCCACTGGGCAACTTTCCAGCCACTCTTCCACAAACCTGTAGCATTGCATGGGGTTGTTGTGACACAAGTGCAGGACCTGGCACTTGGCCTTTTTGAACTTTTTACAATTGGCCTCAACCCATCGATCCAGCTGGTCTAGATTCCTCTGTAGAGCCTTCCTACCCTCAAGCAGATCAGCAGTCCCACCCAACTTGGTGTTGTCGGGAAACTTACTGAGGGTGCACTCAATCCCCTTGTTCAGATTGTTGATAAAGGTATTAAACAGAACTGGCCCCAATACTGAGCCCTGGGGAGCACCACTTGTGACTGGCCACCAACTAGATTTGACTCCATTCACCACAACTCTTTTGGCCTGGACATTCAGCCAGTTCTTTACCCAGTGAAGAGTATGCCCATCCAACCCATAAGCAGCCATTTTCTCTAGAAAAACGCTGTGGCAAACGGTGTCAAAGGCTTTACTTAAGTCTAGGTACACAATATCCACAGCCTTTCCTTCATCCACTGAGTGGGTTGCCTTGTCATAGAAGGAGATCAGGTCAGTCAAGCAGGACCTGCCTTTCATAAACCCATGCTGACTGGTCCTGATCACCTGGTTGCCCTGTATGTGAAATGTGATGGCACTCAAGACAATCCGTTACATGACCTTCCCTGGCACCAAGGTCAGACTGACAACCCAGTAGTTCCCCAGATCCTCCTTACGGACCTTCCTAGATGGGCATCACATTTGCCAACCTCCAATCAACAAGGACCTTCCCAGTTAGCCAGGACTGCTGACAAATGATTGAAAGTGCTTTAGTGAGCACACCCACCAGCTCTCTAAGAACCTTTGAGTGGATGCATATGAAGAGAAAAGACTTTGAAAATGCAGAAATAGAAGAATGTTATTTCTGAGAAATAACTTAAGCTCCATATCAAAAAGTAATAGGCATTATGAACCTAAGTTTCATTGATTTTCAGTGAGTTATGACTCTCCTAAAGGTCTATATCACTTGTAAATGGGACTCCTTGCTCTAAATGATGTAGGCCTAGTAAGGCTGAGCATAAAATCTAGAAGAAACTTTTAAAAAATCTTGCCCTTAGTCACTTGGGTGGTTTGGAACATTTAATATTTAATTTGTCAGAGAGGATAAAATAAAACAGTTTGGGCAAAATAGATGTAATATACCTGCCTTGAAGCAGTGCTTCTTCTATAACTTAAACTACAGGCAGTGAGATAAAACCAGAGATTAAAAAGACCTACTGTGGTATTCTGATCATTGCTTTGCAGCTGCACAATTCTTTCCAAGAACAAATTCTCTAGGTAACAAAGCTGTGGAGAAATGAACATTTCTGCTGCTAAACAGAAACAAACATTTTCAATATTGGCATCTCCGGTTTCTAGCCAGACCACAGCAAAAATACCAATTGCAATTAGGCCTGAAAATATCCTAAGTACAAAATTTGGGCGAACCACAGAATATTGTTCTTGGGGCCTCAAAATGTTGTTCTTCTAACTTCTGCCAGCAAAAGGCATCCAAAGAATGGTTAAGTTAGTATGAGTCTTAGAAAAGGCACACAATGGAAGAAAGATAACTCTGTTTTCAGGTGAAATAATCAGACTGATAAGAAATATATGATTTAGCCATAGCTGCTGATGAGAAATGAATATAGAAGTGTGCATGAGAAGTAGTTACTAAGAAAGGATTTAGAAATTATTCTATGTCAACCATGCGAGCGCTGTTTCGTCCTGACAGAGTCTTGCTCTTGCCCAACAGGCTTTGCCTGAGCACCTTGATGTTTCCAGATCTCTAAAACTACCTAATCCTTTTATTAAATGCCTTTATCTTCAATCTGCTCTCCAAATTGGAAAACTATATTACCTTTCCCATCAACCTCTAAAGAGACCCAAAGTTGCTTATTACACTCATAACATATCCTTTATTGTTTCATATGATACATGAAAACCTCACATGTTTAGGATTTCTGTTAAATGTTAATTAAATAAATCCACTGATAACAAAGAAGATCAGCAATAACCAATTTTAAAACCCAGGCTTTCAGTTGAGACAAAATGATGCAGGGATCTTAAACTCTTGTGGAAAAGCAGAACAATGCTGTTCTATACAGTTTATCTTTTGATTTGATTGCTGCAGATAAATTTTCCCCCAGATATCTTTATCCACTAGGGTGATCAGCCTATGGAGAGTCTATGATGTGTTTACTGAATAGAGTAACATAGTTCATGGTAATGCTCTTGTCATGTTTTATAGATGTGTGAGGTGGTTTTTATGAAGTAGTTAGATAAGGGATGGTGAAAGTAATGTGATCCATAAAGAATGTGCAGTGATGAAGAGCTAGGATTGCAGAGATAATATAGACAGACTGATATTGAGAATTATACCCAGTGCAGAAGTTGCATTAATCTTTCAAAGAATGGCAATAAACAAAATAACAAGGAGGAACAGAACTAAAAGAATTTGGCCAATATATAAAACAGATATGTTAGGGTGGGATCAAAGTGAAGATGTTTTGAATGGAAGCTCTTACAGATGGGCTGTCTTGCTATGGTGGCAGTAACATTTTCCTCAATGGGTTTGACCATGTGTTACAAAATCCACAAAAAGGAAAACAAAGGACCGTGAGTTACAGCGTATGTAATGAAAATGTCACTGTACAGGTGCTGTGTGCCATGAGCAGCAGCAGTAAATTCTGTGCTCTGCTACAGCCAAGCAATGTTAAGAAATCATTTCTCAGTCATTTTTCAGTGAACAAGCGTGCACGTTATCCCACCCCATATATTCCTGGAGTCATTCACACTGTGACCATCAGCATCTGGTCCTATATTTGAGCAGAAAATTATACCTTTGCCAGGAACTGACTGCACAATAGTATAGAAGGACAGAGGATGGAATCAAAGGAACAGAAGCAATCAGTTGTTTTTGCATGGGAAGCATTTTACACTGCATACATTATCCATAGCAGAAGAACCTGAGCCTAAGGAATTCATAGAAGACTCATTACTGAACCTTATTTAGCTTCAAGCACTGTCAAACACTTCAGTAAATGTTACAGACTGGATGTAAGAACAGCAATATTTTAATTTTCAGACTGCTATACTGTGGTTACAAATTAACGGATTAAAAAATTATCTCTCAAAATAATCTATTTCATCCAGACCTAGGAATGATTAAGCTGTTTTAGTACTGGTCAGAACCAAACTACATCTGAGGAAGAGAGAGGGAAATAGAGGATGACATGTGATTCAGACATTACTCTTCTCAAAATTTAACTCTTCATTGTGGCCACTTCCATGGGAAGCCTTAGTGGAAGGATGGTTACCAACTGCTCACCAAAATTTTAAGGGAGAGGACAGTGGCAATATTTTATTTCATGAACTTTTGGTTCCTCTTATTTTCTTGTGTTTTACTTCCATGGCATTCATCTCAAAAAAGTCTGACTGATTTTCTCTTTCTCCAAATTACATCAAACATTCCCTAAACCTCCTTTCCCCTACATTTTCCCATAGTCGCTATCCTGAGTTGCATTTTTTTTGCATGAGTCTCCATGTTTTGATGTCTCTCTCCTCCCTGTTTCTGTTGATGAGCAACATTTTATTTCCTGTCACCTTGATTTGCTTGGTCTTTCCGCTCCAGCTCTCAGTGTACAATTCTAACCATGATTTATTCTGGTTCCCCTCTCTCTCTATTTTTACCTTTTTTGTAACTGTATTGAATGTTTCTCTCTTTGACAATTTCTTTCTCGTCTCTCTCAGCTCTTGGTGAACTACACAATGCAGTACTACCTCCTAATAACTGATCATCTGGCTCCTGCTCAGATTTGTGCTGCTTCTCTGAATACACGTGCAATTCAGTTCACTCTGTTCCCTTATAATACAAATAAAAAGGGCTGCATACTTGACTGAAATTACATGAAGTCTAGTGAGCAAATAATTTCCTACTTCAAAAGCAATGCGTGGTACATTACAGCATTAGCTTGAAATTAATATTAATTTATTTTTATTAGTTAAACAGTAGCAGTGTGAGGGAGTTCTGTAGTTAGCAGAACCAAAGAAGCCCAACGGAAAATGCATTTCTTTTTCTCTCTCCTGTTTACCCTTGGTAACGATCAGTATTCATCCAAACACTATCTCTGAGAATTTGGAGTAGGCTTTTTGTAATTAAAATTGCTTTTTAAACAGATTTTTTTCTTTTTAATTAAAATGTCAAACATCAATAAATTTCAATTCAAGAAAAAAATCTTTGTCTCAGGGAGATTATAATTCATGTAACTCAACTACTTTTACCTAATAATTTCTAATTTCTTTCCTATACAGTGCTACAGCCAAGAAATGTTATGATGTACTCATATCCTCATCAAAAATGGGAAAGTATCTTGAAATCTGAAGCTCAGACACAAAAGAAAATTGGAAATTACTTGAACTGTATTTCTTATGATCACGAAGCTGCCATTTTACTTTAAAAAAAAAAGAAAATAAAATCAACTTTTAGCCCAAAATAAGAATATAAGAACATATTTCAAGGCAATCATGAAAAAAAAAAAAAGAAAAAGAAAAAAGAAAATATTTGCATCTGTCATTATGCATGTTCTGCAACTTCCCAAGGAAAAGCAGCTGCAGATGCTGTTCCAATTGCTGCACCATACACAAATGATTGTCCTTCCCTCAATTCTTCTTAGAGTTGTCCTGATGCACGCCCGGCTTTGTCTGCTTGTGAGCTAGTTGGGAAAACATCATGCAATTCAACTCCAAATGTTTTGTTTCAGATAGCTCAGGTTTAACTGCTATCTCATGGGGTTCATGTGCAACCAGAGTGTGCAGCTCCTGGTGAGCCCCAACAGAGAAACTACCCTAAGGCTCTGAACCCTCAGTTCAGCTACCTAAATTTCCTATCTTGGAAGTTTTTATAATTTTGGAGATATATAGATATATACATTTTTTTTTTTTTATTAAATTTAATTTTATTAAGGAAATTCCTGCAAACCAGATATAGGGCATCTCTGCTAACTCTTTCTAATAGTGTGTTGGAAATTAGAAGCAGAAGAGGTCATCTTGCCCAGTCCTTTCCCAGTATCAAAATGTTTCCCTCTGCACACTCATGAGCATCTTGGTCAATTTATTTTCACATTATTTAAGCAATTTGGCTTCTCCTGGTACAACAGGGGATCCTTTGAAGATACTATTTTAGCATTTAATGTGATCTACCATTGGGCTGAACAGCAAAAAAATGTTCTGTGTTTTCTTTTGCTCAGTTTTCCTCATTAATGCTAATTGTAATGCTATGACCAACTGAACACAACTATTCCCTGTTCTATGTCTACAGATGTCAGAAACGTTTCAGATGGTCACCACATCCCCCATCATCATTATCACCACTAAGCCAAGCTGTGCATTTGCTGCTTCTCTTCATCTTTCTTCATAAGCCTGCCTCCATCACCTTAATTATGCCTATAGCTCTTCTCTGCATCACTGACATCACTGGTACAGATGTTTTTAAGATTCCACTATATAACAATAACATTTTCACTAACAGTGATAAACATTCTGCATTCTGAAGTTGATATGTATTATTATTTCCATTTAAGAGGGGAAATCTGCTCTTTTTTCCCAACCCAGCATTTATCTCCAGCCTACTCTTCAGCAGAGTTAACTAAAACCTGGACAACCAACATGAGTTAATAAAATATCAAAAATATTTGTGCATCAGTGTATAAACTACCAGATACACAAGCAGTTATCTACTACTGCTTAGGCACAAAGGCACTATGGAGATAGACAAGGAATTAAAAACAAGGGATAGATAGAAACAGAGACAGATGCTATGTAATAGAAAATCTAGCCAACAGTCTGAGAGTGGAAAAGGAATGCCGTATCTAATTGAAATGGGGCTCTGTGCTTTCCAGCAGTGTTCTCAACAAGGAAAGAGACTATTACCTCCTGCTTTTTGAGAAAATGCCATCACTTTCTTATTTTTTTCATCCCTACTGTAGCAGCTAGCAATTTTCCAGCATTAATACTTGAATACTTCTTTTCCCCAGATATATTAGTTCACAATTTTCTAGTTTCACTCACATTATTTCCTGGGCCTTCAAATGTTTCTGATCCTTTTTATTATGAGTCTTGGACTTCAGTGACATCTGTTATAACACATATTTTAGTATTACTGGTAAATATGTAGAAGCTCTGTTTATTATGAGCCACAACCTGGATAGAGCAGACACCAAATATTTATTTTAAAACAAGAATGTGACGATGAAATTGATTTTTGCTTGGGAAAAAACTAAACTAACACTTTCAATGCCTCTGTGGCCTAAAATGGAATAAGGGGAACAGATTTTTAAGCCCATCCTGCCTATCCAGCACTGCAAAGATGGGGGTTTTCCTCTTTTTCCAAAGGGAATATTCTCCTTACCACTATCAAGCTGCACACTAACAAAGAGGGAATTCAGCCCTGCAGCCAGTGAAACAACTGCCTTTCCACTGAGCAAACAAAAATGTAATATCAGAAATACCTTTAAGGCAGGCTTGGTTGACAAACAGGTGTTCTCTCTGTAAGACAGTTTTCTTATTGATCTGTGCTAACATCTTGCAGAAGTGAACAATCTCATTGCCATGTCAAAGGCTAACCATCTGTGAACAAGTAATGCAGCCAGAAAATCCATGTTGCTACAATAATAGCTTTAGGACGTGGGTCTTATTTCAATCACCAGAAAAAACATCCACAGAAAACAGCTAAAAAATATTTTTTCTGAGAAATTTGCGTATCTAGAAAAATACTTTTGCTTACACAAATTTCATCTAAATAAATTACAATAATTTACACACTCTATCAAGCAAGTAAGCTACTGAAATAATCAGAAAGTTCATTCCATCTCCTTCTTTGATATTGTGATCACCACCTCACTGTCTCATACATAGTAGCCCTTCTTTTATTTAGAAAGCATAATTCTCTCTGTGAGACAAATCACCTCTTCAATATCTGAATATAGATGTTAATACTTTCAGGATCAGATACCTCTTTTTGCATCAATAAGTAATATTCAGCCACACAGGGACTGGAATTTTAAGGGACTGTTCTGCAGGCACAGGATGATACTGAGAAGCAGACCAGTGAACTAATGGTTCTGGAACAGAAATCTAATACCAGGACTTTCTCAGACCAGGAGTTGGTCTTTTGAGAAATTTTCTAGCTTGGTGCAATAGCACCAGGTCCTAAATAACTGTTATGTCAGAAGATGCTGAGGCTGCTGGGCACAGGTTTTGAGTAATCTGACTGCTCTCTTAAAAACATGAACCAGAAGCTTCCTTATATCAAGGTAATGAATTATTATAATCTGCCTTTGAGCAGTTCCTGGACATTGTCCAGTTCATACCTAAGCATTATATGTATAGTTTTATCATTGAAAAAATATAAGGTGTTGGCTAGGTCTGAAAGGCTTAAACTTTGTCCTGCTGCTTGCTGCTTATGCTCAGAGAACAGCCTCACAGAGTACCACCAGTGGGACATCCACGAACAGCTGTGGTTCCCATCCTCCTAATGATGACTTGCAAGGAGGAAAAATGAGCACATGGTCTCTTCCACTCAGACAAGATGGGTGAGAGCACCTGGGTGTAGATGTTTCACTGGCACAGTTGAATACTAAGGTGTCTAGCACAACTACCAAGCAACGCAGTGCAAATCTCTGTACCTAACTGTTTATATCTAAGATAATGGTGTCAGAGTAGAGAACATGGAGCAGAAAGTGCATGGGCTTGTAACATTTGAGCCCCTGAGCTCCTGGTCTTGAGCTGCAGCAGATGCAGAGTCAGGGAGGGAACCCTTAATCTCACAATGTTTCAGCTCAGTGCACAACAGAAGAGAAACCTGGGCTGGGAAAAAGCACAATGGGACACAGCTGCCCCAAATTTTCTATTCTACTTCTCTGCTTTGTTCATTTATGTTTTCATTGCAGCAATCAAAAGCCTATCATCCCCAGCCAATGTAGACAAGCTATTTGTGAGATCTGTTGAGTTTGTGCATAAATATTCCACTGCTTGCTGCTTTCCAAAAAGATCAAATCTCCTGGGCACTTGTGGTCTCCTCCCCATTATCAATACTTTGTTGACTTGTTTCGGCGGAAAATTTGCACGATCCTGAAACATCGATGCAAATTCTTTTTAAAGTAGGTTGAACAAAGAAAGTATTGTAGAGACTGACAATAGAAAAAACTGCTGCAGAGAGCTACAATAGAAAATAGAAAATACAGCACTGTCAGTAATTCAGCAAACTCATGGTTCCCTCCTCTTGGGCTCTTTCAACCCAAAACCTCAAAATCAACCAATTGGCACTTCCTTATATATATTTGCATACTTGTTTACTTTTCAAAGTAATTAGCTTTTAAAGTATTACCAGGGAGCTGAATAAATGTACCATATAGTTCTAGAAACAACACAAGAGAAACTGTTTGCATTTGAATGAATTTACTTTGCTGGTACCATGCATGTATCAGCCCAGTGAACACTTAATGTTGAACATTAATTATACAAACAAAAGAAATGGCACAAAGCTGTTGTCTCTGTTAGTTCCCTTCCAAGATTAATCCTTGTTTATGTTAGAGGTTTTGTGTCCTAAATAAATTACTAACTGTGACTGCTTCAAAAGGGATGATATTTAAGATGATTGAAAATATGCCCTGATCAATGCCCTAAATAAACAAGCTCTCAGCTGTTGATGCTCACTCACTGACCCTCACTTGGTCAGAAATTTTTTTAATCATGCTGTGAATTTCATCAGGTGGTCACCAGCATGACGGACTGATGATAGCTCTGCTCCCTTCTGGCCAGTTATCTAACATACAGGCTTTCCAGTCAACTGCTCTTGGTTTTATGGCTTTATTTCTGATCCGAGAAAGTAAGCACTTGGGCATCAGAACAAAGCAAAAAGGAAAAGTGTAAAACTGCACTGAAATTCCTTGAAGAAATACAGGCTTAGTTAAAGTGAATGTTTAAGCTAAACACTCCAGATACTTTTAGTTGTTGACCAAAAAAAACAAACAAAAAACAAACAAACAAACAAAAAAAAACCAAAACAAATGAACAAAAGAAAACTCACGCAAAAAAAAAAAAAAAAGACAAAAAAAACACCAAAAAACAAGAGAAAAGTCACTTGGCAAAAGCTGACGGCAATCATCTTTTCAAAAGGTAAAAGATTACAAATGTCAATGGCAAGGGACGAAATAAAATCTCCAGCATCAGCCAAATTCCTTTGGGTAGGAATGGAATAGTGTCCTAAGAAAACTCCATTCACTTCACAAAGTAGCAGATGCCATCTCATTAAGATTATTTGCTGAGAAGTATCATCCACTGCTCTTTGTATCAGTCCCATAAGATAGCAAGGTCTACTTACTGGCTGCCACAGCAGATTTTTGGAAGCCCTCTATTAGGCTTCATTAACCTGGTTATCAAGCCATGATGTCCATCATAGCCTCACTTACTGCTTCGTGGTAGAAGGTGGCTTTGGTGTGAGTGCAACCAGAAACACAAGCTTAATAATAAAATAATAAATAAACATTTGTTAACAAAACTCAGTAAATAATAATGCAAAGTGAATAAAAGAGGACAAAAAGTTAACTGCAACTCATTGACACAATCCCCAAAGCTCCATGTGAGAAGATTAGGTTTGACCAACTGTAAAAAGTAAACTAGTGGTGACTAATATTAGTTATGAACAAAATTCAAATGTTTCTAACCAAAATAAGAGTGACTTTCTGGAAAAGACAATTATTAGGGGTTATGAACAAGAGGAGTGGTTTGAAATTATGTGTAATCGGGGTAATGCTAAATGTCAGGGAAATACGAATTTTCTCTGTGCCTTCTAGTACCAAATCCAGGAGTTATGACAGAATATGCAGTTGAAGGTTCAGACAAATAACAGAGACTTTCTCAGACAAGGCACATGAACTGAAAGTTTTCCATGAGTTCATGAAGTGGTTAGACAAGCAAATGGGAGAAAACTCATTTAGGGATTGTGTTTAGTAAACATTGAGTCACAAACTATTGAAAACTGGGAAGGTCGAGGGGGAAACTCTCCATATTTATCACTCCTGTACCGTGCCTTAGTATGTGCTGTGATTTCTACTGGAGACAAGATACTGGATTCCTTGCCTGACCCAGTAAGGTTGTTTTTGTATTCCCAGAGATGGTCTCGATGTCCCAGAGGTCATTCTTCTAGTCTACTGAAAATAGCAACCCACTACAAAGTGTTATCAAGTTTATTTAGGACATGTGTTCCTAACATAAATCACATATTGGGAATTTCATATCCCTTCAGGTCTTGCGTTTCCATCATTTCTGTTCTTATTCAGGGCCAATCTCCTTCACACTTCCATCTCCTGTATTCTCTTTGTACTCAAACTATATCAGTTTTGATGTGCTCTCTCAAAAGAAGACCTGTGCTATGAAATGCCATCAGAATTACACACTCAAAGTTTTATTTATTTCATTCATCATCTGACAGCCTGCAATGTGGAGCCTTGTCCACAGTCACTGCTAGAGGACAGAACAAGGAAGGAAATGTCAAAGTTGTCATGCACGTTCCCCTAAAATCTCCCCCAATTCTTTGATTTCTGTTGCTAGCCACTCCCCTCTCCAAAACTTCTTTGTGCTTGGGCTTCAAGCTAAAGATGAATCTCACATGCACCTGAGAAATCCTCAGTGTCCCAGATTCACTGCTAAATGGGCCTTAAAGGTGTACAAACCTGGAACATAAATACTGCCAAACTAGATCAGAACAGTTGTCCATCACCTGTTCTGTACTCATTATGACAGATCCAACACAAAGGGGCTTCAAAGAAATATTAAAGAAGCCCCAAAATGGGACAACTACAATATAGCTTGCTTACACACTCATATCCTGTGAAATAAGAGCTCCTATTCCTTTGGAAGTTTTCATCCTATGCAAAGTCATGATGTTCAAATGATCCAGTAAAATATCCATATTATTTTATGTCCCTGGTACTACTGGTACACCACAGACCCCACATATTTTACGTATTTAATCCTGATTCCTTGCATCAGTTCCTTAAATTTCTTGAGTGTCTGCACTCATTCATTAAGACAGATGCAAACAGTAACTTATTCTGCAATTCTGTTTCATGCTTCTTCATGAGTTTTTCTCTAGTGTGTGTGGTCACTGACACCTCAACTTTTGCTCATATATAGCTATTTCCTTGTCTTTCAAACCTATTATGTAGTTTCTCTTTTAGTTTTCACTGGTGCTTTGGATTTGATGATAGAAGGGGTGATGTGAATCCACCAGAAGACACATTTTAAATTCTCATAATGACATTCAAGAATTCAATATTCAATTCAGTATTTTCCCTCCCATATTTATCCTAGTGTGCTGGAGCAAGAATTTCAGCAGTCACCAGTTTGGGCACACCTAATTCACTTTGACACAGTTTTTTCAAATAACCAATGTTTTCATAACAAATCATCCTCTGCAGTGAGGATTCCCTCCCTCACCACCACAAGAGCAGTAGGTGGCCCCCAATGACTCACCCCTGGGACTGCTTTAGCTCTGCTTTCTAAGTGTTCTTGGCCTCTTTCTTTATTTTCTTCCTGTCCTCTTGGGTTGAACTCCTGTTAGGCTATTCTCTTCACCACACATTCCCCTGGGTGCTCTTGTCTCTCTGCAGTTCACATCTTGACAACATCACCTTCCCTAGTTCTTCACTTACATGATCCTTCACAGATCAATTACTTATTTCTGGAGCACAATGCTGCTAACCAGGTCACATGCTGGACCATGTTAATTCTAGTGCACAGTGAGCAGATGTTCTGCTCAGGAGATGAAACAAGTCTTTGAATTGAGTAGTCAGGAATTAATTAGAGTCCAATACTGTGAGGGACAGACACAAGGACTAGCTTTAGCCCAGAGATGATTAAGTGGCACTTCAAATGCCCATCTCCCTCCACTGAATATAAAGGCACAATAATGCCCCAAGGCTAAAATTAGCCTTTGTGATTTTCCTCCGGTGTACACATTTTTTGTTTTATTTTTTCCTGCTTTTATCAACACTGAAAATCATCTACCCTTTTAACAGCCATTCATCTAGTTTTCTTAGTCCTTGGGGAGCTCTTTGCCATGTTTACATACTTTTCCAAACTTACCAGATCATTGCCCAAACATTTAGGAAATCTAATTCATGGTAAACACATCTCTTAGTGCTAATTAATTAACATTTAAAATAATATATAACTATAAAAATATTTCTGTGTATCTCTGGATATACTTGAAAGCAGTGTTAGAACATTAAAGGCATTACTGAAGAGAATTTCATTATTTGCACATACACACCCACCCATGTACACACACTGTTATATGAGCATTATTTATCTTTATATTGTCTTGGCTACCCAGACATAAGGAGGTCTTAATTTTAAGACCAATCTGCATGCAGTGTGAAGAAATTTCATATTCCAGCAGGGACCCCAAGCCACACACACTTTTTAGTTGTGGTTGTGCATGTCAGCCTGTAAAAACTCCGGATGTGTATGCACGGGGTGGGCAACTGGGCACATCAGCATCCATCCAGGTCAGTGCTGAGCATGCTTGATTCTGGTCTGTGTGCAGATATAAAGAGTTTTCCATGTTATACCCACTGAGCCTATTACAGAAAATCTGTGTTCATTAGGGATGAGCAGTACATTTTTCTATATTTTTTTTGAGCATTAAAATACGTTTCACAATCTATTTTTAGCTCAGTTCATTAAATACATGCACAAACATGCTCATATATCTGTGATTTCACTAGGTTAATCTTACAGTATTGCTAAGCCATATTAAACACTGTGTACTGCACATTTTGTGTTTTACTATTACTGCCTTGAGCTCCACAAACTTAATTGCCAGAGTGACAATATTTCAGACAGAGTTGTGAATTGAGACCATTGTTGGAAGGCTAAGTATTACATCTGAAGTGGTGGAGGGCAGGTATTTGATGTCACGGAGGTTGTGTGGAAGTGTTAGAATTTTATTAATGGAAAGCAAATTCTGGTGCATACCATACTACAAGGTATTGTATGTCACTAAGTGATATGTCAAGATCTTTCTGCCACTTTGCTTGATTCTTGATGCCAATCATCAAAAAGCAATTGGAGAAAAAGCAAACTGCTATCACCCTTGTAGACGGTTTTTAAAACATACTTTAGACTGTGAATAAGAGATGTTGATTCCCTTTTCCAAATATAGTAACAGGTTAGTGCCCTTATGCTTGGGCCTTTTCTCAAACTAGCTCCTGTTCACTTTGATTTTTCCCTTGGTTGCGGAAGGTCACATACACATCAGCTTAACTGAACAGCAACACCGGCAAATATCTGTAGTGTTCAACTTGGTTTCAACTTCTCAGTTTCAAGCTAGATGTTGCATATGGAGTGAGAAGGTATTTTTTCATTCCTGTACCTACTATAGTCACAGAACCACAGAATGGTTGGGGTTGGAAGGGACCTCTGGATATCATCCAGTCCAACCCACTTGCTAAAGCAGGTTCACCAGAGCAGATCACACAGGAATGTATCCTGTGGGTTTTGAATGTCTCCAGAGAAGGAGACTCCACAGCCACTCCGGGCAGCCTATTCCAGGGCTCTGGCACCCTCAAAGTAAAATGTAGGAAGTAGGAATCAGGAGATAACCAGGCAGCAATCAGGTCAGTTGTCAATGAGGTACATGTTCCCGTAAAAGGTGCTATAGGTGTTCAGTTGACTAATTAATATGCTTTGATGTTTGTTATCTAGTCCTCCAGCTTTACTATATAACAGCTTAATCATTACAGGCAATTACATACAAAACACTGTCTAAGGGTGTTCTAACTGCATCCATACAGCATCCAAACTCTTTCACAGCTTCCTCCAACAGCTCTTACGAAACTACTCAAAAGTATAGGGGAAAATAACAAACACTTTGTATATATCATAACATTTGCTTTTTCCACTCTGCTGAAAATATTGCAGAAAATTTATACACTTCCAAACAGAACAGGGATTTCCTAAGAAAATTCATAGGCATCAGGGATAAAATGTTGAAAGCATTTTGTCCTGCATGACATACTTATGTATTTGGATAAAATTATACAACCATAATTCCCAAAGCTTTTTGAATAACATATCAAGAATAACAAGGAAACTCTCATTAGACCTCTAACTTTCAGTTTTGACACTGTAGTTTCATACTCATCCCTACATGAAGAGCACCATCACATCTCTAATGGCTACAAGTGGTGACCACTGCCAGGGGAGGGCATTTTTAACAGTGCATATCCCACACTAACCCAGCAGTAACTGCTTTATGAACAACTATATCACCTCCTCCCAGTGATCCACTGTGACCATCATAGCACCAAGTAACTCCCTGCTATATGCTTAAATTTATTATATTTTCTTAAAGGAGAGGTTGCCTGGCTGGCTGGAGACAGTTTTTTACCTAGATGAGTTAATAAAGTAACGGTGCACCAATTTATTTGAGAAAGGTTATTGCCATAGCAAGAATGACTGGAAGTTACTTGGCAGCTTGTTTTATTTTGAAAAAAAAAAGAGCCAGACTCTCAAAAGGTCTTGATTCTTGGATTCCTGCACTTAGCTCGTATGGCTGAGATTTTAACGTTTTTACTAAAAGAGTTGGGCAGTAATGCAAATGTTTAAAAAGTGAATGTTTTTTCAGTTGGTTTCACGATTTTCCAGCTCAAGCAAATGACTATTAAAGCTCCTTTAGAATACGTGCAAAATTTATTATAATATTAAAATAAAGTAATAATTAGATCTTGACCTTAATAATGGATTCTATTGGGCTTGCATCATTTATTAAGTTCAGATAAAAAGACCCATCTCATTAATGGTGACTGATGCACTGCATCACCTGGAAGGTTTCCTGCAAACTTGAAACCTCCCTGCAGAATCTCCTCCTGCCTGTGCTGGGACCCTCTTTAGCTCTCAGTGTTTCCCAGCATGGGTGAGCTGATTCCCTAATCCCACAGTTCCTTATGAGTATCTTCTAAAATGGTCCAGGAAGGCAAGAGATGTTGCCTCTTCCCCAAAATATAAAGATGTTTAATGGTAACATGCATGCAACTAATACAATCCCATCCCCAGGATCTTTGTGAGATTATTCTGTAACTTTATTAATTAGATATTCTAGATTCATGAACATAATTTGCACAGTGTCTGTCACTATAGAGCCTATTCACCAATTCAAATGAGGATGCGCCCTCTTGTTTGTGTCTGTTTTCTTTTTTTTTCCAGATGGAGTACAACGTTTAGTCACCATTCTTCCCATCACAGGTGGCAATGCCATTTTCTTAGTGACTTTGCCTCTTATTATTTATCTGCTGCTTTCTTGCTGTTCCTCTAATTCTTTTTTAATCTTTGCACTGTCCTACAGTTGTTCCTGAATACTGATGTCTCCTAGAGTCTTTGTCCCTTGAAAAGCTAGATAATGCAGCAAGCGGCTGCTATAAATGCAAAATAAAATGCTTAACCACATTATTACAATTTTCATGCAATAGTACACCACATTATATTTGTTCAAAAGACTAAGTAATAGAAGATAATAAAAGGATCATCAATTAATGATAAATGATATTATTTATTTTCACCTATAAAATCAGAGATTCAGCGTAACTTCTCTCCTACAATCTTCTTTGAAAAATGCAAATAAAGGAAACTGAGAGAAATGTGTTGACTTTGAAGCAGGGCATATTCTGTCCTTAAGTGGAGATGATAATGCCATTTAAGAATGTATTTGCACACACTCATAGTGAATATCTCTAAAATCTGTGTACATGTATATAAACACATACTCATTTTTAAACATACATATGCATAGAGGTTCAGCTAGCTTGGAATTTAAAATTCAGTTGTATTTTCCTCAGGAGTCCCTGACTATCTTGAAAGATGCGTGCAGTTAGCAGATAGCTTAAGGTACATTTGAACAACTGCTCCACCTTTACCTGCTGTTATTACCAGAAAACAAGAGGAAATTGAGTGATGTCTTCTACTCTCCATCTAAAAACACCACAGGCACTAGTAAGTGTTTTAGAACAGCTTTGCTTGAATAACTGCCTTAATGTCATCTGGCATGTTCTGACACTTACCAGCTATTTGCAAGTTAGGTAAAAAATTGAACATACAGATCATTTTCTACAATAAAATGTCACATTTTGGTGATAACCCTGGTTCACTCAATGAATACTAAACTTCACATACATCCAGATAGTAGAAGTGATGATCTATTTATGTTAATTAACTTTATCAGACTTAATAACACACTGGATTAATTTTCTGTTCTCTAATGTTTGAAAAATACCAAAATCAGAATCCTGAAATGGATCCATTACTAACATGGATCATCATAACTATTATTCCTTGATAAGACTACTTGATACAGTTTCAGTGATTTAAAATTTGGTCCACAAAGCTAACATGAACTAGATGTAGCATCTCCCACAAAATGATTCCCTTTTCTAACACAATTTGGTGTTTCTCATCTTCATTGGTACCCCTTAGGTCATTGGTTTAGCATGTCAATATATATAAAACTTATGCAGCTTATTTGGTTGCCATGTATTATCTACATGACATTATCATTGTCAAGCATCTGCTGCTTGCCAGTAGCATTTTGCACATTAGATCATGCAAAGCTTTTGACTGCAAGGGGATCTTTGAGCTCAGGTGTAAACATTTGCATTGTAACCATTCAAACCAACATGAAATGAATCCCCCTTACTGTCTCATAAACGGGGAAGGGAACACATTTTTTGTGCAACTGATTAGCATCTAGCTTGAACTCTTCTCATTCTCCTGGTTTGGACTACTATGGAAAATTCAGACTAAGCACACATTCAAGCTCTCATTCTTTGGCACAGGTTGTGATTTCTCATTTTTCAGTCTGTTCCACAGTTCTGAGTCATGATTCCTTATACTTGGTCTTCAATTCCCTTGTTTCTTTCCTTGATCAAGGCCCAACTGTGTCATCTACAAATTAGATGTGACAATCATACACAACAAATAACGTTTTTCAAAGATATTTTGGATACAGAAAGCAACACGTTAGCAACGAAAAGACTTTGTCTACTACAATATTTCAGTCTAATCTTTGATCTTGCTGCTCCGTGTATATACCATTATACAATTATCAACCACATGTCCCTGAATTATCATGTATTTATTCTAGTCCTCACTCTTTCACTTATTTGCACAAGTTTCTTCTGTAGATGCAGTAACTGCTTTGTGCAAGTGCAGTGAGCAATCTTCCCTACCATCTCATTTTATGTTTAGAAATGATCGATAGCAGAGAAATTGTATCCATCTCCTGCCTGCATGTCTGTGGCAAATGCACAGACACACACACCTCATAGCTTTACAGACCTCACTACGCATAATTACAAAGCATATTTCCTTGTATTATAATAAATATAGAAAGCAATCCATATTCATGTTGTTATGGTATGAAGCAGGATGGATAAAATCCTGTAGCCCCACTGAGGTGATAAAGTCAATGCGATTTCTACTCTGTAAGAACTGAAAAAAAGGCATCAGGAATTTGTCTAATAGCATTAATCAGTCCTTTCTGTATTACAAGTAAGGTGCATTACATTACCCACTGTTTTCAATTGCAGAATATGTTACAGTTTGTCATATTACACTGCATGCTGTTTAGAAGTTCTTATCTAGCAGTTTTTACCACTTTCAGATGGAAGCAATTGGACTCGGATCACGTGAAAGTCTTTGAGCTGTTATTAAGGAGATAAAGAATTTGAGGGGTTATTAGAAAATAATGAACTTGATGTCTTTGCTTTCCACATAGGCAAATGGTTATTTTTATTCTGTTTCCAGAGGCAGAGCTCAAAAAATGTACGAACTACTTAGGAGTAAGCTATTACTTATCACCGCCTTTGCATATATTAGAACAGAAAAATCAGAGTGGCGCCAAAGAAAGTCATTTCATGTCCATGTGTAGAGGTACGTAGATGCACACACGTAGAGGCATACTACTACTGGAACTCCTCAGTTAGCTGGAAAATTCATCCTTCAGTCCTAAATCACCCCTGAAATTTGGATACATCAGATTTCAGATGAATATTTTATATTACCTCTTAAAGGCTCTACACTACAAGAAGTAAAGTAATTGTTATTAAATTCTTGGCAGATTACAAGGTATCTCTAGAACAGAGTGCAAAGGAGAGATTGGGCCCTTGTGGTGCGCAACTTACTGAGCACTGGGGAAGTGGATTTTGCTTTTTGAAGGATATTTGCCTCCAGCATAATTCCAATAATGGAAATAATATCAGATCATATAAAGCTGAAGCTTTTATTCTCTGCAGAACTAAGAAGTGATGAGAGAAGTACTCTGGGAATTTTACCCTTTAGATTAAATATTTGAGTCGTGAATGTCTGAGACAATCAGTTTCAGTTCTGAAATTACCTTGCTATCTCAAGCACAGAAAGAATAAAAGACACTTTCTGTGTTACAATTAAGACATGGAAAAACTTATTTTCAACAAGATTTTATGCTTAATACAAGAGAAGAATTTTTTTTAAATAGTGCTCAGCCTTGACGTCAGCTTTTCCAGCACTAGCTGAACTTCAGCCTGTTCGTTCAAGGAATAATCTAGTCCTTGCCTTGCCCACTGCAGCCAGTTCAATAGAGAAACACACCATTTCCTTGGGAAGCCATTCAGAAAACCTGCTCGGGATCGCTGCTCGCAGCACATCAGCAGCCTTTGCAGCACGGCTTCACTTCATCAGCAGCAATATTGCTCCTTTATATCAACACCACACCTGCTCACTGTGGCAACTCTCCCTTTTTCCAGGATAAGCCACCACAGTGGACATGTAGCAGGGGGGCAGTTCCAACCTTTGGTGTACGTTGTATAGCACAATATACACATTGTGCTATAGTGTAACATGGTATAACAATATGCTTGAGAAATGCACGGTACCTATTTATTTATGGACAAAACAGCTTATAAGCTTTTCAGTTACCTGAACCTGTAATGAAAATTTCCCAAGTATTAGAGCTACTGAAAATTTGAGTTTTCTCAGTAGTTTCTACAGACATATGTTCAGGGTTTAAATTTCCTCCTTTTTTTTTTTCCTTTTTTCTCCTTTTTTTTTTTTTTTTTTTCCGAAGATTCTCCATGCACAACCAATACATCGAGCAGTGTAGCTGATACAGTGCATTTTTTTGAAATTATCTATCATCCCTTCTGCATCAGAACCTAATAAAGCTCCTTTCCATGCTTTTCTGTAGCAACTTGCATGCACAGTACTGATCACAGGACAGTCATATTTGAGTTTCTGCTTTGTTTGATTACAGAAAAAGCCCTTCACCTAACACCACTCAAACCCCAGACGGGCACCTGACAACCCACAACCATCTCCCTGGCTGGGATGGGCTGGGAAGGACTCCACCTGGGCAGCTCTGGAAGCCAGCAGGCAAGTGGAGGATGGGTGTCCATCCATGGTACCTGGGCAACCACAGTGACACTTTCAGGAGTGTTTAGCAGTTTTCAGGTCACAGGTTTAGCAATAAGCAGAGCACCTTTGAAAAGGGACACTTTTTCTTTCTTTTTTTTTTTTTTTTTTTCCTACTAAACATAACTATAAAGTAAAATCTTTTTCTTCGTATTTTACTGCAGAGTTTCAGGCTACTGGACAGATGAGCTGCAGATGACCTAAACAGTTTACCAAAGGTTCATTCTCACAAAATTAGGCAAATAAGCACAGGTCATACACAATTTTTCCTTTGTTTTAGCAGTGTTACTTCTATAAGTTAGAATTTTGTCCTCCTTGTAAATTTGATCTATAAAGCTTTTATGAAGTTTCTGAAGAGTTTCCACTGTCTAAAACAAATGGATTAGAGATATAGGGATGATCAGGACAGAGAGACTACAAATGTTTGCAAAACTAATACTATTTATTTTCAGGAACACTTAATCAAGTACGGAAACTAGCATGAGATTAGTGTGTGTGCGCACACGTGTATTCAGAAGAGTACATCATATGCATTTCCTTCACTAGAAAGAATGTTAGATGCTAGTTCTAAAGAAATGACATAATCTCTATGTATGTAGATATTTTATTTCTACAAAAGGACTGGCATTTTTAATAAAAATGGAATAGGACAGAAGAGATCTGCCAGGCTGAGAGGAGAAAACTCTGTTCATTTCTCCAGTTCATTGACTTCTGCCTCAGTAAATATGCTTATTCAATGGAGTTTATGAGGCTCAGCACTAAAACAGCTGGATGAAATCCTGTGACCTATATTGCACCAGAGAATGGAATACCTAATTCTAGTGACACCTTCTGACCTTAAAAATCTTCGAGTCAATGGAATAACTCTGTAAAAAAAAAAGTCTCACACATCTTTGAAATGCTGAGTCTGTGAACATTGAAAGGATTAATTACATGTATTTCCTTTGCTTTTTTCCATTATTCAGATGTTAAAGACATTCATATACATAGGAGAAAAAGTCTCAAATTTTATGTAATTACATCTCTGCCTAATTCACTGGGGTCAATAGGTCCATACATAATACAAGAAAAAACTTCAAAATATCATAAATTGCGCTCACTAAAATGATAAAGCAGATTTATTATGAAAAAGGGGAAAGTGTAAGAAATTTTTGGAAACTGGAATAAAACTTATTTTCCATAGTCATGCCTGAGTTACATGCATGAAAAGCTGGTGTGGACACATACTAGTGCTGAAAGGAGACAGTTTCATAGCTCAGTTCCAAGTACAATGGACCTAAAACAGACCAACAAAGATACTCCGGTGGTCTTCAGAGCTACAAGGGGATGAAAGGCTTGTGAGATGGGAGGCACACTACACATGGAGCTACCGAAGCTGCTTTCTGCAGATTCACAAGGGAAAATCCAATAAATTGGACCAACCCTAGTACAGCTAGAGGAAATAAAATAAGCTTTCTGATTTTAAGGTTAGCATTTTTTTTTAATCAGAAAGCAAACTGCAGGTAACAATTTTACTGCTACTAAGTTTCAGTCTATGCTTAAATTATTTTTTCAGAAGTGGAGTAGGGTCTAAGTTGGATTTTGGGTAATTAGTTGTGTATCAAGGGAATAGCTGTAAAACTTGATCCAGATCTGTCGTGTTAGGTGCTGCCAGAAGTTTTAAGAGTTCTCTGATTTGGAGTTCTGCCATTTTGCTAATAACAGCTAATTAGCAATAACCATACTGCTTTCACTGCTGGTGAGAAATGCATACGTAAAGGTTCAAAAATTTTGTACGAGGAATGACATTATTTCTAGAACAGGCAAGTACTGGTGATTACAAGTTAATCAAAATTTAAGTTTTGTAATGTTGTTGAAAGTTATGGATATTGAATTAGTCTCACTGGGGGCAATTCTTGCTTATGCTGGTTTAAACATCAATTAGTTCTATGACAGTGGGAAGTGCTGCATCTCACAGGCAAATAGAGTACAGTGTATATGCATAATATATGAGACAGCAGAAATTCCACATCTCATTTTGCATGTGAACAGTTTAACTCAAATCTTCAATACAAATGGAAAACAAACAAACAGAAAAACAACAAAACCCCATGAGCAATGCCTGTTAGATCTGATCTCCCACCTACCAGATGAAGGGAAACACTGTGGGCAAGCATTATCTAAAATAGCCCCATGACAGGTCCTTGACCAGCCCTAGAACACTGTCAGTTCTCCACTCACAGGAGCAGCACAGCTGTGCTGAAGAGATCCACTTCTCTGTGAAAAGCTATCAAGTTTTGGAAGCAAAGATCAAACAGTCTGGCTTCATAAAATAACGTCAACCACATTAGCAGCCCTTGATTTATCTAAGTGGGGAAAGCTCTGTAAAATTAAGATATACTGTATGTTAACGTGTAATGACATTCGAGTCTGATATATGTTTGATGACTGTTTGAATAGCTATCTTTTTGTCTGGATAGAGATAATTGTAGCTTAATGTTGAGCTGATTATTCCCAAAGACACCAGGGGACTCACTTAACAACTAGTTGGCTTCCAAGTTTTCAAGTGCAAGATGCATTTCAACTGTTTGTCTACAAATATTCTGCAATTATACAGATATGAAGACATCCAATAACACTCAGTAGTCATGGCAACATGCTTTTGCTTTAATTGAGATTGAGATTCAAAGAGCTATATGACTGGAGTAAAGTATGCCATTTTTTATTCTTTATTGATTTAGGAACAAGATTTTAAGCTTTTGTCCTATGTTGTGAACATGCCATTATGAATTTATATCCCCACTGCACTGTTGCCTACTTTTCTATTTTTGATTCTCTTTCTGTTTATATAAGTCATTCACATTTTTACTACTGTAGAAGTTTTCCTTCAGATCTGATGGAAATGTACTAATGAACTGGGCCCATCCACCTGCCAGTCCTTAGTTTTCCCTCCACGTACCCACACTTGTTCTCTCCCTTTTTTCTTCATCCACGTACAATGAATCACATTAAACTTTTAGATGTAAAGAACATAGCAACTGACAGCTCTGTGCTGTTCATTTGAAATTATGTTCTTGTTTCCAGCTATAACAAAATGCAGCTAATTTCAAGCTGCTTTATAGTGCTTTTTATTTCAAAGTCACAGAGACAATGTAGACACAGCATCTTGGTGCAGATAACACCTCCTTGGCAGCCAAGGCAGCTGTAAATAGGTACCACATCAGCCAGACCAGGAAGATGAGGAAGGTACCAGCTACAACAATCTTACATGCTAGCCCACTATATAAACCATTTTAACCATACAGGTTGACACACCAAACTCTGGTAAAAATCAGTGCTAATCCACAATACAGGTGCTTGACTTTAACCTTTCATCTACCCATTTTATACCCTAACATTTCCTCCACATATTTGCAAATTGGAACCCAGCCTTTGGGGACAAACGGATATGCACACATGAATCTGACAGCAACCATTAAAGATATAATATTATAACAAATGGGTGTTGCGAAAAACACAGCCTGCTTTAAGTGTGGTTGGAACAAACATTGGTTTGGAATTACTCTGAACCCTGAGAATCCTTGGTCAATATTGTTTTGGCATTTCCAGGCTTGAAACCACTCATCTCAGATAAACCTGGTCATACTTATTTTGGTTTCTCTCTATAAAGCAAACAACTGCCTAGATAAAATCTGAGAGTTTTCTTCTGTCTTGCTCTGAAGGATCAGTGGAAGGACGCAGCTGCTGAAGTGGGGCTGCTGTGGGCTAATGAAGGAGGTGGCACAGAGAACACACATTTCCAGACTCTGCCTGTCGTGCTTTCCTCACTCACCAGCTTTGAAGTTGGGAATGATTTTTCTTTATTTTCCTCTGTGTCAGGTCTGCAGGGCTTGCAGGATGGTTGTGCCTTTCTTTTTAGGAGAAATGAGGTTTTCTTGCTGGGATCATCCAGGTACCTCCCATTTCAGAAGGTGCCTGGGCTCCCAGCTCTGTCCCGTCCTCTGCCCACCATGCACTGTTAGTGTCCTGAACGCTTTGCAGTCTTGGTGTGGAATATTTAGACAAAACTAAAAGCACAGCGTCTAAGAGCAGTCAAAGCAGAGGAAACAGTCATTTCTTGTACCCTAACATTCCCTGACACTACCCAGCTACAAAGGTGCATATGGGTCAATAGTGACTTTTCTGCACACAAGAAGAATTGAAACTATGAAGTAGTAGTTGCATAAACTTGCAAGGCAATAAGCCAGATAATTTTGCTAAGATCATTTCCAGGCAATGTTCCATTCCCAATGGAGGTTTCTATTGATCAGTAGTTATTTTTGCTTGCAACCAGCCACAGACTCCCACCTCTCTTTAACAGAGCATCATCATAAAGGGCAACAAAGTTAAAGGGGATCTTTTGATTACAGTGTACATCCACTTGGTATTTTCTTCCCTCTATCTGCCTTCTGTTTGATTTTTACTAGTTTTTGGTTGTTGTTGTTTTTGTTTTTTTTTTTTTTTTTCCCATTGCTTAGAATCAATAACAGCTCTGACACAGTCAAACACCTGATTTTTTATATTTATGGCAGCCAGAAGATGCAGGAGTTGCCACAGATTAGAGCGCATCAATCCCACACTATGCTGCAGAGCGGGACCTCCACCAATGGATACTGCTGTGGATGAGTGTTTAGACAACTGGGTTTTCAGCTGACTTTGCACTGAAATAACACTTTGAATAACTGTCTTCTGACATGTTTCGAGCAGCCTGGGAGTCTGTATCCTGTTAGCAAGGCAGAGTTTATTTGGTAGGAAACTCCACACCTAACTAATGTATGCATCCACAGGTCTTTTTTTGCTGTTGCGTTCTGTTACCAGAATATGTGAAAACAAATATGTATTTGACTTCAACCACCGCTAAATGTAGATCTTTATGAATGCAGGTTACTATAGTTACATTGGCATTGTGGGTAATTCCTTCATTATAACTGCTGCATGTTTGTATATAAACAGCTGAGCTGCGTTTTTTTCCACTTTAATCTAAGAAGCCACAGGAAATGCTTTGATTTAAAATTTGCTGATCAAGCCTGCGACATTAAAAATGTGAGATCGGGGTGAAATCAGCATAATTCACTGCATTATTATTTTAAAACTTAAGGAAAACTGTGCTTCAGAAAGCTGAAAAAAATGTTAGAGCGTTATACATAAGTGGGTCTACAATCCATTATGATTAAACATGTGCTTAACCATTTCACAGATTCAGATTTTAATGCCAAATGATAGGCTTCTGTTAAGCAGACCATGAATACAAAGGCTTGCTGTATGCCAGTGCTTCTGTGATCATCCAGATCTATTAAAAAGGAAATTTTACTGCTCAGATCCAAATTTTCAGGGTTCTTTTTTATTTTGCTTTGGATTTGATAAGAAGAAAAGCCCAAGATAACATCCTGCACTTCTTGCAAATGTCTTAGGAGCATCTCTGCTTTATCTGACCTGGAGTCATAACCACAAAGCAGGGGTTGAACAGCTTTGAGCTTCCAGAAAACACTGCACAGAAGAAGAGACAACTTGAAAAAGAAGATAAAGAGCATTGTTGTCTCCAGCTGGCATCTTGTGCAGCAAGGAGGCTGAGAGGAAGCCACAGCCTGGAAAGGGGATGGCTCCAAGATCAGCTAAAGGAAATGGGCGGGTTTACTGAGCTCCTTTGAGTGCACCTCGCTCAAGGACTCCTAACAAATCAGAGAAGCAACAACACAAATACCAGAGCCATTTGATATGGCCACTTTACCCTGTGCATTTTCAGCCAACACAGAGAGAAATGCAATAAACAGTTTCTTATGAAGGCAGACTGAGACCAGTCTATCATCAGCACATCCATCTCCAAATAGCATGACCCCAATTTCATAGTGTTCCCCTTCAAAATTCAGCATGAAGTGCAGTAGAGAGCATGAAAGTTGAAACCAGCTTTCCCTTGGGAACAAGCTGAATGTTTCAGGAACCAGACGGACATGCCTAAGTCCAAGCCAGCCCACTGCACACGTGTTTTACAAAACCCTTGTATTAAAAGCAAGGTAAGATAATGAGGGTTGTAATATTTCTTGTAGTATTAACTGTAAATGAACATATTGACTCCAAACCAAAGTGAAGTTCACTAAATAGGGAGAAATGGCTCATTGTCCTTATGCTCATCCTTTTGGGTAATCAAGAATTAAAGCACTGTGGTTTTGTACCTGAGGTTCCAGCACCTCCGTGATTGATATCAAGAAATGGAGTTAAATGTATAACAAATGCAATCTGAAGCTCCATCCTCAAGCAATCCAGCACAGCTCCTACCTACCTGGTCTATGATTTCAGCAAAAGGAGCAGGTCTGCTAATGTCAAGATCCAGAAAGAGTCTAAGGTACCTTTTGGACTGCAGTGATCAATAGAAGAGGAGAAACCATGCTCTTTATGATCCATGCCTACTTTTGCTGAATACATATTAACTAGTTTACACTCTCAAGTATTTTCTGGGATTTTTGTCTAAATCAACTCGCCAGCCACTCAAGACCCACCCATTCAGAAATCCACGTTGCTTCTGAAGAGCCGCCAAACTCACTGAGAGCAAGTATGCTTAAACTGACATCTCGAAAACAAAGGACCTGGGATAAAAAATAGACAAGAATTTTGGAGGGTTTCACCCCTACCTTCCAGCAATAGCTGCTCCTACTACTTCTGTTCCTTGCATCTTACACATTGTAATTCATATCTCAAAAATCTCCCTTTTCTCTTAATGTGGCTCTTTTACTCTCAGTTCTGTCTTTTGCATTTAATGCCTCTGACTTTATTCATGCCAGGTAAGATTGCTTATTTAAAATAACATTTTAAATATATGCATTAATGCTGTTTTAGGAACAGAATAGTCTCTACTTGGTCAAATTAGTGTATCTCTCATTTAATTACAACTCAAAAGGTTAGGAAGTTTCATCATGCACACATATTCTCTGGGAATTATCTGACTCTAAAATATAATTAATCATTCTCTGTCATGCTTTTATTATACCCACTGCTCTCTGGAGTCATTCCTTTATTTCTTCTTCATTCATATTCCTCTGACCTTCCTCTTCACTCTGTTACCACAGACCTCAGGTGAATTTTAGCCGACTGCTCAGAAATGAGTGGATATTGTTAAACCCATTTGTCAACCACATTATCAACTCACAAACATGAGATCTCTGCATATGTTTAGCATTTTCCATATATAGCAGTCCAAGTATTAACATGGATGGCATCTGTCAATGTTGACTAAAATTAAATTTCAGAACTACTGTAAATAATAAAGCAGTCATATAAAGATTATTTCTCTGGAGCATAAGCTACCAGTAAACATGATTTGCATATTGTGCTTACAGCTGTTTCAACATGAACTGTTTGCTGTGGTTCATTAAAGTGATTTGATTTGTCAGATTCCAGGATAGTCGCAAGTCTACGTATACCAGCTTGGATGAATGTGGTGACAATTCAGGTTTTCAGAACTGTGCATGCGTGTACTGGATTAGTGAGCTAAATTGAATAATAAAGGTTAAAAAGAAATCATTAATCACATGTTTCTGACGAGAGAAATGAAAGAGAGAGTACCTCTGAGAGACATTCCTAAGAAACACAGAACACAAATAGCAAAGCAATGTCCCCTGTGAAAAGAAAACCTCTTTTATAGACCCACATCTCACTTCCATTCAACACATTGCAATCTTTTCTATTGACTTACTGGAAGCTAAACTGGGACTTAGGCATGTAACTTGAATGATACTTCCATATAATATTCTTGATCCAGATAATAATACATCTAGGAAATGTTTTATTCTAAGTTATTGTAAATTGGCACAAATAATTTTTTCTCTCATGAACATCTTCTCTATTTCTTTCTCACATAACATCACAAGAGGCTAGATTTTCTCTTCTCTGTTTTCCCCCCTATACATGTAATCACAGCAGAGCAGCACAGAGCAGGCAGAAATTTGATTTCAGCTGTGGAGCTGTCGCTTCCCAAACAGAAAAACTGTAAGATGGTGCAAAGGCTGAAATAAAAGGAATCCTGTGCTGTGAAGACAGGTGAACACATAGATAAGACTCACCAAAGAACCACAGCACTCGTCTATATGATTAGGGCTGTATTTTAGAGTTCATCTATTCCAGAAAACAGCAACACTGAGAGAACCCTTGACATCACTTCGACATTTGGGGCTCATTTATGTTTATGCGAGACCCTCTGGGTGCGAGCCTGAGCCTGGTGGGGCTGGCTGTGAGCTTCATGCTGGACCCCAGGTGACCCCAGCTTCCCTGCATCACATTCCCCAGTACATAGAGTCCCAGTTCATACAGGAAACTTAAAAAGCAAGTGTGAGTAACTAGGATGACAAGAGCTGCTCTGTGTTTGGTTGTCCAGCCTTCCTTTTCACCACCTTGCTATCCCTTCCTGCTCTCAGCCATCATAAGAGGAAGATCTTAAGAGTGGCCCCAGATTTGCACTGTTTTTTCTCCATTTGCAGAGT
This sequence comes from Streptopelia decaocto, assembly GCF_964273445.1. Classification (NCBI taxonomy): domain Eukaryota; kingdom Metazoa; phylum Chordata; class Aves; order Columbiformes; family Columbidae; genus Streptopelia; species Streptopelia decaocto. The sequence goes on from NC_138662.1 coordinate 13,515,103, forward strand.
GCACATGTTATAGAGAGCAGCACAAAGGACAGGTACTGCCTGGCTTCTTGCTCTATTGCAGACAAAGCAATAGATGTGACACCCACTTGAACAGCTGCGTCCTGAACAAAAACATTCCGTTTTTGTCTTCTCTGCTTCTGCACCTCCTTGCTCTTCACAATCCTGAGGTAATTTTCAACATTATTGAAAGATATAAGATACCAAAGTCAGAAATAAGGATACCATAGTGTGGCACTAAACTTTTATAGCATTCGGACATCACAGCTTTTAGAGTTGTATTTTCCAGCCAGGAGCCACTTCACTGGATTAGAAATGGGTGTGATTTCAGGGCCTCTGCAATAATCCTGGTTAACCAGTGCTAACCTGTGAACTTTTGTGGTTAGCAAACACATGTCATTTGACTCCTAAATCTGCAGTCCAAAGAAAATGGAGATGTTTCACTGCTCACCGAATACTACAGGAATTCAAATCCTACATTTGCCATAGTAATCAAAGCTTTAACAAAAATACATATGGAATAACTGTACATTGAGTGCACGTCCAAGGAAAGCTCTCCACAGAGTATTCTGCAGCAAGAGTCTGTCACAGAAAGAACAAACATGCAAAATACTTCAGCAGAAGAAATTCTCTTGCTAGTCACAGACAGATAGATTTGCTTCCAGGAAAGCTTGTCCACTCTCGAATAGTCTGCTAAAGAAATGTAATGCTTCAAGAATGATGGAATAGGGAGAAGGAGAGAGAAAAAAATAGATTCTTCTGTTTCCCAGCCAATTCTGAGATTGAGAAGGAAATTGGTTTAGGTCAAAACATATATGCTTTTGCAACAACAAGAAAGCCTCCGCATTTAGAATAAGCACAATGTAAAATGCTTCATTTAACCTAAAATAAAGTATTTTATTATGTTTTTGGTTTATTTAACTCCTCAACAAAATATTGTTTCCTTTTTTAGTATGTAGAGGGTTTTTTTTTTTAAACTGAAAAATGCTGATTTGAAGCAAAAAGCTAAGAAGTTGGATCATTAAAGCACTTGAAATGAAATGGTTTGGCATTTCCCATGAAATGGTTTTGAATTCTCTCCTGTTCCTATATTTTTCATCAGGAGCTATTTATAGGATTTGACCCAAATTCCTTTCTCCTCAGCTAGCTCCTATTTTTCAACTAATTTATCAGTTGTCCAGTCAAGCAGTCCCCAGATCCAAAGGTAGCATCAGTTTAGTTGCCTAAAGAAAGCAGTAAGAAAAAGACTCTCAAAAACTCATACAGGGATAAGAATGGGAAGAGAAACCCTTCCTTACTGTACTTCTATTTTTCAAAACATTTCCTAAGAAGGAGCCTTCACAATAGACCAACTGTGTTTGAAATGCAGCTTCTCTTACTTGATGACATGTTCCTTACTCCATGTCAGCCTGCAGGTACAGTTTTTATGCCTCACCCATATGCTGAAGCCCAAGTATTTGTTATGAAATCACACTAGAGCTCATGCTCTGCATCCTCTAGGCCCCAACAGTGGGATCTACACCTGTGCGTCCTCCTTTGAATACATGCAACTAATTCCCATGAATTTCTGTGCATTTAAACAGTGACTGGGTGAAGACTTGGGCAGGAACAATCATATTTCTATGGCAAATGAAACAGGCTTTTGGAGTATGAGAGCCACCAGGTTTTCTCCTAGCAGATATGTCAATTGAACCAGATATTCCAAGTGTAATCTGGATTTTGCCGAGAAGCTGCATTAAGAGCTGTAGAATAGCTACCAAGGTATGCTCGCTCCATTATTTTTTTTTACTGTTTTTTATCCTTACCATTTTTCCATACTTGTGTTCTGTTATGCTTTTCAATTTAAAGCAATTTGTTGGAGCCAAATTCTTGCCCAGATGCTGACAGCAGTCTAGAAGTCACCACAGAAACCACTTGTGGGTAACTGATAAACTGGCAGAAACAGCTTCTTTTATTTTAGCGAGCAGAAAGGTTTTGACATAGTTCAAATGATATAACCACATTTTCTTCTAGACGTAGAAAGACAGACCTGATTGAAGTCAAAATCAAAACACTCATTTACTTAAGAGGACCAGAAAGTTAAAAACCTGAAACCTCTGTAGCTTAAAAAAGAGAATCATAAGAGAGCCAGCTATCCCATTAGTTTACTGGATCTATCTGAAGAGTCTGGTCTGAGTAGCCTTTTTTAACACCCAATTTTTTTAGAAAATTGAAGGAAAGAAATGACCTGCAAAGAGAAAAAGCAAATGGATGATTTTTTTTTTTTTTTTTTAATAATTCTGGGGAGTGGAGGGGAAGGGGAAGTTATATTAGTTTTAGTTGCAAGTTACAAAAAATCATTGTAATTTCTACTAACTCAGTCCTTACCCTTTCATTAGCAAAGGCTGCTGTCTGCAGCAGATAACTAATAATGGCTTTGTGATGGCTGCAGCACACCCAAAGCCACCAAATGTCACACTGAGACCGTTTTTAGAATCACACAATGCACCTATTACCTTGTACTGTAACTGCAGTTCTGATTAAATAATGCAAACTGCCTCCAGAACAGTCTTTTTGAAAGCATTTGTTTATATACTGAAGTCATCAATGCTATATGAAATAACAAAAATTTAAAAGACAGGAAAGTATGAGCATTGGAAAATTCATAGACATTCACATTGTCAGTCAAGTCAATTATGGCAAGTAAGGAGAATAAGGAACTGTATATTACTCTACTGCAGGACAATATGCATAGGACCTTGATAGAGCACTAAATGCTGCAGATGGACAGCAACAAATCTTAGATATCTGAAACTGTCACAAAAGAGCCTGCTAACAGCACATGAGCAGGCTTGCAATGACCTCAGCACCATCACACACACTCTTATCTGCTAAATTGCTTTGTGGTAACCTTACCTCATGTCCTTGACCATCCTTTTAAAAGTATTTGTCTCTTGATTTCCAAAGAACTGACCGTCCTTTGGGGTTTCTGAATATCAGAAGGATATGTGGTTCTTTATTTATCTATTTCTTTATTAATTTTTACATTTATTAACTATTTCTGCTTTTTTCATTGTGGACACAGTCCATTCCTCCTTACTACTTACACAACTGAAGAGCCAAACCAACTTTGGCATACAATGTTCATTTATCTCATTAAAAGTCACAGCTTTAATTAGCCAATTGGTAGTTGGCAAACAAAAGAATTACCTGTGGCAGCACATGAAATGGGACAGTTTCAAAGGATGCTGTAGGAAAGCATCCTTTGAAAAAGAAAAAAAACACCAGTTTTTCAAAAAGCGAGGATTTGAAAAACAGTAGAAAACCTCAACACAAACCAGTCTTTTGTATGTAGGTACTTTACAATAACTACAGGACAGATGTTGATTTTTTAAATACACACTCAATATTCCTGCATGAAATAAATAGGATATCCTGGGTTTGGTGTACACCACTTCATGGTGGATGCTATTCACTGCCCCCCTGAATGCTCTTGTTTCTACTGGAAGGAAAATGGGCAAGTAAGCGTGGCCACACCAGAGGCCAGAGACAGTGAGCCCAGCCTGGAGCAGGGTGGCAAAAACACACCTCACATCTCCTGCCCTTAGGGAGTCCCCTCAAACCAGGCTGGTGCTGGTGGTAAGTCACCCACATTGGAGCCCCAGCTGTGCAGCAAATGGGGAAAAGGGCTCACACCAGGTAACTCAAGCTTGTAAAGTATTACTCAGGGGGGAAAGAGGCCTAAGGAATGTCTTTAAGACATACTTGCAAATCCGTGGAGAATATCCACTGTCCAAATGCACAACATGACTTTGGTCATTCTCACTCCTTCCTCTCCTTTCTATTATAAGTCTCCCTTCTGGTCTCTCTGCAGGTTTCTGTGATGGAAGTAACTGACTGTGATATTTGTCTCCATTTAGGCCTTTCCCCCCCTTTTTTTGCATGTTCTACCACCTCCTGCCTTTTGTATTTATACAGCAAACTTTTGGAAGCAGACACTTTCTCCTTTTTTGTCTGTACTGTCTTAAACCACGGTGACCCATCAGTGTTTGGTCTGTTGGCACAACAGTAATAGACTTGATAATTATTATTGGTCCATGCTATTAAAGTTACATCAGTGACATGAATGTGCAAAAACGTCAAGCTGCTGGAAGAATATCTGCAAATATCTTAGCAGATGTCATGTGTGTGAGAAGCTTAGGTAAGGAGCTAAACAGGTACAAATCTATTTAGAAAATGATGAAAATTCTCAGAATGGATGGAGTCAGTTGGCACAGCACAAAACGGAGGTATCGTGGTGCTAGATACTTACTTCACCTATCCTTGTTTTACATCAGGGGTCATACTCCATTACCTTTTGCTCCAAGCTCCAAGTCAAATTTGATTAGGGACTAATCTGATTCCACATAATGAGAATACTATTTAGGACGCATGCTTTAAATGTGGCTTTTAGTCCACAGTTTGTTAGGTTAATGAATTTAACAATTGAGATGATTTGTACGTTCCATGGATGATTTGGCATGGAAGGCATTTGTAAAATGTGCAAAATGTGTTAAAAATGGCATTTCAAGCAAAACAAGGAAATAATTAAGGCTGATGCCACCACTTGCATTTGTCCTTCACTGATACATGGTAGCTAACATTTTTCAGATGTTTCTAAAAGTACAGTTAGAAAACATGAAACAAGGAAGAATTTCTTGGACAGATAAAATGCAAGAAGAATATTTAAATGTTTAAATTTTTGAGCATATGTATTGAAGGACTTTGGTGCTATAACTTCTACACTTGCACAGTGCCACCAAATGAATATGAAACATCCCATGCTTGGAGTTCAGAGCATCTAAAACCATCACTCCCGCTTAGCTAGCCATCAGCAGATGTGGGTCAGATGCAGGACTTAAGCCCCACTCATTAAATGTCCTACTCCCAGCTCATTTCTGTGGGAAAGTCCCACCCAGGACCCTCTCTGAAAACATCCATCCACAGCCTTTCTTCCAAAACAGGGGCTCTGATCAGTCCTTTAGCTTCTAAAATGAAGTTGATGGTGCTGGAGCTTTTGTTTTCATTGCACAGAAGTTCTGTAGCTAAAGAACTCAACCAGCAAAGCAGAGACACAGATGTGCCCATCAGCCACCTCTGCTGGGCAGCCTGGTCATTGAGTGACAGCCAGAGTAACCCCATGCTGCTGAGAAGTAGAGATAACAAGAAAGCAGATAACTACCTTTGGAAAGGTAGAAGACCTGGATCCTGACCCCTGCTTCCAGAAGCATTGGCACATTTTATTCAGTCACTTGAGGCATGCTGTTAAACCAAAGCATTTAGGTATCGCCAGAAGTGGGTAGCTGGATGAGCTTTCAGAGTTGCAATTTCAGACACAGGAGTCTGAATTTTGCCCAAACCTTACAGTGATGCTCAAATCCTGTATTGGATTTGTCTTGCTCATTCCTGCTCCAGGACCTGAGAGCCAATTGCTTGTCAGAAGCACTGAAGCAGAGTGGTGGGAGGGCAGAGAAACTGTAATAGCACTACAAATCAGTAATGACTTTCCTTATATTACAAGTTTGTTGCAGCACAAAGCTCTGCAATAAGATGCTGCACATATTGTTCTTTTTTTATAATTTGGAGGCATGGGGACTCTCTTAGTGAAAAGAGCACTGGGAGATTTCATGCCAAGCCAAATATTCTAGGGGAAAGGAAGTTGGTATTTCCAAGGGCACCACCAGGGTTTTCTTGAAAGCAGCAGCAACAAGGCTATTTGAACAATGTCCTTACAACAAACAAACAAAAATCCACAAAACCAAAACATCTACCATGGTTACACTGCATGTCAAGGCTCACTCTGCTGTGTTTCTTTAGAGCTCTACTGCAAAGATCATCTCTCTGCTGGCATGACACAAATTCCCATGCTCCCCATGGTAACTTCAGGGAATGTGAAGTTCACTTTCCCTCTCCTTACTGAGTCGAAACCGAAACCAACATCTACAGGCAGAAGCGGTGGTGCTTCCAGAGAGAAAGGGTGACAAGTTCAAAAACACCTGTAAGGGGGAACCTCTTAATGAAGAGATGCCAATCAAAGCCTGGAAGGAGCTGCAAAAGGCAATGAGACTCCTTCTCTCTGGTTTTCACTCACAACGTGGCATATGCCACCCATGGTAACCTGCCTTCATTGAAACCCATTGCTTTTGCAGTAGTTTAAATTTAATTCACAATTACAGAAGATGTCAGATCAGCCCTCTGTGAGTTTTTGTGCTGCTATGAGTGCAAGTCAGCCCTACTCTACAAGGTGAAGAGGAGCAGCCCCCTGGCCATCACTTCTGGGTGCACCACAGGTTTGTTGGGTCCAAGTGGAAACACAGATACATGACTTCAAAGAGCTTTCAGTTCCAACACACAAAACCCAGAAAAGCTCAAAAGTATGCTGTTCTGAACCACTGCTGTGTCATTCTGTTTAAGGCAGAAGTATTACCTCTCACTTTGCTCTCCCGCTCAAGCCATATCTCTGTTAAGTGCGCAGGGTGTATCACAGCATTTGCCTTAGGGCAGAGACAGTAGTGACTACATTTCCCAGCTAATGAGCATCTGAGAAAAGGTTGTACAAGGAAGAGAAAAGGAAATAGCAGTAATGCTTTTAGTTAAATATCACTCATTTGATCAGTCTTATTCCAGCTTGATGTGAACATAAAAACATTAAGGTCCATGCTGTAACTTACTGAAGTTTGAGAAACAGACATGATCTGGGATGGATCATGCCATTCCCACTAGCAAAGCAGGATCTGTGACTTCTGAACAACCAACTCAAGCACCTGACAACTTAACAGACATTTTATAAAAGTACATTTATAATGGGGTACATCTTAACTGACACGACTTTACTCAGCTGATTTTCGCCAGCTGGGAATCTTGCCTTGGAATGATGACAGCAGGGCAGGCTCGAGGAACATAATCAGAAATAAACAGTTGGTGTAAGTTCTGCTCTTCTCTTGAAGTGCCTCACTTGAGTTTAATGGTGATTCTTTACAGCACAAAGTGCAATGCCACTCATAAAGTGGGAAAGCAAGCGAGCAGATGACAGAGGGAGAAAGAGTATGTTACAGAAACTACACTATTAATTCTCCCAACTTCTTTCCTTTGAGATACCTCCTTATGTTGATCTGATGATACCAGGATGCTATATAGTCCAGCATTTATAGAAATAAGCTGGCAGGACTACACTAATATTATCATTTAGGAGAATTTATCTGGTTGAGTTAGCTTTGGACACATGTGCATTCTGTTGAAAAAGTGCACAAGGGGATCTTCAACAAGAAATAATCATCACAACGCCGAAAGCAAGCCCTGTTGATTGCTGTATGCTGATCCCAACAACTATGTGCTTTGTGTGGATATTTAAACATATCTATTCCTCATATCTTCTTCACGGTTTGCTTAACACTGACCTTCTGATTTCAGCTACTCATAATAACCAGAAGTAATTTGCCAAAGGTAGCAACAGTAACAAGTAACAACTGTACTTAGGCTTAGCTCCCATATTGCCACAGTAATATAACCATATTAGCATCTGATGGCAGGGAAGATTTCAAGTCCCAACACAGCGAGATAAATGTTACTAAACGTTAGACTACTGTGAAAGATTCAACAAAACATAATTACTATGATTACAGGCTATAAATGTAACATTACAAAAAAGCTCACTTAATACAAAGGAGAGGAGGAACAAAAAATAGATTTCTGTCTAGAGGTCCCTTTTACCCTATTACAGAACATTTCAGCAGTCGATACAAAAAGCCAGACTGTTGTATCCAGAAAAGCAGAAAGAATTGGATTTTTCATTAAATCAGTGGGATCTCCTCACTTGCCTTCCTCCACCTGGTTCTGCTGGTTTTATTCTGTTAAGAGTTATTTTGACAGGCTGTGACCAACTTGTCACCCCACAAAGGCATTAAGACAACCTATCTTTCACTTGAGGAGTTTCACATGACCCACAGTGGCATACAGAAGGAACAGGACTTTAAAAGGGTCCAAAGCAAACATAGAAGTACTGCAACAACCACATGAATATAAACTTCATGAATATAAAATTTCTGTCACGTACTATATAGAAATATTCCTTTTTTTGGGAGATGCAGAGATGACTTTTATTAGATTTTCTGTAACCAGACCACTGGGCTGGCCCCACACTTACATCGCATACAGTGTGCTGTACATAATAATAGTGTGCATGCCTATATTCAGTGCCACTTTGGGATAGGATTCATCCCAGAATATACATATCTAATTCTGTTACTTGAGTGAGTATCCACTCTTCCTCTCTACAGTATCATCTATGTCAAGTTTATATTGCAGTTTTTAGCTCAATCATGAAAGAATTTTGGGGACATTTTGCCGTTTTGCATGAATCAGTGTTTACCAAAATCTCAAAAATGGCCAGCTATTCTTCTCCTGTTACTTTTTGCTGACATTTTCACTCTCTTTCCAATGGAAAAGGTATAAAAAGGCATAAAAAGGTATTTCTTACCAGCTGAGCAGCTTGTTAAAAATATTTTAATGAGTTGCAGTCAGCTCAGACTCCACTTTGGCCAGAATTAGAGGCATTACCCAGAAATTCCTTTCAAAGAAAAAATGATTGCCAGCATAATTTAAAGTTTTAACTAATGATTCTCTTGAATAACTTGCACACAGGTCACCATATTCTTGTTCTGGGTAACCTGTTATTTTTCTGCTCCAGGGAGGCTTTTCCTAGCTAGATCAATAATGTTCTGCCCTGCCATTTTGAGACACTGAAGCATGAAAAAAAAAGTTTTGAAAAACATTTTGAGTCCTTTTTAGTGCTTCAGAGAACTCGAATCTCTGTGTGTACTGTCAGAACATAGATCTGTTGTGCCATTCACTGACTGAACGCAAGCGGTTTGAATTTAGTCGTGATACATTAAAAGAGTGCATGTAAAGAATGTGGTATTACTGAAGAGAGAAGATTCATATAAACAATTGAGTCTGTTTTCTGTATCATGAAAGACAGAGGAGAATGATGGAATGGTTTTGAAGTCAGAGGCAATCTCAGGTACACTTAGGACAGGATGTGAGTTCATTTGAAACTCTGCTCTTGCTGGAGCCTTGATGGGAGCGAGGCACAGAGTGATGCTCTCAGAAGTGCTCACCTGCATATTTAGCTTTCTAAATAATGTAGGTAGTCTTAATTACCAGCATCAAAACAAAACACTGTATTTACATGCACTGAAGGCAAAATTTCTATTAAATTTCTGCCAGGTATTGAACAAAAGAGAAAAGCAGAAATGAAACCAGCATTTACTGTCTTTGCCTATAGTATGTTCTCCGAGGGTTATTTACACAGCATGAGGAATGTCCCAAAAAACAGCCTCATTAGTGGTCTCCCACCTCCTCTGGCTGCAATTTAAGAAAAGACTTCAATCGTGACATGATCACAAAGTGCTGGAGAACATAAAGCCAGAAGTTGTTCAGAAACTCACAGTATATTCATTAATGGCCCTGGGAGAGATGTGCATTCCTCCAGCAGCTTCTCAGGCAGATGTGTGTATTGATCTCTGCAAGCTGCCTCCTTCAGAGAGGCTGCACAGCAGTCCTGGTCACATCTTCCGGACGTCTCTTCTGGGAATAACTGCACTCCTAAGAGCAGGACATCTTGCTTTTACTCTCTTCCACTTTCAAACCCCTCCAGAATTCACTTTTTATGTCTGTGCTGAAAAACTAGTTACACCAGCTTCCATATCACCTTCCCACTCTTCTTTCCAAACTGGCAAGCCAGCGGAACCTCTATTTTTTCCCTAAATTATAGCCACTAACAGGAAAAGCAGACAGATGGCAATGGGTGTTGGACAGGGGGCCAGTTTTGTTGGGTTTTGGGGTAGCTGAATTCAGCAGTGCCATCACCTACTCCTTGGTTAATGAGGCACAAATATAATCTTGCTGGGCTTGTAGACTAGAAACTACTGCAGACAGGATTGTGTTGCCTCCACTGCTGTTCAGGTGATGGGCCTGTCTGCATCGTGGCTCTGCAGCCTTTGTTTTAGGCTTAATTATTTATCATTTTGCAACTCGGCCACAAGCACTGGGATGTAGCACAGTAGGAATCTTTTATATGTATGGAAGCATTTGAATTTCAGTTTTGCTTAGGATCACTTTACATGATTTGCCAGTCACTTAACATGACTAATGATCAAATGGGAGGTAAAAGTTTTCTGGTGAAAGTGATAAAAATCAAGGAAAGAAGCCTTCATAGTAATTCCAATTATTTTCCAAATTTGGTTCATAGGTGACAAATTAATGCTTAAGCATATTGGGGGAGTATGTGCCCTTTATTTAAACAGCAATAAAGATATCAATTAAAGGACAAATTAGTTATACCTTTTGACTTATGTGCAAAGAAGAAAATTGCTACAGTATTAAAGAGTTTTTAACTATTGGATAGTATGGTAATTAGGGAGCTGTCAGAGCTTGTTATGTTATCTTTCAGCAGTTGGTGTTCAAAATACTTCTTGCCACTCATGATCCGAGTGGGATGTTGTTAATATGCAGCTACAGTCTACAAGAGTTCAAAGGGTAGAATTTAATTACGATACTGTAAATTCTTAATTTTCAATTACTATGACACTAGGGAACTGCCCTTGAGAAAGGGCAGATAAAAGACATTTTGGCATTTACAAATGTATGAATAAATAAGAAGGCAAAGAGAAATAATATTTGCAGGATTGTTACATTTACAAGTTCTGTGGTTGCTTTTTTAATTTATTTTTGCTGTACTAGATTGCAAAACACTTTTCCCCTGTCAAGAGTTACAATGCATCATTTGCAGATGTTATTTCATGCCAAGCAGCAGTTTCAAGGCCATCAAAAATATTACTTTGATCTGCAGTGTATTGTAAGCCCATTCACAGCTGATGGCCACAAGAGTTACATACAGAAAATAGCTACCTACTCAAGGAAAAACCCTTATTTGGAATTAAATACCCAGGCACCTTGCAAGTCTCCTTTATTGTTGAATTCACATGATCACTTAGACCAGTGATACGCAAATATTTGGGAGGAGGCCTTTCTCTGCCTTCCAGTTTTATCACTGATCATCACTAACCTCACCACTAAATGCAGTAGTATAGAAATGATCTGGCTTCACCACCAGGCGAATTCCACCTGGAGGCTGCAAACCAAACTGGAAATGATGAATCAAAGTATCCTCCTTCCTTGCCAAAGCTCCATTACTAACTGCAGTTGACTGAATAAACCTAATCCTGACACACAAGAATACTTTTGTATGAAAGACCATATATTCATTAGATGGCACACAAGGGGGTCTCTGGAAGTCAGTATTAATAAGGAAAGCTGAGAAGTAGAGGAAGAAAGGTTGCCTAGATAAAATAGTATGTTAAACAGATGAGTAACTTTGGCCCCATGGGTACTTGAGTCCTGTTTAGGATGAAGAACACTAAACATTGGCCCCACGTAGCCACTTTCACAGGAGAGCTTTGTTCTCGTGCTACCCTTAGCAGCACAGCCTGTTATGTATCACCTACAAGTACACCAAGTGCATTTTGTCAACCTGGTTTTCTCTCTGCCATTTCCAGAAGTGCCAGAACAACTGTTGACCCCAGGGCAGCACAGCTCGACACAGGAACTCACGTACAGAACACTCCCTTGTGCCTGCGGCGAGGCGAGAAACGATGCTTCTCGCCCTCATCCGCATGCAGAGCTGCGCACAGCAAAGGGCTCGCTCACCACCTTTGCCTGCAGCAGCATGGTTTTCAGCTTCTCTTGTCCTAGGACTTATCAGACACAGTTCTGAAACAATTCTTAGCAGAAGGATAGCAAGCAAATCCTTCACATAAAAGGAAAATAGGAAACACTCCATGACCTCAGGACATGTCTTTTATCATTGAGAAGAACCAGTGACTTGCATTTTAGACTTACAGGCAAGTTACCGCAGCTTAACAAGTTACATCAGGCTAGCAGAGCCACACTGCCCATCTGGGTGCATGGTCTTTGCCTGCGGCGACTGCAAGCTAATGCAGCTTCTCTGACACCTTAGGGAAACGGCTCTTAGGAGAAGCTGCATTACCTTGTGTTCACCACAACAACTTCAGACCATTACAGAGGCTCAGCTGATCAGGCATGTTGTTACTACAACCTACTAATTTACAGGGGAGCATTCAGCAGATGCACCAGCCGCTGAACTTTTGTTTCAGTGGGAAAACTACACATCACCCACAGAACCCAACCTCCCAGATCTGCACTCCTGATATTTGTCAGTTCTGAATACCACAGCTACTAGTTTCACAGCTCCCAGTAAAACTGAGCAAGATCAAACTCACAGAAAACTCCGTGTTCCTCTCTGAAACTGCAGTGATTTTATTTTATGATGGTCTTCACGCCAAGTTTCACAAACAACCACTCTCTGAGGGACTGCAGCAGAAAACATATTTGTAGGTGTTTCCTACCAAACCTAGAAAATAAAAATGAATGCTCCAAGACCAAATATCTAAAGAAACCTTTCATTCGAGCTGAATAAATAGCTATAATTGAATCCCGTGACACAGACTGATGGTGGGGGAAGGGATAAATAGCCATAATCAAAAGTTTACGTAGCGTGAGACTCCACAGTGGGAAACTGTGCTATTAAAGTATATTTTCTGATGTATTTTAAAAACATTTATAATTTATATAAAAACACCAGGTGGTACCTTTAAAGTTATTTAGCATGAAAGTCCAATAAAAAGCTCCTTAGGTTTTAACAGCGTGATACAATAGCTCTCACAGTATGTACAGTTAGCCAACTCACATTCAGTAGTATAGGGAACAAAAGCAGAATACTTAGTGCTATCTGTCAAACCAAGAAAAAGTCACTTCACCACTTACCGTGATTTACATGCACAGCAAGTCAGTCCAAAATGTAGGTGCCTTATCCAAGAAGGGAGAGGAAGCTCAAAAGGTCAGAAACACCATCACAAGCACTACATATAAAACAGTTTCAGCAGGTTTTCCTGGATACAAGATGCTGAAGGAAATCCCAACTGAAGCATGTCCTTCAAGTAACACACATGTAGCACTATCCTAATTTGCTCAGTTATTCAGCAGTGAAGAACGTGTCAGCTTGTCAATAAGGCAATCAGCATGAGACCCCAACAAAAAGGAGGAGGAAAACAACCTGTTTTCAAGTTGTAGGTGCACAGGAATAATTTATTTGGGGTCTTCAGTTTCCGATTCTGAGCTCCAAACCTCTAGCCTCAGGTCCCACTATATAATCTCTCACTACAAGTCTGTGGGAGTCTATACAGCCAAGGGCAGATTTCACCTCTGTGCCTGTGATTAACGATTTGAGGAGGTAAGAGCAGCAAAGAAAATAGAAACAAAAGCTTATTTTTATGTAGGACAGCTGTTTTTTTTTGCTCTGGGCCACTCCGCACCACGGCTCTAATGGTGACATGGACCAGCTTTGAAAAGGCATACAGCAAAAATAGATCATTATTACATTGGTATCCATGGTGCAGGCAAATCTACTTTTCATCAGTTGGTCTATTATCAGTCAAAACTGTTAGCAATAGCATTGACATGATCTAAGCCATTTTTCCACACTACAGCTTCCAAGAGCTGTATGTGGTGGAAGACCTGCATCTCCCAGAACTTGAGGAGGGGACATACTGTAACATTTTGCAATGACAAACCTGCAGGACTGTTGAAAACAGGTGGAAGAATAGCATCATACCAATGGAAAGGGTGTGCAGGATGTATGAACAAAGACCCTGGCGGTGCCACACATGCACAAACTCGTTTCACAGCCAGCCTGTCAGCCAGTGGCATCACAATACTAATTTGGTTTGTTTGATTTGTTCAGTATACAGAAACCAACTATAGTTGATAGGTTGAGAGGGGAGAATTTGTTTTTGCAAACTGAGAGCAATTTTCTTCTAGACTGACCCTCATTAACATAATCTAGAAGTGTTTCAAGGTGGTCTTTCAATAACGAAGTCTTAATAGATTATATTGTAGATCCCGCACTAATTCAGATAGGCATCATGCCTAGGCTGAGCAGAAACCTAACAGTTGCTGATAAACAACTGAGGCATGACCATCAGTTCATTCAGCTCAATTAATGGTGAGAGCTTGAGAGAGAGAGTAAATATAGCTTCATCTTGATAGGAAATTAACTACCACTATATATACTCAAAATGAAAAAAAAAAAATCGAAACAGAATAAACTTTTAAGCTGCAATAACACAACTCTGCTGTGATAATGGGAGAAATAAAGGCTGAACAATCTCATCTGCTCCCAGATCCAGAGCTGGGTTGGCCCACAATACAATCAAGCAACTTCAGTCATCTTCAAAAACCAAACTCCAGCCCTGGTGCCTGTATCACAGACTGAGTGGTGGCAGAAAACCAGCTGTTTGCCAGGCGCTACCACTGGGCAGATCCATTGAGAGCCCTTTGCCCAGCTGCAGATTGAACTTGCTCAAAGCAAAGTTCACTGGTCCTTGGTTTGCCTCAAGATCTCCCTGCTGAAGGACAGCAATCTGGAGAGCAGGCTTCACAGCTCACCCATGTGAATAATCCTCCAAAAGCAAGTGAGCAAAGCACAGAGTATACAAGGGAACTGGTGTCAGGTGAACAGCGTTTTGCCAGGACTGCATTTCTAATGTTTGGGCATTTGTGCTGACTGAGTCACTATGAAAAAGGCAAGTAATAACTTTGTAAGTTAATGTGTTCAAAGAGCAAATAGGTTTTTTTCATTTTCAATCCCAATATTGTACCCCTACTTCACTTCAGAGGTAGTACCAGAGGAGATAAGTGCATGATATTGTAAATGCACCAAAATGGAAATGTTTCTCTGTAATGGAATAGCTCATCACCTAGGCCAGCTTCCCCATTGATTTACATTCCATCCAGCCTCGGGAACACTGTAAGGGCTGTAAATCAGCGAAGAATAACATGCTTTGAGTCTAAATCTCCCCAGCCATACAGAAGTCATGTTAATATGTCGCTACAGCTGTACTGTACACGAAGCGACTGTCAGCTGGAGCTGTTACAATCAATGGTATTGAAAGAGAGAGCTGCAGTTAGCTACCGTATCGATCATGTTAAGGAGTGATAAACAATTACAACTATCAGCCCAGTATCATTGCACAGGACACTAAACGAAAGATTCCCATGTCTTACAGGTTGCATTTTTCATAGTTGATTATATCTTTGTTCAAATTACTGAGTTTTATAAAATCTATTTTTCAACTCTCCCTAAATGATAAAAGCACCAAGATCTGGAGTGCAAACATCCTTTAACCCAGTAAGGTGAAGCTGCACTCAGAGAAGTGGCTGTAAAAAATGCCTTGTCAAGTTAAAAATTTTCCCCATCTTTGAGCTAGATGCTGAGTTGTTATTTTCTTTAACCAATACCACGGTAGGCTTGACACTCATGCAAGCTCACACCTGGGGAAGTCTGGTAATAGAGGGGCAGAAACACAGTTCTAGGCACTTGGGAAACTACAGCCTGAGTTAATTTGACAAAGCCAGGACTGGAGGTGAAATGAGCTCACTTCCATGGACACACTTGGTACACAGCACTCCCAGAATAAAGCATGTTTCAAAGTTTTTTCCAAGTGATTTAATAAAGTTTCAAGTACCTCTAGGAAATGGACCCACTAAAAACATGTGCTTCATCTTCTCACAAACACACTCTCCATGCTAATTTACACCCTTCACCATTTAGGAATTTCCACATCTTATCAAAAGGCAGATGAAATCCGCTTCACTATAAAGATGAAAAATTCAACGTAGACTTGTGCTATTACAGGCTATATACCAATATATTTGAGGAGAGGAGAGATTTTCACCTGCTGCTTCCTTTAAGCTGCATGCTGTTTTGGCATTTCACATTATAAATGATAGCTCTGCAAATTCAGCTTGCCCAGTCCTGATATAAGAGACCACCAGTATCTTAACTGGTTAAGAAGATTGCTGTACAGGACCTGCTCTTTCTGATTTTCTGTACTGATGTTCAGTTCCTTATTCTGGATATATCTTTCAGACACTCCAGCTATGAGATACATTTTCCATTACATCTTTTGAGCCAGAACAATTACAGTAAAAATGGCTTTCTCCAGTTGATGCAAAACAGCCAAATCATCTTTTTTCAATGTAAAATTATCAGCTTCAGTAGCAAAGCAAGCAAGGGGACTGGTAAAGCACTGAAGGTGACAAATGTAGAAATAAAAATGGGTGCCACTGCCCCTCAAATTAGTTCTCCCACTACCAGCAGCCATTTATGGGTGTGCTCAAATCCTGTCCCTGGTTTAGTTTCATCTGCAAGGCTATGCAGTAAAATACTTTAAATTCACAAGATCTCTTCCCTTTTTGAGCCAAGCCCAGGGCAGCCAGGACCCTGACCCTTTTAATACTTTGCTTCATGAATGAAGTCAACTACCAGCATGTAGTGAATTTGCTTTCTAACCAAATCTCCAATCAGACCAAGAGCAAAACAAAGAAAACTCTGACCTGCAATGGCTGCCTGTTACTTTAATGATCTTTGTGAGGTCTCCTGTGCAAAAGCATGTCTGTGTTTCCTGAGAAGTTCTAAAGTAAGTACTTCTCCATCAGTAATTCCTTGCATGTGATTCATTAGAGCTACTGCTGCCAGGTGGGGGAAGATTGGGGTTTTTCAAAATGTAAGATCCCTTTCTTCCATAGTCATAATGGTATTGCTGGCTGCATAAAGGAATAGGAATCAGGCTTCTGAGGCTCTCGCATTTAAAAGTAGCCACGTAGCATGCATATTTGCCCATCAGGGGGTAGGCACTGTGTGGGAGCCTTGAGCACAAATCTTATTAAATAACCTGTGGGATGCATGTCAAAAGCCTGTGCACCTCTTTAAATAAACTAGCATGAACATTTATTTATCATTTTCTGTGTCAATCAGCTTGGGCATGGGAGGGACAACAATTAAATTGTTGGTTTCCACAATGCCTCACAGTACAGGAACACTTAACTAATAGGTCATTGTCTCCAGCACCTTTCTAGGCAGTTTTGGACAAAATTTGTTAGCCTTTTTACACTATTTTAAGGGTCTATCCACACAGGAATCAAATGCAAAGGTTAAAAAAGTCCAAAATCCCACTATACCACGGTGTAGAAACCAAAAAATAGGCAGCACTAACCCAAACAGAAACTGTTCCTGAAACACACTGGAAGGCAGGCTGATTTTCATGAACTCATTAAAAAAATTCCCAATCAGGTGTAAAATAGAAGATCCAAGGTTCAAATTATAAAGAAAGAAAAAGATTCTCCATCCTCACAGTTGATGGATGTTGTGATTTCCAGAGCTTTGAAAAAATAAAACTCCACACCCTTCCTCGCTCCCATTTTAAAATATTGCTTCTCAAGCAATCAAGAATACCTTCTGGAAGAGCCAAATCAAACTATATCTTGTCCTTGAGGATATTAGCTGAGAAACCATTTTTTCAAGCTACATTGTAAAGCACACATTGATCTGATGACAGCTTTTGAATCTTTAGATATAGAGTTGAACTTTGACCTTTTTTTCATAATGCCAGCACGCCTGTCTCTGTGAAAGCCCTCAGAGTCGTAATTCTTTTTGCCAAACAGAGAAATAAATCTATGAATAATTCTTTTGCCATTTCATCTCGCTACTCCCATTTCTCATGCAAGTTTGTAGGTCTGCTCCTGATTTTTTTCCTGCCATCCTAGAAGCTAGCACATGATTTTAAAGAAAGAGATAAAAGTAATTAGGCTTATGTTTTTTTTCAAGTTGCTGGATTTTTAATTTGTTTTTTAAGGGAAATTAAAACCTTCTTCTCCTTCTCTAATGTTTTCTTATCTTAGGACAATTGCCAGCATTTTCCTCACGCTTCAGTGTGGGCACATGGACTGATTCAATATTGCATGCAGAAATGAGGAAATTGAGAATGTATTGTCTAATAAAAACCTTACTTTAACTTACAAGATAGCAAGGGGTGGGATACTTAGGAAAAGAAAACAAAATTATTTGAGGATTGAACAAAGAAATTTCTTGTCCTGTACCCACCTGTGAGAACAAAGTCTGCTGTGAGCAACCCCACTTGCCAGGTCCATACAGATTCTGTCCTGCAAGTGAGGACTTCTCTATAGCTCCCTTACAGCTCTCAGCAGCTTTAACTAGCTGAGGTTTTGGTATCTAATGAAATCCAACAAGATCTTAAAAATAATAATTCACTACTGGGAAAACAGTTTGATGCCAGAGAGAAAGAGAAGATAAAATAACTCTTAAATATGTAGATAATTACCAAGGAATAGGAAACTCCATTGCTCAGTCCCTCCCATCAAAGTCTCCTGAAGTCAATGAGAAGACTTCAGGAGAAGTGTTTCCTCAGTCTTGCACCTCACAGGTAGATTCCACAGGACCTTACCAGTGAAATCCAGAAGAACTTCTCTGGAATCCGCACAGCATTGAGCAGTGTAAGTAAAAGAATATCTATGGCACAATTTCTCTTCAATACATCTCACATCTGTCAAATGTGCACTGCAATCAATACTTTTATGACTGTAGCTGCAAGTTGCTAAAGAAACACAGCAGCTATCTTTTAAACCGATATCAGCTAGATGTAATGGGATATCGGAATTAACGTTAGCTCAGTCAAGCATGACAGCTTGGCGTAATGACTAAGTGTCAGCTACTTTGAAAGTTTACATCTCTTTTAATTACCACGATTACCCAACTGACTGCTTTTCTGTTCCTGTGCCTCCTGGAGGCTACAAACGAGCAACAAACTGTAAGACATACATACATCAGCAAAGTTTTCCGCTGAATTGTAAGGATCAGATGTTGATCCTTATCAAAGTGCTGCCCCCTGCTAAGAGGCACATTGCAGAAAACCTTACCACTGCTTGGGAGGAGGAGATATATCCTATTCTTTTCTCTCAATATAACATTTTTTTGTAGGCAGTGGTAGTTGTGGAAACTTGGTAGATCAAGGAGTTTTCTTACTGCAAGGCCTCTTCTGTATCCCACCAAGTTCAGGGTAGTTGAAAGCCTGCTTGTTTTATTTTAATTAAGGATTCCCTGTTTTGTCTCCAGGCTAATACAGCTCTTCAAATCAAATCCTGTGGGTTGCATATTACGCACAAAAAATATTTTTTCCCCTGTGTCCATGCAGAGGCTGGAACCAAACCTAACTTCTAATGAGTTCTGTTTTCAGCTGAAACATCTTTCACTTTGTCAGCTCAAAACTACCAAAAGCAGAAAATCTGTATGAGGGAGTATCAGGTAAGCACATACTTACACAAAACACATTGATCAATCCTATAGCAGACCTGTACAAGACAAACAGGGACCACTGGGACTCACCGAGTGCTGTTTCCAGGGACGACTATGGGAAATCTCTGACTTGCGAGTGCTGAATTAGACCTTTTCTGAGACACAGCAGTTTGAAGTAGCTTTCAGTCAGGTAGGGATGTCTCTTCATCACCTCTCCTGTTCATAAATGAACTTTCGCTTTTCTAGCCTTCACCCTCTACTTCTCTGGATTGTCTCCCAAGGGTACTCCCCCTTAATACACTTTTGAAGCAAGCATTGCAAGAGCTATGAGGAGATGTTTGCATAATAAGAGTAATTATCATTGCATTTTAATGTATTGCAACACAGAGCCATGGTTCACTAGCTTTACTTTTGAGCAAGTGTTAAAATAGAGAGCTTTAGATCTATCATGAAATACATCTGTAACTAACCTTTGGTGCTGCGTGCCAGGATTTTCTCATACTAAACACTAATGAGGTGTGCTCTGGCCTGCCTGCTACAAGTGGATGAGGCTCTTCTAATGAGTCTATAGCTACAAAAAAAAAAGAAAATAACTATCAGGTCACTTTGGCCTCTTTTTATATACAGTGCCATCTAATAACTCTAATTGTGGCAGAACATTGCCTCCTAGAGATTGATACCAATACATTAAAAGAAAAAAATCAAATCAGAGTGTAGCAAAGGACAGGGGAGCTCAGAGAAAAAATAAGATTAGCCATAGATACAACCAACTATCAGAACCATAATGGTGTTTTAAATCCCATTACTTTCAATATATCTGACATAGTATACACAGATAGAAAGCAGTAAAATACCACATACAGGTTCATTATTTTTCTTGGTATACACCACTTGTATAGCTTTGCAAGAAAGGAAGGAAAGGGGATGCTTAGGGGATGGTGAAGGAACACGCACCCAACTTTTTTCTATGAGAAAAATCCCTATTGTGGACATGCACAGGAAGCCTCTCACAGAAGACGTGAAGCCACCAATAGCAACCCTCAGGTACTGCTGGCAGCTGTTCCAAAGCCTCTGAGCTTAGCCAAGCCCTGAAAACCATCTTCAGCCTTTCAAGGCCCAGAAAAGGCAGCTGAGCCTTGTTGTTAAATTGGCCAGGCAGAATATGTAAACTTCTGTTATCCCAAAAAGCCAGTTAAGAGGACTTAGAAGGCAAGTCTGGCTGGTCAGTAATAGAAAAGAGATTGGGAGCCTTGGCTTAGGAGGTAGGAGCAAGGTAGCTGGGATAATTACCAAGGTTGTGTGAGTACATGATGCTCTTTGGGTCTCAGTTAGGACCAGACAGGCAGGCAAGAGACGACACAGCAGGAGACTCTGGATGCAATGCTGTTAATTGGAGGCTGCAAATAAACCAAAGACTGAGCAGAGTTCTCCTCTACATTGCCTGGGCCCAGTGTGAACCGTGTTGCTTCTGCTGTGCTGGCTCGACCCCTCCAGCAATCCTGCTATTAGAAAGCAGAAACATTAGACACATCACTGTGACTCCTGCCTATGTCTGTGCTTTTGTTGAGAAACACCTTTTATGCATAAATAAGTAAGTGCACGGAATCTGGGATGGAAGTCTCCACGAGTGAGATGAAACTTTAAAACGAATCCTGTGAAAAACCCAAACTGGAAGCAGTTTAACTACTGGCATCAGAGTTGGCAGGGGCAGCTAATGGAGCAAGAGGGAGAAAATAAAGCACAATGCATAAATTGTGAGGCCTGGAGTCGGTCAGAGGAGAATGGGTAAGAAATCTCCTTTATTCTCACTCCCAGCAGTTGTGATTTCCCCTGCAGAAAGAAAGAGCTTTTCAAGTGAAGAAGCCATCAACGCAAGCCAGATTTTATGTTGGCTACAAAACAACTCTCCTATTAACCCTTCCTCCAAGAATCACCATCAGGTTCTTCCTGCACGATGCAACATCTCTCCCATTCCAGAAAGTCCCTTTATGAAAATTGCACTGTTGTTCAGTGGCATTTTCCAAGGCATGAGCCTGGCAGCTTCCATCGTTTCCCACAGGAGCCTCAATCTCACCCAGTCATTAATTTTCCTAAGAAAGCCTTCCTACTTCTTCATATCTCAAGGCAGCAGTGACTGCATGGCTACAACAAACCCTTAAAGAAAGGGGCTATACAACTCAGAAATGTTAAGTATTAGTAATGTATTAGAGAGCTAACGTGGTAGCTGTTCTTGCTGTTAAACACTTTCATTATACACTAATCTCACCATTCACATAATTCCTAGCATTTCCCCAAAGAAGCTGAGAATATTGCATCAGCCATATAAAGGGAATTGTTGCTTTTCCATTCTGATTCAACCCACAACTTCTAGCACTGCCTTATTAAAATAACTTATCCCGACTTTCACAGTATTCTGAAGGTGACAACATTTTTAGGCATAACATCCTTCTCCAACAGAGACTACAGTTACAGGAGCCTTTTAATGGCTTTTGCAAAGCAATAACTCTGCAACTTGAGGAAAAAAGAAAAAGAGAATGCTGCCTTTATTAAGGTCTTCTTTTTCATTAATGTTTGTAGTTTAGGCCCAGACAACATTCTGTGGATATTGATGGTAGAGAACTGGGTATTATGGCACTGAAACCATCCTCCCCTGGTGATTTATTTTACTGTAAATATCCTTCATTTACTTTCTGGAAGAATGAAAATAAAAAAAAAAAAAAAAAAGGAAAAAAAACCCACACATTTTGATGTATGATTTTTCTTTTCCACACTTAGGTGTAAGATGTCTCTGGCAAGGATAATCCATCAGTATTTAGAGACAGAATAAACTCTATCAGAAACCTAGATGTTTTTGCTTCAATGGGGAAATTCTACCAAGAGACACTTTGGAGCCCCATCCAAAAGAAAACTTCTAGAGATCAGAAAGAGATGTTTGTCTGAAAGTTCCAGTAGCAAAGCTACTCTTTTTGCAAACTGCAGGGACAATCACCATCATTCCCACCAGAGCTCACAAAGTTCCCCAGTGACCTCCCTTCACCTTCCTCAAGTGTTCCCACTATGATTTTATGTCGTTAAACTAGATCAAAGTTTTGAATCTCCTCACAAGTCATAAAAACATAAACACATTCACAATAAAAGCACTCACCAGCTACCTCAGAAATGGTCAATATCCAGCTCAAGGAGTTATTTTTCTCACATCCATAAAACTCTCTTCTTTGGTAGCCTGGGAGTATAATTTACAAAAAATTTCTGATTCAATTCCCTTTAACTTCAAGGTTTGTCCTTGACTTCCAGCAGGTAGATTTTCTTACAGTAATTTTCATACAATTTCAAATCACCAGCACACCTTCCAGAGCTGCTCAAGTACAACCCTTCTTTTGGCAAGAACCCTTCACAGGTGAGTTTAAATGTCTCAGGTGTCAACAAACAAGCTACAAAAGGGCATCCTACAGCCACTTAAGCAAGGACTCTTCATTTGTTTGTCTGTTTTTCAAATTAATATGGTATTTGCAGATACCAGCTGTATTCAGAACTGCTCCATGGATATTTTTATGAGCATTTGTTCAATAAATGCATTTTCCCCCAGTCCCAAGATGGGACTCAGCTCAAATATGTTTTTGGCAAAAATAGTTATAGCTGAACTTATGCTTTTAACAGAAAAGTACCAAGAATGTCGACACATCAAAGATCTCAATTTGAATTCAGGGAAGCTACCACTTTTTTCTCTGCTTTTTATGAAATAATTCCTTTGGAAATATATCCTAAGGAAACTTTTGTAGTATTGTGACTAAATTTTCTTACCATTAGTAATTACCTCATTGTAAGCAGGGAGTCTGGGGAGAGCAGTATCCACTTACCTTACATAAAGGCTGTTGGGGAATAACAGACATTGATGGGAGAAGACAGACATAACAGTGAAGCAGGATTATACTAAAAGGGACACATTATCTTCCCACTCATCCCAGCCACTGACAGAGCACATCCAGAGTACAGCCCCAGCTGCAGAAACACTCATCTGTCACAGACCCAGTCACCATGTGTATAATGGGTAGAAATCTCCATTTGCTCAGTTCTCAGCTGAGAGTGTCTGAGACCACAGAACAACTGGGGGCAGCTTGGAGCTGCCCTTTCAGATGCTATAATCAAAATCAAGGCTGGAGCAGAAGGGGTTTGTGAGTCTGAGACCCATAATCTGCTCCCTGCTACCCCTCCTCTGCACTGAGCTGATCTTGAATCCGGGCCAATATACACTGCGCTTAGAAGGGTGCTTGAAGTCGCTTAATTAGGGAGATACATTACAAAAGCTGCTCTCCTACAAAATAAATCATTTACTAGTATAAAGTACAGAAATAATTCAATCGGTTTTTACATTTCCATGTCCAACGCACTCTGTAGAGCTAAGGAGTACACTTATAGCTTCTTAAGAAGGAATAACAATGGAAATTATGAAAAAGGAGCCTGAGACACCAAAAATCCAGCAATTAAAAGTGCCTAATATCATATTCATGCTTTCATGTATCAGATGCTCCCAAACTGTTCTTGCCGCATGCCTGAATTCATTACAATGTGTAAAACTGTGAGTGATAGTCATGGTCTGAAGTTAAATTATCCCACATCAAAAATCAGTCTCTGCACTTCTACCTCAATCTCGTCATGCTGCTTGGCTCCAAAGTTGGCCAGTTCCCTTAATATAATCCTTATCTTTAATGCTTCCCTCCCTTCCCCCTCCCTCCACTTAAAAAAACGCTTTGTACTGCAAAATGTTGTAGCAAAGGATTTTAGGAGGAAGAGAAAACCCTTACTGCAGTAATCTGTCCTCATATCCAAGTGCCAATTTACAAACTCAAGGTGTCAAAAATCTCCCAAGTAGCATTTTCCTCCCATATGTTTTCAAATGTTCTCTCCCCAAAGGTGACCCTTCTGAGATGCCACATCCCTGGCATAAACATACCAGTATCAGACCCAGCTGCTCTGACACGACACTTTAATTAGCGGGGAGGTGAGGGAAGAGCAGGGCTGATTGCACAGTGGGATACGGTGCCAAAGTCTGTGCTCAAGAGGGACCCGGGATCTTTCTCATTTCAACTGATGCAAACAGAAAGCACCAGGATTCCCCTCAGACACTCTGGGAATGCCAACTGGCAGAAAGAGCTCATCTAGGCTAATTACTGAAAGAGCAGGACAAGGAAATGAGTCACAGCAACGGAAATTGCGGCAAACGATGGTTGTCCTTTCACCACATTAAAATCTGGCATTTCCTTTGGGAAAAAATGAAAACATTTTCCCTCCTTTACCATTAATAAAAATCGTGTCAGAAACACCAACACAGGCTTACAGAAATGTCACTAAGTTTTAGATATGTCGCTTTTATGGAAAGCTATTCGAACATACTAAATAATCTTTAATAAATGGGATGCTTTGCACTTGTTTTGTGTATGTGTGTGAATTGTTTAAAGATGAGAGGCTTTTAAAGCAACTTCTAGGTTCATTCCAGTCCTGTGATACCTCTTGAAAGTTCAGAGCAATGGCTTTGCATTCAAGTGCTGCATTACTGAGGAATGTGCATCAGCTGGAATATCAAAATGTTATCATATAGACATACGGACATTATCTGGAAATGAAGATCAAGTAAAAAAACTTCAACAAGTACGATAAATATTAGAGGAGAATATTGTTGTAAATGAACTGTCGAGTCAAACAGCATTATCACAGTGGAAAAAAAGGGTAGTTATTACTATTCCAAGAAAGAATAGGTGGAATTTCAAGGTATTTGGTGGGCTGAGATCCTTCCCATTGAATTCAATGGCAGACTTCAAGAGGAGCAAGCTTAGACCAACAAAATTATTACTTTGAAAAGCAGCAGATTTCCTGCCTTGAGAGTTAAAATATCAGAAGCTCCAAGGTATCGCTTTTCTGTGGAAATCCTTGAAAATGCAACTGCAGGATTGTGCTTTACCCTGCACATGTAAGGAATCTGCATCAATAAAAACAAGAGACCATTTCTGTGCCAAAATTAAGTTGTGAGATTTACCTATTTGCCAATGTCTGCTCCTGGAGGAAAGATGGGCTATGCAGTTTTAAAGTCCACTTCAAAATTGTGGCCCTTTGTAGAGAACACATAATTTAAGCACTTTGTTTGGGGACCCGAATGAATCATGAGTTTCCCCTCATGGTGGAAAGATATTAGCACCTCCTGAAGATGGTTCTGCTCATCAGAGATTGGGCTCAGCTCAGGTTCCTAACTCAAGGCGTTCAAACTGGAGGCCTCAAGTTTTGCATGGAAGTGTCTTATTCACAGGATATTTGACTGCGCTGACAAGGTGTGCTGACCAGTATTTAAAACAAAAAAAAAGAGAAAAAAAAAAAAAGAGAAAAAAAAAAAAAGGGGAGTTTTCACCAGGGGCAGGTAGTGCCCAGGAAAGTATTTTGATACATTTATAGCTGCAGGAAAAGGACAAGCTAAGAACCTAATAGGTGTCGTATGATTATACAGAGCAGATCAAGAGTCTATCATCTATCAGGTTGACTAATTGTTCCTCTATATGAGATAAATTTCTACTTGGATTAAAAAAGTAAAGTTTTTCAACAGAACTGTAGTAAGCCATTAAACCCCATAGTGTGTGAAGGTTTGAAATGTACCTAACACACAATATCAAGGGTATTTCAGGTCTCACTTCATGTCACATCAAGCCATTATTTTTTTTTTTATTGATGCATTAAATTCCTGAGTCGGGATGGCAGAAATTGCAGGGAGGTCTCCGAGGTGTATGTCTGGGTAAAACAGAGGTCCATGTCATGAGATATATATCAAGTGATAATGTGAATGACTGAAAAAGAGATGAGGTGGGGACCAAGGCTTCTCCGGTTGGGAAGTTATCGAACAGTTGGAGCCTAGAAGCAGATAGCTCAGTGGCAGCTGGCTGTCCCTAAATCCCTAAAAAATTAATCACTGCAGATAAATGCATAAAAAGACAATACCTCAATCTGTTTCCTACTGAAGCTGGTGGTAAAATTCCCATGTCTCGTTCCTACCCACCATCCAGTCTATGCTGTGAGGCCCAGATGTGCTCACAGCAGTCCTGAAGTCACCTTAGAATAAGCGTGCTGGCACTAGCGGATTTTCCCAGCAGTGCCTGTAGGGTAAAGCCACAGGACCCATGTCCCACTCTCCCCTCATTCCCTTTGCACCATGCAGAATGAGGTCCCGCTGTGTGAGCCTTTGCAATGTCAAACTTCCAGGTTTAGCCGGTCCCGTGGTGCAACCGAATGTGAGCACGAGCTGCTCACCTTGAGGAATTTGCTTCTATCCTTCCAGATAGAAAACCTGATTTATAGGGTGTACATCAAAGATGATGGAGTTGTAACTTCATAAAGAACATTCAGCCTTTCCTGGCATTCAACAAATTACATTTTCAGCCCTAAAACTCTGTTAATATGAACAAAATTACTTGTCTAAGCTGCTACTGTTTTCAGTAGGCGTTTTTAAGAAGAATTTCTTACAAACAATAAAAGAGTACTCCATGCTTTCAGAGCAGGTACATGTGTGAGCATCAAGAGTAGCCCTTGCAAATATGCCTTGGTTTAGAAACAGTAATTTATGAATATTTTTATAAATAAAACCATATTGTAAAAATGTTCATAAAAAATTAGCACCAGCAGGAAGCAGAATAGCCAAAAAAAAATCAGTTTACAAGTGTGATGGCATGACTATTCCCAGGAGACACTGAGCAATAGAACTAACTCTAGTTACAATAGCTCTCTCTGTGTTTTCAATGTCAGTATTGCACTCAGAAGAAAATTTCTACCTCCAGCACAACAGCAGATGCAAAAAGGGCTGATAATGAAGTGCAATTAGAAATCTTTATGCACGGGTAAAAGCATGTCTTGCAATCATGACATAAATATCGATCCTGCATGGAACTCTGGCAAATTCCCACTCTAGGCCTCATGTTTGCATCACAAAACTGATCTAAGTACCTTTACAGTCTAAATAGGACAATGCTATTTATTTTATGAAAAAAAACATTTAGCAACATGCAGGTATATGATTGTGTGCTGCCAGCAGCTGATACACCTCATGTGCAGGCATTCCTATGGTGTAGACTTCACACTTACTGTACCAGCTTTTTGGTTTTAAAGAAAGATTGTTGTAAAGACAAGACCTGACAACAGCACGGGCATCCACAGGACACAGCTCTGGGGCAAACTGGGATGGGATGATATAGCTGGTAGGGATATGCTGGAGGTTTTCCCAGCACCTGCTCCCCTACAATTTGCCCTAATCTCTCCATAAACCCACCATTTCCATTCTTCCCTGTCCCATTACATCAAAAAAAAAAATACATTGAGGAGAAAGAAGGTGTTCTGGATGTGCAGACAGGCTGGAAAGGAGGGAGCTGCCCAATAGTAGCAACATGCAGTTTGGAGGAATAAGTTATTTGGATACTTTTTCTCAAAGAAGAGTATTGTTAAGGAGATGAAAGTTTTTTTTTTTTTGTGCTGATAGGAGTGAAATGGGTTGAATTAAGTAAGTTTGAAAATAGCCACGATATTTACCAGATGAAAACCTGATTTCAGTATGGACAATTTTTCCTTGTACATGTAGCTGTGGTACCCAGAGCCTAATGATGTAAGGGAGGCTTTGCCACTGACTCAGCAGACCAGGGTTTCCCTCTGTGTATACAGCAGACCATAAACATTTCATAAATGATTGCAATCAAATCCAAATAAATATATTTAACAAACCAATCTTCTCAAGACTGATTCTGAAGAAGCTCTATAAAACGATACATGTGCGTATATATAAAATGTTACATTCATGTATACATTCATGTTTTAAATTACTGAATTCCCCAGATTGGTGCCTTCGATTTTAACCTAAGAGGCTGAATTTGTAGATTTCCTACAGATAGATGAATATTCGTCATCTGTCCCACTAACTTTTTTCTAATACATTGTTTCTCCTTTTGGCAAAGCTGCTAAGATTGGCATGTAATTTTTTTCTCCTGTTGTAAAACCAAATTTGTTTTGAATGACAAATAATTCATTACAGAATTCGTTTTTTACCTTTCCATGCCTGAGCCATCTTTTAAATGTTTTCAGGGCATTGTTCTAGCCAAAGTATCAAATCCACTCTTCTATTTATTCCACCATGCAGTTTTGTGTTTTGCTCTGGCAAGCTTCCAGCTGAATTAATTTGACATTCACTGATCAATCAAACTGTCTCATTACTACCTTCTGCCCGCCTTGTCATCATGGTCCACTGTTGACAAGAGTAAGAAATGAACATCCACAAGGTCACCTTCTGAAAATCATTTATTTAACTGTCGTAGACCTACTGCTAAGCCCTGGGGTTATCTGCAATTTCTCTGTATGTCTCTCCCTTTCTTTTTACATGTGTAGTGAATTATTTTACGTAGGTTCATGCAGTTCACAGATGGAGTGACTCCAGCAGAGTTATTTAAACAGTAGCCTCAGTAATTACACTAAGTGTTCATATAAGCAGGATTGTTTTATTTCAAAAACCACATGAATGACAGGCCAAGTGGATCATTCAGACAAAAGTATTCAGAAAGGGGTAGGGAGGAAAATTGACAAAACCTTCAGTGTGGTATTATTGATATTCATTACGCAAGTGTTCACAAGAAAGCCACTTTCCTCGTTAAAGAGTTAATTATTCTAATTAATTGCTACTTATAATTGCCAATTGATATGGTGAAATTTGCCAAAAAGACAGTAGCATTCCTCACCAGAACAGGTGCTCTGCCAGAGGATTTCCAACTTCTCTTTACATTTAACTGAAGCGAACTGACACCTGTAGCAATTGTTATGAAATTCTTACAGAATTAAAATCTATGTGTCCTATGCCAAAGTTAGAGCATTTAGGAGGAGATATCTGCTCTTCTGAAATTTTTTTGAGTTGACCCATAAGAAGAATGTAAGTTCTTTCTACACACTCCATGGTATTTCATCATGGAGCCATTCTAGTTCACAATTTACATTAATTATTAGTGCATTGGTATACATTACTAGAACGGAAACTGAAGTACTTAATATTCTCCCAAGACAAATATAGCTCAGTTTTGGTTATCTTTGGTTAACATATTCACAGATTAGAAACATTCTAACATTTGTTACCATCTAGGATCACAAATGATCCTTAGACACTATCAGGCTTCCAAGGCAGCACAATTAAACAAAAAATGCATCTGATATTCCAGACTCATTGTGTCTGAGAAACATATAGTATTTCTCAGGTTTTTTAGAAGATTTTGGCTGCTGTGGTGGAATAACAAGTATGATCCGATAGATAGGATTCATTTATTTCAGTGCATTGCCTCTTATGATAAAAGTTTATTTTATTTTTCTTAGACTTTTTAAAAAGTGAAACATCTAACAAATAACACACAGTAATGTCTATGTTGCCTATAATATCTTTTCCATTAATAAAACTTTTGTCTGTGTTACATATACATGTTGATTGGAACTTCACTCATAGCACAAAACACAATATTGCAGATGTGCAGATAATTAATCAATAATGACATGATCATGAGCAGAACACGGAAGCTCCATCACTGCCACAAACTCGGTAAAGATACTCTTATATACAAGAAATGGGGTGGTTGTTTCAACAAGTCAAAGTCGTAATACACCTTGGGACCAATTTATTACGTACTTAGAAACCAAAGGGTATCATTATCTTTAAGAGGAAAGCTCACTTTGCAATAAAACACAAACCATCAAACTGGAGATGGGAGAGTTAAAGGAGTTATTAAAAGGATAAGAAGTCGTTTGGCAGCAAGCCTTTTGGTGCCCTTCCTGAATGCCAAGGGGAATTAAGGGTTTACCACTTCAGTCCCAGAGGAAAAGGTGCTGACTTACAAGAATTTGTAGAAGCATATGGTTAGGTCTACATAAGGTGTATCTGAAGCAGAACTAATAATCTGCAAAACTATGAGACCAACAAAGACAAAGGTGAAAGAACAAGAAAAATCAGGTAGAAAAAGGGTAATTCTGTTAAGATTTACAATGCTGATAAGCATGTTATTAAGTCCTGAATAAATGCATTGAGGTACACACCTCTCTTGTTGCATGCAGGTGGGAATTTATTGTTTTCTTTGGCATTCAGTCTAATGCACATTGCAATACATATTTTCTGTGCTCCTGGATCTAAAAAGGGGTTAAAAAGTGTTATTTTAGAGAAAAAAGACTGTCTAACTTGAAATTAGCAATATATTTATTTGTTTAGTTTTCCACCTGATCACACAATCAAATGCAACCTGTCTTCCATGATCTATGTTTGCAAGTTTATAACAATTTCATAGTATCTGGCCCAAAATCAGCTGCTGAACTCATCATACTGCAGTGAGTCCATAGGACAAATCTATCAAAAGCAATATTAATGTCACAGGCTAAGCAAGGGCCACCTGTTAATTCCTTTCCACCACACTCACTCCCACACCACAACCGTCTAACTACTGTGTGCAACTACCAGGCAACAGGGGCGCTTCTGGGAAACAGAACTAACACAGTGAGGAAAAAAACCCCAGATCTCTAGACCCCATTTCTAATAACATTTAATGCCATTTTTAATCATAGTTTATGGTTTATGCAAGTTCGGAGGCTTGCAGCTTTTCTCCGCACAGATTCCTTGGGTTGTTGCCAGAATAGGAAAAGCTTGTGAGGACATGAGTCCCCCATGGGACATGGAAATAAACTTATGAATCACTTGCTAAAAATCAAAGAAAAGGGGTCATGGAATACTTAAAATAGGCTTACACATGAAAGAAAAGAGGGCTTGAGCATCTTAACAGTGCGTTGCATTATTTTCATGGTACCGTTCTCATTTTGGTTTTAAAATGCTATTAGTTTGGCTGGGCTTGGTTGTCATATCTTCTGATTTCGAGCAATGGGATAGGCACTTATTTACTTTGAAATATTGATCCAGGACCTTGCTCTGACTCCATGTACAACTCTACAGAAAGCTGCAGAAGACTCCTCCTAGCTTTGATACCCTGAAAAGACACCCCATTTCTAAATAAGTAGTCCTGGTGTTATGGAGGAGAAAATACTGATTTGCTCCAAGCAAGCTTTAATCAATGGTGCAAAGTGCTGTTAATAACACCATGGTGCACTTCCATGCAACATTACAATTTGCAGCCCTCCATTTCATAATTTTTGTTATGTATTCTCAGAGCTGCTGCCACTCGGGGCAGGTGATGCTGTTCAGGCAGCCAAAGGTGTTTCAAAGGCATGTTTGCCCTCCGTGAGGAAAAGTCTCTCCAGCCCTGGATTATAGGTTACAATCCTCTGGCTCTCAGCCTTGCACCCTGTGCACTAAGCGCAAACTCATTAATTCAAGCAGAAGTGCAAGAGTACAATCATGTTTCCACTCGGTGCCAAGAGAGATATTTGTTGTCATCAAGGGAATGCTTGAATTTTGTTTCCTACAGTTAAAGCTATAATAAACTGAGAATCCTTTTATTTTCCTTCTTATTTACAGTAGAGAGTAGCAAGACAGATGGTAAGAACCCATATAGTATAAAGAAAAGGGTAGCTTTAATTGGCATTTCTGTTAAAAGGATTACTGTTTGATAAGGGTTTGTATTTACCCCTGCTAAAGGAACAAAATTAGATCTTTGATGGAGGTTTAGAATTGTGACTGAAAAAAGTAAATATTTCATCCTTGAGATGGATTGTTTATTTACAGCTGGCTGTGTCGCATTAGTTTATCAATTACCTCTCAAAATGTGATTTACCTATCTGCAGAAAAAAAGCATTGTTTTTACTGTCTCTAATGATTATTTCTCACTGTTGTGCTTATTCCCAGCTGCAATAAAATAGTTCCAGTGACAGAAGTTTCAACGTGTTCTGCAAAAGTTTTACTGCTGTCAGCTGCAGTACACATCTCTCCATCTTCCATTTTGTGTGGTATTTCTTTTAGATTGCACTTGTCAGCATAATGATAAGAGAAGAAATGAATTTTTTTTTTCAACAGATCAATCTATATGTCTTTAAAAATTTATATATTTATATTAAAAAGTAAACAAGTAAGAAACTGCCAAGACCACTGAATTTGTCTTTCTGAGATTGAAGACAACCTGTCATCCAAGGCCCATGTAAGAAAATCTACAAAACATGCATTAGACATGCAGTAGGGTGCAAAACAGACCCCAAACTGTTTCTATCACTGAAATCTTTAAGGATACAGCAATCTCACAGCAGCAACTGATCTTGCACAAATCTCTTATTTTACCCAAAATCTTTCCTTCATGTGATTCTAGGAGGATCAAATCTGACCCCGATTTACCGTATTTCCTTCCATTTGCTCTCTAGAGCCCTAAACCACCATGCCACAGTTTTAACATCATCTCAATAAGCAACCAGACATACTGAAGGACACATTTTCTCACCTACCTATGTTAAGATAAAATATATTTTATGGCATTTCCTCCATTCTCCTTGATTGCTGACAACCCCATCCCCAAGAAGGCAAAGGCTGACTTTCACCCTTTCTGCTGTGTTGACAGCAGGTTGTAATTTAATTTGTTTGCCTGTTGAGCTATAGGGAAAGAGCTGAGATATGTCTATTCTAAATGAGCTCAAGAATATTAGGAATCAATGTACTAATGCAACAAGAGTGACAGCTTTCTATAAAGGGAAGAGTGAGCAAGATCTGGCTCTTATCAGTGCTTCTGAAAAAGCCAAATGGAGCCAAATTTTTCACTGCGTGGCTCCTGGATGGAGTAAGCTTTTGCCTTTACCTAGTTTACCTGTTCTATCTGTTTCTGCAGGAAATAACAACTTGGCATAAAGTCAAATGCCAATAAGATTTCTGAAAGTGTGACTATTTCTGTAACTTTTCAAGTGCAGTGCTTTCTATATGGGAAGAATCTTTTGCAGTCTTCCTTATCTTCTTTTGCTGCATACTGTTCGAGTGTTGGTAAATTAAGTCCTTGATACGGCAAAGATTGTAAGCATGTGATTAACACTAAAATGGCCTGTCAGCAGTCTCAAAGTGGATTTCATCATGGGACTACTGAGCTACTTAATGTTCAGCATGAATTAAATGGTCTGCCAATTAGAAGGTCTGTTTGCCATGTTGTGCCTACATTACCACTGTAAGTGAAACTACCAGAGTCTATAAAACACCTTGTAGTCCATTTCTTCTGAATGAAAGGAGCTATGCAGAGTAAATTGCAGTTTCTGAAACGCAAACACCCACCTGAGATGATTACCAAAAAAATTATAGGAAAATGGTTGTAGATTTATTTCTGTTTCACTTCGGTATTGCAAAATTCAATGTATTGTCCTTGTATCAGACAATTCCATCATGATAATTTTCACGTTTCACAATCACCATTTACAAGCAAAATGTCAAAATAACAGGAAGCATCAGAGGTATCATTTGTCTATCGGTAAGTTGCATCTATTAATAACGAAATCTAAAATACAGCTCCAATATTTTGTGTCAGAAATCAAAGTAAGAAAACTTTCAAATACGTATATTCCTACTTTGTGAGAAACCTGCTTCAGATTAATTTTAGAACATATTAGCTGTGCATTAGAAGAAAGAGATGCAATAAATATGCGTATGCTAATATGGTCTTCAATACCACATTTCAAGGAGCAAAAAAAAAGTGTGTCAAACTCTTCCATCTTTTTTGGCTGGCCTACAAGGAAATAACATTAGTAAGTGGCATAAAATCATTCCATTTTGAGCAGTAACCTGACCCCTTGTTTTCAATTGTGTCAGAACTGAGAGCTCAAAGGGACTATGGGAAAAGATGGCACCCTAGAGACAGACAGATCACACATTTTTTCTATCAATCAAACAGTCTGTGCTCAGGTGGACTGAACTGAAGTACGTGGCTTGAATTAGAATTGCTGACATAAATTTGCCTTTACTGTTTGATATACCAACTACACTTTCATGCAAGAATTAAGAATTTTTCACTGATGTGGTGAATGTGATACCTTGTTCTTTGTATCACCCAAAATGCCTTTGAATTAAGCAGAAAAATCTTACTCATAACTTGCAGACTGGTTACTGATGTGCTCTAAGGTATTCTGAGGTGGCACTGACCACCATATACAACCCATAGTGTATTGTAACCTTGCTAAGAAATAAATGCAGGTGGAGTTGTTCATGTGCATTAAGATCCTGGGCAGTCCAGACTAACGTGCCACAATTAGATAGTCCAATCGCAAAATCAACACTTCAAATGCGGCTGCAGATGGAGAGAGAAATTGAGGGTTATGGGCAAGTGGAAGAAGATATTTATGGCTAATAGTTGAAAATAGAGTTATTGCAGTAGAGATACACAAACAGGTCTTCCAGATGTTTAGGGCTGCAAAGAGGGGGAAATTCAAACAGCAGCAGCTGTGGGTTTGTATGGGAACTGAGATGAAGTTTCTGGTAAAATAAAAGGATGAGTCCATGACAGAGGTATGCAAACCTTAATTTGCTGGAAAGTTTCCAAGACAGCTACTTGATATTCAGTGTTTTGGGCTGTAATGTTTGATCCATTTCCCTGAGCATTAAATTGGATATAGATAAAATGAGATTATATTTGTGCAGTGGCATGACTGATGATAAATAGGTGGGAATTTTTCATTAATTTCTCCTTTTGATTATGTATAATCAAGAATATATTTGTGTAAGATAAAGATAGATAAATACTTAAAAATCTTTGCACCTGGTCCGTGGGAGCATTGCAAACTGGTAAATATCATTTAGTGATATTTAACAAACCAGCCAGATTTTGACAAAAATAAACAGCGATAGTGTGAAAGAAAGCAAGCATTTTCATTAAACAACATCTTCTGAAATAAGTTATATTTAACTTCCTTAAAATGGCAAAAAACTCCAGTACCTTGGCACACAAACGGTGGTGTTTTGCTTGACACACTATATAGATTGTGTCTCATGCAAGGAAGAAAACTTTGGTTCTTCATTTAAGAATTATAAACGATTTAGCGTGATTTTTTAAAAATATATAAATACATGTATAACAGACATGTTTATATCTATTTGTGATTGTATAAATATATATTTAAAAGCTTCAATACACACATTTCAAATGTGCATATATATATATATGGATAAGCTTGACTTTCAGGCCTATTCCCTAGCTACCACAGAAGAGGAATCCTGCTACGTTTTCAAAGTTGGTCCTCTCATCACAAGCTTTTTCCCTTGAAGTCTTGTAAAAAGTGAGAAAAGAAGTTTCAAAATAGTGGGACTAGGTTTTCAATATTTAGGTGGGGAAAATCAGCATATAACTGTGCTTGCTACAATATATAATGTCACAAACAGTTTGGTCAATGTATTTAAAGCCTTAAAAAACCAGCTTGACTACATGCCAATTCACACAAGCTGAAATTCAAGGTTCACTAAAGTTGAAGACTACATACCTATTGACTTGAACAGGGTTTTGCTGTCATCCAGTGTTGCTTTTACTGCCTTAGTGTTGCTGGCTTAGCTAGTGGCAAAACAATGTATATAACACATGCTGTAATATTAATTCTGAACGTCCTGATAATATTAACAGGTTGTATGAATGGTCTCCTATTTTTTTTCCATAAAACACATATAACAAAGAAGTAAGTTTCAGCAGTGATTGACAGCTGTCAAGTAACACACAGGGCAATTCAGCTACCCAGAATTGCTGCTGTTTATCTGGGCACCATAAAAATGTGTCGCAAAAGCTGATGTTTGAGAAAGGGTCTCCTGAAGCAAGATCCTAACAACTATTTTTTCATTTCACTTGCTTTTCTCTAGTTTCCACAGAGATGCTAACGTTAGAAAGGCAGTGCTGTTCTGATCTGAAATTTAAGTAAAGAAAATCTAATACTGGTGTAGAGTACTGGCTGGTTTTCTTAAGCTGAATCTTCATGCTAAGCAATCATTACCAGAGTTTTATGCACAAACACTAACTATGCTATGCAATGTTCTCACGACTCTTTCCTGAAATATTTAATAAGTTTGGACACAGTTCTATAAATATCTGACAATAATCAGCATTTCCCTAGCAAATCATTTCACAGTGGTAAATAATTTGTCATAAATAAAGCATCACATTTTTCTTCTTTGTGAATTACCCACAAGCAGGCTATCATTTAAGCAAGTATATTTGTTGTGCACAGTTATTTACCATATAATTTCTGTAAATAATTAGTGCTCTTCAGTTTATTTGTAAGTGATCATCTACAAGTTTACAGTGTCAGAAATTGAAGTGGAGTATGGTTAGCAGATGCTCAGCAGGGGTTAGATAATCCTCATGTCAGGGTTGTATGAATTCTGCTTTTTCACTGTTGCAAATTAAATATTTTTCTTTTCCCAAAATCCTGCCATCGTCCAACACACTTTGCTGTTTCCAGAAATGCTCTGTCTCTTTCTTGGAAAAAGTCCTCATCTGTGATCTTGGGCAAGTCCACCAGGAAATCACTTGCATATTTAGGTTCCTAAACACATTTAAACACTTGAGGCTTAGGGCAAGTCTGTACTATAGATAATATCCAACGCATTGATCCCTGAGCTGAGGCCAACCAGCAGAATTAACTCTGCTCTCAGCACCTGCTGACATGGCCAGGCTGCTCCTGGGACTGAGCCAGCTCACCGTGATGGGCCAGGAACACAGAGAGCTGTGCTGCTCCCTGACGGTCCCCGAAAGGCAGAGGGGACAGGGTTTCCTCCGGCACAAGGCAGCGGGCTGGAGCCCAGCAGAGGGGCGCTCAGACTGCGGGCTAATGGAAATCAAAGCATCACAAATTCCACTACATTCTATTATTTAACAAATGGTTCTATTAAGCTATTATAGTTATTTAATTTGACTATAAAATAAATAAAATATGTAAATATGTAAACCAAAGCAATATTTCAGCACAAAAGAGATTGTTTATGTTTAAGAGCCCCCTCAATTAACACTTTGAAACATCCATTTCAATATAATCTTTTCTTAAACAGATCAGGATTTCAACTAACCAAAACAAATATGACACTACCATGGTCAGTGCAGGAATGCAGATTTACTCCACTTGACTTCTTCCTAATAATTTGGAGCTGTCGAACATGACACTCTCACACTCTCCACTTGTCAAAACTCTTACCTAGAGAACATTTTGAGGACAAAAAAAGCAAAGAGAGGACTTCCA
This sequence comes from Streptopelia decaocto, assembly GCF_964273445.1. Classification (NCBI taxonomy): domain Eukaryota; kingdom Metazoa; phylum Chordata; class Aves; order Columbiformes; family Columbidae; genus Streptopelia; species Streptopelia decaocto. Next base: position 13,552,505 of record NC_138662.1, read on the forward strand.
GCCATGCCAAAACAAGTAGTAGTGTTGTGCAGCTGGGAAGACTGTGCTTAAAAGATTTCGCATTTGTTAGTCACATGTCAGACTTTCTAAGAAATGAGTAGTATAAAGTTATTTTGAGCAAATTGATTCTAATGATGCCACATGAAGTTGGTACCACAGTCTCAGACACAAAATTTTAAATGAACTAGAAGAAAAACATGTCATTACATATTTTTACACCCTCAAAATAACAAGATTAGTTGTCACTTCAGGTTTTTACAAGACCTTTCTTTTCTGCTTTATCATAACAGAGCAGCTAACAAAGGCAGCATGCTAAAATATCATTTTTGCATTTCCTACTTAACAAAAGCTCCTACTGCAATTTAGCCATAGGAAGTCATCCAAACTCCCTCAGTTCTCTGTTCTTGAGAAAGATGCCAAGGTCATAAGGTGCCAAAAGATACATTTACAAAATGCCTACAGAGGTTGTGCTCCTAGGGAATTGGATGCCTGGCTTAATTACTGGTCTTGAAAATCGCTATCTCTATCTCAAGATGCTTTTATAACCTTGAAAATTTGGCCTAAAACTACTCCTGAAAATGTGATTTAGAAACCTAATATACTGTTGGCATTTTATCTGGAATCTCACTACCAAAGAATGGGCACCTATTATTGAATAATTAAGGAAAAACATGAATTATTCAGGAGAGCTGTGTTTTCCTTCCCAAAGGAAGCTGTTCCGTCCCAAATCTGAGCCTGCAGACAAACAAGCCTGTGTCCTGCTGAGTTACAGCCACCCCAAGCTGTACGAGAGCAATTGCTGTAACTGTTCCACCTCCCTCTTGGCATCCAGCAACACATTCGCAGAGGCTGCTGCTCCCAAAGGGGCAGCTCAGGGACTTCTTGTAAGCAAGAGATGGGGTTTATATTCAGTTAAGCCCCCCCACTGGATGGACCTTTTTCTCCTCATTCTCCAGAGAGCCTACAGGGATTTGCAATCCTCTACCTGGCATTAAGTCAGCCCTGTAACAACCCAGCCTCTGCTGGAGAGCCTACCACCAACCCCTGCCTAGGATAGTATTTAACATCCATTCCAGCTGCAGCCCTTCTGCCTTGATATGCATTTAGTTTCTAAAAAATCAATCCAGCTGATGAGCAGATAAGCCTGGGCATGGACATTAGCCTCCTTGAGGTGACAGAAGCCACGTGAACTCCTACATAATGGACACTGTAGGAAAGTCACAAGTCATGCCCTCCTGCTGCTCGCATTGTCCTAACCTGAGCCGTGCCAGTTCTTGATCTAACAGCAAGAGAAACCACTTTCCCCACTCACCTCCTCTGGCAAAGGCAAACAAGAAGGTCCTAAAGCAGGCCTCGAAATAGGAGGGTTTTTTTCCTATTCTCACCTGCAAGCTTGATGAGTTGTGCTGATATCTAATTAATTAATTAAGGTTAGTTGAGGTCGGGGCCTGGAACCTGAGCAATTAAACTGTTTGGTCCCCTGCTAAAACAAACCATGTGCATGAGGCGAGCTGCCAAGTTCAGGATTTGTGAAATTTGACTCAGGAAAGGAGCTGCCATGCACCTACCACTCATGGGTGAGCTGCCAAGAACTGGCTCCAGCTGTGGGGCTGCACCGTGGCCAGAGATCGCTTGGAAGAGGAAGAAAAAGTCCTGCTAACTTTTGTTTTAAGGATGACTTTTCCTGTCCTTATCGTGAACTTGACTATCTGGTACTTTAATTTGAAAACCCTGCTCTTGAAATCGTGTGATTAGATACAATATCTCGCCTTTGACAAGAAAGCCTTTGTGGGTTCAAAGATGAGCTTGAAAATGAAAGCTGATTAAAGCCTGAAGGGTCAAAGCCAAGGATGGAAATAAAAGTTACCTGACACAGACTTCTTTTTAAAGATCACACACATTTAATCCTCTTGCACGATTTTTTTACTTACATAATTCAGCAGTGCAGAAGCAGAACATGTAGGTCACAGAAGGAGAAAAGTGACCTGGGCTGGGTGAGGCGAGGGAGCGAGGACTCTGCCATGGAGCTGCCTGCTGAAGCAAGCTGACCCCCCTCAGCCCTTGAGGCATTAATCACTACCTGGCCTGTTATAAATAAATAAACAGACATATCACTTCTGCTGTAAATAGCATAGAGCTACCAGCTGTGAAGACTGTACTCATCAGTTTAAAAATTCACAACATTCTATTGTGAGCAAGGTTTTGCAAAACTTCCTCATCCTATGCAGGCAAACGAAGATGAGCTGGAGAACGTTCTAAATACTGCTATAAACAGAAGATGCACATGCACTTCTCAGACATCATATGGTCACAGTGTTTCAAAGCCCGAAGCACTTGCATCTGGATAGGTCATGCTTATCATTGCTTGGATTTTCTGTTATTCCCACAAATCTCTGTACTTTGTACTTGTTGTTAATTAATCCAAACTTGTTGTTAAGTGATCTAGAAAGCTTTTAGAAATCAAAAAGAGAAAATATCTCAAAAGGTCTGTCCACCCCCACTTCCCAAAGCACTGGAGAATTGCTGAAGATAATCATGTAAGTGGCTAGAAAGGTTGTGCTCACAGGATTTCATTCCTATTGCTGTATTTCAGACTTTCTAAGATATAATAGGTTGGATGTACTTTAAGTAATTATAGTTGATATTTAATTAAAAATAGACTTAACAGAACATCCTCAGACACACAAATTTTAAATAAACTTTTTCAAATAAAAAACCAAGTTGTTGGCTCTAAAAGTTTGATGTGGCCCACTAACGTCTGCAGTGTCATACATTTTAACCAATGAATTATGCTCTTTATTGATCAGAAAAATAAAACCCAAACAAACAACATACCAACTAACCACAACAAACAAACCCAAATGAACATCAGGAAAAAATCCATGGGATTTTCATAAATAAAACAATTATTTAGAAAATGGTTCTGACCATTTTACAATGAGAAGATGGAGAGACTCAGTGAACCTGCAGCACCGAGGCCTGGCCACAGGGTCCCACCTTCTGGTGGGTCCCACCTTTGAGAAACATTTTTAGAAACAGAGACTTAATGCCTGCTATTTCACAGGCCTCCTTCACCTCCACCCTGGAACTGCTCTGTTAGGCAATGGTGCAGTCTGCCTTACTCCAGAACAGTCTGCATCAGGCAGAACGGAGGCAGAAAAAGCCTCCTGAAGACACAGGAGACACAGGGTTCTTCTGAAAGACCTTGTGAGGGCAGTTTTAAAGACAGAGGAAAGGAAATGTATTTATTTCTTGCTTAATTTGACAAACAATGAAAGCAATCTGATCATCAGGAAGCATTTTTTGAAGTAAAATCTGCTTTTGCATGAAATTCAGCTCTTGCGTCCCTGAAGACCATATCTAAGGTTCACATACTTTCTTCTGCAATGCAATTTCTTCAGGCCCATATCCTTCCTAATTTGACTTCCATTCCCCAGCTATTGATATACAGGGTATAACATGGAGACATAACAAGGTCATGGCCAGGTCTCTACATAAATACTGCTGGTGAGCTGCCTCCGTTGCTCGCTCAGGGAGCTCACAATGGATATGCAGTAAGCTGCGACTATAAAAACCTGCTGATCATCCTTCCTCTAGGTGAAATGATTCTAACAACTTTAAGTCAAGACAAAGAAGCCTATATAGAAAATCCATTAAACAGTCATACATACAGCTCCTTTTTGTATTCAAGCCCACTCAAGTTTTTACCCCTTGAGTACTGCACGATCTGTATGAGAGAGATGTAGAATCATAGAATGTCCTGAGTTGGAAGGGACCCACAAGGATCATTAAGCCCAACTCCTGCCCCTGCATATGACAAACCCAAATGTAGGTGAGAGCTTGAATGTTTTTTACCCTACAGTGCCTCTTGGGTCTCGCATAGCAGGAACTCACGTCCCTAATCCCTTCTTTACTCATCCTCTATACAGAAGAAGAGAGGCCTTGACACCAGAAAACACTTGAGAGGTTGTTTGATTTACTTAGGCACATGCTTGTAATCCCAAGTGAATAGCTGAGCAGAGCTAGGCTTAAGAATATATTTAAGTATGGGACCGGAATGAGTAAGAATGCAGCTGTAGCAAAACATGGTGAAAACATAGCTAAATCTATACGGCAGATACATGTTAGCAAAATAGTAAAGCAGGATGGTCAAGCTGTCATCTATACAGATGGTTTTCCTCAGCCAGAATTTTGCTGTATTCTGACACATAAAAAGTTAAAACACCTTGCTAAAGAATCCTCTGGTTTACAAGCCAAGCTATTGTGGAGAAGAATATAAATGTGTTGGCTGCTTCATTGACAGTCTATGCTTCAGATTTATTTTTTTTAAGTTATAACGTCTAAAGCCATATTTCCCTAGTGATAAAAATCCCGTTAGTAATCCTGACAAAATCCTAAAGGGCTAAAAAGCAATGAAGAGGATTTCTAATGGTAAGTTATAAATCCTTTTAGAGAATATCTTGGTATAAAATAATTCAGAGGAGGAAAAAAAAAAAAAATCTTAGGAATGAGGTAGTTCTACTTAAAAATCCTTAGACGAGATCAAGGGCACTTAGGAGGGCTGCCAGTTTCTGAAGGAAGGAGATGACACTGAGCAGAAGCTTTTGCTGGTCACTAGGCCAGTGAGGCACCAGGTACCTGAGACAGGATAAGGGAGAGATCATTTGTTCAGTGCTGTCTGTAATCCCAGCTTCCAGAAAATATATTGAGTCCTCCCCATTAGGTCAATAAGAAAATAAGTCGAGATCATGAGAATAAGTGATGTATGCAGCTGCGGTAAATGGGGTCGTCAGAGCAAACAGTGATGTTGAAATGGAAGCAAATAGCAGAGTGCAGTGCATTTGGCTGATTTCTCCTGTAACACGGGCAAGGCTTCCTTAAACCAATTTGTCTTGTACCATGGATGACTTCCACTTACTGCCCTACACAATATTCAAGACCTGATTTTCAGGCTTGATTTTTTTTCACACAGCTATTTGTGCCACATAAATGTCTGATTTGTAATTTTAATGATTGTTTTAGAATACTTATAATTTTTATCCATAATTTGGAAGCGAATGAATGCACATCTTCACAGTCAATGGTAGCATGCACATAGTGAAACTCGTAATTATGGAATACATTAATTTCTGCTGAAAAACAGAAGATGTGTAAGTTAAAACAAACAACACCAAATCTGAAATAACTTCAGTAAGCCTCAAACACTGCAAATATGTAGTTCATTATACAAATTATATGAACTAACAGCATATCTAATATTATTCCTCTGCTAGATTTATAATAGAACTGATTTTGTTGTGGAAACTGCTCATTGAACAAAATAAAGGACGGGGAGAATTAATTGGGGTCTTTGCACCTTGGGTCACCAAAGGAAGGACAAGAACCATGATTAATCATTTACTACATTTAACTACTAATATATCAAAAATGCTACATTCTTTAGTCACCTGGGTTTTAGCAGGGATGAAATCAATTGGATTTCACAGGAATCAATAAACCCGCTACATTTAAATAAATAACTACACATCTCCTGGAGATTTTTAAGCCTGTTTATAGCCTTCTAGAAAAGCAGTGCAACACTGCAACACTTGTTAAATTCTGCAGGCTGCAAAAAAATTATTACCATTCTTTATCAGCAACGATGGTACTGCTTTTTACACTGTGAGCAATTAGAAAGGAGAGCCCACCGCTGAAACACACATGACAAGAGGCTGGGAGATGTGGGGAAGTCTCCAGCGACAGGCTCAGAAAAATGACCTTGAAATATTGGAGAAATGGATTGAATTCAAGAAAATGAAACTCACCCAAGACAGGGGCAAAGTACTATGGTACAGAAGGCAAATCAGATGTGCTAACACAAGCTGGGCCACAGCTGACATTGGAGGTTCAGTGCCATGCAAACTGAAAACAAGGGGAGATTGTGGCAGGGTTTAGGGAGTTCTGCATGAGGGCAGGACCTGTGCGGACATTGCCAACCAGCGTGGGCTGCTCTGTGGATTGAGGTCCAAGGGCTGCTCTCCTCCTCCTGCTGCGTTCTGCCCTCCTTTACATGCAGAAGTTTTCCTTGTGTGCTGATAGCCCAAGCCCCCAGTTTGATTTAGCCTGCAATATTTTATTCAGTAGATTTGATTTTAACCTCTCAGCAAGGAGTTTTGGGATAGCTCCAACCTCTGTATGCGAATAACTTAATCCCTGAAAAACGTTTGCCTAACCCTAAATCTAATCTTAACCTGAAACATTCACTGTGCAAGCCGTAGAGCCCTTTCAAGGTGTAAAGCCACAGGCAAGACGTGTTACAGGCAGCAGTACGAAACTATACACATTGTGTGGCAAAGTGGTAGGTAAGAGGAGACCTCTGAGTGACCTTGCTATAGGACTCAGCCCAAGAGAAATTAAATCAAATGATCAAGGGGCTACTGCAATACTTCTCTGGGCCACCTGGTCAGTATCTACACAGCATGTTCACACTCCGCTCTACAGTGTCACAGATGGAGAAATATATGTAAAGAAGGGATTTTGATCTAAAAGCAAACCTCCATTTATCTTCTTTATAACTGCAGTAAGTCCTTATCAGGACATTCCTCATACAGCAATATCTGTCACAATGTTTTTTTTAGAAATGGTTTAGTCATACCTTTGTTAATTCAAAATGAGACTGTAATGGTATGGGAAATTAATACTGTTTCTCTGCTGTGTCACATAAAACTTGTTCCATATTCATGTAACAGCTTATTACTGAAATAATAAAATATGGACATGGAAAAGCCATTTGCTTCAGAAGTGCTGCGAACATTAAACCTTACAATAACTATACTGACTAGTAAAATATTGAGCAGCACTTATAAAAATCTTGTATGGGGCATCACAATCAGTTGCTGAAAAGGTTGCGTATTAAACAGAAACAATGTCTGGCAAAAGAAAAGTGCTTTGTGATGATGTGGAAAGACTTCTTAAGTGCTTATAAATAAAAGGTATTGCAGAAAACTAATTAATCACAGCAGGCACGTACTTAAGAAGTGGTTCAGGAATCACATATCTCAGAAGACATCTTAAGCAGGTAAAATCATTTATGTATGTCAGCCTTTTCTACCTCATCTGGGGAAGCTGGTCCTGCCAGAAGCCCTACCCAGGAGCAGTCACTCTGCCCAAAAAGCGATGACTTCAAGGGACTGTGAAGAGCAGCTCATAAGGCATCTCTGTCACTTTATTTGGCTTTGGATTAGGCCAGACTTTGGATCTTAACCACACATGATCCAGACACAGCTTTCCTCTTAATTTCTAGTTTACTCTTATCTGAAGATAAAGTTAATGAATCGGTAGTACACGAGGATAACTGCAGATTCATTGATTTGAACACACAGCAGAGAGGAACATGTGGAACAATTGGAATAAATTCGATTCTGAAAATCAAAACTTGGTTCACAGAAAATTGACAAAGGTCTCAATGCGTCTGAAAATGCTATCAGGCTGGGCCTATGAGGCTATTGAGATCTAACTTATAACACAGTGGAAACAGATGCATATTTATCACACAGACATATTTATAACCCAGACAGATCTAGTACACTCATCCAGCTATTATATGTAATCAAAAAAAGGGATTGCTTCAACCTGTACTTGAAATCTGACCTTAAATCATACATCTTATTATTCAGCTAGAATTTTACTAGAGTATCTATCTGTAAAGCATAGCTTCTTGTGAGATATGAAAATACTTTACAGGCAACAAGAAAATCTATTTGCAGGAGTTTGTATTGGAAGATGAGGGAGACTTGTGGTTGTTAGTTAATAAAGACTCAGGGGAAAACCATTCATAAATACATAGACTATTTCAAAGGATCCCATAACGAAGAGTCTGAGACATTTTAGCAAACCTCCAAACTACATTTTAAACTCTAAAGTTATGAAACAAATTGCTCCACATTGAGTCACTACTGAGAGGAAACTACCTTTAATGCCAGCGAAAGAGAAGTGTATTACGGAAATTCCTCACATCTGCAAAGTACCTTACTTAAATGATAATTATATTCTATAAAGTGCTTTTACTCTTAGTCACTATTTGCTTTATCTATTCTGACTCATATTAAGCTTACTGTCTCAGCTGCAGAGAATTTCATTATACCATTTGTTAAAGCATCTTTAATAGGCCAATTTCAGTATCTGTCTACTATATCCTACTAAATGGTTTTTATTTGCTAAACGATACAGTTTAGATGAAACACACTTCAACAAGAAACATGGTTGTACTACTACAGATGTCACACTAACAGCCAGGAGACTTTCTCTGAGATCACTGTGCCTACCAGAGAAGTGACAGCCTGCAACCAGTGAGCTCAATTTTGTATTCTTGTGCTGGTAAAATTTCTATTAAACTGCTTGGAACTAAACCCAAAATTTGACATTAAAACACAGTTTGTGGTTTATCCAGAAGAAATAAAAGTATTTATTTGATGTTTTAATTTGTAAACTCCAATCTACACACATAGATTAAAAAGTCAAATAAATACTTCAAGGACTTTATTGGCTATTCAGTTTCAGCCATGCTATTTGCAGAAATACATTGTACAGGAGTGAGACATTCAAACAAAAGAAATTTACCTTGCATTGTAAATAAAACAAGGAGTACAGCAAGTCTTGTCAATGCTGTTACCTGTTCTAATTCTCAGTAAGTCTATCCATCTACTTTTCAGTAATCAAGCCATCTGTATTCTCAAAATTACCTACTTTAGGCATCCTTGTAGAGAGCCAATCTAGTCCAATTCATGTATATCTGTAGATAACCAATACAATAGTATAAGTAAAAGCCCAAGCTTCAGCCCCCTTTTTTTTTCTTAATAGTATTTCTTCAATCTTGTATCCTGGCTTAGCCTGGACTAGACAGGTCTGCTACAGGCAGGCTCCAACCCTCCATGAACTGATCTTTATGTTCTATTTTGTTGATTCTCTAATGCTTTTGGTTCCTGCATCTATCTTCCTCTTCCTTCCTAAATACCTGATACTTTCACACAACTAAATCCAGGAATTTAGGGCCCTTTCAGTCTCTATTAGGTGAGAGAAAGAGAAATACCACTTCAGCTGACACCACTCAAGTGATGCTATCAGTTACGTTAACGTCTAGAAAGGGTATCTCCACTCAGAGCGGCCAACAAGGAAACACGCCTTGAATTCAGCAGTAACTTTCAAGCACTCACTACAGATAATTTGGGCAACCTGGTTGTTGATAATTTAATTCCCTAATTTGGCAGTACCCACTCCCTTGTATCCAAACAGACATCTCTCTCTCCACCTACAGGAGTCTTCACACAGGTCCAAAGCAGGAAATATGCTGGTGCATGAGCTGGTGAATGTTATTTCCTTACTTCTTTGAATTATTCTAACTTTTAGACATCCCAGATGGAGTCCTATGTCCTGATCACCATTACACATCACAGAAGTTTCCAACAATCAATATGTAAACACTGTAAATACAGAGCAGAATTTGGGGTTAAAAATCCATAGATTTTTCCTGAAAATCAGAGAAAAGCCTACAAAGCAATCTACATTTGCATGCTCTTCCATCTCTTGAATGACATTTGCTCAAGGTGAAAACCCTCAACAGCAGAAGACAACAGTTGCAGATAGAGTCAAAATATACATATTGCTGCTACAGCTTTTTGTGAGTGCACCTGAGAAGATCTGATAACCAGAGGTTAAGATTAAACACCCAGAGTGTCCCTCCAGCCTTTTCACCCCTCTGAGGGGAAAAGCAAGAAGTCCCTGAAGGTCTCTCTAAATAGGACTGAAGTGAAATCAGTGAAAGAAGCAGCTGGAGGAGCAGAGACACAATGAAACCCTGTAGCAGAGAAGCCCAGAAGCCTTGTGTCCATTAATGGGGATGGAAGTTCTGTAGGATTGCAGCTAATGCAAAAGGAAAGGTGGCTGCTCCCTGATAATCACCTGCCCCGGATTAATCACTGGAAAGCCAGCTCAGGTGAATGCCACACAGGGCTACAAGCACCTTGAATTTTATGCAGGTCTGCACAACCACCTCACAGGGTGAGGTCAGCAGCAGTTAACGACGGCAGCCCTGGATAGAAACAGCCAAAGCAGCAGGTGATCTGGAAAGCAGATACCTGCAATTAACTTCCCAGTGGACTTTGGTTTTGTGGTGGTTTTTTTTTTCCTCATTAATTAATTCCCTTAGGTAGCTAAAAGGACTATGAACTATGTGCCCAGTTTTAAGAAGTCAGGAAAAGCTTATTTTTTCTCCCCCCTAATGTTGCAGTGCATCACAGCATGTTTTGTAGTTGTTGGCCAAGGAATGACAGTGGCTTTTCATGAAGCACAGTGATTTCCTGACTTTTGATACTGAACTAAATTATTAGCCCTAATGATATCTTTGTACTGTTTCCTTCTGTATGCATTTTCTCTTTAATTAAAGTTGTTGGAGGTCATCACACAATGTTCAAATCTCTGCTGGGAAAACAGTCTTTCTCTGTTTTGGTGCAGATTGGGTCTATGAATCCCTATTCTCAGTGGATTAATGTTTTGTCAAAGGGCGGAACTATGAAATGGAGTTACGTTGCAAATGAGTACAGTTTTTCTCAGGTATCTTTGCAAAAATAACATACCCTCTTCATCGTTCAACCCAGCCAAACACTTAAGCACATGCTTATCTTTAATAGCTCCACTGAAATCAATGAAACAACTCACATGACAGCAAGATACTGATCAGGGGTTTACTCCAATGGCTGCTTTATGTCTTGCGATTAAAAATATTTTCTACTTGGGAGCTAGGAAGGCATTTGTTCAAGCCTGCTGTTTACTGGTTTCTTCTATGAATGTCCTCTTGATTACAACAGCATAAGCACCACAATCTCCATATGAAATATTTGGAAGATACATATTTTCTACGTATCCAAGCAGTGCTTTGCTTTTAAATTGAATGTGAATGCCAAGGCAACTTTATGCTCTTTTTATACTCAAACGCTCTGCCGCCACATGTCTATAATGTTCTCTGGCAGGTCTCACGAGTGCCAGCAGTACAAAGTACACCCGCTGTGGCCGTCTCAGAGTTTTCTTTTCAGTTTTTGTTGTGGTTGGAACACATTTTTCTGATTACTGCCTAGCATCCTACTGAACTGATCTCCTGGATTTTTAACTGCATCCACAGCTCTTATGCTAGCAACATAATCTCAGCAACATTTATTGTTCTCTTTATTTAGCTTCCGACTCCACCTCTTCATCAGATGTGTTCTTCCATTGTTAGGTCTGTTTTTCAGATAACAAGCTGCAAAAAAATAACACAACTAGGTTTTTGGTGTACATACAAAGGAAAAGGTCTCAGATTACAAAGGCTGTGCTAAAGAATGCTGGTTTTCCGCAACAATCTCTGCTGTCTCCATTATCACGAGCAGGAAGACAGAGAGCTGGAGCTCTGCCCTTCCCTGGCACTCTTGGGAACAAACCTGCTGGGCTTAACTTGGGCACCAGGTCAAGCTCAGGCTGCGCCGCTCCTTTGGCAGAGCTCCTCGGGGCTGAACTGCGTGACAGATGAGTCTGAAGTGACTAATTTTAACTACATGTTTTTATAATTCCAGCTAGTTTTCTATATTTTTATTACAAACTTGTCACTGAATTTCCCAGACAGGTTTAAGCCACCTGCAGGCTGCAAAACTGAAGAATAGCTTCTGTTTAGAAAATTACAATAAGAAAATCCAAGTATAAAGATTGGCTTCGTAGTAAGACTTTTGGATGTTATTTTGCTGCTCCGGAGTGAGGTAATCTGTCAAAACTCCTCCAGTAATCAAAAAGGAGGTTTGCTGTCTGTAACAAGAACATGCAAAACCTGATTCTATTCTTTGGTAGTGCTAGAGCAGGAGCCCAGCTTGAGTTTGGTGTGAATTCAGTTAGTCTTACGACACTGTAATATGCAACTCAAAAGAACTCATCAGCTTGATCTAATCTAAGCTTCTCTGCAGAAAACTCAAATAAGCTTGAATTCTTGGATTAGTCAATGTTTGCAGCCACTTGAATTACATTTCATATATACATAAAGTGAGCACATGAATCTCAGCAGTTAAGTGCTCTGCTGTCAATTTCCATTTTTTCTCCTTAAGAAAAGAAGACGACATTTAAAATCATCACTCCGAGAAGTAGTATCTGGCTGTGATCAGATACAATCAACTGAAAAAAAAAATACCCATATTTGCATCCATAATCTTTTTTATCTTGACACTGAAGGCTAATTGTCATATCAGTAAATGCAAAATGAAATATAGTATATGTGCCTGAAAGTACTGCATTTGCAAAACTGCTTAACAGCAGCTACTACTTGCTGTTTTGACAAAGATATACTCTTGTTGTCTGATAGCACATTTCTGTAGGAGATAATTTTGAGTAGTCCCTGTCAAATAAAGTTAGATTTAATGCAGCCACAATGCTAGTAATAAAGGGAAAGCATTGACATTTTCTTCTTTATAATTAGATGTTGCTACTGATACCCAGAGTGAAGATGCTGTTGTCCTGAATTGTGATTGTTGCTGGAATGCTCGTTGCATTTCTTGAAATGTGTTGTCCCTGCGGGTATGGAGCACAAGAGCACAAGTGTTGTACTTCTGATTGAACTGTCATAAATCTATCAGAATATGATGGAACTCCACCAGATGAACCCTACCTGAGCATACAGCAAATATATCCCTCGCTGCCACTGGTTATTTGTATTATATTTCACATTTCAGGAACAACAGTAATGTGTTATGCTTTAGGAAAGTGTATTTTAACAGCCTAAAAATTTACAGGGGCTGAGATTTGCTCTCATACAACACATATGCTCGGGTTTTGTTTTGTTTTTTACATATAATCATTTATCTGAATCAAATTATCAGCTGATGCAATGAAAAACAGACACATCATTACAGGTGTACCATGACAGCCAGGGTCTCTCTGTGTAATGGGCTGCAAGAACATAGCAAAAGGAAGGGTTGCTACCCAGCAACGCTCACTACTGGATTTAATTCAGAACAGAACCTGGAAAGAAGAAAAATAGGCACAGTTTACAGGTAGCGATAGCAGAAATCTGCGTTGCCCACCATCCCTAAGCATCTGACCATATCAAATTCTGCGGATACCAAAGAGGTGTGCCCTCGCTCCAGCCCGGCTCCCAGGAGACATGGGCATTCTCAGAGAGATGAAGGCTACTTGGACATTGCTGGGTCCAAAGTGTCTCCCAGAGAGGTCATTTAGCCCCAGGGACTCTTCTCATAAATTGAAAATAAGGAATAAGGATAGATACACAGCTGTTCTTGAGTGAAACCCTTGGAGCCTTTCCTGAGGCAGATACAACCTACAGGTTGGTTGATTGAAACAATTTGCAGTGTTACATTCAGCTTACGTGAATCCTATGTAAATAAAGCGAACGAGAGATGGAAACAAAGAGAGACGGAAACAGAGAATATAAAATGCAGCTATAAATATTATAAATCCTGCAGCAACCCAGAAGCCTCATTTTATGTCAAAAGCTAGAGAGATGGAACTGATTAGTTCTCGCTGAGGAAAGGATATTGATGTTTAATACTCTTTTGAGGCTGTTGAACTCAGTTACTGGATTCAAAGCAGGATACCTGATGGTACAGACCGGAGCATATAACTAAGTTTCCTTTCCTAACAACTGCGAGTCCACAAGAAAATGACCAGTTTCAGCTCAGAAATGAAGGTGCTCTTTTGCTGACTGAAAATCATTTATTTATGAAACAATTTTAAATTATCTGCTATTTGCAACACCAGGAAAAATCAGCACATTTCTTAAGCCAAACTACAGTTATCTCTCTCTGCAGTGATGTTTAGAGTGGCCCTACTGTTTGTCATCTTTTGGGTTGAATTTGTTTTGGTTTTGCAAATGACAACACATACTGTTAAGCAAGATTTAGCCCAAATAGATAACATTGCAAGTAAAGATGGTTGGGGTTTTGCCTGGAAAAAAATAAAAATCTCTGAAGGTGAAAAGAAAAAAAAAAATAATGAAAAATGAATGACCCCAAAAAAATGAAAAATTGAAAAGTGGATAGTTTATACAGAAAACAGCCTTTCTGGAGTGAAGTCCATACAGATTTTTGGTCAAAAGAGTTGTTTATTTTTGAACATTTGAATTTAACATTTGATATATTGAAAATGAAACTCTTTGATTTTTTTTTAATGTTGTTTCAAATTAAAATCTGGTTTAGTGATTCTAAAATAAATGGCAGATTTTTAATTTTTTTTTTTTTAAGTAGATTAAACACCTTAGAAACACAAAACATAATTTTCATTCAAACAAAATGCTTTAGGTAACCTAAACTTACACTTATTTCTTTTACTAGAAAACAATATTTTGCTCCAGAATGACTAAAATAAATAAATAAAAAACCCAAACCAAATGCCAAAACCCAAACAAAACACCAAACTTGAGCTAGTAAACAGACCTATCAATTATTTACACGCCCCTGTGCAGAGCTGTTTGCAAGCTCTCTACCACACTTTTTATTTACAGAATATGGTTTCTAGCAACCAGAAATCATATCTGTGTCTTGTTTTAAATAAGAGGACAAAGTGATTATAGAAATGACAACTGCTAAAGAATTGGCAAAATGCACCTGACATACAATGTTAAACTTTGGGAAACAGAAATGTAAACACTCGTAGTTACCAACAAAATGTTCTATTTCAGTATATTTGGGTTCTGCAATGCCCTACTAACTTCACCAGTATCTTACATGTATTTTTGCTAAAAGGTAGTGTATAAGCAGACTGTTTGACATAGGAAATAGTAGTACAAATATTTTCTGCTCATGGTTTTCAATCCTCCAAAGGGAAACTGACAATAATATAGCCTAATTACAACCCTGAATAAACCAGTTTTATTACCAAATGATCTACTTCAATTCTTTGTTTGCTCTTAAATGAAATTTAATACATGGTAAATTAACGCCATAACATTTGGAGTGACGGATTCTTATTCAGTCTGATTTGCCGTACCTGCAGGTACAGTTTCTCTCCCAGCATCGCAGGCAATGAAAAAGAACAGAGAATAGTAATGACAGACATTATATAGCACTGGGCTTGCCTTACAGCATAATCAGTTAGAAGCCTTCATACTTCAAAATGGGCTTTAAATACTTTTCAAAACTGAAATTTGACTGTATGAGTATGCACCAAGATCTATACCTCACTGGAGACAAAGAGGAGAACTGTAACAAGTCACCAAGTGCTACAGTGCCTGCTAACTCATGGTTTCTAGTTCATTATATCCTTATATTATGACACTGCTCTCCAGTACCAGGGCATAATTAGGCACGCGAGGTGCTATATTACCACATAATGAAGTCTAATTAAGATTCATTAACCTCTGACCTCCTTCACATATTTCATGGACAGTGAGCATCTCAGGGAGAAAGTTAAAAGGTGAGCTTAAATGAGCTCAGTTCAATGGTTGACATTTTGAGGAGTTAAAGATACCTTAGATGATAATTTACATCTGATGCATCAAAGCATGTTGACATACAGATTGATAAATGGAAACATTATATGAGATGGGTCATGCCAGCTGAACATTTAGAGTGATTTATGCTGAAACATTTGCTTTTTATATGTGTACCATTATTTTATGTTAACAATAAAGTGTTGTAAATGCTACATTAGTAATAAAATATGCACTAGATATGTGTTTTATCGGCTTTATTTGTGTATGAATAAATACCACCATATCCATGCAAAAATGATATGGAAATAATATACATAGACTAGGCATAATGACAACCTGTAACTATTTTAAGGTGAAATTAATGTTGAAATCCATGTATGGAAATCTGTACAAACTAAGATTCATGTAGGGTGATACCTCTCACTGGAGAAATGTGGTTTGTTTGTTTGTTTTTAAATGTGACAGTTATTAGGAAAGCAGAAGAGAGGATTACGTGTAAGGGACAACACTGAACTGATATATGCCAGTGCTTGGATATAGTTTAAACTTTTGATGGTCCATTGAGATTAATACAACCATCACTCTATGTGAGACACAGTGGCATAGCAATCACAGAAATGTTAGATAATTCCCAAGTACAATGATGCATTTATAGAAAACTCCAGAGCAGAGGTAATTTTCCTTTGTGATTATAGACTTTTTCCCCACACTGTGCAGCCACAAGCCATATGCTCCTAGCAAGTTTTCCTGGAAGATAAAGTATCCTGCTCTGCGACTATCACCCTCTGCATGTCTTGCACATGGACAGATGCCCCTGGGGAACATCACCGCTAATGCGCCTGTACAACAAAGATGCTCAGTGCACATGCAGTAGATCCAACACTTTCATACACAACTGAGTCTCCAGACATGCAAAGTAAATCCAAACATTCCATGAAGTCCAAGACTTGCTTTATGGGTTACTGATAAATACACAGTGCATGTATCGTATTGTCAAGATATAAAGGGTTATTTTGCCTTACTGCATACCTGCAGTGCCCTTGACACATGTCAGTAAGACACACAGGAGTTCTGGATAGAAAGACTACTATGTACCTATAAAAAATGTTTAGTATACAAGAAAATATTTACTTAGAAAAATTTACAGGATTGAAAAGGAAAACAAAGAGACAAAACTTCAGATACTTGGTACCTTGAAGTTTGACTTATGATGCATACAGGAGACAGGGTAGATAGTAGAATTTAGAAATTCATAGTATCAGCAGTTCCAAGTTAGCAGTGAGTTGCTGCTTACAGTGAGCAGCCTTACCTCACAATTAGCTGGCTCAGACATAGCCCAATGCTAATAATTTTTTCTAAGCTAGATAAGGAATCAGGATACATGGAATAAAGAAAAGCAGTGCAAGAGTGGAATTGTTGTGCAATTACCGCAGCACATTATGCTCTCGATATACTGAGTGCAAAGCTTCAGCTCTGATACAGGTTGTCAACAGTGCGTATCATCACAGCATCAAACATCCAGGGAGATATTGTGCTGTCTTGAAATTCAGCTGACTTTCTCCAGGATAATAATGCCCTGATGCTGTAGGGAAGCTCTATTTTGCTGATGAAAATAACGACCTTTGGAGGTGACAGAAGAGACACAGTTCTTCACCCTGTGCCAAGCAGAGCAGCATTCTCACATCAGTGGGTTTCCTAAGGCTCTGTCCACCCCCTCAGTGTAACCTTCACCATTACTTTCCTGTGCAAATTACAGTTACAGAAGGCAGCAGAAACAGCACGTACCTTTTATAATCAAAGATCTCAATAGTTAAAGAAAACTGTGTAAAAAACATTTCTTCAGTTCAGCAAGGACTAAGAGCCAATAAGGGAGAGGATGAAGCAGGGACAATGGCAATTAAAAGCAAAAGGGATTAAAGATATCCCCAAATGCCTCAAAAGTAGCAGAAAGAGAAGACCACTCGATTCTTAGTTAGTATTAGCCTCTTTACATGAAAACTAAGTCTAGACATATAAATGGTAGTATCCAGTATTTCTTTGTTATTCACAGCACACATGGTGATGTAAATTCGTGGAGGGAAGGGGATCATACACCACTTAGCAGATAACAATTACCCCACATATACATAGGCACACACACATTTATCTCAGACACACACAAACAAGCCTGCTGGCACATATAATGTACTCCACAAACCTAATTTGTTTTCACTTCATTATTTTTGAATACATAGGGAGAGTTCTGGGAATGCGTGATGTTGCTATGCCAAATCCTGCAGAAATACAAATCCTTTTGGTACTAAACAGGAGCCTTTATACCATTTTCATTCTAATTTTTCTACTATAGCACTGCCAAACACCATTTAGCTTTACTCAGAAAGTTGAAGCTTTTGTAGGCAAAGCCCCAGAATCACTTCTTTTATTTCTTTACTCCTGTGAGCAGCCACATAAATCCCAGATGTTCTCGATTCTGCATGAAGTAAATATTGAAATTGTACTAGAAGAAATTCAAATAGAATCGACAGAGATGTGAGCCCGAGATCCAGACTGTACTAAACTTGAAACAGTTCTATCAGTAATTGCCCACTCTGACAGTGCTGCATATCCTCTGTCTGCAGTCAGTATAGAGCGCCATACATCTTCCTAATCACCTTTCTTTCCAGTGACAAATATGAGCAAGTTAAAGCTAAGGTCAAATGAAAGTACTAAACACCTCCAATACATCAAGAAAGTTACCCTCACTCAAAATACAAAGCTCAATATTTGGCAAGCTTGAGTGATGCAAAGCATTTTGGGTAGGAGGTCTGTCAAAATACCAGTATGTGAACAGCCAGATGCGAATTGCCCTGGAAGCTTTGAAGCCTTGTTGGAAGCTGGAGAAGACACTGAAGTATCATCTGTGAAAGCAGCTATTAACACATCAGACTCAAACATGATATGAGACATTTGTTGCCATTACCATATAAAATTGGTCTTTTAAAAGGAAAGAGAAGCGCTGTCCCATAGTCCAGAGGGACTCTTCTTCCAACTAAACCCAGCAGAGAGGATCTCTCATGGCTTCGCGACTGCAAAGACGGCATGAAGGGTAATGTCCTACCTTGGGGCATCTGCCAGGACTCAGAGGCTTTCAAACCTGACACACCTGTAGATGTTCTCCACCTTCATCTGTTTATCCCCACCCCTCTCTCACTTATGCGCCAAGAGATCTGCAATTCCTGAAGAAAGCTGTAAAAAGCAGTGGTAGAGCACACCTCAGTCTTTTGGTTGTGATTCACAATGGAGCACAAGGGAGTTAAATGCTCATGTGCTGATGACCTGTGTGAGGTGGCTAACTCCTTTCTTTTGAAAGGACAAGGTTTAGAAACTTTCCCCAGGAAAAGATGACAAAGAAAGGAAGAGGGGGAAAAACAAATGAAACCAACCAAACAAAAAAACCTCACACCACATACACACATCATCAAAATAGTCCCAAACTTAATTCCATCTGTGCATCTCAACCAGATGACAGAATCACTTTAACTAGAAGAAAATAGGGTGGATGTAGAAAATACAACTTTTACCACGTACAGCAAGCACGAACAGGCACAGAGGTATCTGAACGAAAGTTCAAATCCAAACTTCTTGTGCTAGGCAGTGTGAGTAGTCAGTAATTATTTATAGCTACAGGCCAGTGCCTTCTGAGCATAGGAGAAGCACTAAGCAAGGTACCTTTCACCATGAAAGAGGCTCTGGGAATATTTCAGGAGGTTTGGGGAAGAATATCTGTTGAGGGGTCAGGGCTCAGGGCAGGAGGCTGCCTGGTAAAGTATGAATTATATTATTTTATTCTGCAACCCCAGAATGTTCCATTTCATCTGTCAGAGAGGCTGTCAGTCAGCTCTTTAAATACAGCCTGTATCTAGGTGCATTTGTATTATTGTACGAAGGAGAAATGCCTTTTCCTTTCCCCAAATGAACCTCTAAACTTACTGAATCCACAACATAGACTCTAAATTCTCACAGACACAAGGAAACTTTATCCAAAAGCAAGGGAAGAGCAGCTGCAAACCCAACAAAGCATTACAAAGACCAGAGCCACATTCTTGTTCCGAGCAGCTCTCGTGAGTGCTTGGGTTGGGGTTTTTGTGTGTGCTCTGACACTCCTCATCCTTCTCGTGGCCCATTGCCCCTTCAGGGGCTTTTCAGAGCAGTTTCAGATTTATAGCGCTCCATGACAGGAAAACTAAACTCTTGTTCCTGCAAGCCTCATGTCAGTCTAAACTGGCAGTCACCTCATATATTCATGGTTTCGATTTGTGTCAGTAGCACTTTTTTCCATACAGCTTCACCCAAAGATACTAGTCAAGAACAGAAGATTTTCCCCTTCTTATCCTGTTCCCCTCACCTAAGAAAAAAATTCCAATTAGTTCATTTGCTAAATCACCAACTACAAATCTTCCCATGGGAGTGTGTATGCCGCATAGTGTCAACTAATAGAAATTCCGCCTGCTCTGTGTGCTCCATTGTCCAACACATGGACCATTCACTAGGATATTCCTGACTGAACAGAAAATTGGTTTGCTTCCCAATGCTTCCCCATAATGTGAGGTTCAGCATACAAATTGGGTACCTGTGTCTGGGGGCTGTACCTCTGGTACAGTGCCAGGCTACCCCATCCTCCCATCAGGTCACTTGTCACAGTTCAAGTGGCAGCGCAGCCCTGGCACATCCCACACATGGCCACCCCATCGAATTGCCCCTCTCCCACATGTGCATCAACCAAGATACCACTCGATGGGGATCAGATCGAAATTATTTCAACCAAAAGTCACATTTCCATTATGTTTCCAGCTTAGACATGTTTCTAAATGCTTTCTAGGAAAGCAGCGTGTCTGCGTGGTATCCTGCCACTGAGAATAAGGCAGTTGCAACACGCTGCTGGGACTGCCAGGCAAGCCAGGCTCCAACGCTCAATGTCACACTGCAATGTGCTGTGAATACTTGCCACAGTGCTTGGCACGATGAAAGATACATCCAAACAAACAAATGTGAGGATTTAGAAAGTAGCTCTGCCCCTGGGCTGCTCAGGCACCTGGCTTCCAGCCCCACGTGCATTGGTCGGTCTCACTGTCAGCAGGACCCTCTGCAGGTCTCAGCTGGGTGGCCCCATCAACGCACTGCAGTGCAGACGGCGAGGAGCAAACCAAATGCCCACATGCAGGTGCAGGTTTTGTCAATGAAAGATCCTTTTCCTCAGATGTAAAGAAGGCCAAAAGTACCCTATTGTGTTACAGGAAAGTATAAATGTTGTTTTTGGACTTCGATGCTTCAGTGCTCCTTTTCCAATTATATAAGGCTCAATTGTTCATACAAGGATTCCTTGTTGACTAATTGGCAAAAACATATACACAGCTAAGTAGCACACTGTGTCCTACTTTGATGAAATGTGCTGCCATTTCATCCTAATTAGAAATACCCATTTGGTCTTTTAATTGCATACCTTTGCATATTTACAGCAATTAATACATTGTGGAAGTGGAACATACTAAGTCAGTCTAATATTTGCATTTCTGCTAGTTAAGTTCGGTAAGGCATCACTTTCACATTAGACTTTAATTATGTGAGGAATGCAGAACACCTGATGCCATGCTGGAGCCCAGAATCATTTTCTTTGGACTCCTCTGCCTGGTCAGTGACCAAAACTGTATTTGCCCCATAAAAATTGGCTGAAGATCAACTTCCCAAGGAATTAATGCTATAATCACATGCGTTTTTCTAACTAGGTATTATGCCCCTGAAATACCAATACAATCTTAATTACAGAAGTATGAACAATACTATTATCATGAATTACTTTCTCTTTTATGCCTATTATTCAACTAACAAACCACATTCAGTAAAAATAACACCTTTTAGCAGTACTCTTCTGTTCTATATTTTTAGCGAGTTTGAGAGCTGCTTTTTTTTTTTCCTTGCCTGAAAATATCCTGCCATAATAAATATATTAACAGTAAAATGGATAAATGGTTTATTTCTGAAACTTGTTTATTGAACAGGCTGAATTCTCAGTTGATTCTTATCTGAACTACTCTTTTGATTTAATTGAGACTATACCAGTTTACATCAGCCGGGATCTGGATCACCTGATAATATTACTGAGCATATTTGATCCAGAAATTCACGAGGGTCCTTTTCTCCCTTAAGAATTTATTAACCAGCCAATGGAGATAATTCATATATTTTAAGGTGTTCAGTGTACATATACACACGCATATGTAGATGAAAAACATACACTCTATTTTAAACTGCAATTTGTGTAGCAAACCAGATTGGATCAGGGAGGTTTTATATTAAACAAGCTCAACACAAGAAATAAAACAATTTATATATATATATACCTCCGTACACATACACTGCTTTCCAAAATCTTACTCAATCCACTCATGACACTCTTATGAGATGGTAACCTCAAGATTACTCACAGTCCCGATTTCAGAAAACAAAAAGGCTGCTTTTCCCCATCACTGAAACCTCTGGCTTTCCACCTTGCTCTGGATTAGGGTTTTATCTGGTGGCATTTTATGTGGCTGCACCAGCGCCAGTGCAGCTCATCTGCCTGAGCCAACGGGAAAGCCCTTTCCTTGCTACAGCCTTTATTCTTTCTGGACTCGGAAAAAAACAGTCCTTAATAGAACAGGTCCAGCTTACAGGATTTTTGGATGCTGTTGATACCCTTAGGAAAAAAAAAAAGAGCACGGTTGGAGAACAAACATGGTAGTACTGGCAGCAAGTTACTGAAACTGTGTTTCATACAGACTCTACCAGCCTGCAGGTAATGGATGCTCCATGGCAGTGGCAGAGTGGACAAGCAAAATGTAACCTGACTGTTCATAGATTTCTAAGAATTTTGAACGGGAAGGTTATGCCGGAGCAGTCTCTGCCATAGGGCTGGGCAAGGCACTGGCCAAGCCGAAACCAAAGCTGCATTGTGAGTGAGCTGGGGCACACAGGCAGGGCTGGGCTGGCTGGACATGACTGAGGGATGATGGCTCCATCCCATGGCAGCGTGCAGAGTCAACCTTTCCAACATTTCATAACACATGTTAGGCTGTTAGGTCAGTGGCTTCAGAAACTGCATATAAGTCTATTTTCTATTTATCTCATGGTAGAAAGCCAAGTACGAGTTTCCAATGTCTTAAATCAAAATCACTGTCATTCTCTAAAAGCTATTTCTCACCCACTTCTCTACATTTCACATTGCCATAAACATTTTAGCCATAGTAACATCTTTAGTACTTTGGTAGAGAGGAGGATTTGATTAGCAAATTCTTCAGCTGTTGTGTTTTGCAGATAACATCCAAAATATCACACTTAGATGGGGCAGAAGCAAATCTTACATCATTCCCTCTTCCTGGAGAGTGACAACCTCAACTCTGTCTTTTCAGATGCCTTTATGGCACCATATTTAAGTATGCAGTCATGCTTTCAAGAATTCATTCATTAAGCCTGACATTCGTAAAAAAAACCATACAGCTGGTGAATGAAAGAGCTGTTGTATTCTTCATAAGTAGAAATTCCAGAATTTAATCTGATCATTTTTTTCTTCTTTCACTGTAGGGAGAATTTTTAAAAAGGGGATTTACAATTTCAAATTATACAAGTGAATTATGTTTGCACTGCAACTTTCTTCTTTACCATTTTCAGATGTTTTCAGAGAAAGAGGGGAGGAGAAGGCTACACAAAGATGAAAGGGAAATTTACCCAAATGGTAAGCTTTCAAAAGCTGAGAGTACAAAGAAAACCTGATCAAAAACTTGCTACCAGAACCCGGAATGTCTGTGTGTTTGGGGCAGGGAGAAATGCAATATTCACAAGCAAGAAAATTTCAAGTACAATAGAAAATGGTGCTGGGAGACAGAATGATTTTCTCCAAGCTCCACTGGGAGCTGGAATGATTTTCTCTGAGCTCATGGGAAATTACTGTATGGATATCTGAAAGATGGGTCTTATCTTGTGTTGAAACCACACAGACATTTTCTGAGCTACATTCACATATGGGAAGGGTTTTCTTTGTAAATAAACTTCAGCAAATTAAATGACAGACTTGCTGGTACAGACCCAATCTTAAACCAGAGGCAAACCCCACCAACATGACTATGCAAGTATCTGTGTTGTTTCTGATGTGAAATAGTTTGGAAGTGTAAGGCCTATTCAAAAGCAAAATTTAATTTAAAATGATGCCCTACAGGAAAACATATATTAAGCATTTGATCCTCTTGCTGTCTAATAAATTGCTACACTTTTTTTAAAATAGTATTTTTATTCTCCAACAGCACAAAATGGATTTATGCTGCTAGATCCCAACATTTTTAAGTGAGCCCATTAAGATCAGAACTGCATAGCCAGAAAGGCAAGGCCAGGAATGGTCTAAGAGGCTACTGAGGGACAACCTAGCACAAGCTTGAACACTTAATTTAGTTCACAAGAAATCAAGCTGGTTTCTGAGCACACACACTCCCAGCCATACACATGCAGTGAGCAAATGGCTCCTTAGGTCACCTATACCAGCATGGAACTGGCGAGGTGGTGTCGGTGATACAGAAGGAAAGTTTGCAGGACAGGGTAAATTTGTTCATCTAAATAAATCCCCTCCTCTGCCAAGAAAACCTCCGATTTTCCTGTGACGGTTCTCTCATCTTCTGCAAAGCTCCCAGAGGTGACATCAGACAAACCTTGTGAGCATTTCTGCAGGCAGATGTTGTCTGCAGAGCATGCAGAAAATGCCTAGGACTGAAGACAGTAGATGTGTGCAAATGATGGTGGCACGTCTCCTGCAGGTGGGACATCTCTCCTTTCATGGCAGATCTAAGAACTCAGTCTCTATGAGCACAGTTAAGAAAACATAATTAGAAAAATCCCCTCTGTGCTAACAATATGGCTACAGACACAGTTTTGCAAATTTGGTCAAAATGTCTCTTTCATAATATGTGATTGCCTATTGATAAATCATAACTGGAAAATCCTTTCACACATTGAACAACAAGGCTATGATTGACTGTCTGCACAGAAATGAGTTATAATGGGATTTGGCACCCCTGAGCTGGGAGGACACGGGGAGGCCAGCCATTGTTTGCATTTCTGGAAGGGTTATCCAACTTCAGAAGTGTTCAGCAGCGTGTTTCAATCAACAGCAGGAAAGTACAGCTATCTCCACTCTGAAGATGTTTAATCTATGGCTACGATCCAAAAAGACCAAGTGTCCTCTGAATTCAAAGGCATCCAATCTTCATAGACTTGAAAAGAGATTATCTAGAGATTATCCTGGTAATTAACTAAGGAAATGGAAAGTTGGTCTAAACCCTGTGGATCTGTCTCAAAGTGACATTGCTCTTTTCTTTCCATAAAGGATGTGCGTTGGAGGCTGTGGACACACTTTGAAGAGAAGGCTGATGCAACACAGGTAAAGCAACCACAGGAATCTGAATATAGGTGTCTTTTTTAGCTAACTATCTTTGAATTGTAGAGGACAAGTGGGTGGTTGACAAAAGTTAATTTCCTTCATTAAATTAAAACTAGCAATTACCCATCAATACCCAAGAATCATCATATCAATGTTATCAAGTGTAACTGTCATTAGTAGCATTTATTCTAACTAGTCTTTATTAGACCACTAGTTTACTGCAATTACTCCTAATTAGACAGAGACTGTGAGCACCAGCTTTTATACCCAGCAAAGCCCTTGTCACTTCTCAGATGAGCTGAAGGACCCCTCTGCTGCAACCCTGTTAAATAGACTTCATTTTCTATTACTCTAGAGAGTTTCTCCAGACAAACATTTCATTTTTATAACGTCATATTTCTTTTTTCCTTTTCTTTGCACGGCAGTGCTTCACAGCTCTCCTAATTCTTCAATTACTTAGTAACTATTTTTCTTTCTCAGCTGAAAGCAGCATGGAGTGTAACAAAAGAGTGCTGCACAGTTATAGACATGAAGCAGACCTGCTGTTTAGCATTTAGCTGGTGCAACTGAAATACGGCCAATGTACCAGATAGGTGGAGGAGAGGTGGACATGACCAGCAACAGTTGGATGGACAAAATGGCCCCTCATTTCTTTCACTGTGGTCCTTGCCAAAAACATTATGCCATTCCAGGCAGACAGAGGAAACATGCCTGCTTGCCACAGGTCTGCATTCCACTCTACAGACATTTTCAAGCTTCAAGTCATCACTGTTTTGCAGTGAAGGGCAGCTTGAAATGGCTACAACAGAGCAACAGAGCCCCATGCACCAGGCAAATCTCCCATTGCAGATCAAGTGCATAAAATAGACACAGACATTGACATCCCACAATTCATCCTCACGTAATCCCAAACATTTACCAAATCTCAAGTTTGCCCACCACAAGTTTAGCCTCTTAGCCCAGGATATTATTAATGGATGTCTGGGAAGTTGTGGAGTCAGTGCTCCATTTTAAACAATCCTTTCACTCTTTCCCACATGAATTATTGTTATTTGCATTATTGAATGCACTCTATGCCAAATTTCCCACAGGCCTCTTTTCAACCGTGTGAGGCTTTTCGTGCACATGAAGTATATGAAAGGATACCCAAAGTACCATCAAATCACATAGGTGCTTATCCATTTCTTAACATATTGCATACACTCATTGGCCATTTCAGGTAGAACCAGAGTCATTATGAACAGCGGAATAACACCTGAGCAACACACACACACATAGTCACACATTCCCGGACATTGTTCTCCAGTCATCAGATTCAAGAGAATCTGCCACATAATAAGAGAAAGCTCTGAACTTGAGGCATCCTTCATTTGTTAACAAAAAGGTGGTGTTTTTCCATTATTTGCTCCTTAACAACAAAACATTTAAGGTCTTTACTGCCTACTGCAGAGCATTAATTTTTAATGGGAGAAGCTACACGCTGCTTGATTTCTTTAGTGCATGAAGCAGCCAACCAATCGTGCATCACCTATAACTCCAGAACAGCAGTTTCAGCAAGGAGTCTTTACAGCTCAGAGCATCCTTGAGGGCTAAAGATGTCAAGCAGTTTAAATGCCAATGAAATCAAGACAACACCAGGATCAGATGTGTTAGGTAGAAAAGACAGGAAAATGGAGACCTCTGCTGAGAACAAAAACCTCTGCTCTGCATTAAGAAATAAGGCTTACTTAAGACAACTGTAAAGCACTTGCCTGGAGAAATTGGGAGAGGAATATGCAGCACAAATGACGAAGTATATAGCATATTTTATCATGAAAAATGACTGTAAAATGGGCCAGCAGGCAGGTGAGGGAGTCCATCTCTCCCTCTGCCCTAAGGAAGAATCAACTGTACCTGAGATATTACTGACACATGCCTAGCCTAGGCTGTCCAGTTTGAGGTCCGATGATGGAGACCCTACGATGATCCCAAGTAACTTGTTCCAAGACTTAAAACTTAGAGAGTTTTTCCAGTAATTTTCCAGCGCACTCAAACTCAGTGCATCTGTGCCCATTGCCTGTATTATAAAACTCTCAGGCATTCGTGTAATACAGGACTTCCCACTCCTCAATGTTAAATCTCACTTGTTAAAATTATTAGTTCACAATGCTTTCAGGACTGCCTGTGCTTGGGCATCCTCCCTGTCTATATGGCCATTCCTTCACAGGGCCTGGGTCCTCCTAAGAAGGAGCATGTGGCCCCAGCCCCTACAACAAGTACCGTGCAGAGGTACCTGCATCTCAGCAGCTCTCTCTGAAACTAGACAACCCTCTGTGTACCAGATCATATTCAGGAGATCGAGATTTCAGTGGATAATTCAAGCTACAATGCTGCAAAGGTTTTGCTTTTGTTTTGGGTTTTTTAGCAGTAATTTTTAGCAATTTTTTCAACTTTCCAATGTTCTGTGCAGCGGGATTGAAAGTTAATATTCATTTAAGCTATTGCTAGAATAGGGATATTTCCACTTCTCTATCTTTAAATATAGCTTCTGGAATGAAACCACAGATGCCAAGTTTCAAGGTTGAGTGAATTTCTATAGGAAAATTATAAATCCCTGAAAATTTAGGACAAAATGGAGAGTGTTTAATAAGCCTTAACTGAAACATTGCTATCAGATGGCCCTTTAATAATTTTGATTGAAATATATCTTCCTCAAGATTGTCCTATCTGTGAGCACAGCATTCAGCAGTGGTGTCATTCTCCTGATGGTTGGTATTTAAAAGTAAAGTATTTGAAATACACTGGAGGGTTCATAAGACCTAGCAATAGCGCAGTGGCTCTCCTGCAGGCAGAAATATGATAAAACACAAGCAGGGCTGGCAAATTTTCCACTAGTCCACTTCCATGCCACTGTGGTTGCTGTGAATTCAGTGCTGCCTTGGGGGACTAATATTTTCATATTGTTAACTAGGTGTTGGGTGGTCTAGACAAACACACATGGACTGGGCTCCCACAGCCCCAGTGCTCCAGCTCAGCCCTGCAGAGCAGTGCTGGTGGTGTCCCCACCCAGTGAGCATCTCTCTAGTCCTACCACATAGACACCACAATAACCAAGTTGATGTTACAGTGAGAGAAGAGGGCACTAACACTTGTATTAAGCAGGTAAGCTTTTAGTAGCACCCCGGGAGGAGAAGGGGAGTTTATCCTTGTCATGTGCAGTTTAATCTATTTCAAATGACAGTCTTGCCTGGAGGAAATGGTTAGTGTCAACTGCGATGTGCCAATAAGAAATAAGAAAAAATAAGTTTTGTAATTTCATATGCTGATTTCAGAAGTATTTATGGTTAGATTCAGTCCATTTTTACCCCAGAATTTACAGTGATTTAAGTTAATTTTGTAATGATATCATCACGCTGGTGGACTCATGTGCATTCCTGCACTTCAAAGGCAAGCAGCAACAAAACATGCCTTGATGATCAGAAGTAATGAAAAAGGACAGCAGCATGGGTACCAATAACAGGCTGTAGCTCAAGTCAGCTCTTGGGGAAAGACATAATTTGGTAGCTAAACAACTGCAGCAATACTTTTGCTCCTAAATGGCAGGTGGCTCTTTGCTGCTACAGATATTTCAAACACTGGTTGTTCTTCAAGATGCCCAGGAATACCATCAGATGCTACTCAAGCACTACCGAACAGAGCTGTAGTCTGCTATCTCTATAACGGACTAAGAAACCTTCCCTACCAGGGGGTCTTATTTTTTTTTTTTCTTTCTTCCTTTTTTATTTTTTTTTTCTTTTTCCTTGGCACTTCTGCTCATTTTTTCTACACTAGGTCAAACTATACTTTGTTCCACTGTTTTGGTTTAGCTGAGCATGTGTACATACACCCTTTTTTCCGTGTTCTCTCTTTTCTCAAGCCATCTTCAGATCAGTCCTTCCCAATACTATGGAGAGGATGTGTTTTGATCTCTCCCCATTTTTAGCTTCAGGCCATAAGCAAACAAAAGCATATACTGACAGCAGCATAATATGCAAGACAGAACAACTTCAGCCAAGGCTCCTTAATGGAAATGGCAACTGCTATTGATTTCCTAAACGTGGAGGTTGTGCCCTTCACCTCTATGACAAATCAGTTAGTAAAGACTTGGAACTCAAGGGAAACCCCTTGGTATGTAAACATGAACTCATAGTTTACTGCTAACACAATATACTCTACAACTTCTTGTATGGTGAAGTCTGAAAATACAGGAGGAGTCTGCAGGTGACAAACAAACCAATTCATAGTACAACTAAATGACAAATATAAATGGGATTGAATTCAACAAGCCAAAGAAACAGCAGGCACATAAGAATACAAAGACACTGTGGTTGGCCTTTGAATTATCATTAAATTTATAATCAAAATGAAAAAAAAAAAATCAGATTACTTCATAGTTGTACTACAAGATATACAGTGATAAAGAAAAATATCCAATATTTATCATCTGATAACAGTAAATTGCACTTAATGCAATTAAAATTAGTGTAAGAGCTCAGTTTGACAAGGAAAAATGTCTTTATCATTAATGGCTGTCATGACAGAGGAGACAAATAATATTTTTCCAAACAATAAAATGAGGTTAAGAAGCTCCTCACTGTTTGATAATATATTTTATGTGTTGAATACAAGGAATACCCCATTTAGTAGCAGACCAACTTACCCCTGAAGCGTAGTTCCTTCATAACCAATGTTTTCACAAGCATTATCAAGGATGGGGAACACAGACATGACTGGAGATGTTTGTGGCTTCGCTTCTCTCAATATTAACAGTAAAAGCAGCATAAATAAAACCACTCATTGGTCTGGCTGTGCCAGCGGGAAGATCAGACAGACAGGTTAGATGAATAACAGTGAGAACAGAATAACTTATTTTGTCCTTGAAACAAAAGCAACTTCCTTACACCCCTTAAGTTAATAACGCTTTATTTTGTCCCCAGCTGTTAAGTTTATAGAAATTAAAAGTCATGACTATTTGTCTTTTGCCAGCATGAATTTAAAAGTGCCTTTAAAAAAATCTCATTATCATTGTGTTGTTTTTTTTTTCCAAGCAGATTCAATACAAAACAGATTACATCCTGCCTGCACTAGTAAAGTGCACATAAATTTTTCACAAACCAATTTATCTTAAAAATTTGTCTTTCCTCATTTTGATTCTGGACACAGTGCACAGCAGAAAGGCATTTCAAGTATTTTTTTGATAACACAATTCTAGAGATGGTGATGCATTAGTGTTTCTGGGGTCTTTCTGGTTTATGACATTATTTCCAGACCATCAGAAGGCACCTTTTATGAAGTGTAATGATTTCATATGTAACAATCATATTATCATGAAATTTTAGTCTCATGTTCAACCTGAATTTTAAGATTAGAACTACAGGATTAATTCACAGGTAACAGTGTAAGACAGTAGAAGTAATTTCCTTGGGTAAAGAAACTTGGGTACATCAAAAAATTGTCTGTGAGGGGGTTGCACAGATTCCCTGCACAACTGTTTGGGAAATCAGCAGTCCTGCAACAGCACAGCTACGGGACCACCACTGGTTTCCCACATAGGCACAAGTGACACACAACAGCACAGCCACTCCATCAACCATCAGATCATTTTAGAGGGGCAGGGCATACTCTTTGAGACACAAATAGACAGAGGTGACCATAATTCTCACCAAGAGTCTTTAAGAGTAGTGGCAAGAGAGACCAGATTTCCAGCTCTTGGGGAAGTGTTCACCTGGAGAACAGCCCTTCCTCTGCAGAGATATCACTTAATGGTGCTTGAGGATGGCCAGGATATACTGGTTGAACAATCACTTCCAGTGAAAAATTATGCTATACTTGGAGCTGGGAGAGATATTTATAGTCAGTATTCTTTGAATCGCCATAATAGCTGAGTTACGACTTGTATGCTACCAGATGGCTCCTAAAAAAAAAAAAAAAAAAAAAAAAAAAAAAAAAAAATCAAGGCAAGGACACTTGTGGAGCAGGAAAACTTGCACTGCCACTTTTCATGCAGCATTTCTCTCTCTCTGGCACTGATGACAGCCTTTCACAAGCACCAGAGCCACTTTACAGAGAGAACAAGATGTGAGTATCTGTCATGACATGATCACACAAAAGACTGGAATAAAAGGTACCTTATATGAGTCTGAGTCAGTGTTAAGACATATCGAAACCGTGAATCTCTCCTATGCTTTCATTTGCTTTCACTCCTGTTTAAGGAAGTTTTTTGAGTAGACTTTCATTTTAGTTAATAAAGCCTTTACTAGTAACATATTTACAAGTAATAGTATTATTGTTACCTTTGAGCAAGACAAGCACCGACTGTCTAGGAACAGTTAGTGAATAATTGGGCCCAGTAGAGGAGAAAAAAGAAATTTCTTGGATATTTAGGTGCATTCTAAATGTGTCATTTTATTCCTGCATAGTCTTGGAGCAGAAGTGATCAGAAACAAGATTATGTCGTTGTCATTTTTAAGAATCTTAGAAATAGTTGTCTCAAGAAACAATCCTAATCAGAAAACAGCTCACAGTTCTTCACCCACAGCAGGCTCCTGCTGCAATACCACAACACGGCATTTCTGCTCATGTTCGGACATTTGCTCCCATACCAGAAAAAACTATTTGGAAACCTGGGGGTACCAGAATAACCAATAACACATGCAGAACAAAGCTGTTGTCAAGACTTTTCTATTTTGGCCAAGGTGCTTAGGTGGCCAGAAAGTAGAGATTCCTTACACTTTAAACTATAAAGAAAAATAACTCCCTGTGCTCCCCAGTCAGTTTCCAGAAAAAGATAAAAACCCCATCTAAGCACAGCTGAAATTGCTGCCCTGGGGAAAAATTCTTGCACATTCCTTTCCCTCCAGCAGACAGGCAGTGACAGCAACATTCTGGTCCTTCAGGAGAGCCTTCAGGGATACAGAGAAAACTTCCAATTTTCTTTTCCATATTAATTTGCATTAAGCTGACATTTTTCATTATGAGCATTTTCAGGTTTGGGAAAAAGATGTTTTCCTTTAGAAAGTTCTACTACCTAAACTATTTCAAATTCCCCCTTAATCTTTAGTAGTGCTGCCTTTTGAAATGCAGGCATGAGAAGACACTTATGACATCTCTGCAGACACAGTCTTCACTATGATTACACTCCTATGCATCGTAATACATGAGAAAGCAAACAGTTGGAAAAAGTGGATGCAAAATTTCAACTTCAGGATATTAAACGTTTGTGACTGAATGGTTGATAGGACACAGGTTAGAAGGAACCAAAAGACAAAGCAATTCCTTATATGTACTTCTCAAACTGGATGCAATTAGCCCCCTCCAGCAATGTTTTGGTGAGCATTGACTCTTCTGCATTGCTGCAGGCTAAACCCGGAGCAAACATCCCACGATGAGCCCTGGGAGGCCACCTGACTCAGAGACGATGCCTGAATCACAGTCACCTACTCACCTACTCCCCGTGGGAGGGAAAGTGTAGTGATTTACCACTGGCCTATAGCAGAACTAAATTATTACCTCACCACAGGCAGGTGCTGGCTCAGCTATTTTGACCCAGTGAGTGGGAGGAGTGAGCCAAGGTGTTACCTAGCCCTTGGAGCTACCCACCATCTCCTGCTCTGCTCACTGGGACTAGAGGTCTAAGTGAGCTGCAGAATGGAGATTAGTTTATGCACTCTCTTCCTACCTTCTCTTAACAGATAAAGCCACAAATCAAACTACAAACTATCCCACGCTTCTTTTCAAATTAAAGCTGTGTTTAATACACAGCCTTTGTGTGCTTCATATCATGAGTTCTGCTCTGGAAGCCTTTCAGAAATCATCAATGGGTAAGAAGCTGAAAGTTAGCAAAAGGCATGTCCTGTAGCATCCTGAAATTGCCAATATTGTTAAAAAAGAGGAAATCATTCCATTTTTGTATCCCTTGGCCCTCTATTGATGAAAAAATAATAATAGTTCTGTCCTTATTCAAAACAAACCAAGTTTAGGATAACTATCCTTGATACCTGTTGTAGGAAACCAAACACTGAATTACACATACTATGTATCAAGCAATTCTGTGGTCTGGATAAGCCTATATCACCGAAGTCTTTGAGTGGAGCTCTGCAATAAAAGACCTGAGATATAAGAGTAAATGTTCAACATCGCAAGAATCAATTATAGAAACAAGCATTAATGTTATAAACTGAAGTTCATTAGTTCAGTGTGCTTAGAAACCAACAGCAAAAAAAGCAAATTATAATGCTATGTAGCAAGAGCAATCATGACCATAAAACCAGAAGTGTCTACAATGGTAGCAAATTCCAGAAATATGTACCTTTTTCTGAGCGAAGAAAATTCAATTTCCACTTGGCACAAAAGAATCAATTACATACAGCACTTACTGGTCAACTGAGAGTTGGATACACCTCTCTTCTAAGACTTCAGACTATATACAAATTAATGATCAAGTAAACACAATCATGCAAATTTATGAGTTTGTCATAAAGACATTAATTTCTGAAGTTTGTTGCTCTGTATAGAAGTTTCTTATAAAAACATATATAGCTGCTGTCATAACTAGTGTCCATTGCTTGACAGAGGGAAAAGGAGCTGAAAATCAATAGGTTTGCAAACTCCAAACTAATCAAACCATTCCCCAACACTACATGACTTGCAGCAAGACAAGGAACCATTTAATGACTTTACCTCTAATCTATGTACCTGTGTGGCTTGGAAGAGCATCTCATTTAAAGACAACTTCAAATGATGTGTATAGGCAAAGATAAGGGCTAAATCTTGTTCCCTTGCACAGTGAAATGGATAGTAGTGCAAATAACTTCTCCAAAAGCCAGCAAAAGCCCAGGTTTGGAGGAGATTTCATCTGAGTCTATGGAAGAAAATGATGGTAACAGAAACCGGCTTAAGTGCAAGGCCTGAAAGATGAACCAACTTGTGGGATTTGGGCACCTCATTATCCTTGCAAATCCTGGTATTACGCACAAAAAGCATATTAAAATGAATGAATCAACACATTAATTTAATGGAACTATGCTTCATCTATTCTACCGTTCCTTGGAAAAAACAGCTTGAATAAAGTGATTTCAAAATGTAGCCTACTGTTAACATTTTTTTCTGCATTTCAGTTGTTCTTTAATACTTCATTTCAATATAGTCAGTAGAACAGAATCATAAAACAGCCAAGTTGCCATATTAACTCACATTTCTGAACAGTATTCCCTTAGTGAATAATACCATCCCTAATCTGATGTACAATAAATTCCCATCCACCTTTCCTCATCTCTCCGTCCTCTCCCCAACAATGGCAGTTCCTTTTTCTTTTTTTTTTTTTCTTTATTTTTTCCTTCAGTTGTCTGCAATGTCCTTAATGAGAATAACAAAGAAACAGAAAAAACATGAAATTAACTTTTTCATCTGTTTTTAGGCTCTAGCATAAGAAGAACATGAGTACTTTGATTGTTCCTGTGCAAATGTTCCTACCCGTGGACACTCCAACACTTGCACAGATGTCAGGACAGACACAATCAGATTATTCATTCCAGCAACTCCTGTGTTTTTTGGAAGTTATTTACAACATTAATCCTTAATTCCTTCTAATTGAAGGCATCTGTTCTGATATCTGCCTCTTCCATCTGAGGAGCCTGTGTCCCCTTATGCAAGTCTTGCTACTGAGATTCCAATTAATCTTCTTGCTTGACTTTTTCATAACTGGAAACTATATCTGTAAAGCACCTCTAGAAAGAGAGGTGTGATGCTTGGTAGTACTTAATATACTAGATCGATTGAAGAATATTTAGCCTGCTCTTACAATAACCATCACTGCACAGTTAAATGGTGCCAAGCCACAAAGTACATCATCTAAGCAATGGGATTGGTTCATTCTGGGACAAATATTGCAACTGTAAAAGCATCTAGCACAGAATCGCTTGATAAGGTCAGAAGACATTTCTTAGCATAATAGCATCATACTCAGATCACTGAATTAACACCCCTTCCCCTAACCTGCAACAAAAATTTGACACACCCTTGAAAATGTCAAGATGTATAGAAAGAATTCACTGTATTTTTGCCCCAGGACCCACATTACAGGGCAGAGGACCAACTTTATGTGAGGCAGAAACTCTATTCTAATAGGTGAAAGTGGGAAAACTTGCCTGACAAAAAATTGTTTACTGAAAACGGAATATACAAGTAAGTACTGTTTCCAGGGAAGATTCTCAACCAACCAATATGTCATTCAAGGAAAAGAGGCTTTTTCTCAAGAAATACCTTTCATTCAGGGATGGGAACTACAACACTTGTAACTTATAGTAAGCAACTCTACATCTTTCTCAGACTCAGTAATTTTATTCTGTTTAGCTACTATGCTATTTAACTGTAGTGATGTAGCTTCTTTCCTATGTGTAACAGTGTGATTGACTGGGGGCAATCCTTTGAGGTAGGGTAGATGGAAAAAGGAACACAAACTCTCTTCAAGGAGGAAGTAGTGACGGTAAGAAGGCACCCAACTGTCGTACTTCGTCAGAGACAAGAGGCAGCTAATAAAGAGAGCAGGAACAGGCAGAGACCAACACTGTGAGCAGATCAGAGTATTCTCCTGTGCTGATGGAAAGGTTTGAGTTTCCCCTAAGCAGCTTGCAGATAATAGGCTCATCACTCTTCTCCATGCACTCCCATACAGACAGCAGCCACAGAGCAGTGTTCCCAGGGATGCAGACAGTAACTGAAGCTCTCTGTGTCGCCTTCTTTTCCATCTTTACCCTGTGCAGCCAAGTTATGATGATTCCCTAAGGATCCAGAGTTTGCACCAGACCTGCTGAAGCCAGAGGCTTGTGCCGTAACACTTCTTGATTTTTTTTTTTTTAATCCCCCCCAAAAATAGGCAAAATGATACATGCTGAAATATTGGAAAAAAGGAAATCCGGGGTATGAACT
Organism: Streptopelia decaocto; assembly: GCF_964273445.1. NCBI lineage: Eukaryota > Metazoa > Chordata > Aves > Columbiformes > Columbidae > Streptopelia > Streptopelia decaocto. The sequence goes on from NC_138662.1 coordinate 13,588,324, forward strand.
ATATGATCTGATACTCAGAGCTCTACCTGAACATTCTGCTAAATACACTGACCTGAGGACTGGTTATATGGCTAATAAAACTACTTGGTTATTGTTTTAATCCAAATTACAGGAAGATCAGAAGCAGAAGAAAGAGGCTGTGTATCTTAAAAACACACATTTGTGCAAAATATGTCTGTTTTAAAAGTGTGTTTCCAAATCCGAAAATAACTTCTCCAACAGACTGGACTGGAAGATGAAAGATAAAGGTACTGTATTTGAGCAGAGCTGAACAACATCCATCACCACTCAAGCATGGAAATACAGAGCAAGGGCTTCAGCAGCTCAAATCCCTGGAATCAGTTATCTAATGATTCATCTTTGCCACAATAACTGTTACAAAAATCAATTCTACATCTTTCCTCCAGTCTTGGGCTTGCATAGAAAAGCAATCATTTAAATTAATTATTTAGTGAGTACTTTCATGAAGTTAAAATACAGCAGCTAGCTATGTTGTCTGCTTATTTCAGAATCATTAATTTTTTTTTCATATCAGCATCTCAGATACACAGATATGTGATTAAAACCAGTTGTAAGAAATGTCAATATAAATAACAGACAACAAAATACAGCTTTTCAGTTCATTAATATCTGTGTCTTAGGTGACTGCAGGTGCACGTTAATGAATTACATGACTAGTAAAATACAATTATATGCAGCTGCATATGTTTACAAAACTGCAGAACCAAATTACAGGTATCAGTAGTGCCCATAATTCATCCATAATTGACAATTTTCATATTACCGGAATAAGGAATCAAGTCATGCAGATGATTACTGCATTTGCCTTTGAGCACTAGAGACTTAGGCTCATTTCCTATGCAGCACCACAAATGAAACAAATTACATGCTTTCAGGTTAGGATAGACCTGAAAGCAAAAGCACCCCTGAATGACAGCCAAAAACCCAAGTCATTCAGGTTGTATTCTAACTGTCAATAAAACTTCATGAATGGCTGACAGCTGACATAACTTAAGTATGTTGTTAATAAAATATTCTTCTTCACAGAAGAATCCTCTTGTCTCTGCTGCAGAACCAGGTTCTGACCCGAGCTACCCAGTGAGCAGATTTTCTGGTTTCAAGGATATGACAAGGACAAAACAGAGAGCAGAATTTGTGCTAAAGATTTTGGTTTTCTTCTGTCTATTTCACACATAGCATAGCAATGGGTTTTTTTTGGGTTTTTTTGGTTTTTTTTTGGCAGGACCTTTTTTATTGCAGTAACTCCTGTCTGCATTTAATTTTAATTTCACCCATAGACCTTGTTAGAACCTCATGTAGCATGGGTTGTTCCGACCTTGGCCAGAGAAGATCCTGAGAAGCCTGCTCTACATGCTGTGAGCAGGAGTTCAGACTAGATGATGCCCAGAGGTGCCTTCCAATTGACAAGAGCCCATAGTTTGATTTCATTTTTCTCTCATTATTTATAGCACCCACTATAGCAGTATATTACCAGGGCTACATGTTGCCCACTCAACAGCACACTGGATATGGTCAAGAGGGACAGCTGGATTCCAGTATTGATCACTTTGGCTGCATGAATAGTTACTGATGAGAAAATACATTTGTGTGCATGCTGGCATTTGAGTGTTCAATATAGAACAGTTTTCAGTTTTGGAGCCCAACACAGAACTCCTGCAACCCTCTGGGGTTTGCACCCCACCTGGCTGCAAATCTCTTCTGGTCAAAGAACCAGGCAAGCACAGACACCAAGGAACCTCTGCAAGGCAGGATTTTGGATGACCTTATCAAGAAAGTGCTCAGGAACTCAAAAGTCTTCATAAAAAGATTTCCCAAAAGCATGGACCAGGAAGCCTGACCTGACTTTTCACAAGGTTGTGTGTTTCTAGAGCTGCAAGGTATTGCAAAGACACTACAAAGCCCCCTCACCTCATGTGGGGGGCAGCAGGGCAGAGAACTAGAAACAAGAAGAAAATCTGTTAAATTAATAAATCTGCTGTGTCTCAGCTTAGCATAATCCTACCATGTGTATACATAGGACAAACCCTCCTGACAAATGTTTGCTGAAGAAAAAAAGTCTAGTTAAACGGACACCACTGATCCTGAAGTAAAACCAATTACAGTTTCTTCTCTTTTTTAATAATACACATCCATTGTGGGTAATACTTTTGATATGTTAAAAAAATAATTAAATGCAGTAGTCTTTGTTGCTGGTTTCATTTTGCTTTAAAATGGATAATAGTGAGTTCACATTTTTAAAAGCAAAAAATAATATTTTCTGGAAATCAAAAAGGGAAAATAATTAATTTCAAATATTTCTTGATGGTGCACTAGCTGATCTTTTTATTATACTGAGTAGTGTTATTCAAATCTTCCAAAGTATTTCAGCACTGAGTCCCAACAGATTTTGGCAAGAAGCAGGTGCCTAAAATAGACTAGAGGTTGGTGACAGGATCTGAGGCTTCTGAGTCTGTCTTCTTTCAGTATTATTCAGAGGTGTTTTTCAGGGTGTTGGGTTAAGGGCAAAGTTGTTTCCTACTCCACACAGTGATGACTGCATTCCCTGGACCAGTAACACAGGAGTGCTTTAGGTAGGGATTGTGGTGCACAGATAAAGCCTCATGGAGAAGCAGCGTGGTGCCTGCATAACTTCACACACAGACCCTTCTCATTGCTGCCTGCCTTCCTCCTGACAGCACTCACCTGGGCCAGCTCTGCAGGGCATCCAGCTGAAAATCCACCTGCAGAAATCAGAGCATGGCCCTAAAGGGCAGGCTCAGCAACCCTTTCTTATGCCCTCTACTCTGCAGTGGTGTCCTGGGACTTTTTGAAGAAGGGAGAAGAAAACTTGAGTGGAGATCTTGCTCAGGTGCCATACATGCAGTCACCGCTGCCATCAATACAGCTATTCTGGGTGTACTAATTTAAGCCTTCATAGAGCTGGGGACCAAATGCTCAGAGGGATGAAAGAAAGGAGGAAGGATAAAGGAAAGAATGAAAGGTGACAAATTAAGAAAAGGAGTAATAACACACACGATACTAATAACCTACTGCATGTAGGTTACCTCTTCCAATTAGGGGCTTAACTGACTACCAATTTATCCTTCAGAAAATACATGACTTCACAAAAAAGAGTAGTTCATTTTATGACTCTGTTGGTATTTATCTTACCAACTAGAAAATTTTAGCCGGCTGCACCATGTACAGGAACACCCCCCAAAATACCACATTATGATTTCCCTCTGCAAAGTTATCATGCATGAGATGTAGTAAGTCTAAATTTCCAAAGACAAAGATAAAAAACAACTTCCTGCAATTATCTGTTTGAAAGTCTCTTTGCTGGATTTAAAGTATAAGTTATGAGTAGGATTTTATTTTAAAAGAACGGAAGGACAATTTTGCAAATTTATACTGACAAGTAGGTGTTTGTTATCACTTCAATTTTATAAAATGCCATAGTTTTATTTTTGGTTGTTTTATGAGTTCTATTGCTGAAAGAAGTCATGGCCACTTCTCTACATAACCAAATGGATGATCTCTTTTGTAGGTGGGGAGCTTGAGATCATGAAATGCCTGCTCCCATAAAGGTGTTCAACTTCTCTAATTCTGTTCTTGTCAGAATTTGAGATGTGGAATGAGTTGATACTTTGAGAACTTTCGTACTGTTAAATCCTATTGTGTTCATTCAGTATCTGAGTACACTCCACTGATTCTGAACATAGAAAAAGGGCATTGCAGTGTTCTCAGCAGCAAAAATTGTTTCTCAGTCTAAAAATCACATTTCTTTAATCTTTGTGGAGACATGAAAAGCATATCTTTCCAGACAAATGCATCCCCAAATACCTTCACCTGGACAGCCACAGATGTGGAGACTGAGGATTTCCATTCTTGGCTCAGTAAAACTTTCTGCAATGTTTTTGCCAAAACATCTATTTGTATTAACAGCTCACTGCACAGAAATGCTGTGTGACGCTGCATGCCATAAACAACCCTGTCTTGCATACTCATGGCTGAAAAACTGTCCCTGGTGTGGCCAGCTTTTCCTGCTTGGTGTAATGGTTTCAAGTCCTAGCAGTGTTCAAATGATGTACATGGTCACCACAGTTGCTTGCTAACAACAGTGTTCATCAAAGCTTGTTGTCCTCTGGGAAATCCCAAAGCACCGATTAAGAACATTTTAAAGATTAGGAGAAGGAAAAAATTATAACTGGGCAGGAAGAAGCCCACCATGACCCAAAATACCACAATCCACTATCTTCAAGTCAATGTAACCTTGAGGAGACATTGTCCTTTCTGCAGACTCACTCAACTAGAGGAGATATGTGCCACATGAGAGCCTGGCATATACCACCCACACATACTTCCTCTGAGGTTAGATTTAGTGTCCCCCTTGACCTCTGTGGATCAGTCTGATTTGCTAGTGACTCACAGTGAGCAAGAAGAGTCCATATTTATCCCACATGAGGACACAGAGGAAGAAGCTTCATGTGGACGTTGCCCCACAAGATCCACACCAGCATCTCAAGACTCAGTGAAGACACGATTGAAAGTTATTGTGAGCCTCTATCCACACAATCCTCCCACTCCTCTGCCCCCCAAAGAAAGACAGAATCATAATGCATCCCGGCCTTAGCAAGAGCTACTTATATCCTGTAGTAGGAGGCTTTACCAGCTTCGCTTAGTTTCTAAGTGATATAACACAAATCTGTCACCACAGATGGTCTAGCTGATAGCATCTGTGGCTGAAGTGCCAAGAAAGGAAGCCATACTTCTTACCACTGTGTATAAAAAGAAAACTCTCCTGCAGTAATATTTCACCACTGACAGCATAGCATCTTGGTTAAAAAAAGAAACACTCATGTATCCTAATATTCTGCCTTCCTAAATAATAAAATCAATCTCTATGCTAGCAGCCTGTCCAGTCAATATTTCCCCTATAAAGCTAACTTATACTCCATTTGTATGTCCGGGATAATGTTTAATGGGAGGATAATCAACACATTACAGAGTCCTGATTTTCTATATGATACAAAGATTCCTCTATCTTCATTAACTAAAAAGGAGGCAGCTTGCAAGACTATTTTTCAACTCTGACTCCACAGCATACACTATTCCTTTTGCTATTATTTTGTAAAGGTTTAACTTGCATGCACAGACACATGTGGAATTCTCCTCATAGATTTCTCCTCCATATTTGTAATCACAGCCATGTAATTTAGCCCACATCCACAACTAGCCTGCCTCTCTGTTAATATATTTCTCTGAGATTTATTTCAACAAACCAACATAAAGGTATACCTTCCCCAGCATGTCAAAATGGTCACTTTTAGGAAGGAAAGAAGTCCCTAAATTTATCAAAATGATGGGTTTTGATTTTCACTAAATGTGGAATGCTTCCTCACCAATTAATTATACCTGAGTCACAGGAGTACCTAAGCATTGCTCTTGGACAGTAAAAGCTTTCTAGAAGTATAAATATCTCAGTGTAAAAGTCCATTATCCCACATCCTTTCAAAGATGTAAGCAAAGGCTCTTTCCCTCAAAAAAGATTGCACAAGTGTAAATTCAACATGACCTGGAACTCCAGCCCAGCAAGTAAAATTTGATAGTTATTACATATGCATTTAGAGCTCAAAAGCATGAGCCTGCAAGATGAATGTCATGACTACTTTTGCATTCTAATAGGCACTTGAAAATTAGGATCAGTTTTAACTGCCTAGTACATGACAGAATTACATTTACATGCTACGTATATCTGGGCATAGGACATAAATAGCAAAGCATATGTAGACAGCAGGCCTTGCAGTTACATTGTGATGGAGATTAAATAAACATACCTTGAGAAAAACCTTAAGCTGTAATCTACTCAGGCACCTTCCATAGCCAGAAATGTAATTTGACAAGATCACGTGTTAGGTTTACCACATTTAACAGGTATTTTTAAGTTTAGAGGACAGTAACACATACAAAGCCCTGTTTTCACTTTTTTCCCCTTAAAAACTCAAAATTGTAAGCTGGACTCCTGATAAATTAGTTTTTCCCATCTAGTCTAGTGCCCTTGTGTCATTAATTTGTAATAACAGCTAGGATGCTCTGAACTGAGGAGACACCTGATACTTGGTTTGCTAGATGTTAATTGTGACAGCAAGATGACATTGTACAAAAAGGGTTTCAGCCACCTTGTTTATGATATCACTTGCTAGTAGAACAACTGACAGAGACACACTTAGTATATTGTCTTAAATAATATTACCTTTCAAGTAGCTGGTTTTTTTTTCAAATATGGGGAATTTAAGGGGAATTAAAGGAAAACTAACCTTCAGAAACCTAAAGAACAGGTAGAACAAGGTAGATATGACTACCTTTCCTCCATCCATGGAAGTTATGCCTTGTTTGCCTCCTCCTTGACTCCTGGCTTGTGATTTGACACACAATCATTTCTTCATCATTTGAATATCCAGATCCTGGGGTCAGCCGAAATCAGGAAGTATAATTCCCATAATACGGGGGGCGGGAGGGGGAAAATGATTCAGTTTGGGTGGAAAAGGTTTTGACTGGAAGGATTTATGCCCAGAAATTTGCCAGAAGGTCTGTAAAAGGTATTCTTTCATAAACAATAATGACACAAAATGACTGAGAAAAATGTTAAAGTTGCAAAGTCAAGTCTTTAGAAAGCAGGACCCGATCTGCTGTCAGGTTTAATCCTACACCACCATTAATCCTGTGCACAAGTGGTAAATAACTCCATGCCCCCTGCTCCTTGGGACCCTGCCCGAATCAGTATGTAGCTCAGCCAGCGATGCAGACCGTGCAGCATTTATTCTTCCCTTCAGCATTCAATGTGCAGTCCCTCTGCTTCACTCTTTGCTCAAAATCCAAATCCAGCAATAAATGAAACAATAAACTTGCTGAATTCCCCACCAAAGAATACTTCATTCACTATCCTACTTACACAAGCAAAGAGATGGGTGTCCTGGGGAAAATACAAGCACTGAAGGAACCTCAGGGAGAGGAGCGAGCTCAGGAGACCCATGGAGTAGATGTCACTTTGTCTAAAATCTGCATGGGATGGACGAACAGGATAAATGGATGTTTTAAGACTTGGATGTAATAAAAAACAACAGCATCCATCATTTTATCGCTGCTACAAAGCAGTTTCTTTTCTTTGCCATGCAGGGAAACTGATCATGACTGAAATGCATTGTCCATGGACATTTTGTACCCTAAGCAATAGCGTTTGTGGATCACAGTGAGGATCCCACCTGCCTCCCAGCTTTCTCTCGGGTGGTCCACAAGACACCAGTCAGCATTTGACTTCGGTCCATGGAACAACATTAAGCCACAAAATATAGAGGTTAGGTGTTATGGTTTGTTGTTTTGGTTTCTGTTTTGGTTTTTTTTCGGGGGGAGGGTTGATTGTTGTTGTTTGGTGTTTTTTTTTCCATTATTATTAAAAGTTTAGTAGTAAGGGTAACATCGCAGAGAACCCTCTGTAATTTCCAGTTTGTCGGTCAAAAAACAGGTACAATTGGCTATGAATGGTAGCAAATCGCATCCATTTTTGCCTGTTAACTATACAAACCAATCCACTAATCAGAAAGTACTTGAAGAATTTGGATACTTCTCAGTTAAATAGAATATCAAGAGTTGTGATAAATATAAACTATTGTTTATTTTTATTCTTCCTGTAGAGGGATATCTATCATTTTCAGCAGGAAGCAAGGGCTGGTTTTTATTTTCAAAAGTAGCTCTTTGGAATTAATTACTTTGGTGTCAGACTAAGTGACAAAACAGGTAGTGCAGAACTGAGGGTAACAAGAAATTTCGTCTCACAGCTTTTGAGAGTCAAATTATTCTCCCAAATTGACTGATGACATACCATTTAATCACTATTACAGCCAAAACATATTTAACAAAATCCTATACTTTTCACTGCTAGTTATGTTTAATTCATTCTTTAAGTGTTAGCTTAATTTTTGAATGCCAACAAAAGACAATCAAATTGGTGTTGTAACTGCTCAAACCAAATATATGTAAATGAAAACTTGAAAAATGCATTGTATTTATGATTCAGTTAGAGTTTCTTCCATCTGATAGCACCATATCAAACATGGCAGCTGCTCTTCAGTGCCTGATGTCCAGCCCACCTGAGGCACTGCTGCTACATCTACTGAGTTTTTGAGTTGTTTCGGTGATAATCGTAATTGGCAGACAGTTAAAATCTCCACTGTAATGTTAATTATTAAGTTGTTTCCCAAGATGTCAGAGCTAAGATGGCATTTGCAACATTTGGACTGAAAAATACTTGTTTAGTTTTATTAACCACTCTCTCTACTTGCATTGTCAGAAAACAGCAAAAGGCAATGCTTTATAGTGTACCAGCAAACTTGTGGATGCTGCCCAATGAGCCCTCTTTCTGACACTGAGAGCTGCAAAGAAAAGAAGAAAACTGAGCAAACTGAGCAGCACCTGCTGACATGCATCAGTACTGTGGCTCAGGGTACAGTAATAAATCAGGTTAAATGAGAAATGTGGTTTATGACATTCTCATCCTCCAGCAAACTCTTCCCACCTTCTGCCACGGTTTGTTGCCACCTTAGTTCTGCAGATAAAACTCTTTATTGGGTCATAATATAGACTGGTTCGTTAAAAGCGATGTGCATCGCAGGGAGGTTGAGAGCAACATATAACCAGAAAGGTGAGCAGCTACAGAAGGAAAGACTCAGTGCCAGTATCAGCCATCCTGGATTTGATAAAAAACAGCTAAAAATCATCAGCATTTGAGGACCCTTACAAGAAAGAACAGTGATTTTAAAATTAGACATAACCTGCAAAAACTTTCAGAGGCAACTTTAAAAATGGCCAAATGGTTCTCACATGGGATGTAGTCCTGCTGTAACCAATTAGATAACATATTTTGTATGCCACAGTACATGGGTTTTCAGGTGAAAAAAAAAATAATGTGGCCTTATATATCAGTTTTTAAAAGCCACATGTGAAAACCTGCCAGCAAAACCATCAGTCTGCAGCATTTCAAAAATCATGTCACTGGGACAGGTGAACTTATCTGCCAGTTTCCATATTCATGTGTTTAGCAGAAAGTAGAAGGTCCCACTTCACCCTATTAGCCTTTAAAATGTGGCACAGCATAAGGAACTGAACAAAAACCACCAGCACACAACAATAAGCCAATATTTGAAAAAGAATCAAGGAACAAGACTTTCCAAATGGAGGTATTATTTCAAAAGATAGTGACCTCCAACAACAGAAAACGATAAAGGCAATGTCTTACCAAAGCCTTGCTCTTGGAGTTTTGTTAGAAAGCAGTTGCTATACTGAAAAGAAAACAGAAAATTAAGTCTAAAATAGTTGGATGTTTTTCCTGACTATTGTATTGCTGACAACAGATTTGTTTTCTAGTCTCTGGCCAAAGAAAAAAAAGAAAAAGAAAAGGCCCTTTTTTTAGCTACATGTGGAGGCATCATCAATAATCCAGGAGATGAGTCCAATACAAAAGAGAATATCCAGCCACAGAATATTTTGCTCCCTTTACTTTTTAGTAAGAGGGTGCAAACCAAAGCAAGCATCTAACAGACCCTGACCTTCAGCTGAGACAGCTGACAAGAACACGACTGCGAGGACAGGTGAAGTAGAACAATTAATTGCCAGCCTGAAAACGGACTGTGGCTGAAATAAAGAGGGAAGAAGAAAGTTCGTGTTAAGGAACTGTTGGGGTGGATGTGGGATGTTTGATCAAGTCAGCAACATAATGTCTCAGAGGCTCAGGAAGGGGACATGGAAAGACGAGGTAGTGATTTTATTTTTAACTGCATATGCTTTCTTTTTCTTTCCCCCCTCTCCTGGAACAAAGAAAGGGTGGGGATGCAAATGGAAGAAAGCTCATCTTCGGCCAAAACCTGTACACTTCTGGTGTCTGATTCTTTTCTTGTCTCTCTTTTTCAGGTGAAAAAAAATTAAAACGTACACCCTAATATGTCCTTTTTTAAAAATAGGTGAAGATACAAGACTCATTTGAAGCAGTTGCCATGGAGAAGCTGTTCAACTGGAGAATAATTACTAGGGCAAAATCACATACAATATGGGGATTGATCCTTCAGCTTTTACCCATGCAAAACTCCCACTGAAGTCAACTTGTTATCACACATTTTTAGCAAGCTGGGAAAAGAAAAAGAACTCGTACTTCACTCCTACTAAAAGAAAAAAAAAATTGCTTGCGTAACAGAGCAGAGAGGATAGGCTTTTTCAGCAAAAGTCTTTTTTCTAAAGAAGACTCCGCAAGCCACCTTGTAGTGCAGGTGGGATGTTTTCTCTCTTAGGATCAAAGCAGCTAATTAATGAGCAGTAATTTTTAAGTGCATAGTATGCTCTTTCCCAACAGAAATATTGCAGATTGTGTAGTTAAAACAAAATGAGGTCCCGCTTTTTTATTTAATCAAAATAATAATTGCAAATCCAAAGAGAAGCATTTTTAGGCAGGCTCCAGCTGGCTATTGATGCTGACTTGCAGAAAGAAGCAACATTTCTTTGTTCTGAACACACATAACTCCAGAATTAGAGTTTTGTGTCTTCGAACAATAGTGGTTACACAAAGAGTCCTAATGCTTTTAACTGTACCTTGCACAGAAACTCCAGCAAATTAATTCCCCCCTCACCTGCATTGCTTCCTTTGCTCTTAACTTGCTCAGCCTCAAAGCAAAGCCTTAAGCCAGGGTGGATTCTCCTCCCAGCCTCGAAGGCAACACTTACTGAGCATGCTGCTTTTACATTTCTTGAAAGACTCCATGCTATAATATCACCTCGCTTAAAGTCCATGTTATTCCATCTCTTTTCAGAATCTGTGGTACCAAAAGAGACGCATCCCTGCCAGACAGTTCCTTTCTACTGTTCTGCAGAATAGCAGGATAACAGCTACCACAGAGCTGTCTGAAGCACAGCTCATGGACAAAATAATCCCAGTGGGCCCTGCAACACAGCCTTTCTAATTTTACCATGGTGCTGGGACATAAACCCACCTGGCTCTGGGTTTGGCAGATGATGGGATGACCCTTTGTGAGACCTGGCACAACCTGAGCTCCAGCACTCTGGTAAAGGTGATTGCATCTGCCAGAGTTTGCTCCTTTTCACCCAAAGCATGTCACAGTGCAAGCATGATAAACAATAACAAAGTAACTCTTATCCTGGAAAACATGGTGTATTCATGCTGGTACAATTAGAGCTGTATAATTATACTGGTGTAATTACAGCAGTAAATTTCTCCACGTGGAAAAGCCCTTAAGCCCCTTGACTCCAGTCACTGCCAAATATCCAGAAACTCTCAATGGTCTGTTCCCAAGGCAGCAATTACCATTTCTGACACATCTCTGGAAAATAAGGACAAAACTTAGATAATGATCTTAAAACAATCCAAATGGATCTTTCTGCAGCATTTTCTTCTATTAGACTATACAGGGATTGGGTTGTGGTTTACACCCTATGATCATAACACACCCAATGGGCCCGTTTATCTTCTCCAATATCCGTTTCAGAAGAAGAATAAAGTCATTACAAATTGGGATCTGGCTTAAATGACCCATGATCCTGATCCTGCAAACTAATCCAAAAAGGAATGTGGGGTATATGGGTTCCCAGCAGTGGTATGAAATCCAACACTACCAACTGTGGGGCTGTTCAGAAGTCAGGCTTGACCCAACGGCCACATCACCCAGGACTCTCAGCATCTTTCCTGTGTTGTGTATGGCAGACACTTTCCCACAGTCTTAAGCAATTAAATGTTATGGGTATAACATTGAGGGAAACCTTAAATAAACAAAATCTACAACCCAGTAATAAAAACAAGATTATTTTTTTCTTTAATTACTCAAATTAAAGCACTAGTTATTACCTTGTACAGCAGCAAAGAGAGAGCACAATTAGAAAATTTAATTAATTAAGCTGAAGGCAATGATACTAATTTAAAAACCCTCAGTGCAGTTAGACCAGTAGACCAGCTCAGTGAAGCAGTAAATACTTAGTGCCAAAGGAGGCATCAAGCCCATTCATTGGACTCTGCAAGTGAATGGCTGGCTGGAGTAATCCATCCCTCTGCAAAAGAGTAAGTGTCCTACAGGTGTCTTCTGTATTCTTCTCACAACCAGAGCTATAGACAAAACAACAGTTGCCCTCTATGTCAAAGTGAGTGATGTGAGAAATAACCATCATTGGATTGAGCTACACAAGGCAAAGCTGAGGGTGAGGGCACAAATGTATATTTTATCATTAAAAATGAAGACGCAGCATTTCATCGACAGCATTAAAAATCAGGTAAATCAGACAGATTTATACAACAGTAGCGTGTTAAAGGCCTGGCTGCTGTCAGAGATGAGCCCTCAGCAGCACCCAGAAACTCAGTAAGACACTATTACAGCTGCAGTGGGCCATTCAGGTTAAAGAAAATCTGCGGTATGATAGTGTCTACGCAGAAAACTAGTAGATAATAAGAGACAAAAAAATTAAATACAGTCTTAATGAGCTACGCTTAAAATAAAGAAAGTCAAACCACAGTGAGGAGAAACTAAAAGCATTATTTGCTACTATTTTTATGAAATGTTGTAATGTTCGCACAGATGCTGAGGAAGCCATCCCAGGTCAAGCACACAAATCGAGGTGGAAAAGATGGGGCAGGAGAGACGCTGAGGAGGGTGACTCAGAGGCGGCCGCTCTGCCGATTCCACGCTCTTGCTAAAAGAAGGAAATTGCGAGGAAAACAACATGAAAATCCATCACGATATTTACAATTTCTGTCCACTAAGAGGAGGAAGGTCCAGATGGTGCAAACTCCATTTAGAGATAGAAGAGAAAAAGTGTGGCACAACCAAGGCAGATGGCTGAGTCGGAAGGGAAATGCCTCTTTCAACTGAAAACAAACTGGTGGAAGAAGCAGCAGGTAACAGGGGGGCTGTGAACTGATGCATGGCCCTCCCACATCTGGTTATCCAAAAGCCACCAGAGAACAGCCAGAAAAACACCTTAGGTGGTTTCTTCTGCATTTAAACCAGGTTCTTTTCTGTGCTGCTTCCACCATGGTAGACTACAAGAGCAGTTTTGATGTAAACTGAAATAAGCTGCTATGAATGGGAATAGCTGCACACTCATTTCATCTAGTTTGGGTAAAGTGGTGTAAATCTGTTTGTCAGACACCGCCCTGAAAAGAAAGTAGAGTGCCAGGAAAAAAGGAGGAGAGGAGGAGGGTGAGGAAGGATGATGGTTATCACTGGGAGAGCAACCATCGGGGGAGAGGGAGAGCCAGAGTAGGTGAAACACGAGGCTTTGCCTTTGAAAGGCAAGTAAGGGATGGCAACAAGGAAAGGGAGAAGGTGACAAGAGAAACAACAGTGAGATGTCTAGAAGAGAAAGACAAAAATTTTTGATGAGTATGAGAAATATTAATAAGAGAGACAACAGACAGACAAGAAGAAAAGCAGTGAGGGAAAGACTGTGGCTGAAGCATCACCTGCTCTCCTACTGGGAAGTGATTTTGGAGGTATCACCAGAGAAGAAAAGGCAATTTTATCTGCATGGCAGGTGTTCATCAACAGCGGGGATGGGCTCAAAAGGGGCAGAGGACATGTGAAGCTCTCATGGGAGTTCTGGATGAATCCAGGGTAAAAAAAAGTCCGATGCAGGAAATAAGCAGGGAGCAGCAGCCTACAAGTTATTTTTTTGAACGAGCAGTACTAAATACTCTTGTTGGCATAACTGAGAGTGCCAGAGACATGACACTACACTGCTACCAAGACAACATTTGGGAATGCATGTTTCTATTTCTAAAGTAGCTTTCAAATAAATAAATACAGAAAAAAAAAAATTATACATGCATTTAGTGTTGTGGAAATAAGATTGAGAAATACGCATGGAAATGAACTGGTATGTTATACACAATTAAAGATTTCCCAGTTTTCATTCTCCCTTGATTTTCTCCTGATAAGTCTATAAAACCCATAGACAAACTTGAAATAGAGCCTATGAATCTGTAGAAGCCCAAAGAGCACATTTCTCAGAGCTGATATCTAGCTAATAGAGGCAGAGAGAAAAGCAATTAAATAAAAAAATATAAAAGCAAACTCATTCCTCAAATGACTCATTTCTCACTTAAAAGAAGGATCTTCCCTTTGCCTCCACTGCCCTTTAATAGCTTCTTTGCACCAACATCACTTCAGATCACTAAAGCATAACAGGCTCTACTTCTTTTCAAGATCAGTTCTTGCCTGTTATCCCATGTGGAGAGCTTGGTGTCGCCTTTTGCTGTACAAAGCTGACTCCTCCTTCAACCTGAGCTTTTGATTTCTCCCCCCTCCCCAGGGACTATTTTAGACATCTTTTATCAAGGATTTCTTGTGTCAGAGAGCACTCGTTGATGCTCCAGTACATCAGCTATTCCATTAGAGCACAGAGCCTTCTCAGGCCACTCATTTTTTGGGGAAGTCAAGGTACCCAAGGCTTAGCAGTAGGCTGGCATCTCTCTTCAGTGCTATCTGTGCTGAAAACATTACTTCTGTATGTCCTGTGTCTAATGCACTTCACACAATTTGCTTTTGTGCTTCTACATCACCAAGAAACTTTAATGCTCAGAGATAACTAACCTATGGACCTTTTGACATTATTTGCAGCAGAAATACATAAAACACATAGGCCCTATGAGCATAATAGCTGAGAGATGGCTCATTCTTGTAGCTGTTGAATTTATGAAATTAACTTTCTATGACTGCTTCCACTTCTCACTTACAGTGAAGAGCCAAGTCTCCAGCAATTAGCGTTTAAGGTTTTTGTTTCATCTCCTAGTTGGAAACATATATCAAAGTCCCACTATTATTGGATAAAGGAACATTATATTGGTCCTGAACACACTGGATTTTTCTTTGTAACTCTGGAAATAGAGGAAGCTGGGTACCAAGAATGTTCCTGGAAGGATAAAAAAAAAAAAAACCCAAACAACATGGAAAACAGACACTTAAGTGTTCCTATTTAGATGAAACATTTCCATCATTACTAGTTATGTCTTATGTTCCAGTTACAGGGCAGAAAGAGGAAAAGATTGTAAAATACTCATTTTACTGTCGTGCCAGATAACACAATAGGAAAAGTAACAATTTAGATGTCAATCTTTGCTCTTTCTCTTTTTATTTCGGGACTATTACTAAGAAAGGGCACAAGCAAGTAATTTAGTGCTTAATAAGTTCTTAAGAGAATTAGGATCCTAATGAATACAACTGAACTACTCAACAGCCCCTAAAAATCAATGAAAGAATGGGAACAGACTGAAAGAGAAGCTGAATTATGTGCTTCAAAACTCTTCCCATCTCTTTCCTTTTAAATTGGGTTTAAAAGCTTGCTTTGTTAATTACTTGTACATACATGCTTTTGAAAAATCAAATTGGATTAAACCCTTGCCTTGCTGCCAAGCATGGAATTTTGGGTGTTAGATTTTGTTTAATAGCCAATATAACAAATTATGTAACAGTTTTGGGGGGTTTATTATTGTTGTTTTGGGGTGGGTTTTCTTTAGCTTTTCAGCACTGAATAACTGTCCCTCACTTATCTTCCTGCTTAGGTATCAGAATGGCATAACGGATGCTACAGCTGAGGACAAGTAGCACTCTTTAGTCATGTATCAATACATATTCCTCAGATTGCAATAGGATCTGCTAATTGCAGTACCTTTTTTCAAAGAGTTTATCAAATAGTTAAACGTTACTATTATCAACATATATTTCACAAAGACAATCACAATTATCTGTTTTTCTGAAACTCCCTTCCCCACTCCACCCCCACGGTCTTTAAATAATTTATGCAAGGAGTCATGAAGTTAGAGACTTAATCTTGAATAGTCTTTCGAAACACAGTATTATAGCCTGCAGCACTATGAATAGAATTATGCATATACATAAAGTCAATTTCATACTTGGTCTCCATGTCAATCTAGTTCTACAAAAATGCACAAATATGACTATTATGGGTAACATGCTTAAAAAATAGTATCTTGGAACTCACATGTGCGTAAATTTATTTCAGAAATATTTTGTCCTCAATTTATCAAGATTTTATAGAATCAAGCTGCATTGGATATTAAGGAGAATTCTTGAGTTTTTACTAGATAGAGCAAGGTCCAGCTTCAGCTACCGGATCCATGAAAAAAATGCCCAAGGCCACTTGAAACTACAAATGCATCTTGGTTATACGACATGATTGAACTAATGGAAGATACAAAACCACATGGCATTAATCTGGTTCAGAAAAATAAACTAGAGTAATTATTTAATAGATAAGTAATGAGTACACAAAATGCAAATGAAACTAGAGAAAGGCTTCCCAGAGCCCTGTTACCCCACAGGTCTCTGATTTCTGTCCGGGGCTATTTTGAGGAGTGGGACCAGAGTGAAAATCATCTCCTGGATCCTAAATTCCTAAGGAAACAAGGTTTACAGTGTGAGACACAGGAATGCAGCATGTTGCATGTTGGGAAGCATTTTAAATGACTCTAGGAACAAATGTATGAGAAAACCCATGGACTATTCCAACCAGTACACCCTGAAAGAGAAGTCTTAGAGGTGGATTCTGATCCTCACTTCATGTAATATTGGGTTTTAAATAATTTGGGACTTATTCAGGTGAGAGATGTGATAATGCTCATTTTTTTATTAGGGAGGAGAGGAGAATGATAAGAAGGTTCTAGAACTTCCCAAAGGACCAGAAAGGATTCAAACACAGGAGTTTCTAGCACTTGCTTTTCTGGGTTTTGATGCCAAAAAGCACACAGTTGCCTGTTCCTTGTGCTCCTACACAGACTTTCTGAAATTAAGGAGAAAGCAGTTTAAAACCTTCAGTCCAAGAAAGTGGACTCGCTGGCATTTGATGGGAAAACTTTACTGCATTTTCAAAAGAAAAAGAAAAAAAGATGAAACAAAATTTCCGAGATCTAAAGGCCAGGGCACAGTAACAATCTATCAGGAAGGTTATAGCTGCATATTCCAAAGATCCAACCAGTAAGTGCTGCTTAAATTAAATATACAGCCAGACTCTCACAGCTATCAAAAGCTGCTTATTAAATTAAATAAACAAAAGCTGATTAATAAGACACTTGGTGTTAAATGGTTAGCCTCCTGCTTGCTCTGCAATGTTCATTCTACAGCAATAAATGAAAAATCATCATGCCTAAGCATGTCTAAATCTGGGCTATAAGGATTCTTAATATATTCCTGCAGTGAGGCAGACTAAACAAAGAATAACTGACATGAAAGAATGATACAGCATATACTAACAGAAAATTTGAAGCACTGTCACAATTAACATGAGGTCTATTCAACTGTCAGTATGGAAATAATTAAATTTGTTAGAAGTTTTCCCTTATGGCCAAGATGAAATAGGTCCTACGGTAGACAAGAGTTTCACAGTGGTCATAAGCTTGAAGTAACCCAAGGTTACAAGTGTCTGCACACACAAAGGTTGCTCCTTGTCCCCTCCAATGGTGCAGATGGGGACTCTAGTCCCAGCCTGATACTACCTAGTCAGGTGTGCACCTGGTGCAAATGTCCTAGACAGAAAGAACTAGTCAGAGAAATTCCATCCAGGACAAAAAGCTGCAACAATCCCTTTAGCTTCCATTCTAAATAAATCAGGTTAGTCTTCTGTTTTCTACACCAATATCCCCAGAAACATTCAAGTCTGTCTTGGACAGCCCATATCCCAAACAACAACCTACATTAGTATGTAAAGCCATGGCACTCGGTGCCCACCAAATAATTAGACTAGAACTGAAATACCTGTATCAGCATGGTACTAAAGTAGCTTCTCCAAATAGCCAGGATAATTTAAGTGCCTCTGTGACATGGCCGTGATGCTTGGAGAGCCCAGCCAGCAGGCACCAGCATGGACAGCTCTGCTCTCTCCTGACACAACTGAGATCAGCAACAGCTTCATTGTTCCTGCATCACACACATGGTGGGTGTAGATTGAAAACCATGATTCAAGACTTCTTTGTGAGGGAAAAAGTGCTGTAAGGAGGATTAGGCTCACATGCATGGGATGCTGAGCTTTCCAGTTGAAACAGGAATTACAAATCTTTCAACATTTTGTTCAACTCGAGTGTTCTTGAAAACAAACTCAGAAAAATGCAGATTGAATAAGCCAACAGAACAAAAACACCTGGGCACACTGTGCCTCACACTTCCCTTTCCAAGGAACAGATGAGAAGAAAAATACATACTATGCTGCTTAATACACTCAGGTGCACTTGTGGATGGGTGGCTACAAAACTGGATGCAACCAACACTGAGGATCAGGTCTTTGCTTATTGGATAGTCAAATAAGGTTTCCAAGACCTTCAGCTCAAAAATAATTGTTTTAGGGCTTGTCCTCGCAGAAAAATTACTGAAAAGCTAACTATAAACATAGCCTGCCCTTGCTACTCTGTAACAAGTCTGTGAGGACATCCAGGGCACAGAAAGCATAGGGCAGAATATTAAACTAGCTTACACTGTGAAAACAAAAGCAGAAAATCAACTGGTATGAGGGTTCCAGACAGAACAGCAACAATGCACAGGAAGAACACTGAGATTCTGCAATGCAAAACACTCCTGTTAGTGTTAAATAATGAGGTCGTGGTAGATAAATAACTAAGTTATTAGAATGAAAGTTTATTTAAATAGCCAGGTAGTTGTTTACTAATGATTTCTGGAAAAAAAAAAAAGGAAAAAGTATAAGGCAAAAGCCAAGCATTATTTTTTTTTTTTTCCTTTCAAAAGCAGTGCTCTACAATTCAAATTGATGCTTGTCATGACCAATGAAAAAGGGGGGTTCTAAATGCTGGTTTTGTATAAGCCATTATACAGCTGGTTAATAAGAGAAAAAAAAATAAAAGAAAAACACAAAAAACACATAACAGCACAATCTGATTTCTAAGAAAGAATAACAATTACCCATGAGTTACTTGACAAACTTTATATGCTGATTACAACTGGTGGGTGGAAAGATTGCTTTGCCCGTGCTGTAACAGTATAGTATGGAAGGTGGTATCTCCTGTAAGCTTGCAGCTTGGCACTGGAGAAAAGCTAACCAAAAACATTATCCACACAAAACCACTTTAGTAGAGGAGCTGCACAGGAATAAGTCACAAACATGGATCTGTTTACCAGTGAGGTGGTTCCTGGACCTTCACACTGTACTAACAAGGCAGATAATGAGTGTATGCAGAGGTGTAATGTGCATTACAGCCTATATGTAAAAAATCTGGGTGTGATTGAAGAGGAAAATAATTGAAGGCCAGGCATTCACATGTTCTTCACATGCAGTGGACAGAGGAAATTCAAGAGAGGTCTAGTTTTCCCTTAGCATAAATACAGCAAAATACTCCTGAGCTGAGATGGAAGCTGTCTGTATAAAATACTGATACCAGCATAAACAGAACTGAGCCCTGTGTGAGATGCGACATGTAGCCTATATACTCTATACACTATGCTTCAGCCATGAATCTAGCAGTCAGGAAATACATCTTCTTGGTTATGGCTGCATGCCCTGGAGCACGTTATTGCTTATATAAAACCGCTTTTTCATTTTTTCCCATAAAATATAACACCAAAAGTGGTATCCTTCCATCATTAAATGTAGTTCACATCCAATTAAACATTGGTCCTCCAAGGGAGTTTCAAGTCAGGGTTTGGACTTGATTTGATATCCCAGGCACTATATCAAGAGACTGAAGAACAACGCGTTCTCATTCTGTGTGAGTCACATCCTCTCAGCATCCATGCACTCAGGAATTCCTCTACAAAGGAAAAAACCCTATGCTAATTTCCAGGCATATGATCCTCCTCTTTTTTTTTTTTTTCCTCTGTTTAAGATTAAGCTCTCAGAGTTATAACGGATATTGCATCATCAGGCTAGCTTTAATATGTAAAAGAAAGGCTAATTATATGCTGTTCAGTGGTGGAGGCAAAAATACAAAAATCAAAGCTGTTTATTTTTCTTTTGAATCCTCACAGCTCAGGGAAAGCAGAGAGTTGACAGCCTTGGGCTACAAAGAAACACAGGGTGAAATTGGCCCCATGCAGACTACAGACACTGGGCTTGTGCACAAATTTCTCAGGATTGCTACGCTATTGCAAGTTTAATTTTTGTCTCCTGGAAGCAGACAGAGGGTGCGGGGACAACACAGCCCAGCCTTCCTTGTCTGGGAGATCAGTTCAGCCCATCCAACACCACTTTCCTTGAAAGTGCCTGTAAAATGCAGAATGGTGGTCAGTGATGTTGGAAAAGTTTGCAAACACCACTTGCCCTGGGGCAGGGGCTGGGGCAGAGGGCTGTGCCCTGGCCACCATTCTCCAGTGTGTGCGAAGCAAGTCTGGATGACACAAGGCCTGGGGTCTGCTCAGCAGAAGGCGACATCTCCTGCATCTTCAGAGCCTGGTTCTGGTAGAGCCATCATGAAGGTCTGGACTGCAACACCTCCTGCAACCCAAGAGGCTTTGTCACACCATCCAGAACGGGAAATTATTTTATTTTTAAGAGTTTGTACCAATTGACTAAAGGCTAATACCCATTATTTCCCATTATTTTTCATCTTTTCCTGAGTTTCAAAGAAATTTCAAGAATCTGCCAGCGTCCTGGGGATTTTATTTAGAGTGCTAAGGAATCAAACTGGGCTGACTGTGGGAATTCGGCACTGTGGGAGAAACTCCTCTCATCTCAATGCCAATGTTTTCTAAACTAGAGCCAAACGCAGAGCACTTAGCTGTACATCCAACAAATATCACAGTTTCTCTGAATTGTAATTTTTATCCTCTAGTTAATCACTAACAAAATAGATTCAGACAACTCTATTTCTGATGTAGTTGTTGTAACCAGGTAAACCATCCTGGCAGCGGGATTGTAACTCCATCCAACACTGTGTCCAGCTATTCAGAATTCAGCTCCTCAAAGTATTCTCCCTACATCCTAAATATCCATATAAATGTACCATACAGTGTATATACTGCACAAACTGGTATCTACTTTTAAGAAATAGCTAGGTGGAAAAAATAACGTGGATACATCATACACCAAAATATATGCATAAACTCACACTTGAGTAGCTTCAGCATTTTTTCCTACATTTGATTTGATGGATAAAGCAATAGATGTAGGAAGAACAAAGTGAACAATGCAAAAAGTAAATCTTCCTTAGATAAGGAACACAAACATGCATTGTTTTGGCAGAGGTCTCTCTAAATTTAGTTTGGGTTAGTTTTGTGTATTGATTTTGCGGTTCTCCTACAATTCCCTATCCTAAGGTAGACAGCAAGTTAATTTATTTAAATCCCTCTCAAAAAGTAACAGAGTTGCTGGGGAAAAAGAGATATCATGCAGCTCAACAGCCAGCAAAGACAGGCTAAGGTAGATCAGCAGCTTTTGGTGTGCCATAAAATAAAGAGTACAGACAAACCTCAGAGCTGAACTGAACTACCCCCACAAAAAATGACTCCAGCCTCCCAGGGGAACAAGACATAACCACACAAAGCATCCTAAGTGCCTATTCGTGTAAAGGGTTGACACACCGGTGCTGTGTAAATTCTGCTTGCTGCTCATTTACCAAGTGATTTACTGTAGCAAATTGCAGTGTGACTACCTGCTCTCTTTGAAATCATGGGTGTTTAATACCCCTATGCCAGGCCTGGGTCATCTTTATCACTCACATCGGGCACCCAGGCTAATTCAAGTGCATCACACATCCCCCCCAAGGCACTCATTTGCCTCCTTTCAACCATGTCAATGCTTTATGCACCACAATCTAATTATTCTGCTGTGTATCTGCCTCTCCCTAGCCCTCTAAAACACACAAAAATGCAAAGAGAGGACGAACTCCCTTCAAAGCTCCGACAAATGAAAGTTATCTAGTTTTGAGCTTCCATATCACCAGTCAGTGATTCTCAAGCATGAACAGCCTGAGAAACCTCCCAAATACATACCCCTCAAATTCAACTTCTGCCCAAGCGCTTGGCTTCTCTCACAGCACCAGTATTAAATTGATTGCCCTTCCTAATATCCATGTAATCCTGCCCACTCCCAGTCTATTTGGAGTGATTAGATTGCAGAAGCATTTCTGCCCCATTCCTGGTGGATGTATAGAAAAAGACACGTCTGACTTTGAGCTGCATAAACTTATTTTGCAACCATCTTCAGTAGAGGTGACCTAGAATACAAGCCAGGAGTAGAGCTGCTGAAGGAAGCGTCACTTTTCCACAGCAACTTTTCCCAAAAACTATTTCTTTTATTGAAACAAAGCTTCCAGAAGCTTGTAACCCCAGAAGCTTAAGTTTTTTTGAACTAAATTTCTGAAGTTCTACAAGTAGCAAATTTAACGGCTACTTTTTCGTAACAGATTATTCAAGAAGTTGTATTGTCAACATACATACACCTAGTCAGAAGGCATTTGTGTAGTGTTTGCTCTGTGTAGGGAGAACAAGTAGATGTTAACTTATGCTGTCAGTTACTAGGAAAAAGAATTTAGCTAAATGCATCATTTGACTGACTAGAAGCAAATTAGTAGGAGGTTAAGATGCCAGCTTTTGATATTATCTTCTAGTAAGAAAAGAACTCATGGAAGGCAGGTTTCCCAACCAAAGACTTCAAACATTGATTTCAAAAGCTGACATATTTCTAAACAGCACTGTCAGGAGGAGGTTTTTCAATGTAACTGCACATAATTTGTATTATTCTCAAAGAACTGAGTGATTAATTGCACAGGAGTGAAATTCATTCAGATTTAGTGTGCCTGGCTCTTACAGAGAGCCCTCTTCTCCGGAGGTGTATTTCTGCTCCCAGGGCAGAGCAGAACTTTCCCCGCCGATAGCCAGTGACACAGGTCAGCAATAAATACACATAACCAGAAGCAGAGAGGGCAGCACTGAAATTTATGTTACACCATCCCCACGTCAGCAAGGCTAAAGCTGGAAATTGCATCTTTCCTGGGGCCTGTGACGTACCTTCAGACACACAGGCAGAGTTCCTTCACACTGATATTTTTGTCTGTCCCTAGGGAGAGATACTGCTGGGAAAGGGAGTGTGTGTGCCTTGTGCGTGGCAAGGCTGTGAAGGCATCTAGAAGCTGGCCCTTTTGAAAGGCTCTATTTAAAAGAACAAAGAAAAAAAAGTTTAAATTCACCTGTTACACACAACACATCTTCAATTTGGAAAGAATCCTGCCCCACTCCCAGGTCTTGAGACTCTGAGTGACCACACGCTTGTGGTGTGGAGAAATCTCGGGGCAGGACTAAACCACAGTCAAAATAGATGAGACCTGTATAACCACAACTTACTCATCACTAGGCTGGATGTGATCTCTCCATTGGCCAGAATACATGACAGGAAATCGCTAAAATCTTGAATCGCTGCTTAACAAGATGTGTGAATTGAGTTTATCCAACCCAAATAAAGTTCACGTAGTAACATGATGCACACTTACTAGCACACTTTAATTTTTGCCACTAGTCACATTTATTCATCACTTATTGCCACTAAATACTGTCAACATGCAGGATAACCCAACATTTTGAAGTGAATGTAGAGTGAGACAAATCCTACAAGAGTAACATACTTTATATTCAACACACTTGTGCCAATTACAGTGAGTACATCTGATGTTTGCTCAAAAATTTCCAAAGTGTTTAGTTTTGACAAGAGACATTTTAAAGAGAAATCGCGTTTTATTAAGCAGCACCTTTTAAGTACAGGAATCACTGCAACTTAAAAGAGACATCATTTCCACTACAAGCATTGGACTGTAAATTGTATTTAACTCTAAATCCAAAGTGAGAAGAAACTATGTAAGGACACATCACTAGCTTTAAAGTAACTTTTTCCACCTTGTATTATTTCTGTTTTAACATGACTGGAGAAACGATGCTGTTACCTAAATTCATGTCCTACACACTGACACAATATGTAAATTAATACCCTCAGTTTACCATCAATTAGCAGATATCTTAATTAACCCAACAATCTTTGAAGGTCTTCTGAATGGCACCTCTTCTGTTGCAATGATGCTTGGCCAGATTCCTATACAAGGTTTGTACAAGGGATTGCTATTCTCAGCTGGGGCTTTTGGGCCCAATTATTTAAGAATAACAATACATGCCATATGTGTACACAGTGCTCACAACTAAAAATTTAGTATTTCCTCCAATAGTATGAGTTATCATTTGTTTGTGCATTTGCCTGAATTAGCAAATAACTATATGAGAATGCAGCATCTGTAAACAAATTCTGAAATGTTAATGGTGACCATAGTATCTGTGCAATATTATGTTGTGATATAAATATTTAATTGGCAGTCACTGGGGATGTCTCCATTGCAGATAGTAAACTCCCAAGGAACTTATGAAGGTCATCCTAAAGAAATGTGTGTGAACTCCTTAGAGGACCTTAATCCATACTACTACAAGCAATCTATTTGAGCATGAAAAAAATATTAAAATGTTTAAAGGCAACTATGGTAATTTTCTCTTTTGCTCCAACTAAATACTTTGTCTAATTTAGTATCAATTGTACATTTACATCTTCCTGAAAGACTTCAGAACATTATTTTGCACTAAACTTCCCATACACCAGTAGTTTATTTGAGGGTAGGTAACATACACCTCTGAGGCCTGATGTAACGACTTCTGTTCCCACCTGCTAATCCAACTGGACCACTGGAGGCTGCACCTCAGCCCCTCAATAGATCCAAGAGTGAATCCAGAAGCAATCGATCTCACACCTCTGTTCAGACTGATTCCACCCACTGTTTCACACTGACAGAGAGACCAAAGAGCTTTTCCAGAGTACCTTGATTTAAATACAGCAACTCACGTAAAAGAGGCTGAGGAGATCCAGCATTATTCCATAACAAACAAGTTTGTGAGGAGTCTGTGGAGAACTTGACTAAAGATGCACCATGTATTACTTTTTTTTTTTGCAAATTATGCAGGAGTATTACTTTATATACACAACTAATACCCACAGAAGTAATTCTGCCTCAGATAAAGAAGTAGATCTACCTATTAAATTTACATATACATAAATTTTGGTTTATATCCATACCCAGCTATCATATTATCAACACGTTGCTATAATTGAAACAAGGATTAGAATTGCCAAGTAATATAAATGAAAATAAGTCTTTAAACAAATGCTTAGGAGAGCTCTAGCAATCTTCACAGTTTCATTCTGACTAATGACTTCAAAGTCAGACAATGGTGGTTCTGTACCTAACAAGCACAAAGGGGATAGTTGCTAGATTTCTAGCACCTAAAAGGATAAAGGCACTAAGCGACCACAATTGGAAAACAAGTAAAAGCTTTTGTGAGATTTTAAATTCCAGATAGTAGCCATTAAAAGCTGATGCCATTAACCATTTATCATTATTAAAGGCCTCCTCATCCCTGAATGAAGAAGTGACACCAAGAGTTACACATATCTGTCAAATGAGAAGAAGCCCATCAATCCTGAAAGGCTTCAAAGAAGAAAATAAACAACCAACCAACCAAAAAACAAAACAAAAAAAAAAAAAACACACAACAAACACAACCCACCACAAAAAACACGCAATCAAAAAACCACAACTGGCAGGAAATGATCCTACTACTAAAAACTATTGTTTTAAAATATCCAAAATCTTCTAAAGAGAGAATGTAACTCAAAAATTCAACTCAAAACACTACCGCAACACCAGAATACTTTAGGCAGGGCTTGGAAAGGCTTATGAAGAAGCCACAATTCAAGAGCTAGATTTGCAACAGTAAAACATTTAGTAAAAGAGAGACATCTCCAGGGAGATTTTTGGTAGCATCTATACCTGCATACGTGTCTGCAGCTGTGGCCCTGTTTCCAGTCTCCACAGAAGACCAATTGAAACAGGTGCTGCAGAACTGATAGTATCATCTTAGTGTCAGGATTTTTAGCCCCTCCCTGTGGGTCTTTACCCCTAAAATTAATCCAAATATACTCATATCACCTTTAGAGCCAGTCCTCTACAGCACTGAACATAACATGTGAGATGGTCAGTATTTTCAGCTCCCAGGGGAAAACTAAGGTAAGCACCCCTTCATTAAAAAGTATCTTGCATCTTGCAGAGTATGGTTCTTCATCAGTTAACGGATAACCGCATTGTGAGAAACTAAAGTCAGCAGGATGGTCCTTTTGACCTGCTCTTCCCTGTAGAGTAGATTTAAGAATGTATAATAGACCAGCCAAGATATGTTTTTACTGTTCTCACAAAACGTGTTGCCAAGCATTTGTCCCTCTCCTGATACAGCAAATCCAAACAAAAGGACAATCCCTCTGGAAATGGACAGAATTAAGAATTTTATCCAGCCTCAAACTAAAGGATCAGCTTTTTTTGAACAAAATGGGGTTGTTTTCAAGAGTTCATTTTGCATCTTGTGATTCAGACTTTGTGTAATTCTGATTCAAGCCTTGTATGAGAACAGGTATCCAATAGTAACTAAGCAGCGCCGTCTGCACAATACATAAATATTTCATACGGTTCTTAAAGCTACAAGTGCCAAACCAGAAAAATGTGTGCAAGCATCAGAGAATCCCACCTCTAAAAGAGTAAATGCAGCCCTGGGATTTAGGGGGTATCTTGTCAAGGAGACCCTTCTCATTCTGCAGACTGCAGATAAAATTCATGACAAACCTACAAGCTGAATAGTGTTCAATCATGTTAAATTTAACCTCCATGTTTCTGATCAGATTGTAAAAGCTGTTGTTTCTATGTTATTTAAAATAAAAAGCTCTAAAAGGTAGCAGAAATTTCTCCTCTACCAACTGTTAATGCCTCCATTGTACACTCTTCTCACATTGGGGGTGATATAGTTTCTATATTAATTGGGGTTTTTTGTTGGTGGTGCTTTTTGTTTGGTTGTGTTTTGTTTGCTTGGTGTGTGTGTGTGTGTGTGTGTGTGTGTGTGTTTTGCCTTTTTCCCCCCCTATCAGAATTGAACTGAGAGATGAAAATAATATGGAAATACCAGTCATACACTTAGAGATTCCTGAGGACCTGAAGTGAAAGCTGCCACTGTCACCATCAGCCCTCCAGAGATCAATTCAACAGCATCACTTCTGTCCTTCTTACAGCTCCAAAAGACAAATGTTCAAAAACCCTAATGGAAAAGCTGGAAATCAGGCTGAAAGATCAATACAAATTGAGTTGAAAAGACTGGCTTGGATACAAAACGTATGTTGGTAAATATAATTCAGTATTTGTTTATGAATAGGTTTAATACATTATGTATGCATTTTCCATGATAGTATTACACCCTAAAAAGCTGCATAACTTGCAAAAATCTTGGACATAGGATACTGTGAGGAACTGCAAACAGAAGATGAATCTTTTATATTAGATAATCTGAGATTAAGTGGCTCTGGAAGTAAACTGAGCACATTGCAAAATAATTTCAAAAGTAGTCATCCATATCATTGAAATTTCATTTAGTTCTTCAACAGCAGCAACCTGGCTCCTGCTGATGACCAGAGCTGTGTCTGTGTGGTGTTAGCAAGGGAATAAATGAAAGGTGGGGGAAAACTGGGACTGGGAGCTTTTTTCCTTCCACATTATCCTTACAATGGCACTTTCCTAGGACTTGAGAAAACAACCAAATCACCTTCTCTCTCAGCTCAAATTCATATCCTCTCCTTTCCCAGTATATATGGAAAAGGCAGAAAAATAAGGAAAGACTGTGGACTTTTTCAACATGACATAGGAATTGCCTGTGGGTCAGTGCTCCCTCTCCCAGAGCAGCAATAAGGTGCTGTTACAGACCACGAGAGGCTTCACCACTTGGTGCCATCCCATCCCCTTGTCCTTCCCCAGCACATACAGCCCCACCCTGGGGGCAAGCATCCTTTTAAAATAATTCTTCTTCTTATTCACTGGGTGTCCATGGCTCTAATTTTGAAGGACATGGTGAACAGTGACATGTTGGCTCGCTCTTCTGCCTTTGTGATTTGGTGAGGCATGTCCATGTCTCCCCCCAACCTTCTTCCCTCCAAACTGAGGGGTCCCAGCCCAGACAATCAATTTGGTGCTGTGTCTGGAGGCACAGTAATTACGAAAATAGATTTGTCATCTTCAATCCATTATTATCAATCTTAAAAATATGCACATTAATAATTCATCTGATCTATTTAGGTTAACATCTACCACCCACTTCTCTAGTATATAAAGACTTGATTGTGTCTTGGGTTTCATATCATCATGAAAGGGCTTTAGGAAAGAGTAGTTCTTCCATCCCCCTATCCCTCAATAGAAGTTGATTGAGAAAGAGCTAGCAAGAATAAAAAGTGTGTTTAGCACCAATCTTCTGGAGTTTGGGTAAGGACCTGAGTGCCATGAAAGGCCTTTTCCCCCTTACGATTTATTGTTTGCTTGTAGGGTCTCAGATCCAAGTGCTGGTTTTTATTCAACAAAATAAATTTTTACAACAAATTCTATTGACTTCAATACAAACTTCAACAAAGATAACGTGGAATATAATGTATTCCAATTACGTATTTTTTTTAATGAAATTCAGGGGGTTTTAAGAGGACTATTAAAATAACTTGATATATTTGACAAATTACATGGTGGTTCTTATTCTCACATTTTCCAACATGATGGCAGCAACATCCTGCACTACTTTACTGTCGACATGCCTTAGCGTATGACTTTTGTACAAGTGTCAAACCTACCCTTCACTGCATCTCAAAGCAGACACTTTGCTCTAGATAAAGGGTACAGTGATTTGATCAATGTAAGGCAAGAACAATTTTCAAAACAACATGAAAGAATATACGACATGAAAGATCAGTTGAAATATTGAACTCCCTTGCACATATTGCAGAATTAATAAATAGACTATAAACCCCAGGAAAACTAAAGCTATTGCAAATAAAAAATAAAA
Source organism: Streptopelia decaocto (assembly GCF_964273445.1). Taxonomy (NCBI): domain Eukaryota; kingdom Metazoa; phylum Chordata; class Aves; order Columbiformes; family Columbidae; genus Streptopelia; species Streptopelia decaocto. The sequence continues at coordinate 13,617,273 of NC_138662.1, forward strand.
TAAAAAAAATCCACATTTTAATCAGTGCTAAAAGATCGACCAGTGTCATCTCGGCTGTTCACAACACTCAGTGCAACCAATTGTAGCTACCCTAGATAAAATAAAAGGCAAACCAACAGTGTAGCCTATTCCAAAGGCACTGGCAGTTCTGAAAAGAGTTGTGTAGCAGTAAAGGAAATTTTGCCCATTCCCTCTTCTGCTGTAATAATGCACCATTCGCAAGCATTGCCGAGAGGATCGCGGGAGGTCATCAGACTGCAACTTGTTACAAATGCTGCAAATGGAACAACACCAAACACATTGTAACAGCAAAAATAAGTGAAGAAGAAGGTTTCACTTGCCGATAAGGTAAAATGAGCCATTTATCTAGAGCTTGCAGTGCGACCTGCACTTTGCTTTCACAAACCGGAAAATACAACTGAATACTCATTTTGGTTCTCCCCCCTCTAGCTAGATACTGTAGAGGAACAGAAAGAAAAATGAAAGGAGAATAAATTTTAAAATATATTACCTACGCTGTAGAAAATGTAATATCAATAATTATTGAGCTATTGATAAACAGAAGTCACCCCAATGATGAAAAATTAGATGAAGCCTTGCATGCTGCACACATTTTGTCAAATAGGAGTACTCAGAGTCTGACGATACTAAGGGAATAAGGAAAGAGATGGGACAAATGAGTTTCCTGCCCATGTGCCCTGCACTGCTGCTATGGGGTAGAAGGTAGAAGAGCTCCCACGGGCTCCAGAGGAGATACAGACAGTGTCTGACCAGGAGCAGGGAAACAGAGGTAAAGTTATCTAGCTCACCCCGCTAGGGCACCTGGCAACAAAACGCATCCAGGAAATAGCAGTGGGGCTGATTATACATTTACAAGGTTCAGGGCCTTGTCTGAAAAAGTTAATTAACACCTCCTAATCTAATCAGGATTTGTGGCTTGAAATTATTTTCAGATCTTTTTGCTGGCCTATAAACATCATATTGCTTAAAAACATTAAAACATGACTACTGCCAGAGAACCAATAATATCTCTTCTTGAGGATTATGCAATACTAATATGCCAAAAAAAAAAATCCACCAACAACCAAACAAAAAAAACACAAACACCACCACCACACCAAACGCCACCCTTTACAAAATAGACACTTGCAAAAGCAAATTAGTCCTGTCCTACCAGAAGCAGAACATGAACTGGACTCCTTTGTTCTTATAAGGACAACCTTCTGGTTAGAAGGTTACCTAGTGCATTTAATATATTAACTGAAACATTAAGGCATACTTAAAATTCCTGTTTTTAGCCCACAATACTACAGCATTGTTCTTACTTGCATGTGGCCCTGAACTGCATTGTAAATTATGGTCATCCCTTCTCTCTGCTACCAAAATTAATTATCTGGTAAATAGAGTTAATACACATAGCTGCTCTGCAAAAATCTGTTCAATGGAATTTGTATTTGGGGCACCACAGACAGTCCTGCCAAGACACAGATACTATAAACATTTTGATTGTATGACTGGATGACTCACTGTGAAGCAATCCCTCTGCGTTCATTACGAGCTGAAGGGTTCTCCAACACTCACGCTGGGCCTATGGACGGACAACGTCACGTCTCCAAACCAAGCAGCGAACTGATAGTTCAGCTATAAACGTAAATACCAACTCCAGTTGTCAAAATATTGCCTTCCAACATCAATATAGCTAAACATGTCAGAAAGAAATGTACAGGTGCATTACTGCACAGCCACTTTCACTTGGTAGTGGTCTGGCACACAGGCAGCTGCTTCCCTGAGCTCCAGATGCTTTGGATGGGAGAAAACAGAAAGAAGAGTTAGTCTAACAAGCTGGAAAAAGGGGTGCTTTTTCCCCACTAAACTAGCATATGAGGAAAAAGCAACATCAATCAATAAGAGAGGCAGTAACGCAAAATAAAGTGTCTGAACTACCTTGAGTTTCATCAGGATCTCAAATTATGCCAAATAATTAATGCTGAAAACATCCTCTGGTGGGTTCTTCCCATTTCAAAAACAAAACAAGAAGCAAAAAGGTGAAGTAAGTAACAGAGTTCAATGCTAGAGACAGACCAAATTCAAGTACTACTGCCTCTGTTCTCAGCAAGACAAAACCATCTCATGACAAATTCACTGCCAACAAAAAAGACACTTTCTCTCCCTCAGTTTAACCTTTCCTGTGACTGTGACGGTCTGTGCATGAGTTTAAGTGGAAAAAACAGAACCACCTTTTGATTGCCAGTTCATGCATCCAGACCCCAAACAATAAATCCACAGCTTGTTCCTTCACCACAGCCAGGAAAAGGAGCTGAGCCCCGTCTCAAAAACATCCCAAATTTTTATCCATTTAAATGCTGCTTCCACTTTGCTCTTCCCCTGAACAATACCCCCACTCATTACAACATGAAGTCATTCTTTGGGAAGCTGAAAATGCAAACACAGCCCCAAAAGCAGCAAACCCAAGCAGAAGAATTAGTGAAAATGCCATCCAAGCACTAACCACGCTGCCTGCTCTGAAGTCCAGGCACACAGCAGCAGCATCTGACGACGACTGACGCTTGACAGCCGGACAGATGCCTTATCTGCAAGGAGGAAATGAACAGTGCCCTCAATAACTTGAGGTGTCTCTTTCAGTGGATGACAGTGGTAGTTTAGTAGTTTGTTATGGCAAATCTAGCAGCACTTAATTGCATTTAGACAGGCAAATTGGAAGAGCTGTTCCTTCCATGCTGCACTGACCAACATTTCTTAAGGAACACAGTTAATGACTTGCTGTTTAGTTGCAAAGAGCTTTTGTTTCAAACAACTTGAAAGAACTAAAGCCTTTTCTGAAGCAGTTAGGGCTGTGGTTTTACCTGCAGATCTAATGGAGCTACGAGATAACAAAATGCAGAAACAAGAGATTGTTGTTCATTATGTAACAGAAAAAATTGTGTCAAGATGTTCAATCCCTCAAATAAAAAAAAAAAAAGTAACCTAAATGACTCAGAGTCTGATTCAAAATAATCACATAAGCCAAGAGTTTATTATTCATTATTCATTCCAGTCAGTAGGCCAAGTTACAGTCACCTTTCAGAAGTCTGAAGAAGCTGAAGGATACAAGTGTGAGAAAGATCTACATTTGAAGTATGCAGGACCACTGGAAATACAAAAATGGCTCTTCAAAACAGAAGCCTGACTGACATCTCTGCCACCTCCAGATCCACGGGCGATGAGCAATATCTCTTGCATCTCACACTTTTGACCTTCTGTCAAAGATCAAAAACATTCAAGATGTTTTCTTTATGTAACATAAGCATTGATAAATGTGGATTTATCCAAAATGTAGCATCTGAATAGGGAATACTATAGGCCTTTGGAACATCAGCAGCATCAACATGCTCCTGCATCCAGGGCAGCCTGGAGCTCAGAAAGATGGTCCATTCCAGTGGTATCCTGCTGCAGGTGCCACTTAGGAAACACTAAAACAGCATTTAAATCTGCAAATCATGAAGCTTCAGAGACAGTTGCAAATTCAAGATCCCATGAAAACCTCAATATTTCAAGGAAAAAAAATTCAACAGGATTCTCCTGGAGAAACAGCAGCAAAACTGTACTTTTACAGTAGACTGAAGGATTCTCCAGACCGAAAATAGTTTCTTTAATAGTTGGAGAGAACATGACACAGCACTATATTTTGAATTAAAAACAAGTCTCATATTGGAAAACCTCTATTTCTTATGCAATTGGGGGGCTGGGGGGAAATTATGCACATTGTGGTTTTGAGAACACTGAAAGGCCACATACAGTTTAAGCGACTGACATTAAATTGTGTGTTATTACTTTTCTCCTCCAGCTATATGATAGAGGGCAAATGCCATGATGCCACCTGCAAAATGTGGACATATCTAACATGTCACAATGAATCAAAAGCCTTAAAGGAAGACCATTTTCAGGGTCAAATGCGTTTGAGTATCTAATGGAGAACAAAAGAATGTAAACAGGCATGAACTCCTGGATTTCTGAAGGGCTTTTCAGTCAGTTCTCTTAGCATTGTGGGCATCAATGCCAGAACACTGAAAATAACTAGAACAAAAGAATAGTGAAATATGAAAGAAAGCTTCAAAGGAATGGTATGTTTCACACTCAGCTGTAAGATATATCACTGCTGGCAGATCAATATTACCAATTCCTATCTGTACTCTCATCTCTGGGCAAAGGAAACTTTAACAGTTACCCTTACAAGAAATTCAAATATACAACTCTGCTAACATCCAGATCATTGCAATATTAAAGCAGTAATGGTTAATAACACAACAGCTTACACTCAGAACTCGCTAAGACCTCTCCCAAGAAGGCAGTGGAAAAAATGATTGCACAAGGATTCTCAGCATTTCATTATCTATTTGATAGTTGAGATGATATGCTCTATAATGCCACCCTTCAGATACAAACCTAGTCATTCCCTTTTTGTCAAAGGCCCCCAATATACTTGCGCTGTGTTTTTCATTTGATGAGGGAGAAAATAGATTTCCCAATCCAATTAATCACAATTCCACACAATCACAGTTCTGAGAAAAGTATTCTTAATTTGAAAAAGCTTGTGCATGTTGAACTGTTAAGATAGATATTCATAACCTCAAAACTGATAACATATAGACCCAAATACCTTTACTGATCTGGGTTGAATTAAAAATGTTATGGGCAATTTATAATTAGAAAGGTATTTGAGTAATTATAAAATGATAGCCATAAAGCTCCAACCTTAGACACTCAGCTTACGAATTGGAGATGAGTTGTCTGAACATCATGAAACAAATTTTTCAGACACGCATTTCTGCATCTGAGAGTAGTGCCAAGCAGCCATGTGCAACAAAATTGAGTTACGAGCTCTTTCCAAGAAAAGCACACACAACTAGAGTACAAAAGCAAACACAAAATGTCGGAGTTCAACTGGTGCTCAAGAAATACCAGGCCTCTGTCCCTGAACAGCATATCTGCTGTGTCCCCTTCCTTTTTGGGAGCTCATAGGGAAATACCGTATGTCAAGCAGGATTTATTACAGAATCTCTATACGTGATTATTTCCTTCTCAGCTTCAGGCAAGGCAAAATTAATTTGACTTTAAAACAAAGCAAATGTTAGTCTAATATCTGCATGTTTTCTGCTCTTTCCTTAGAGAGTAGATCCTGTATTTTGCAAGCAGTTGAGATTCCTTCTGAAACGAATAGTCATTTTGACTGATTAATCACCAAGGATTTATTGCTTAGTGAACAAATGATGATACATTATCTAAAAGAAATTCAGCAAGTGGTGTCCATAGAGATGTGTCTGATGACCCTACAAAGAAAAGACTTACATACCTGCAAAAGAATATCTAGTGCGTGAAGTGGCACTATTTGCATAGAAATGTAAGCAGAAGAAAATAATCTGTTTACAGTTGAACTTTTTTTTTTTTTAAGAGTAACCAAGCTTACTGTTTCAGCCCAAGGAGACACATCTGGATTCAAATTTTCTGTAAACAGTGCTCAGAAATAGAAATGCTTGAAAAAACATGGCAAGAATGGCCAGTACTTAATCACTTTGAACTCAAGGCACTAGTTCATTGAATTTTTCTGCTGTATTGATCATGTAACCCTAATTATAACCTTGATTTAAAACTTCAGTTTCTTGGTTATATGAGTTAGCAGTTAATTATTATTTAAGTGTTATTTATCCTTAGCCTATATAAATTTACTGAAGGTTTTCAGGCTCTTTTCCTGTGGATATAAATAAAGTGTTTTCTCCTCAAGAGTAAGCCATATCTACTTTGCCATCCATTTAAGAAGAGAAACTCTAAGTGGGTGCTCAGACCCCCATATCCTGCAGAGAATGACCCATCTCCCCAGGAAAGGTGAGGACAAGCATTAGGGTCCTGCTGAGGGTGCTGGACACCTGAACCCACTGTGGCAGTGAGAAGTACAAGGATGTTTTGCAGCATTAAAATGAGGAAAACATGAAATGCAGAGCAAATACAGTAACAGCAGCATAGGACCCAAGCTGGTGTCTCTGCATGGCGCTGTGCTCTGTGCTGATACCAGCCTGCTCAGAGCAAACCTGCAGAGCTGCTCCTAATGCTGCATTGCACAGAATGGATGTTACCCTTCGGTAATATCACATTGCAAATCATCAATAACAGAAGAACAGCTCATGGCTTTTGCATTTGTTTCTTGTTTGAAGCTGGCTGTTTGAATTCCAGTGGGCTTCTACAGGAAAATTCCAACTACTTCGAACCCTAATTAACCCACAGTTGATCATGTCAGGACATACACTCATTTATTTTCAAATAGACCTGAAAATAACTTATTGAAACACCTGCAGTTGTCCTTATTACAGTAATTTTTATAATAACAAAATTTTAATTACAAAAATTATAAAATAGTCTTAACAGGAACAGAACACTTTTCAGGTATAAAACTATAAGGGAATGATAACAGCATTAATAGGCTTTCTTGGACACGTTATGTTTCAATAAAATATTAATTCTTGATCATTTCTCATGTGTTAATTAGCAGAATAAGCTGTAGGAAGTCTAGATTACCATGCAAATGTTAATGAGGTCATAATTTATGTTAAGCATTTCTAAGTATAGGAGCACCAGAACCTCATTTAGCAGCAGCTGAACTTCAGAAAAAATTCGCATTTGCAACAGCTATATTCCTACTTAAATTTGATAGTTTCTATATTTTAATAAATACCAAAGAATCTATATTTAGTTGTCCAAAGTGTCTTCTCCCCTTCATACCCAGAGTCACACCTCAGCTAAAAGTTTGTCTGTGGCCAAGCATGATAAAAAGTTGGGAGCAGATGGTGAGGTAACTTTCCAATGCAACAACTCACAGGTACCATAGGAGGCCTGGGGGAGAGTTAGTGCCTTTAGTTTATATCAGAGCCAAAATACACAGCCCTGCACTGCAAAGGCAGGGAAGCTGGCTCATTGGAGCAGTGTTGGAGCTCACCCCACATACAGTCAGTAGCAGCAGCAACACTCCTAGAGTCACCTCTTGTTTTTAAAAGAGGTGACTCACTATGGCACTTTCACAGTGAGAAGGAGAAGGCAGCTGGGAAACAGGGAAACCCTTTTAAGCCTGTGTCCCACTGCTACCCTCAGGAATGGGAAAAACAAACAAAAACCCCAACCAAACAAAAAACCCCAACCAAACAAAAAACCCCAACCAAACAAAAAACCCCAACCAAACAAAAAACCCCAACCAAACAAAAAACCCCAACCAAACAAAAAACCCCAACCAAACAAAAAACCCCAACCAAACAAAAAAACCACACAGGGTGCTGTTTTCCAAATCTGAGAGGTAAGAGCATCCTCCAACATCAAGCTCCTCCTCTGAGGGTTTCACATTTTTTGCTGTTTACAGGCAGAGATCCTGGAAGTGTTTTTTGTCAACTGAAGAAGCAGAACCCGCATCCAGCCCAATGCACTGCAGGCAGCATTTGGGTCTGGTTTCCCTTACTGGCCCATTACCTGAAAACACCCATATACTGCAGCCAGCCTGAGGAAGTGGAGAAGCTGGCTCTGCCTGGGAATTTTATGTGGAACAACTACTGAAATAAGCAGCTGCAATGACACACTGTAGTGGGATGAAGATAAATTTATTTTGCTATTTCCACACTCCCACAACTTTTACACCTCCCCACACAAATCTGTCCAAGCTGCTTCCACTTTGTTGGTATTATCAAAGGAAGAAAAATAGCACTGGGTCTCTGGAGGGAATACCAGCACTAACTCCCCCTGCTTCACTTTGAAAGCCAACATTAATTGTTATTTTCATTTGTTGAACTACGTTTAAATTGATCTGTTTTCTTTTTTTTTTTTAAGGGGAAAAAATCCATTAAATTATAAGAGAGTTAACAAAACAGATGCAATTCCACTTGAAGTCATATCAGTCAGCTGTACCTTTTTCTCAGATGTTTCTAAAGTAAACAATTTCAGGTTGGAAAAAAAAATAGTTCAGCGATAATGTCAGACAATATGTGAGCTAGGAAAATAACAGCTTAAAAAAATTAGTAGAGAAGGAATACAATTAAATCATAATAATTAAAAGGGTAAAACTTAAGATCCCCACCCTAAAACAGGCAGAGTGTGAAAACCAGGAGAGAGACACCAGCAAAAGGATGGAAGGGAATAAAGGGTGCTAAACAGATATAAACACTTAATTTCCAGCAGGAACAAAAAAAGGGGAGGGACACAGGAAAGCATAAAATATAGGAGATGACACTGAAAGACCAAGCAGCTATTTACTATTCTTCATAATGCAAAACCAGGGAAAAGTATTAAAAGACATCACATACCAAATTGATTTAGGTGGGTAATTTCTACAGTGGTGTAATTACTACATGACACACTTACTAGTGTTTTACTCCAATAAATCTATGTAATTTGTGCACAGTAATTACTTAGTTCTAGGTCACTACACAAGCTTAAGCTATGCTATGGAGAGGTGTAGAAAAGCTAGAGAAGAAAGCAGGACCCAGTATCCCAGGAAATAATTCATTGTGTGGCCTCTGAATCTGCCACCATGTCCCTGACCCATCATGCTGGCTGGCAGCAAGGTCTGGAACCTGTCCGCCCTGCACCGTCACTCGCTCTGCTCGGCGAGCTGAACGCTCCAACTATAAACCAGTGGCTGAAGTACAGAAGTAGTGAGCACCCATGAACATCTTTAAATGTTAGCTTCTCCTGTTCAGCAAGTTGTATTAAATAAGTGTTACTGATGGTATTATGTGTACTACTGACCGGAGCAATTTAAAACAACTCTGAGGGAATTCCCTGTTCCACATTTATTTCCTTAAAAACAGAACCCATTTATTAATAACTATTATTTCAGTGGGGGTGAGCTACAGTATCTTGCGCCCTTTTTGGAATAACACATTTAAAACACTATGTATCCTATGATAGTGTTGATCTCACAGCACCTCAATCCAAACTGCCTTTCTTTCACACTGCCTATACATTTTTTAGGACAGAGATGCAATCAATACAGGCAAAAGAGGCTGAGAAACCCAAGAGGAACAAGAATAGGTTTTGTGGAATTGATGTTGCCATGCATCCATTAGCCCCACTCAGTAATTAGGAAATTAAAAGTGTCTGATTGCTCCCCTCTACTGAAGGTCACCCTTGAGGGCTTAACATTGGGTTTAGATGCTAATTAAGTGTTTGCTGACTGCTGCCAGGGCTCAGGCTACAAACGCCAGCAAAAATCCTATTCTGTATCTCTGACTTATTAAAAACATGCACATACTTCTCTATATGGGATATTTTCGAGAGTACCTAAGCCTCAGGTTTATCACCACAGTTTGTAAAGCAATAGCCTAGCTATTCACATATACTTGACTTAAATAACATCTTGGTTCTTTCAGAGCAGCACAGTTTGGTTCAGATTAATAAACCAGGTACACTCCACATTATACATACTTTAATGCATAAGTGATTCAATTAGTATTAAATTTTAACTACATGTTTTAATAATTGTTATTTTCTTAACAAAATCTGAGAAACAGCATAAACGTGTGTAATTAAGATAATATTTGATAAACTTTAAAATATTGAATTTTGGTCTTATAGGCTCCTAAACTGATATAATAGCTTAAAACTAGTCTACACTGAGCAACCAAGTGCAGAAGGTAGATTTACAATCAACACATGCATGATTCTCGAGCAACACAGAAACTAGCCCAGCTAGGGGTGCAGGTTACCAAATGAACACAGCAATCAGTTTGAGCTCATCCATCCTGATGCACCTGTATTGACTCTAGAGCAAGTACAGGCTTCACCTCCATTTTCCTTTGCATTGTGTAGATATGCCTAGATTTCTTTTTTTTCTTTTAATAAGAGGGGAATATTCAGAGGACTAAGACCATTGAAAGAAAACCCTTATGCAACTGATCTTTTAAACTAGATTCCTGAAAATCACAGTAAGTACAAACCTACATTTGGGTAGCTAAACTAGTATGTGCCAGGAGGTGTCTTTGTAGATCAGACGTGGTTGCTTGAGTTTAAGAATAATTTATCTGTTATTTTAAGTACAGATATCTGTAGGCAGACTATCTAAATAAAGTCTTTCTTTCCATAGTAATAGAAAAGTTATTATAGAAAATCAGACCATTTGCTACATCTAATCCAATATCCCAACACCACCTAACACTCAAGTGGCTTAATGCTTTGAAAGAGTACACAAAGTACTGTGAATGAACAATGAAAAAGCTGCATAATGCGAGATACACGTGAAGAATGTACAACACAATACACAGGAAATAAATCAGCTGAGAATAGACCAAAAAGGCTATTAGGAAAAAAAATAAATCAGAACAAGTAGTTTACAACTTATGCAATAGCAAGGGGACACCAGGACAGAGATAAGATGATGTCCAGGCTAAGGACAGTCTTTATCCATCATTTCATATAGACACTACTACAAGTATAACAAAATTGATGAAGAACAGACAAATGAATGTAGAAATAATCAGTGTATGAGACAACATCCTTGACAAGACTTCTAGTTGCAGAAATAAATTTGAACGATTACATCTTAGATGGGTCATGCAGCATGATTCAGAGGTGACCAGGATGGCACAAGCTGAGGAGCTGAAGATGACACCCATGTTACAGGCACGACAGACTTATTCACAGTGGACAAAACTGAAAACTGAGATTTGGCACAATTTTGAGTCCTGTCTAATTATGAGTCCATGATAAGAGAGGAATTTTGTTCTAGCTATATTGCACCAGACTTAAAAGCCAGATGTCATGGACATCTGGAAGAGAGCAGAAGATTTTAACGCAGGCATGACTAGGATTTGCACTAGAGACTTGAAGTTTGGTGAATAACAAGCTTGTACTGATAAAATTAGGGTTATAAGCTAAAAACTGTTAATCATCTATTAATAGAAGATTAATCATTTAGGTCTGTAATGTGTTTTTTGATTATCAAGTATATTGTTGATTTGTGATTAAAACACCACATTGCAAAATGGTACTTCAGCTTTGACCTCCCATTATTTAAGAAGACTCATGCTTCTTTCTTCCCCTTTGACTACCCAAACACTTCTTTGTCACCTGCAGACCTAGATCCATCCCAGTTACTCTTATGGACCTGAACAACAGTTGTCATCATAAGTTTCTTACCTCAGTGGAAGAGATTAATTTTGCACTGGTTAAGATCAAATGCTTTGATTAACCATCTATTCTTTTCTGTGATGGATCACACAGCTCATCTGAAAACCCTCATGTAAACCATCAATGAAACTAGTTTTATAAGATCGAAAGGTGCTTTTACATATAACCCTAGAAAATGGTTCTTTACTGCCCCAAATCATTTGGGTAATGCTTGTAAAATGCCATTGAAATGGTGTGGTCTTAGTCTGTGCCTACGTTCTACTGATGGAGTAACACTATGATGAAAATGCAACTGACAGCCAACTGCGTATTTTGGAAAGAATTCCTCCTTCTCTACAAGAGTAGCAACTTCTTCCATCACCTTTTTCTTGCCAGTTTTGGAGTCTGAGTTCCAATGTTTGCACCACCTCATCATTTACCAAGCTTTTGGAAATGCTGCCACCCTCATAGTTTAGCTTGCTCTCCCGCACAACTTTCCTGCAGCCAGTCTCAGCTGACTGAATCTGTGTTGTTCTGTGTGGCCACACTAGGAGAGCCTGGGCTGAACCAACATCACTGCCAGGTGTGAAAAGCATCCTCAGCATATCCCAATGTCTGGTATGTGTTGTATTTTCATATTTAAGGTAAAGGCTCCAAGTCCTACAACTTCAATAAACTGAAAGAAATCTCCAAGAAACACCCATGCCTATGCTAAGAAGTACAGAAAAAATTATGCAAAGGATGGTCAAACCCACTCATGTTGGTGTCAAGATCAAGAAGTCTGAAGGTGACAATATTTTACTTCAGAAATTTCAGGTAAACTGAAATAATCTGAATAACTGGGGTTTTCAATTTGAACTTCCCATAAGCATTTCCAGGTAAGAATTTTCCTCAAATGGAAGTCTGACAAGAACAATCAGTCACAAGCAAATATGAACTGATTTTAAAAGATGTGGTCCTGTTAGCAGATGGTTTACTACAGCAGAAAGTGTGTTAGATCTAGCAGTAAAAGCAAATTAATTGAAGCAGAAATACTTTAGGAAGAAGAAATCTGAGTTATCAGGCTTTAGTAATCAAAAAAGATTAATCTAGTGGTATTTGTGACCTCTACCCATAAATAACCATCAAAAAGGCTTTTCTCTTTGGAACTCATGGGAGTCTCAGAAATTGTAATTAGTATTAATTTAGCTGATTGTACACTTAGATAAGCTATACATAAAATGGTTTCAGACTTTAGGGGAAACAGACAGCTATAAACACCAATTACCAAGTTTTTAAAAGACCTGGAGATAAGTAATTAATTAGAAGAACCCAGACAATAAAGGGATTCCAGCTAAAGAAGTCAGTGGCTCTCCAGACAGCAGCCAAGCAATCACTTGAAAAGAGACACAGGACAAACCCTCTCCTCTGCAACACCATGCTTGCCAGCTCCACAAGCAGCAGGGATCAGCTCAGCTTAATTGAATTAAGCACAGTGACTATAGCTAATTGGGACTTATTTTTGAGGAAATCTGTTTGTAACCTGACAGCATGTATTCTGTACAGCTGAAACATTCTGAGGATGAGAGCCACTTGGCAGTAATTCTGATGGGAAAACATTGTTCAGGAACAAGGCAGGTTTTGGCCAAAGGAGCCTTGTCAGGGCGCTTTCGTAGACCATGAGCAGCAAACAAGAATCTTGGAGCCCATAAAATAGGCCAGGACATAACTGTGCATTTCCCATGTTCAACTTCACTGCACCACCACCCCCCAACCGAGAGGCCCTTCAGCAAGAAATGGAACTTTATTTTGTTCCATTTTCCATCAAAACCTCTGAAAGATGTGTTTCATCTTGCTTTGAAGTGGATTTTTTAATGAACTGTTTACCAGTCAAGTCTAATTGTGAATGGTAACTACTGCAACTTGAAAAATCACTCAGAACTGCTATATGGATGGGAAATGACCGCAAGCCAAAAGTTTTAAGCATGAGCAAATAAAAGATTTTTAAAAGGGCCCATAAAGTCAGTGAAACTGTAATTCCTCCTTCTTTATAATGTATGTCCTTGTTCATTATGAATTTGCTTAGCATTTACCAGTCAAAACCAGTTTAGCTTTCTATTCAAATTGCCAAAGACCTGTCTAGGCTGCAATTATGAACTGGTGTCATAATGACACGAAAGTCTAATGTTACAGTTGTAACAAAAGCAAATCTAAGGGATGGCAGGATTTTAATATTTCAATAAGGTTAAAGCAGGAGCACTAAATTATTTAAGTTCTGGAATAAAATATAAGCACTAGAGCAATATTGCATCCATACTCATGTATCTTTTCATGTGTAGAGGTGATATCTATGTGATAAATCGCAGGAGTGTGAGGTAAATTAATTTATTATGCACTTTGATCACAATACCCTCTCCTGGCCTACTAATCCATTTCCCAGAAGACTTGCTCTAATATCCCAAATCACAGAACACTTTCATTGCTGCCATTAAGAACAACATTTCATAGTCTACCTCTTTTTTTTTCTCATAGGCATGGAAGCTTCCTTCCTTGAAAAGATAATAAATATAAATTAAGTTATAGAAAAGCATACTGATTAAACCTTTATATCCTCCACTCCTCTATATTATATAACTGTATAAGAGACTTAAAAAGAGAAAACATCTTAAAATAGTGACAGCTGGGTGAGATGCTGTGATGTCTACATGTTTCTAGTGGCAGGGAAAAATGAATAAAGAACAGATGTATAGCTCTCCAACTATGATGATTTAATATTGCCAATAAAGAAATAGTACATATCTATATATAAATTCCTGGAAAAGCACTAATAGTTAAACCTAATCTACAAATGTGCTCACAATTTGACATTTTCAGTCTATAGACTATTATGCTATAAAAATGCTAATTAATATATCTATCACTGCCAGAAGTGCGATGAAACCAAAATGTTTGGCAAGCTTATTGTAAAGAAAACCTGTTACTACCTCAGATACTCTCTGCTACCTACCAGATCTTTACAGCCTATTTCAAAAGGCAGCTGGTGCACAGTGCAGGAGAGGGGAGGCACCGGTCCCTCCGCAGGCAGGTCACAGGTGTCCCCTGGCCACTGGGCTCCCAGCGGGACACCCGGGTGCTGCCAGGCTGGAAGCTCCTGGAGGGGAGGACATCTACCTCCCCCCGCACCAGGCTGTAAATCCAAATTATCATCTACCACAAAGCTGAACAAGCTATAAACTCTCAGAGTGCTCTTTACCAGAAGATCACCAAGCAGATTGATTTTGTGGATTTGAAGCTTTTGAATCTTACCACACATACAGGAGCTTATAGTGCTTGAAACCCCTGTGAAAAAAATCCATACGTATGTGGGGAATGTAAAGGGGAAATGAGCTGGCTTACAGTAAAGGTATGGATGTGAATACATACAAGCACTACATTTCAACAATTTAGCATGGGCTTATTTACAGCACAAATTGCATTTACCCGAACATTAAATATTGACGGAAAATCATGGCAAATTTAATGACACTTTGGGCACTTTCTCTTTTTAAGTCAATATATTAATATATACTTTGGAATTTGTTACAGGAATCGTAATTCAAAATGTAATAAGAAAAACATTTATAGTAAAGAAAAGAAGAATAATTGATATTATTCCCAGGTTTCATTCATTTATCCTTTATGATTTTAAGTACTTCATTTAGAAATCCTTGTGAGCCTTGTCTGCCTAACTGTGGCCACCAGGGCATAGAAAGTGAAAAAAAATTTAGAAGAGTGTACCTACTTTCTTTGAGGTGGAGGCAGGCAGATAATAAAACACATAATAAAAGAAGCGGGGAGTTTGACAAATATTTCCAATAAATGGAGTGATATTTCTAAAGGTTTTTCACTGTCAAGAAATTAAAAAAAAAAAAAAAATAGGCAGATTACAAGTGTGTATAAACTAAAGATGAAAGAAGCCCTGTGCCTCTGATGTCACCTTTTCTTTCCCCAGGTCTGCTGGGGCTTTGCTTTGCGGTGACAGGAGACACGTAGAATGTCCCCTCCACCAGGACCCCAGCTCACCAGCACTGCTTCAAGCCTGACAGTGCTGTGCCCCTAGTAACAGCAAAACTCAAAACATCTCATTCTTCATCAAGAACCAGCAGAAATACAGCCACACCCCAACCCCTTGCTACTATTTGAATAACTGACTGAAAGACCTGGTCAGTTGGTAGAAAACATTTAGCACTTAGTTGTCCGTGAGAGTGACTAAACCTTGCTGCTTTGAGCATCCTCATCATAGACCATTTTGAGAAGATGAGAAATAAGAGAAGAGCAAAGGACAGTGTTCTGTGAGGAAAAGGAGTGCAGAATCCAGCTCTGTACACTAAAATTGTGTCTCTGCACTACAGGATGAGGTAGCATACAGAGGCTTGTATGTGAATATGCCTGCACCTCTGAGAACAAAAAGGTTGGACATGTCTGGCCATATGCATATCCACACATTCTCATTTTGGAAGATGATACATTGCCACCTTCCTCCATCCTCCTCCAGGAGTAATGAAAGGAAATATATAAAATAATAGCAGTCATAAATAAGGAGGCTTTGCAGCAGAACAAGATTAAGCCTCCTTTTCTTATAGCATCTTTCAAAAACTTCCCATTACAGAAGAAGATGCTTCAGACAAAAGAGGGTTTCCAAAACTGGGTGAATTATTTACTGAGAAAAAGTTATATGACTTACGTCAAAGTATTTGGAGCACCAGAGCAAGATAAAAAATCTTCATCCTTTTCTTGTTAAAAGAGGTAGATTTTTGTTTTGTTGACATTTAGATAACATGGTAACAAACAATGAGACGAGACATAGGTAGACAATGATGTAACCCAGCATAAAACTTCATGGGTTTATATTAAAAATGTTTGAAGAATGAAAAAAGGCACCTTTGCCTCATGGCTTAGTGGCCTGGAAGTGTTAAGCAGCTTTTTTATGGGATGGCACCATTACCTCCTACAGATACAATTCATAGGACATTTCTCAAAACTACACCAAAAATAGAGTACTTGTTTATTCACAGCATCTGGTAGCTGCCTCCATAATTTATGGGTACCACCCTATGTAAATCATTGCAAAAAATGACAGATCTCAGGGGCTGTTTGTTGTTTAATCTGAGTTTGTCATAACTCAAAAAGAATGATGTGAAAATACAAGCAAAGTCATCCATAATGGTAAAAAAAGATTCTTAGAAAACAGCTAAGAATGTCTAAGAAACATAAATAATCAGCTCTTCGTCAGCTATGAAATGAATCTACATGTTCTATTCCGCATGAAGGGTCGTCAAAACCACTCCTAAAGCGTTTTACACCCCATTCTATTTCTGCTGGCAGAAAGTTGGGGCTCTGCAAGATTTGACAGCTACAGATTGTCCACCAATCTGAGGAACAATATGAAAAGACAACGCACAGAACTAGGCTGGTACTTTTACAAAAGTCACAAGGCCTTGGAAAGAAGTTTGTGCTTGGCACTGCTGAAAAACAATCCCTGGTCTTTATTCTGTGCGGCTGCCAGGCCGTGCCATCAGCTCCCTGTGTGCTGAATGAGCGGCTTGTTGGTTGAATCACATTTTCTCCCCAGGAAAGGAAAAATTCAGACAAACTCAACCACCCAGTGAAAGGCTGAGACTCATGTCCTTCATCTTAATCTGCTTCCGGGGAAATGCTTAAACCACCACACCACTGGTCATGTTGTTGAAAAGATCTCAACCTCTCATTCTGCTTTACCAAAATTTCAATTGTACCAAAACTGCTAAATATGTTCCAGAGATTTTTTTAGTTTACAAGTTTGTGTATTTCACTAAAGGTCTCTAGCACATAATCTCCAACTACTTTGCTGTAATTACTCTCACTTAAAATCCAATATAGTCACTTATAAATCCCACCACACTCCCTCCTACCCTCCAAGAACTTGTCATGAAAAAGGCACAAGTAGATACAATTTAAATAACTGTATTCAGTGATTAATATTAGAGCACACAGACAGAGCTTCACTGCTGATAGATGATATTTTCTCCAGAAGAGAACAGTGGCGCTTTGCAAAGCAGAGCTGAGTTTACATAAAAATGACAAAAGCAGATACTATCACTTAGATAAAGAAACACATTTCTAATACTAAGCTTCAGTTTAAAAAAAACTGCAATAATCTCTCAAAATAAAGTGATAATCCAGTCCGTGTTCCTTCAAGGACAGCAAAATCACTGCTACGGATGTATATTGAAGGAGAAAGAGTATTGGCCTCTGACATTGATAACTGTCACCTTGATGAGTGAAATTGGCTCATTAAATTAGCAAAGATCTTGAAATAACTGAGAGTCAGCAAAACACCTCAACAGCACCCCAAACAAACATCAGTTTGTCAAAGCTTTGTCATCCCTCCCTGGGGTTCCTGCTGCTTTCTGAAAGGATGAGCAGAGACCAGGAATAGTGCTCTGGTGTGGCTGGGTGCAGCCTTGGCCTCCTCCAAAATGCAAGCAGATAGAGAAGCTGCAGTTCAAGCCCTAAGTTCAAAAAGTAGCAGAAGAATGGCAGAAAATCTGTGCCTACAGCACCACACTGAGAGTTAGCAGGCGGTGGTTCAGCTTGCTACTGAAAGAAAGAAAAGCAGAACCATCCAAAGAATGGCCTTCCAGGAGGTTAAACTTCGCAACAAGCTATTTTTAAAATATCCATCCTCTGCTTGCTAAAAACCTTCTTTTCACGTGCATTTAATTCTCCAGGACTAGTGTTGCCACCACCACCTGAGAGCCTCCACTGGCACCCAGTTTCAGCGGCAGAGTTTAGTGCTGCCTCCTCCAGCCCTTCACTTTTTGGCAGGGGTAGGGTCTGTCTCAAAGCCCATCCAGCCCTACATAAAGAACTACATTAGCCTTTGGGCTGTAAAACGGACTGGCTTTTTAAAGCCCTTTCATAGCAAGTGAGAGAAAAATCCTGATGTCCCATCTTCGCTCTCCTGATTACCCAATTACTTATTCCAAGTGGAAAACTCAAGCGGTACTGGAATTTACTCTCCCTACAAGCAATATCTTAACACCACAGCTCTACTTTGGGAAGAAAGAAGATGAAGTGTCAGCCCCAACAGCAGAACACAGCTTTTGTTTAGAGATACTCTGATTTAAATCCATTTAAGAAAAGAAGCATTACCTTCTCTAGACTTTTTTGTTTTAATTTATCTGGTCTTTTCCTTGCTTTTCAGTGTTCGGAAATAAGAAACTGCTTCAGGTTTTGTTTTCTATTTTTTTTTTTTCCTGTTAGTAAGAAAAACAATCACATTCTCCTAAACTAATTTAAAAATGTAAATACTGCACCAACCCAACTCTTGATATCTTGCTTTGGCTGTCAAATTAAAAAAAATTCAATTCTTTCCACTGCTTTAGTCACACAACAAAAGAAATACTGCTTTGCAAAATGCAGAGTGTTGCCCTGTGTTCCTTCAGCCTACAAAAACAATTGTAAAATTTGCTATAAATCCTCAAACATATAAAAGCTTATAACCACAAGAGGTCAAAATTAGCAATTTTGATGGAAATTCAGCAATATAGAAGTCCCGGTTTGATTCTCAAAGCCTGACAAGAGCCCCTAGGCACCCCCTGCATGCCAGGCAGTGGACATGAGCAGAAGCTCAGTCACCTTTTCATTGCATGAGAGGAAAAGGATCCTGTGGAAGAAGATCTCTTGCCAGGACTCCCCACTCCAAGCAGGTGGCCCTGATATGAGCCGGGACACAGAATTCCTGCTGTGCCTCTATGATGGCATGAAATCCTGCCAGGAAACACAACAATACTGGTAAATAGCTACACAACCTTTCAGCTTCTTTGTTGCCAAAACAGAGGTAAGTAACATAGAAGACCTTTCTCCAGCCTGGAGCTTTTCTAGGTTCCAGCAAGTGAGAAACAGCTGCAGCTGGCTCAAAACTCAACAGCAGGGGCCAAAAAAGGGCCATTATTGAGGAAGGACATGATAGGGCCAGGATTCTGTAAGTATCCTTCAAGTCCCCACCACACCTTTGGCTGGACCAAATAAGAAATCGTTCACATGTGATTTTCCAGATAGAACCCCCCCAGAGCACCACCCTCTTCTGGGAATGATCTTCTACCTCTTTCCCCCAGAGCAATCAGGAAATTAAGATTTTTCCAATGGTAACAAATTAAAGTCTGAATTTTTTTTCCCCATTAAGAAAAAAAATTACTTGATTTATCTTGCTATACGTTTCTATGCTGCAGGAGCTGGCCTGCAAACATATTGAGATAACAGTGTGCAGTTAACAAGATTTACAAGTCAGACACATTACAAAAAATACACTACAAGTTATGCAGAATCAGTTATGCTGCCTGTGAAAGATTGGAAGCATCACACAAAACTCTGGTGGGAAGCATAGCCTTTAAGTGAGAAACATGCTTGAAGTGGGAGTCTTTTTGTTGAAATATAAGCCCAACCTTCTCATCTCTTAAAGGAAGCAATTAAGTAAAAAATGGGAAGTTCCACGTTTGAAGCAAATGCCGCACTGCCTGTCTGTGTGTGCTAAGCCTGTGGTTCAGCTGAGAGCATGGACACGGGAAAAAAATTCACTACAACAGTACAACTTGTTTGTCAATTGAGTAACAGTAAGTGAACGTGACGGCTCTTTACACCTCACAGCTGGGGCAGTCTGATAGATTATAGCTTAACCACCATGAAAGTTTAAGCCAGCGTGAAGTTGGCTTACACTAAAGCACTTGATTTCATGAAAAGAGGGAGCTAAGAGCCCCCGTGATCCATCACCCAGCTCACAGCAACACTTGTACTGGCACACCAAGCCATGCCAAGGATGGAGCACTAGGGATGGGATGTCTGCTCTGGGTACCAGCCTCACTGAAAGAGGCTATATGAGAAACAGAATACCAAAACCTCACTGATTTGTCTCACAATTGAGATCTCCGTTTCCTCAAATCATCCATTCCACTGCTGCATGCTGTGTACAGACTGCACAGGGGGATCAATTTGCCCCTGGCTGGGCACAAAGAGAAAGAAGAAAGCCAAACAGAAAGGCAGGTGTTGGCTGGGTGTCCTGTAAAACTATGCTCTCTTTATAGCACATACAGATCTCAGAACATCAATATTTGCTATCAGAATGCAAAATCTCTTCTGACAGAGGCATATTTGAATTTTGTTTGTATCTTTGCTTGGTTCCTCTGTGAAATCTGGACATTAAAACACTTCAAAAGCAGACAGGCCACAGCTTACAGTAGGGCCTCTGAAACTTCAGGTACTAGTTAAAGCAATGCATATGTATTATACAGAGAAAATGATTTTGCTATAGTTAACATCAGAAAGCAACTTTGCATTTTTAACTCAATATTAATTTCCCTCAACAGACTTTGATTCATAATTCTGTCAGGACTAAGGCATAATCTCACCCGTTACAAAGCAACAGCCCCTCAGATGCAGGGAATAGCATACTGAAGACAGACAAGCCCCACCAGCACAACTTCACTATAAATGTGATACCCTTTTGTAATTAATTTCCACCTCTAGACACCACAGATTGCAACTTTTCCTTTGATAGATTAGAAAAATAAAATAAGAACTTAAGTAAATAATTCAATTTATATAAGAACATGGTTTAGGGGGGACTTGCATAGCCTGAACCTCAGAAGGGTACAACTGGTACAAAAGAACCACTTGATACCACATTGCTCATAGAAGGTAAATTATCACAAAACACAGAACAGCAACATGCAGCTCAAAGCAAATTCAAACCCCATTTAAAAGGTCAAAGAACTGTTCTACCAGGGGAAGCCATCAAGCAATTCCCACTGAAAGCAGAAACTCCACTCCCTTTAATTTGCAGCTATTTTTAATCACCAGCATTTGTTCATTTTCAGAACTGATCCTGCTCAGTCAAGAGTTTGCTTTCCAGTGCCCACATCACCTGGGCTGGTCAACATATTTGTGTCTGTGGTACCATCACAACTTCAACAAGGTGTCTTGACTACACTACAGCATCAAAACAAGGAGAAACTTCAAAGGTGTTCAACTGGTGGTTCCAGTACAAATACACAAAAATCAAAGCATAGAGGTGGAGAGGGGAAACAAACAAACCAATAAAAAACCCAACCAGACCAACCAGAAATTACCCTAATAGTATATTGCCTTGCATACAGTCTACTGCAGAGACAGGCACAAAGTACACAAGAGATTTTTCCCACTGGAAAATTCTGATCAACAGAAACACTTTTTCCTATGGGTGAAAAAGTTTATAAATTATGTTTTCTGCAGTTTTTGTTAGTAAACACAAAATATGGTGTCAATATCAGAAAGTGGAAAACTATTTTAGCATTTCAAATTTTCTGATCAATTGGCTCCATGTTGATTGTTTCCAAATGGCAATGTTCTGAAGTATTTATTTCATAAAAAAACATGGGTGGTATTCTAACTGGGATGAAATCAAGAGGCAGTTGTTTGCTCAAACACCACATCAAGGTGCATTGACTGTAAGAGAAGAAACTTTCAGAAAAGGCTCTGTGAACTAAGAGCTATAAGAGCTTACATAAAGATTTAAAAGAAAACAAAGAAAACTGATTTATAGGAAACATTTAGAAATAAAATAAACAGTGCGGAAAAAAAATAAAGATTGAAATGGAGTGAAAACAGCAGGTAATCTGGCTACATTGTGGTCTTTCCACTAAATCACAGTCTGTGTGTCTGGTGCTCTCCCAAGGGTGATTTGGGCACAATGCGCATGTGTGCAGGATGCTCGTTGTCCACAGCTTGCTCCCAGTCAGGGTATCTCAGAATTCCCTGAGTTCACTAGTGGTGTGGCCTTGTTAATTTTCGCCTCCAAAGCCAGCATTCAGACACTCGCTGGCTTTTTGCTGTTGCTGTCATCAAGGCATTTGCATGCACTAATCCATGACAAATGGTTTCATTTGACGCACATCTGATTTCCTTGCCTGCCAACTAGAAGAAGATAATAGAAAAACCAAGAGAAGCTAAATTAGAACTAAAGGAGTCATCTATTTGTCGGAGTAACTCAAAACAAGGTTAAGATAAACACCACCCAGGCTGCAGGCTTAATGGAGAAAGCACTGAGGTTTCAGCCATGGAAAGACAGTTTCTAATTGCCAGAGGGGAAAAAAAAAAATTAAGAAAAAACCACAACACACAACAAAACAAAAACACCATAACACAAAAAAACAAACACACAACAACACCACAAACCCTGTATTTAAAAGCCTCACAAAAATATGATATTACTACAGATGTGGGAGCTGGCTCAGACACAATCATTCTCTGTTGGATCCTTCCCTGGCACACCAAAACCAATTACGAACTCTGAAGCCTCCATTATCTTCAACTCATCTCTTGACTTCTTATTTTACTGAACAATAGTGACTTCTGGCTGATTGACCACCCAAATTCAAAAGCATCCCATGCAAGTAATCAAGAAGAACTTCATGAGTTAATGACATCCACAGCAAACAGTGTTAGGGTAGCCTTGATATCTAAAAATATTGCTTGAATCCGTAAGCTAAGGGAAACATCTTTTAATAAAACAGCAGATAAATCTGATTTGGGCTGGGGGGAACGGCAACTTCTGGAGACACTAGACCTCCTTTAAGTTCAGTGCTGCTGCAAAACCAAAACAAAAGCTGCTACCAGCTACAACACATAAGACATTCTTCGTGTTTGCATTGGTATTGGATTTGTAGTCTGCTAAGTTCGATTCCTTTTGGGAAAGAGGCAGCTACTGGCATATCTGAATATATGCTTCCAGGCAGGATTTATTAATTTATCAGAATGATGACTGGTTTTAGATAGATGCTGGGATAGCACAAACCTTATGCAGATACATTTTTTTCTTTTCAATGAGAAATCTCAAGACAGAAACGAGTAATGCACAAAGATAAGCTATTTTTTACCTTAATTACAGTCTCAACTTAGGAAACTGACAGTGTGTGTGTCCCCCCCCAAAAAAAACAAACCAACCACAAACCACAACATTAGGCCTCAGAATCCTCCATTCAGTTCTGATTTTAGCATTGAAACATGGAATAGGCTAGGGTTCAAAAGCTTCTGAACGGTAAAATAAGCTGGTTTTGAAATGCATGATAGAAAATACAGAAATTATCATAGAAATACAATATAAATATTATATTAATATATTTATAGAAAATATTTATCTAGTCATTTTTAGTGTATTTTACTACACTCTCCCTATCCAAAGCACCTTTAGCCAGTGCACTGCACTGAACACCGCCTTAATGTCAGTTTGTGTTACTTGATCTCATTCGTGCTTGATTTTACATTTATATTAAATTCATAATGATCCAAGATGTAAACATCTACTTCTTAATGGGTTTGTATAGGCAAACATATATAATACAGATACTTTTCCACTCTTCAATCTGTTCAAAGTCTCAACTGTGTTATTGATGATTCCTGGGAAGCATGTAGGGCAAAAGGTGCTAAGCAATAGGTTCCCTTCATTTATTCATGTTCTTTTAAAAAATAAACACATAAATCAATGAAACCGATTTTCCAAGTAAACTATCCTTGCCTGCTCCCAACCACTTAATTAAACACAATTAACTCTAGTTTGTTTTGGCAACCAATTAATGTCATGATCAAATATAAATAGACTCTGCAAGAAAAGATTATAATTAATAAATCCCTAACAATACAGTAAAATTACACTGAAGCTTTGCTTGCCAGAAATATTCAACAGCATTTTTGAAGAGCATTAATGAGGACACTAAAAAAAGATAAAGTTTTATCAGAGAGCTCTTGCCTGTACTCAGGCTGATCTGTAGAGCCTGTTGGCTGTTGATGTTATTTACAATATGGGAAATTATGGTACCAAGTTCCCAACCTTCCAATAAACTGATGCATACATTCAAGGAATTTTCCAGTTAAGTTCTCCAACAATTTAACTGTCACTTGCACACAAGTTAACTACAGAAGTGATTTTTTTTGTGTTCAGTAGATCCACAATGAAAGATCTCAATTCAGATTTGTCATCTGCAGAAAACAAAACTAATCCAATAGGAGTTTTGAATCATGCATGAGGATGGATTAAACGTATATTTTGATATGAACCAGTAGCTCTCCTAATAATCAAGAGACAAGGAACTCCATTTAGGCTGATTTTTAGTTGCCTGTTCATTTAGTGAGAGGTAAGGGGCACGATATATACATAAAATTGCAGGGCTCGTAGAATAAACATTTATGCACAATTTTAAAAAGCATCCAGCACATGTGACTGTTCATGGAACCTGCTAGTGGAGAGCAGACTACTCCTTGATTACTTGTAGCTCAAAGAGAAGGCATCACAATGAGAGTAGCCTGGCAGAAGTAAATTCAGTCATCTCAGAGAAGAGATTGTCCAGATATCGCACTTCACTTGGCAATTCTCAAGGAATCACTTTCGCTCACCCAAAAACTAGTAAGGTCCTCCATTCCTGCCATCAATTCAGTTCCCAGGCAAAGCTGTTCTCTCAAAATAAAATAAGGATTACAATGGAATACTGCAACACAATTTTTGATTAGCATACAATAGTGATAATGATCCTGCACCTGCTGTCACTGAAGTGACCTTTCAAGAAGGGCAGGACTGGTTTCTTCAACCACTGCAAAGGCCAAAACCGTTCTAAAAGGAATACAGAAGGCAAGGGAGAGATGTCAGATAGCAATCTTCTAAATAGAGCCTAGAAATATGAGTCACAGATACATACATGCGGCTTTGTAACTTCATTCAGCTTAATTTACACTCCCAATTCCCCATTGTGCATCATTGACTGAGCCTCATAAATTTAGAGTCCAACTGTGCTGCAGTCCTCACGGTCCCTGCCTGCAGCACAATGAAAAGAAACCTCCAGCACTGCTCACATGCAAAAAAATAAGTTTAGCTGGGGAGAACTGTTCTATGCAGAGCATCTGGAAATAGCAAAAATGCTGAATCCCATCAGGAAAATAAATCTTGCTCACAGCAAAGGCTGATTTCACAGCAGAGTGGAAAAGAAAACATTCAAAGGGAAATACAAAGATTATAGGCAGGATAGGATAAAACAATATGAAACTTAATGAGAGAAAACACATTTATCTTGTAAGGAAATGCACTTGGATATTGTCTTTTAAAATATAAATGAGCCTTGGACTAAAGTAGGCTAATCATTAAAGGCAGGTTTCTGATGTTATCAGCAGAAATACTCCAGCGCAGATCAACGTAGTTCGCCCTTGGGGCTTATATTTGTAGGTGTCAAATTTTCCTTGGGACTTAACCACGTAGTATGAATTCTCACAGTCTCTAATACCATGACAGCAAGCTACAAATAGCACAATGCACCAAGGCCCCAAGGCTGCGCTTGGAGAAGGAGGGTCAGCACACAGGTGTGGGAGGAGAAGACACTGGCTGGGGCCATCACAGCAGGGCATGCTTCATGGTTCCTCTTTTCCCAGAGTAGCTTCTGTCACACAAAGACAGACGCACTTTGCTCCTGCTTGTGTGGTTGTCTGCAGAGAGGCCTGAGGGAGAGCCAAAGTGGCACAGGATGGGGACAAGAGCACAACCAGAAGGAAGGACAGAGCAGGGGGGACCAAGCCAGAGCGCAGACACCACCAGCACAAACCACCATGCTTGATACACATCCTTTCTCTTTAAATACCACTGTTAGCATTTTGACATTGCCCTTTTGCAAAAAGGGTGTTGTGAGGGTGACCACAGGGAAGGTGGTCATACTGTCAGCAGCTCTCAGAGCCACGCTGGGCATAGCAGTCTGCTCAGCGCCCCACTGCACACCTTGGTGCGCTGCTCTTCACAGTCCATCGAGCTGCAACACCTGCTCCCCCTCAGGTTGCTTCATCTCTCTGGATCAGAAGTAACAAGGCGTCACATTCAGCAGCGTGACTGGTGACAGCTTTCCTCCCCCTGCAACCAAGCCCTGAGCCTCATAGCCATGCACTCTTCCGCAGTGAAGAGATGTCCTCTTGCCTCTGACCCTCCAAGTATTGGCTGCTCCTTGGCAATGCCTACCTACCCTTTCCCCTTAACCTGAGAGGCTGGAGCCCACTAAAGTAACAGCTTATGGACTCCAGAAAAAAAACAAAACCAAACATAGTTATCTCTCTGGCTGCAAACACACCCTATAACTGTGTTGTTTCTCTTTTGGAGGTCTGATTTTTCAGAAAACATAACCAGTAAAAATCACAAGGTACAGTACTTCTGATAAAGTCTGCTGCTGTCAACAAGTACATCCCATAAGCACAGGACACAATTCATCACTATCATGCTGCTAGTAATCCTACCTCATCCTTAAGTGTTGATTTTGTTATATTGGTTCTCTGCCTACACAAAATACATATGGATATACTTGTCCATATACATCCCAATCTGTTTTGTACATGACCAGGAACACAGGAGGTACCTTCAACCTGGATTTCTTTACTTAGCAGTTGGCAGTTTCACATTTTCAACAACAGGCTGCAAAGGCCAGAGGTATCACAGAAAGGTATCAAGAGAGAGATGATGTTGTGAGCAGGTTTTTCTGATTGTGAACAAACCAGGGTACATATGGTGCTTCCTGTGCATTTACTGGTGTAAATGAAATCTGAATCAGGCCTTAGAGCTTATAAATTTGCTCATTTTAATTAACACAGCAAGAAACACCAGTTGTCAGCTTTCATACCCATGACATGATCTCCTAGATACTGGCTAAATTGTTGCACAGCAATTTGGACACTGTCTACTGAAGGCAACAGTTTTCATTCACACTGTATGATAAATGGAATACAATTCCTTCTGTACACATTTATATATTTACTACTTAGCCCTACACTTGCTTCTATCAATACCAAGAGCAAAAATCCTGGTGGATTCATCTTCCAAATCTCAGTTTTTCTGCAAAGTAAAGACATGTGTTTTATTTACACTTTCCTGAGGAATTAGATTCAGACCAACATTCTTCCCACTGTGTTTTGCACTAAATAGCCACATATACAGGTCATATGAAAAGAGTAGATCTCTTGAATTGTGAAAATAGGCAGTTTTCCCCACAGCTATAAAAATCAGTGGGAAGGCCAGGATCAGAACTAAGAAATTTTTCTCGCTCACAGCCACAGACTCAAGTTTCTGCAAAAGGCTGTCTACTGAGAAATATGCTCAGAGCACCTTTAGGTTGATGTTGCTTGTTAGTTCACATAGAATTACTTTGAGACTGATCTTACCCATCGTAATATGAGGTATAGACAATCACTTCTTGAGATGATTTTTACTGGGCACATCATTAACTACTCTCACAATAAGATATATACTAGATGTACGATTCCAGCCTTGATTCAGACCATGATTTCTTTCTCTGAACAGGCCCATGTTTAATTAACATATTTGCAAAAGTCAGCATTGCTACAGTAGGTACACATTTCTGCTTGTGTCTGCCTCGCATCTTTACATTGTATGCAAGACTAACCTAGCATCCTTAATATATACCTAATTATTGTGCACAAGCTTGCAGGTGAATCCAATGTACCTTCCTGTATTTTTAAGCAACACATGGCCAACATTGTCCACTGCAATTCACTACCAGCTGATGGTCCTCACCAGGAGCTAAACATCCATCATTTATGGAATGAAATCAGTAAATTTACAAAGAATTGCATGATTGAGGGAGAGTGTTTATTTTTTATATTTTAAACTTGAACCTTTTGCTTCGTTAGTATCTTGCCAAATGCCAGCATCTACTTCCTACCTCTGGGCAGGGTCAATCAGGCGATCAACAGACTATCACGGGCACTCAGCTAACTCAGCAAATCACAACCTGTCCACTCTAATCCTCAAGCTAATTCAACAGCTCTACAACCACATATATCTTACAGCCTAAAACATCCAATGTGGAATTCTTCTCATTACCACTGTTTCTTATTAAATCACATAGAAGTGACATCCTTGAAAAGAATGGAGATTTGTTTCCACATAAAGTTATTTCCTCTGAATGCTTTCATACATCCTTTGCCTAACATAATTTTCAGGAAAATGAAATATAGTAATAAAAAAACCTGCAGAAAGCCATGTGTATTACTCAAGGGGAATTATACTGCAATGGTGTTCAGCTAGCTTACCCCAAAGGTCTCCTTCGCATCCCAGAGAAGAAGCCTGAAAATTCGCACTGCCCACCCTCCCCATCAGAGGCAGAAGGAACAGCCATCAATATTCAAGGGTGCTTAAGAACAGTATTCAAACTTTTCATTGTGTTAATGAGACAAGACAGAAGAAAATAACAAGGCTAGATAGAGTAACCTACAAATACTGTCTGGTAAAGCAGTTTATCACATTTGTTTTCAGGTTCTTACCTTCTGCTAAATCGTCTAACTGAATAAAGAACAACTGAATTACAAAACTGAAAGATTACACTACATTGAAAGGAAGCTTTTAAGTTTTTGTGATTGTACATAGTGTGTAGAAATCTATTGCAACCCATCCAGGTGCTTGTTTAAGAAAGTTTCAGAAAACAAAACAAAACAGATTGGAGATCTCTGACAATAACCTTTTAATATACTGCCCTTGGTTTCCAGTGTTTCAAAAACTGGATTAACCAGAGTAGTAGAGATGGTTATGTTCACTGTGTTAATCCACTGAGTTCAGTTCAAATTTATTATGCTAAATACACTCCATGAGGATCTTATATTTTACCTGCACTTCCACGTGCTTAGTGAGACTCTGCTATTCATAGAGAAAGAGAAGCATAAGACAGGGTGGAACCTGACCTTTTTAATTATCTTGTAACAAAGTAGCCCCACGGTGAGTTGAGCAGCTCAAAATCTCTTATTTTAGAGCATCTCATTACCTATGGAAGACTATGAACTGAAGGAAAAGGTATGCTGAGCATGCTGTTTATTGAATCATTATAAATATAGCTGTAATAAGGTGAAATTTCGTATACCAAATATTAAATTACTGAAATTATGCACTGGCTCATCTGCATCCATTTTTTATTCACTTTTATTTGGCTGAACATTTTAATCTTACTTACACAGTGACTAACTAAAAGTAAATGACGCATTCCTAATATTATAAATATGAAAAATAGGGTGTGCTCAGGGACTGCAGTTGAATACATTAAAATCATTGAGTTTTCTAGTTAACATATTTCCATCCCTTTTATGTACAACCTTTCACATTCAGTTGGCAGACTGTAAATTCATGGCCTTATAAAAAAACCCCACCGTCTTGATTTTCTGTTGTGACAGCAGAAATTGTCCAAAAATCTCTAACAGTTTCCCTAAAGGACGCTCACTAGCTGGTACTTCCCAGGTGCAGCACAATCTGAATCCGAGGTGAACATCATGTCAAATTCCGCTCATCTGTCAACGTAGTGGATTATTTCTTGAGAGACTGAAATTGGCTGCCTGGGATCAGAACACCATCAATCTTATTCATGTAGGGTGCAGAGAAGCTGCCTGAGAAAGGCTCACAGGAGGGAAAGCTTGGCTGTTTCTAAGTAGGTGATGAGGCAGCTGTAAAACCTTCACTCTATCTGTATCACATCTCCGAGTGAAAGATTTTGTCATTTTTCACATTTCCCCAACACTTGGTATGCATTCAGTGTCTTGCTGTTCTTGCTTCATAAAAAAGGTGATTTTTCAAGTTTAGGCAAATGTTGCAGAGCTCTGAATCTGCCCAGCTCTCATTTTTCCTCATAATGTCACTTGTTTCAACCGATTTTACAAAGTGAGATTATGTTTTCCCCTTACCTTTCTGTTTAGCTGGGCTTTTTGCCCCCGTATTTCCTTCACTGGAGGACAGACTCAAACAACCAGCCCAATTAATTATTACAATGCAGTTATAAGTATTTTGTTCATTTCTCTGCAAGACCCAAATAAGAACCTTACCACTCAAACTTCAAGTACTCTAAAATTTCCAGTGCCAGCGACTAAATACAACACCATTAGTTAATCCGATGTTCTAACATAGCTGCAAAGAGCTGGTCTGTCAAAGACTTAGGTTTATTCCTTCATACTATTCATATTTTATTACAAGAAAGCAAGACGATGCCAATACTTGTGACTTTTAGACAAGGAAAGTTCGGAAAACTTTGAGTCACTAAGGTTGCTAAACACCTGTGGTTCAAAGACCATCTGTCCTTGAAGCTATGCCATTAAAAACATTAAATTATTATTGGCCCCATTATTAAATGGTTCATCACCGAGTTAATATTTTCCATTTTTCACTTCTAAAGCTCTCAGAACCTCTCCCACCTTTTTTGGATCCAAATTCATGAAGCAACATCCTTGACCCATCTAATTTTAATTAGATGATGATGTTGTGCTAGAATACACCAACTCCTCAATTTTTAACATGGCACATTTTTTAACAATTAACAGTTGAAAAAGTAACATGAGCCGTTTCTACTAATAAAAACATAATAAAACCACTGACATGGATCACAAAAAAGTGAGCTGCATTCTCCATTGCTAACCTATGGAATTTATTCTGACTTCTGAGGCATTTGAATTCGTTGGAAGACAGTCCCAAATTCTCCTCTAGGCTGCATGTTTGCAACCCCATCAATTCTGAGAGGTGAACTTGTGAACCTTAGAATAACTGTCTCTCATTTATGGCAAGGTAAACACCCAACCTCCAGTAAGCACTAGTGACCATGAGATTTGGTGCCAGTATTTTAAGTAACAGACCCGTGTCCAGTTTGGGTCAGATAACTGCAAAGTTATCCAAACCCCTGCGGTTACAAACTCTTTCCAAGTTATACACCCACTCCAGAACCACACAAAATGGGCAGTAGGTGAGATAGAAATAAGGACAGAGAAAGACAGAGAAACTAAACAGTTATCCAGAATGGGATTCCCGTGTTGGGAAGCTGTTAGAAGACAATGTTACATAATGCATATTCCAACATCAGATTGGAAAAGCACAACAAATGTTAGACTGATCAAAAAAAGGTGCTGTGCAATATAAAGGCAAGCAGCTCTTAAAAGTTACAATGGATTTTATGATTATCATTCAGTCATTTATCAAGACAGACATAAGCACAGGCAGAGAGTCTGCAATCTTACAGCATCCCACAGGTGATCTCAGTCCTACCTGGTCTGTGCAGGTGATGCTGCTGGAAAGTGTGATGGAGGGACCCCTGACAGAGCAGCATTGCACAGGCACTTATCCACAAATACAGGACCCAGGACATTGCAGAGACCACTGCCATTCTCTAAACAAAATATTAGACAGACGTTATTATCCATTGCCTTACAGCACACAGAATAGTCAGCTTCCATTACAACAGTATTTTGTAGTTTTTAAATTTTTTCTACTAATTTTGCTAAAGGTATTTTGTCTCCCCCCTGCAGGATGCAACTGTTATATGACAAAGGTCAAGTCCAAAAGGACAGTTGAGGTAACAAGATGTCAACATATGAGCCTGGATAACTTTAGTAATTCAAGGGTAAAAAACAAACCTGCAGCAACCTGAGGACTAAAAACCAAAGCCAATGTAAACAGAGGGCTGAAAATATTCCCACACTGGCCCATAGTCAAACTTCCAAGGGACTTAAATAATAAATAAAATTAAATATATATATATATATAAAACCACACTGCCAGCTAGAAAAAAAAAAAAACACGATGTCCAGACAGTATCAGAACTACTTTGAACACACTACTACAGTTAGGCAAACAAGGTCCTCAGATATCTGAGATGCATTTAAAAAATTCTCCAGCCCCAAGACTGAAAGGCTAATCCTGACCCAAAAGCTAACAGTTTATTGTTTTTTACTTTTGCAAGCATAATTTTTTAATCATGATGCTGTCTGCCAAACAAAGGAATTGTTTCTTAGAATTATGTTCTAAAGCCTGGATGAAATCATCATCTTTTTGTTCAACCTGCGCATGTAAAGGGACTGGACTGTGGCCAGACCGAATTTCATACGTACTCTATAGAAGATTCGATCTTTTCACAAAGCAGATTGTGTCAAAATTTTAAAAAGATTCCTGTTGCAGAGGGAAAGAGCAGTTTCTTTGTCTCCTAGTGCTGGCATACTTGACCATTCAATACAGACAACTGTGGGTTTTCATACTTGTATTCATTATTGTAAGAACTGGCTAAATTTCCCCCTGACTTTTTAACTTCAATAGCTCTTTCTCAATGCCTGCAAGGACCGGGAGGTTTGCAAGGCTCAGCTACGCTACACATCGTCCAGTTCCCTTAACAGCACCTTCTGCTGCGTTTCAGATTGCCAAATTAATCAAACTTCATACACTCTCCTTATTCAGCCAATGACATGATGCCATTTTCTATCTAATAATCCAATCAGCTGAACATCATTTTCACAGAGCAAGAAAGACTCTGAAAGATTAAATCTCTAACATTAAAAAAAGTCATGTCCTTAAATGAAAATTAAAAATTAAAAAGTCCTTCTGTGATATACCAGGGGGATTACTGCAGTAGAAAATTAACAATAGTAAAATAATAGTGAAATATGGTGGTAATAAAATATATGCACTTTTTTTTTTCCCCCTGATTTTAAGGAAGCAGACAGTCTTTGGGAGGCTTTTTAAGTCTAATAGGCTGAAAAGTACCACATAAACTGATAATTAATATAAAATACCAAAACATTATTTCAATCAGCATGAGCATTGAGTATTTGATGCATTGCTTAGCATATAATTAATTTCATTTCCAACTGTTTACTTTGCAGTATTACAGTGTACTTTCTCTTTTTAGAGTTATTTACCTTGCAAAATAGATTCAATCTCTTAAATCAGGGAGCTCCCGGTAGGCTTCCCATGTCTTTGGGAATTAATGCCTTCTTGTCATATTTGGTACTCCCATGTTTTTTACACAATAAGGTAAAAAGGAAATGTGACTCTCACATAACATTAATACCTGAAATATCCTTATTTAAACTGTTCTTTAAAATTCTAGCCAAAAAGCAAAGCCAAGCCAAACTTTTACAGCCTGCTAAATGCTCCTGTGCATTTCATCGGGCATCATATTCTTAACCACATGGATAGCAGACTGACTTAACCCACTCAGACTTAATAATTAAGTCTGCTTTTTTCCCCTCCTTTCTCCTTTTTGTTTTAATAAATAAAAAGCTTTCTCAAACTATACTATTTCAAACTACCTTTCCTCAAAATTTGTAATTTCTTCATGCACTTGTTTGTCAGCAAACTGCTGTCATATACACACTTTTACACACAGATCATCTTATCATTAGTAAGAAACACAGTAGTGAGTATTCCTCCATTTATTATCTGATGCGTTCCAGATCTGCTTTCTGAATCTTAAATCCTAAAGAAGCTCCTTACCTGAATAATCCAACCAAGAGCAGAGCACTCTATTAGTGTTCATTGGAAAGATTTAACACTTTTTTAAATCCATCTGTATCACAATAAGGGATTTTTAATAGCTTCCCAATAATCTTCTTTATCAGGATTAAAAGAAGAAGAAGAAGAAGAAAAAAAAAAAATCTCTCTTTCGTTACAAATCCTGTTCCCAGAGTAAAGAAGACATCTGAGCTCTCAGACTCTGCCGTCAGAAAAGTGGCCAAGGTTTGAGGGGTGGAAACCTTCTCATTTTCACCTTTAAATCATCTCCTAGCATCACCTTCTGCTTGATGAGACCTTTCAAGTGATCTTGAGATAATTTGCAGCTTCCCGGATACTTCAGGACGAGGAGCAGTTTATGTTTAACGACAGAGCAGCCTCACTCCAGCGCGGGCAGTGCAGAGTAAGGCAGCTGTACATACACTGCTATAGGATGCTGTAAGTACCGTAGCCTATTTTAATACATCCCTGCTCGGGAAAGTATCACATGCCTTAAAGGGACACAGCCCTCAGTTGCAAGCCCGAGCCGAGCACTGCGTTAGTCACCGGGGCTTAGCAACTGGAGCTGCGTTTAAATACCGAGACTCAGACTTTGCACAGAGCAGAAGAGCAGCTGGTTCCGTCTGCGAGGAGCAGGTATGAATGGGCAGGAGGGCGGAGGAGGCTGGTGGGAAGGCAAAGGACTCGCAACACCCCAGGAGCGATCTGGGAGATGCGTTAATTCTGCCGGCAGAGGCTTTATTCCCCGGGCGTTGCTCTTGCACTTATTCGCAAGAGGCGAGTGAGACTTAAGGGAGTCTCATCCATTTCACGGGAGAGCAGCACAGGCATGTGAACAGGGAGGGGTGGTGCAGGGAGAGGGGAACAAAACGCACGGGAGAGACGGGGAGGGCAGGAGGTTCCTACACACGCCCATGGGCTTTCCAACACCTTGCCACGACTCAGAGAAATCTTCCCTTCCAACTCCATTTCCAAAGCATCTCAGCAGACAATGAAGAAAGAGCTCTGATTTACTCCTCCTAAGTGCTAAAGCTCAGACACAGTAGTTTATTTATTACAGTTATTTATTTACTGTCCACATCTTAAGTGGCCATTTACAGGAATGGAGTGGTTTACTCTTCCCCTCTACAACATGTAACTATTTTTTTATAGAGCCATTGTATAGACTTAATACATACCATTCACTTAGCATTATAGCTCTCACATCTGCCTACAAAAGAAAGAACGCTTGGAGACAAAACAGAAATTTCCATTTTAAGAGCCCAGAGTGTATACTATAACAAAACATAGGATTTCTTTTTTCCTTTATAACCTGTGGTAGAAGAGCATACTACCTTCACTGCTTACCAGCTTCTGACACCAAACAATAGTAAATAATAACAGTAACAAGTACCCTTACTCTCAAGCACCTCCTCAGCACCCAAGGACACACATCTCAGTGAAGACTCTCACCAGGAGGTACAATGAGCTTACTTGACAGACCATACGCTCCTTTGGAGCAACTGTATTTTATTGGGTGGTGCATATCAGGAAACTGGCCCTGCACACTGACAGAAGCATTATGCTGGTCTCTGTATTGCAGCCTTGAATCAATAAAGTAATCGGCGGCGGGGGGTGACAAAGTGACACACGAGAGCACTGTTGAGTGGACCCCCACCATGCCACTGCAGCACAGCTCCCATCAGGTCCCTGATTAGTCCTGCAGAGAAGAGGATGAGTAAGGATAAGCTTTGTGGTGACCAGAAATACATTCAAGAGGTCAACATTTTTTTCAGGTGTTTTGTATGAAAACACATGGCACAAGTATGGTTGGCAACATATGTTCTGTTTAACAAATGTTTTTGGTTTTCCCCAAGAATTTCCTCAGCCATTGGAACAAGGCAAAGAACTAAGGCTGTTGCTGCTGCTTTCTGGCCTCGGAGGGATCTAGGAGTGTCCAAGAAAGCTGATAAGAGGCAACCAAGTTCCATGAAGTACTGATAAGCACAGAACCAGGACTTGGGACCAGGTGCAGTCCACAGCAGAAGGTGATGGGTGGAGGGCTGCTGTGGTTTGCTGCTAAAGCCACAGGGAGGGTCAAAAACTTCCTGCTTTCCATGGGAATAAGGGGAGCTTTCTGCAGCACCTGAGAGGGGCAGGAGATGGGAATTTATTTTAAAATGGCACCTGTTTAACAGGATATGTTCCCTCTAGGGCTTAAGGTGAAACAAGGACAGAAAGGGATCTGAGTGGGGAAGTGTGAAGAAAGAGGAAGGAGAGGGGCCTCAAGAAGCAAATAAAATCTTCTAGGAAATTGAAAGACCTAATGGACAGCGGAAGGTATCAGACAAATTGTGACCACACACCTTGGCAGAGTAGGCAGAGACAGATTTATGCAAGATACAGATTTATGTAAGGTACAGCAGAACTGTCACTCTGCCAAGCACTGCTAACTCCCAGCTCCATGAGGCTAATGCCACCATAACCCCTGACAGATGCTGCTATTGTTCCGGACAAGCTCTGCAGAAACATGGGACATGTTGCTTCTGCAGGGTGGAGGGGAGATCAGATGGACAGAAGAGAATATTAAACAGGCTGTGCTTGCAGTCTCTTCCCTGCCCTGGCTTCCAGCATCAGACAGGAACAGAAGGGTCCTTGGCAAACCTTGCAGAAGCATCTTCACACCTGCTTTGATGTCTTTGCTGCCAATTTTAACTTCCAGTGGACAAATAAGACATGAAACAGCTCCTCTTAGCCTGCTTTGAGCTAGGCACAGCATCATCTTCACCTGATGCTTTGGGGCTTCACTTTAGCCTCCTCACTTCAGGACTCACTGGCTTTGACAGGAAGGAGATGATGCCTTCCATGTGCCCACGGGCCCTTATGTTGAATATGGGGCTACTAACACTGACACATTGGAAAGAGAAAATAGGAGGGAAAAATAAGACACCAGTGAACAGTTCACACATTTAAAAAACCTTCCTCATGAAAAGGAAAGGCTGAAAGAGCCTCTAGAAAGAAAGGGAATGGGACAAAAGGGTGTGTCAACCATCCTGTGCAATGGCAGCTCCTGCCAGTGCTGGGGCAGGATGGATCCAGGATCTGCAGAGGGGCAGAAAATTCTTTCAGTTACATGGTCTATGCCCGGCTGCTGGGAAATGAAATGTCACAAGGAAGTCTGATATCTGATAGCAAACAGAAGAAAGGATGGAGACCAGGACCTGAGTTGTCCCAGTCAGAGAGCACAGAAAGCTGCCTATCCACAGCTTTGACAGAAAGACTCCACGGGGTTGTTGTCAGGGTTGCCAAAAGCAGACCATTACACCAGCATGATATTTCCAAGGTGAAAGTAGGTTGCAAGGTCTCAGCAGGCATCAAACTGCCTTTGAGTCAGGCTGCCGCACACACAGACTGTATTCACAAGGAGAACAGCCTTTTCCTCCTGGTTCCACCATTCATCTAGAGATGCCAAGTGAATGACAAAAATAGGCAAACAAAAATAAATGCTCTTCACTGACTCAACCTCTATTTATCACAATTTTCTGTGCACACAGAAAATGAGAGCATATGCAACTCAGGCAGACTCATGCAGACAGCAGATTGGTACTTGCACCCAAATAGGGGCCTCTGGCCTCTACTTTCTGCATGCTGACTCCTCTGCCTCCATCTCCTCCTCCCACACACACGCCTTTTTCCCATGTAGAGATTTAACGGGACAAATCCCAGGCGTGTATGTTACAGGGTCTGAAGAGGGCTCACCACCTTTGAAATGCAAAGCTCATTAGTTCTAGTGCTCCTGGGACAATGAAGCTTTGCTTTTCACAGATTGTGTTCTCCATCCCTCCCAGCTGCTTCCACCCACCATACAAAGCTCTTTCCTATAGATTCTAACTCAGTCTTGGCTGCTGCCTGGGCAACAGGCAGTGCACATTGCAGCTCCTCAGTACCTACGTGTTCATACCACAGGTGAGCCCAGTGTAGTCTAACACCAAGTTTTACTTTATATCCACTGAAAACCAAACTACCGACTCTCTTATGTCCACAGCATTTACAGAAATATTTTTGATTTTTATTATTTTTTGTTTATTTTTTGTTGTTTGTTTGGGTTTTTTTAATCTGATGGAGTTTGAGTTTTGCTTGGCCTCCTAGCCTCCCCATGCACCTTGTCTTCCATTGAAAACCAGCAGCTGAGCCTGTGAAGATTGATCTGCCTGCATATGATAGCCTGAACAGCAACTATGAAACCCATAGCAAAACCAGCCAAGGAGAAATCCCCATCCAGGGCCCTAAGCCTCCCTGTGTGTTTCTAAATCCTTGTATCTTTCCAGCAAGATGGCATAGGCCAAGCCATCAGGAAAACAAACAAACACAAACCACAAGTGGACCATAAGCAGCTCCTACTAGAAAACAATGAAGATTTAGATAACAAGTCTGCATATTGACAAAAGCAGGGACAAGTGAGAGCAGAGCACAAAATGAAAGTTTTTCACAGGTATGTTTCCTAGCCTACCTTAAAGGTGTTTCTATTTCTTGTTAAAGGGATGTCTAGTTTTCACATTTACTGTGCTTGGGAGAAAAAGATTTTGCTACTCACACGGCTAAGAGAGGACAGGAAAAAAAAGGAACACACTTATATTTGTCAAGGAAATTTATATCAAAAAGTTTGTGTCCTAGTTATTTTTAAAGTATGTAGGACAACACGTACAAAAAAAAAAACCAACCCTCTCAACCCTTATCTGTAACTTGCCATTAGCCAACAAGATCAGTACTTGCTAAGGATTAACAAGACAAATTATCCATGCAGTGCACTATCATCATGCAACACAATTTCAATTGCACTCGATATATTCAAAATATAACTGTAAAAACATGAGTGTGCTTGGGATACCATGGCAGGTAAACATAACTTTCATATCATGGAGACAGGTCTTTTATTTAGCTTCCAGAGATAACAAAAAGCAAAGAAGTTAAAACAGCCTTAGAGTGATGCCAGTCACAGTGTTCTGTTCTTGTCAACCAGCAACACCGTTATCCTTTATCAGTTATACATTAGCTAGAGAGATCATCCCAACCTGAAAATCCAGAATATCCTCTTCTCATTGATTCTCAAGTTATACATAGCACAAACCCAAGAGCCTTCAGACCAGACATTCTTACAGCAGTCAAGTTAGACCCATTACATAAAATGTTATTGAAATATTCCTAGTTTCAGAACAAATTGTTACTGTTGTCAGTTTTGATTGCCCTTCCAGACCAACTAAAACCACATTACAAGGGAGACCCATCTACAGCAGGCTAATCGAAAGCCAGAGTGCATGAACTGAAAATTATTATATTTATAGCCAGAAAGGACACTTGGTATTTGACTTATGAGTTACAGAATGTCAAATATCAGTCCTCAAGCACGGGTTTAGTGTCTACTTTTATTGCTGAAAAGTCAATTTTTACATGAAGTACAAGTGTTTTCAATATTCACAACATAAATAAAATCAATCCAACAGAAGCAAAACAATTGAGACACACAGGGAGGCCAATTCACTGTGGTGAGTTCAGACTTGGCCACCATTTCCACTCCCTGTATGTTTGCTGTGTTCCTACTTTTCAGTTAAACTTAACAAACAATAGGTCTCCATTATCTCCAGGTAATGGAAAACAGGAAACTTCAACAGCAGCTCAAGTAAGCCTCTTCCATCAAAGTTTACATATTTCATATATCAGCACAGAAGTGGGGCCCACCTAGTAAACAAATATCTCCCTGTAGCATTGCAGCAAGGCACCCCCAGCTCAATGCCCCATGTCCTTCCCAGCTGTGCTGTGAGAAAGTCTCCTCTGGTCCCACCAGCCACCTCCCACCTTCTCCTGGCATATGGAAACCAGTAAGAAATGCAGCCAAGACCCACAGCAGAAAGGTTCTCACACAGACCCAAGCTCGAAAACACATCAACCCTTTCCTAGCTGCTCACTCCTCTAAGCAACGCTGGGATGAAAAAGCACTTTTCCAACACATCATGAAAACCCAAACCAGGAACCCCCTCCAGCCCCAGAAGTCTAGTTCCCAAATACCAACCTCAAAAAAAAAGGTTTGAGCTCACAGGCAGGCTTAGCTCTTCTTTTCCATCCCTCTCCTAACTCAAAAACTTTTCTATACATTTTTAGCTGCTGGCTCACTCCTGAAGGAGAGAGCGCTATCACCCCCCCACACTATTCTCACTTCCTTCTACAGGCTGGTAATTTTGATAAACTCAAACCACCTGAGCCCTTAAAGGGTCCACAACCTGACACAGAGATGAGCTGGTTTAAAAGCTCAGAAACTATCAGGTGCAAAATATTTTTTGGTTAGAGTAAATCCCAGTGGCAAGGCACAACTAGGCTGATTTGGGAAATATGTCAGGATGTTTAGAAGCATCTTCTTTTGGAAGAATAGTTTTGGCTGGCTCCTGTGCAAAAGGAAAATGCAAGAAGCCAATTCAGCTGTGCAGTGCTGCACTTCTGGTCTTTGTAACTCCAGGTGCTACCCTGAAAACAGCACTTTAAAGTCTACTAATTCTGCATCAGCCCCAGCTGCAGAGGAAATCTCAGCTCTGATACTACACTAGGGGATCGACCAAATAGCTTATTTGCAAACCTGTGTATTTGCTTCCACTTTATCACAAAGCAAGCCAGTGGAGGAAAAGCATTAACAAATTGAGAGGTTTCTTTGCTACTTGCCCCTGCAGCGTGAATTCTTATAATGGACTCAGTATGTGATCTTAAACTATATTTCAGTTTATTACTTCTAAAATGCCCTGGATTGTGCAGGGGCACAGTGCAGCTTTCACACACCTATTTTAGCATGCTTGGAGATCCTCAGATTAGAGGTGCTATGTAAGGCAATTTTGATTATGGATTAAATCTACTAAGTAGAGATGGACAATTTCTGACTTCAGTTATGTTTATGAACAAAACAACAAAACACCAACAAACCCACCAACAACAATGAAATTGGAAAGCAACACAAAACACTCCCTTAAAGAGGTGGAAACAAGGAATGGGGGAAAGTTCTCCCACTGGAACAGAAAAAAAAAAAAATGAGAATCAGCATGAATATGTAATATACAGCAGCCAATACTTCCACTTTAACAAACAGAAACAGAAAAATTCCTTGTCACAGCTATGGGCTTTGTCATTATTTCAGAAAAACACTCCGAGCGCTCTCTTCCACACCTCATCTACTACAGTTTGCAGGGCTGGGCAGAGATCTGCAGCCAGAGCCCTGTGTGCTGTGCTAGGGCTGGAAGCTGTGAGTCCCCGGGTAAGGAATTAGTGCATGAAATGAACATGGAAAAAAAAATCATATACTGTTCTGCCTTTGCTTCAAAATAGGTTGGCTGATTGACAGCGAACCCTATATAATAGTTCCTTCCAGGCAGATGGCAAGATCACGATTTGATCTTCAGTTGCAATTTTCTGCTGCCTCTCACAAGCAACCAAGCTACATGAGCTACCAATAAGAAGGTGTGGGCTGTTATATATGAGTTTTACAACACTCACATCAAAACATATGGATTAATATTGTGACTAGTTCTTGTATTCCGTTTTGTAAAAAATTGTCTTGAATTTGCCTCCAACATCTCATAGATGATCATATGTAGATAATAGCTTCAGAAATCCACACAAAAGCAACTTGTAAATTCCTACACCACCCCTGACAGACAATACTCTTTTGAACGTTTGCGTAGGTGTTGAAAATCTTGCCATACATCTCGAGCTCTCTCAGCACATATTGTTTTTAGGCTGCCATCTGCTAACACACAGTTCCACCCTAAGAGAGATGCAGGACTGCTCCAGTCTGTTCTGTTTTCAAATTTACTCTTTTATTCCTTCCCATTCCCACCACTCGGATTCTGTCATTCTGAACCCTGACTGTAGTTACAAAGTTCAAGAGACCCATTCACACCACTGCTAATTTTCAGCGATAAAGAACATTTATTGAATGTGTATCCAGGCATTCGCTTTAATGAACCAAAGCAATGCTTCATGCAGTGGTGTCCCTGGAAGCAGATTCATTTGCTTCCATGTCACCTGGTATCCACGTAGAGAGGTGCTGGGCCCATCGGGAACTTTTGAAGCCCTCATTTGCAATGTATGTATAGTAAAAACAGGAGTATTAAGTCTGTGGCAAGGGAAGAAGACAATTCCCAAAGAAATAATGTGGGTAACATCTTGAA
Organism: Streptopelia decaocto; assembly: GCF_964273445.1. Classification (NCBI taxonomy): domain Eukaryota; kingdom Metazoa; phylum Chordata; class Aves; order Columbiformes; family Columbidae; genus Streptopelia; species Streptopelia decaocto. The sequence continues at coordinate 13,658,910 of NC_138662.1, forward strand.
CAAAGCAAGCCATGCACATCACAGTGCAGAATGTCAGGATCTAATTAACGTAGTAAACAAGGAATGATGAACATTATACTTGACTGGTTTTCTTCTTCACTGAAATTGTCTGCAGTACTCTTTGTCTTATTGTTGATTCTTCTTCACTACCAAGCACGTTAGCAAAATTTATATGATGATATTTAATTATATATTATTTTTTTTTTTAGAAAGCAAGTTTGTAAGTGATAATTTAGGTTAAGTTTGCTATGTGGGATCCAACACTAAAATTTATTGGAAACTACAAATTTAACTTTAGGAGACTGAGGAGTATGTTAGCACATGCCAGCTGAAATTTATCTGCTTTGGTCCTTTTTTAATATTCCTCTTCTCCCACACAGCCCTTTTACTACTCCACCTTCTTCTCAGGTTTTCAAAGGTTTTGTTGTCATTTACTTCTGAATAACATACTAGATATTTTGGCATTGTAGGCTCTATACATCAAATCGTTGTTCATGTGCACCAAGCAGAGAAGTCAGAATGAGTGAGCGTACACAATGACACAGAAATCTTTCCCATATTGCTTGCAAAGCATGAAAGTGAATAAAAGAGGACCAAGAAAAGAAAATACAGAATGGAAAATGAAAATATAAAGGGGTGTATGTTTAAAGGAGGCACAGCTAGTAGTTTTGCTTTTTTTGCCAGCTTGTAGGGCAACACTCTGTCATTCCCTAAATTGTACAAAAATGTTTTGTTAGACTAATTTATATGTTTTCCTTGATTTTAGTAATCACGGTAAGCTGCAACAATCTTTTCCATTGAAAAAATGTTTCTTTTAAAATCTAAGCAGTAGTAGCAGGTTTTGCTTCTTCTATCTACGCTTCAGCAAAAGATTGCAAGTGCCTTTGTATAAGCTTTTACTTGCTAGAGAGATAAACTCTCTCTCCAAAGTATGACAGATGAATTCTCACGCAATGAAATATAATACCTTTCAAAGAGTCTGAAAGCAAGTAATAGATTTGCAGGAAAATACTGAAAATTGGCTTAATGTTGCATAAATAAAGGTATTTATGCAACCTGGAATTAAATTCTACCACAAACAGAAGGCTAGGTCCTACTCATGATATCAAGGCCTTCTTTTGACAGTTTGCGTGGGTGTTGAATGTACATGTGGTCATTTGCTGACCTTCTGAATCTCACCTGATACAGTCATCATAGCTAAATTTTAAACATCATTTTCCAGGCAGCATAATATCCACTTGGCTCCTCCTTCCATTTCCCCACAGAAGGTTGAAAAATGTTAAACTGTTCTCTTCACAATTAAATTCATGAAACACTTAAATTCTATGGCAGCCAGACACCAAGGAACAGGAAACTCATTTCATCTCATAATGTTTTAGAGCCCCTAGGCAAATGTAAACAGAGTATGCTGTGATAGAGGAAGGATTTATTGCTGCTGCTGAACAGAGGATCTGCTGACTTATTTTTAATTCTGGTAGACTTTTGAGAGTAATTTATTTATTGCAGAATTTTGGTGGAATTATTATTTAGGAGGTTTGAACACACCAGACCCATTTGTGTGGAAATGCATTTTAAACAAAAAGATACAGAACCAAATCAGTCTGTACTGAACTTACACTGGCTTGTAATAGGGAATCATTATTGCACTCTCTCCTGACAGAGCATAAAAGGGGGTTTGAGCTCGCTCTCATATCACAGCTTCTGGAGTCCAAGTAACATTTAATAGGCACTGGAGGTGCTGCTGAAGCAAGCTTAAGCTTAGGCATAGAAGTGTCTAAGTCACTTTTATATTCTTGCAAATATTTTACCCAAGACTAGTTTCATTGATTTTCCTGAGAAAAATATCACTAAACTCTGCACCAAGTGCTGTTTTAACCATTCATTTATATATGACTCAGAATGACAAAGGTTACTATTTTGAGTCAGTACATCACTGTTAGTATATCAAATTCATAGAAACATTAGTAAAAATATGACTTTATGTCATGCCACTTACTTTTACAGCAAGCATTTAGCTTTACTGGAGTGCACTCCTCTGATTCAGCTGTACTCAACAGCCTTGGGAACTCTTTGGAAAATGAAAGAAGTGTAAAAAATTCACTTTTATGGCAGAGGGTGAATGGCAAGTCTTCAACACCAGTGAGCAGTGGGTGTGTGCATGCAGGGACAGCCATCCACACGCCAGACGTTCATCTCTGTGGTTATCCGAGCTCCAGCAATGGTCTATCATCTTGTGTCCTCCTACCTTTTTGTCCCGTCTGACTCCTGTTGAACTCCGTGGGTAAAAACTTTGAGCGGAAACCACCTCCTTTATATCTATGTGTATGAGATCCAGCACCAGTCTGCTGAGCTGTGACTGGAGCCTGTGACCACAGCACAGCTAAAGAGCTGAAATCTGATCATTACCATATTTGACAATTCATCACCAATGTCTCCATTAAAAGGTACCTACACTTTATGCAAGTAATTAAAAATCTTTTTTGTCCTCTTCTTACCCTCCATGTTTATTTAGTAAGGCTGACAGTAAATGGGAGACTTGTTTAAAAAAATACATAATTTCTGAATTTCTCTTCAAAGATGACACAGAAAACACTCCAGAGTGACTGCCAAGCTGGCATTCCTCTGAGACTGCTTTAGCTCTTTTCTCTGGCTAACTTGAAGCAAGAACTTGAACCATATCTCAGATAACTGCTGTAGAGAATCAATTTTCAATTTCCTGCTGAACTTCAGATATATATTTAAATACTCAGTACTTCTGGCATCTGGAAGGAAACCAACAATAAAATCAAATGGTCGAACTACTCACTTGATAAGAGAAAAATCTGCAGTGAATCAAGCAAACAGGAGCCTCAGACACAGGCCTGAAGGGTAAATTTTCTCAGCACCACTGTAAAATTAGTGCCATGATCTTACTGTCTTTCTGATGAAAAATATCTGGCTAATAGCAATTTTGTCTAAACCAGAATATTTCTGTAGAATTCATGGTTCATTTTTAAAAAGTGTAGGGTTTTTTTTTTTGCTGGAAGGGAAAAATAGATGTAGTTTATAATCGGGTTGAAATCAGAAAAAAAGTGTTGATAGTGAGTTCCTTAGAAATAAGGTTCAGTCAAAGAAAGAAACCCTCCATTTTTACAAGAGAGACAGTGGAGAAATGCTGATCTTCCTGAAGACACTGAGAGTTTTGTCCTTGTTCATGGCCAGGTTTTTATCCTAACAAACAACAGTTACTACACCTCACTGTATGTTGTTATTAGGATACGAGTGTCTCAGCTCAGCAGTCTGCAGGTTTGCCTACTTGCCTTTATTTTTCTCTATCTGCAATGTCCTTAATAATAAACAAATAAATATAACAGCCCCTGAAGAAAATTCATGTTTAAAACAAGGCCATTGGAAAGATTTGTGTGAAAAGAGTTACAGCAGTTTTGGTTGAGGTGTTATTTGAACAAAATTTTTAAAAATACATCAGTGTTCCCCAAGAACATTAAAATGTTACTAAGTGAGAAACAATGCATTCTGGCTCAGCCTCTAAACAGACCAGCAAATGCATCTTACTGCTTTCAGAAGGCAAAATATTAATTATGCCCATGGAAAATCACAGCTGTGAGGATATATTAAACTGTAATACACAAGGTAGGGAGGATAATAGCAAAAAAATAATGGTATATACGATTGTCCTGCAGTCTTGCAAGGTAGGTGCTGCTTTAAGGGAATCAGAACAATAAAACACCTCCTTCTTTCCCAACTGTTGTAAGGCAGTTTCTGGCAGTAGCTGATGGGAAGAATGAACAAATACTTTTCTCTACAATGCTCTAAATGTAGGAACTTGTAAAACACTTCTTTGAAGTCAGAGTGATTGCAAACTGAAGAGGGAAAGCCATGCAAACAGTATTAGGTACGTGTCTCTGGGAGGCTTTATTGCCAACTAACCTGCTCCTGCAGTTTGTCCAGACAACTGACATGCCAGGAGACTTCCGCAATTTGCAATGAGCCATCAGCATCTTGCAAACAGAAAACAAAGAGAAATGACAACAAGGTATCAAATACAAACTCATCTTGATGCGACTATTCAGGAGGGAAGCAGCAGACAAAATAATAGGCAGACTGATGACAACTTCAGAATTTTTTTGTTTTCAGAGGTGTGAGAGTAGAATTGGAAAAATTTAATTGGGTTCCAGTTTTATCCTCACCCTGCGAAAATGCATGAGCAACTATAGGCAAAAACGCCAATAGTACTAATAGTAATTGTAATAATAAATATGACAGGAGCTGCCTGAAGAATATTAATTTGAAAAGTTAGAGCTTTTCGAAATTCCTGACCGAGGGACCTTTGGAGGCTGTTTCTTGCAGAATGACAGAACATCCTCTTTAGTAGGACTGAGACACATCCTCCTGTGTGGTACCCCTGCAAGGCAGCCCAGCAAGGCTCCACACTTCTGTGGATCTGAGGGAAAGGATCAGCTGCATCCAAGGAAAAACATTGCCTGTGCCATAGTGCCCTCCCCTCCATCTCTGGGCACCCTGTCCATTGCCTTCGCAGGGTTTTCAGATCAGACAGTGCCAGTGCAAATGCAAGGAAAGGAGGGATTCTCCATGGCCAAAGATGAGATAACAACAAGCTTGGCTTAGCTTAGCCTAGATTTTAAAATACATTCTACATTTTTTTGCACAGAAGAGGCTTGGAAAGCTGTACTCTACTCTCATGGATATCACTTGTGGAGATCCATTGTTTCAGAAGAGCTAGATCTATCTATATCAGTGCTCTGCAAAACCCTACACAGCTGTTGCAATGCCTTCACCTGCCTTGAAAACAGTAAGTCATACAAGTAAGTTGAAAATAGGATAGCATTGACATTGGAGAAGATTCTTTCACGGCCACCAAATGAACATCAGTGTGGGCAGACTCAGCCATCTCTTCATTTTATATGAAGTTTGTGTAGAGTAGCAAGAGCTATTGAAGGGGCTTTATGTGTGACATCCACCTCAGTCTGGAAATGGGTGTCAGAATGTGGCCCCAGCAGAGAGGATGTTTTTGCGTATTAGTGCCACAGATACCAGTGGTGCATGGGGCATTGATGTAGTTAAGAAAAGAATTCTCATTCAAAGTCATTTGGCTCTAAGGATAATTTAACCATCCTGGTATTGCTGAGTGATATGTATATTTGAAAGAGAGAAAAGCAAATACCCAAAGGCCGCCTGTTTACAGGGTTGTCATTTCAGAAAGTTGCTATATGGCAGAACAGGGTGCTGATAACACATGAGATAATCCAGCATGATAGCGTTATCAGCACCTGAGGAGTAATAACTGATCTACTTCATATTTATCAAACCTACCAAGCACTTTGTATTATGTTTACCTAATGATTAAAAGAGGCAGCAAATGGAATGACTTTCTTTTAATCAGCATGTCAGCTTGAGCAGCATAATGAAATTAGTCAGGGGTGAACACAGGCTTCTGAGCCAAAAGGGGCATTTCATTGCAACTCACTTCTAAAATCCGCAACATTGCCGTTTCCATGGCAGACCATTGCGTGATGCTGGGTTCCTTATTCAAATATAGTATATCCAAAATTAAAACAAATGCCCTGTTTCTGTATGTTATTGTATCTACTCTCCTAGCTTGCAAGCTCTCCGAAGTCTCAGCCAAGGATTCTTTTTCTTTAAGACACATTTATTAATCATTTGTTCATGTCTACCTAGTTACACATGGATGATATCTGACAGTTTATCCCAGTTATCATTAATAACTATTAATGACCCTGTTGTTACAATCAAGCTGCATCAACTCATAGCCTCATTTGCATGCATCTAATTTTTCATTTAATTACGCAAGTCAGAATGCTGCTTTTACAGGCAAGCTTGCTTATTTAAAAGGGCAGGGGTCTGTCCATTTGATTGCTTTTAGGAATGTGGTAGATTACACCATTTAGCTATACTTATTAAGATGTGGAATATATAATGCATTTCCTTAATCCTCAAATATAAGTTATTATCACTCCCATGGAAGCTACAGCATATGAAAGTTTTAGATGCAAACAAATCCAAATTGAAAAAGTCATGTTTTCTCAATGCTGACAAGGTTTAACAAATTCATGTAGACACTAATGAGTATTACTAGCCTTATGTAGGGTCATGGAAAACTAGACTGGCTTTTTAAGTCATTACTACTGATTTTCTCATTGTTACATGCTAAACTCTCTACTATTAATACAGCTTACTTCTGCTTTTGGCAACTGGACAATGTTTGAGGTTCAATGGCATGGCTCTAATATTTTTTGTTTCTTTGATAACCACATATTTTTCCCAACTTTAGGGGCTTGGCAAGATTGCATTTCTAGCTTTAATTTACTGACTTCTTCCAGAAATTTGTTTTGTAGCTATTCTGCAAAGAAAATTATCATCCAGCACAGAGTGCTCATTTACCTCATTTTCCAATCAGTACTTGATGGAATGGTGTATATCACCACTGCTGCAAAAACATCTATAATAAGAAAAATATCAGTTTCTTAAAGATACAATGTGAAGTTCTGGCCTGATTAAGTACCACTGGAGTCAGCAGTTATCAGAGTATAAACAGCAGCACAATTTGGCAGTCTATATGTAGATTTAGCATACATAATACATGTCTTTCATTCATACAGTATATTATCCTGTGTTTCAACACTGTATAATGAATCTTCCACTAACCACAACTTGAATGAGCTCAAAAGTGAGGAGCTGAGCCATGGACACATTTCACCCAATGCAGCTTCTTGACATTAGAGGGCTCCATAATCCACGGAGTATGGCAAAAGTCAGTCTCATTTTGAGGTCAATAGAGATGACACTGGAAGGAGAATTATGGACTCCTCTTGGAGCTCTGGTTTCATGGTACTGTAAATTCAGCTTCTGAAGTCCTAGTATTAAGTCAAAAGCTTCACAGCTGAAAATGTAAAGAGCTGGTCTGGCATAAAATCATTCTACTAGTTCATACTGCTTTAGAAGCTTTGAGTGGGGCTCGATTTTACGAAGAGTAGATCACATATAATGGATTTCTCTCTCTTATATTATGATGGATCTGATGTTATATTGGTATAATTTGTCTTCCCAAGACTCAGAAAACCTGGCATAAATGTCAAGAGATCTTGTTAATGAGACACAAATGGAGGGAGTGTCCATGCCTGATACAGATTAAATCTACATCTAAACTTGGCTATAAAAATTGCAGAGACACAGCTGCATGTCACACTGCTCGTCCATCACTTTCAGAGCTGTAGAAGGAGTTGTCAGCACAGCAGTGTGACACCGGGCAGCAGAGCAGGAACATGCAGCCTGGGAATAGTGCATGTTCTGAAGGGAAATTCAGGAAGGCTTTGGAGACAATAAAGAAAAAATCTGAGGTCAGGGCAATGGACTTGCAAGCCACTATTTGATCACTCTCTGGATGACAGGGTAGAGTGTGTCTTCCAGTATCCCACTCTACATCCATAAAGATTCTTGAACTCATGCTAGAATCTGGGTTAAATATTCCTGGGTTATTTTTCTGCATAACTGACAAACTATCATGCCTCTTCTGTCTATTGCTATTAGCATGGGTTACATATAAGAAGGAATGTGGACCTGCCAAGGTCCATGCTTAGTGTCTATAGGACACACCTCTAGACTGAGATGGCACAGACACACCTAGAAGAGTAGGGTACAGCTCACATGCCATAGAGTATGGTAGGGTACAACAGGTTACTGGTCCTTATCTTGCACAAATCATCATAGTTTCATTGTATTATTTTGTCCTACCATGCTCAGGAAGAAATTTCTGTGACCATCACAGAATGACAGAGAGCAGAGTTTGATGGGCCTTCAAGAAGCCTTTGCATAGAGCTGAGTATAACTATAAAGCATCGCTGGCAGAAAACTTGCATCAGAGCTTTTCCTTGACATAGATAACGTAGTAAGGTAATCATTGCAGAACAAGAACAAATATTTGAATGCCATTACCTCATCTTTATGGCTCAATTTATTAATAACAATACTCTTAAAATATTTAAATGGCCAAACTTTGGAAAGACCTTTTACATGTAATGTCATAGCCTTTAGAAAGTGCAGCTTGCCTCTGTTGCACTTCAAAAAGCCTAATCCTAAACATATCTTCCTATGGAATAAATACGCTCATGAGTTGAACTAACCTCATTCTATGGAAGATAAAAGAGCTTTCTCAAGTAGTGCTTGCAGAATTCCCAGCCTGAAAAATTGAACTGGCTCTTTATTGAGGTAGCCGTTGACAGAGGTGCTTCATTCCAGCAATGTGTCCATACACACACTCTGCCCCATCAGCTCTTCCTTCCTGCACCACCTGCATTCTGAATAAATGGTTGCTGCAGGGCTAAGCAGGTTGATTGACTTCTCAGAGGCTACAAAAGAAATTAATATCTCGGAGAGAACGAAAACTCTCCCCCTTTCCTGTGCTCAGACGTGGTTTCTATAATTAATGACTGATATATTGGTGTAGCTTTCCTGGCAAATATTGAAACAGGGTTGGATCATTTTGGCAGGGAGGGCCAGGTTATTACAAACACTGATTTCCTAAAAGAAAATCGAGCATAGCTGGCTAAAGAAAATCTCATGCTGTGAATTTTTTGCCTCATTCTGATATATGGACTATGTTTTTCTCAAATGCTGCGGGCATAATTTGGACACATATTTCTGAAAAAAAGTCCGTACAAATAATAATTTTACTAGCCAACAACACAAAGAGTAAAAAAGGAGGAGAAAAGTACTGTTCAGAGTATGGCCACCAGTAAAGCATGGGAAATCTCAGTATCTTTTTCAATGTTATAGAGCACTTGTGAATTGTGTATACCCAAGATAGCAGGAAAATTCCCACCTTGAAAGGCAGCAGCTGATTTTGAAGCAAATGTGTGAAGATCCACTGAAGATCTGGTACTTGCTGCTGAATTTATTGAGCTTGAATCAAATCCCACTATAACCAATGGGGAGAAAAAGAAAGAAAGGAAAAAAAAACAAAAGAAACCCCTTCACTTCATTGTCCTACAGACTTGCTGTGTGTGGACCCCCTTGGGCCACACGACACAGATAGCAGCAGCTTTCAAACCATGACCATCTGATTAATACAAGGATATAGACTCATTCTTGGTTTACTGAAAATTCCCATAAGTAATATACATAGCATATGTTTGGTTAAAAAACTGCTATGAAAAGCTTACAGGTTTATATATCTGAAATGAAGTACTCTTAACAATTTGGGGGTGAGCGGGAGTAAACTGTTTCTCTCACACCTGTGTTGACAGGGTATCGAGCCTGGTACCCAAATCAATAATATTCTGGCAAGATGATTCCTCATTGTGCTTTATTTTGAGCTACATTAATGTAACATGGAGAGGCAGCTGCAGCAGGAGAACTAATGAAACCTCAGTATTTCCTTGTGGCAGCTGAAATTTTTGCTAAATTTCTAATTTTGTGTCTGTATTTGATGGGTCACTGATTTGAATAAATTAAAGATATAAATCACATAAAAACTGTAAGTGAGGGATTATTTTTTCAGTTGATGCTTATAAAGAATATTTATTTCACAGTGTTTTATTGCCTCAGCTGTTGTTATACTGAGATAGTTTCTTCCTTGGGATTTGTCTACGCCTGGTTCCCAGAATCATAAGGTACCCGTTTCAATAGATTAGGGGATTCTTGCTGGCTGGGATCTAGCTGACTTTCCTGCCCAAATTCCACCATACAACAATATGCGCTGAAATACCTCCACCCGACAAGAAATGCCCTTTGTCTCATGACCCAGACATCCCAGAGGTTGCAAACTCCCACTGATCTGATTTTGGCAGCCAGTCTTATCAAGGGCTTTACCAGAGCACAGCTGGGACTGTAACCAAAGTCATGCAGCACTAAGGGATGCTACAGTACCATGCTAAACACTGGGAAAAATGCAATCATCAGGAAGGTTTTCAGGGAGTATCTGTGGCTGGATAAGTGAGTTTACCCAATGTTCTCCAAGAAGACAGGGAGGTACTGGAGGTTCTAGGAGCTAGAGATGGGTGCTGAGTGCTTGCACAGCTCTGAGCGTGAGGCAGAATTCCAGATCTGCTCCATAGCCCCAGCCCCTTCGCCCTGGCCCCAACAGCCAACCGAGGAGCGCCAGACTGGCTGAGAAAAGGCACAGAAATAAATATTCTAAAAATGCAGATGTGACTAACATCCTCTAGCTTGCCATGCAGCCCAGTGAAGAAAGCAAACTGGCAACGACACATCTGCTCACACTTCTCCATTTATTAAATTTGAAACAAAATTTTGACAGCAATAAACCAGAAGGAGCAGTTGTGTGTTTGTATTAAAACATCGTTTAGATAAGCAATAACCAGTGATTGGTGTAAAGGAACATCTGTGATATTATCCTGCTATTTTTGTCTGAGTCATGTCACACCGAGAAAGGCAAAGAAAAAAATAAACGGAATTATCACATGTGATGCTTCAAATTCAGCTTTGTTAAAGACACACTCCTTTTTATTTTCCAGTGCAATTCCCACAAAGTTAAGCTAAAGACATCTGTCTTTTCTATGGAATTAAATAAATATTCTGGTATTTTGGTTTGGCTATGAATCATGCTCCTAAAACATTTTTAGTGATTAATTTTTAATCCCAAATTGATCAATTCCTGCTCACACAATAATGTTAACATTAAGATCCAAGCCTCTGTGAGCCCTTAATCTGAATCTCCCTTGTTACTACTAATGGCGTTTATTTTGTCTATGAGAAAAATAATTAAATATAGCAGAAAACAAGGCTGAGATGAAAAGGGCAATAGGAAAGATATGTTTTTTAAAGATAAAACATGTTAGCCTATTGTTAGGCAATAACAAAGCCACTTTGGTTATTAGAGTACACTACAGAAAGACTGAGGAAATTTATTCTAGCCACAGAAAAAGCACTTCCACTGTTGTATGAAAGCAAATATTTTCTTCATGTGTACTGAGGAGGGGGAGGGAGGAAGCGCTTAAAAGCATTTGTAGGACTTTCAGCTCATCATAGTTTATGTCAGACAAGAACGTGATAAAAGATGTTGATTTTATTAATAATTTATATAGAAACAGTATTTATAGCCCGCTCAGTGCGTGGTAAATTGAAGGTCCACAGTAATAAACAACTCATTAGAAACACTAAGCGTTGGAATTTTTTATAATGTACAGAAAACTGTTCACAACTACATGCAGATAATTAAGTCCCTTTGAAGGAATATATATACATTTACAAACGTATTTCTTCCTCCTAGAAAGAACACCCATTACATCCATTTCCCTTAGACCTCTCAGGGCCTGCTGCCTGCTCCATTATTTCTGTTGCTGAAGGGTGTATGCACCTGGCAGCAATGGTCTCACAGTTCACTGTCCTCTTGTTACTCCAGGTGTTTCTTTTAAAAATTCAGTTCTTTACAATTAATCTGAGAAAGCATGTATTTACCACCCCTGGTTGAGGTTAATAAGGAGGGAGTATCGGGTCTAAACTTAGTCCAGTGGTTAAAAGAAAACAACCCTTCTCTTAACGAAAACTTAGCTCTTAGCAATATTCCTCAGCAGAATTTTGTATGGTTAATTAAAGAAAAAAGTTCTTAGATATAGATCCAGGCTTCCTATTAAGCGTAGCTAATCTCTGCATCCCAATGGCAGTTTATGAGTGATGCTTCTGTAATACATGATAAACTTTTTGTCAAATGTTTTGCATGGAGCTTTTTCAATGCTTTCCCTGGGGATGTTTGAGCTACTAAATCACTATCATGGGGGCTGGAAACTAGGGCCAGGATTTAGTTCAGTCCCCAACTTCCACTGGAAAATTGTTCAGACCACTTACTTCATTTTATGTCTCCAGCAAATTTTCTTAGCTGACAGTGATTTATGACAATAACATTTCCTACATGATAAAATTCTGAGCAGAGCAGATATTGAAGTGATGTCAAAGTTACCTAAAGTGTAAGCTGAAACAATTAATTTAAGGCCTAATGCTGTAGCACTTGCATTGATCAAATTTCTACTACTGCTTACATTAAAGAGCTCCTTGATTTTGTGCATAGGTGATTATTATTAAAAGACTGCCTTTACAAAACCTTCTCTGTACATATTAGATCAATAAACTGTCCAAGAAGCAAGAACCTGTGGAAATGAGTTATAGAGGGAGCCATGAAGATGAATTATGGGCAATAATTAAATAAAAAACACCGTGTGTTATTGACAGGGAGAGGACATTTATGTGAATATCTAGTCAACATTTTAATGCTTATTTTTCATTCTTAAAAGGTCCTGAAAAATTAAAGTTAGTCCTTTGCATTACTGTGTTTTTGGCACTTTTCTTAATTACATCTAGTCTCAAGGGAAGGTCTTATTTATGAAGCTATGCTGTATGCAGGACAGCTTAGAGAAGACTAGAAAACACATCAGCAAAGATGGGACATTGCACTCTCCTGGTGCAAAAGAAGCAGATAAGAAGTGCCAAGAACTTATGAAGAAGTTGTTGCAGATGGCATAGTCCAGAGAAGAAGAAAAGTGGGTCAAGAGATGAAGATAGATGGCTGAAGCCAAATTCTCTAAACAGCCACAGGTTTGGTCCCACCACCCAGAGGCCCCAGGCATAGGGAGCTGGACCTGACGTCTGACTGCGGCCACCTTAATAATCCAACGTGACAACTCTTCAAGTTATTGATATGATGGAAAACGGAAAAAATATGCATTTTTAAATGTCAAATTATCCTGTCAATTTGAAATGCCAACGTTCTATAATAAGTTTTGTTTAGAAGATATTTTAGAATGCTAAAGAAGTGCTTCTAGAAGTGCAGGATGGTATGGCTGTAATTGTATTATTTTACTACTTAATGGCCTAGAACTGAGGATACAGTGCATGTTTCAGTTTACTTTCTTAAAATGGTAATAGACTATATAAGTTAACATGGTATATGCTTCATTTATGGGAAGCCAAAAGTGAAGAAGTCACACAATCTGAGTTTCATAGGCAGAACATTCATATTTAGTTATTTTGCTCTATTTACAATGGATTTTTAAAAACTGTAATTCACATGAGTGCCATCATATTAGGATACAAGAAATTGTTCAGATTGTTTCCTGTTTCCAGCTTCTGTACTGGGGAATAAAATGCTGTGTTACAAATGCATAGTGTGAATAATGTGTGTGGTCATCCATATTTCCAATTATTTTTATTGTACAAATGAATTTATTATAGGGCAATGGAAAATGCAATAATTTGACATATTTGGTATTTAAATATGCATGCTTTGTATCTAGTATATGTTTATAGACAATATGTTTGTACAAGTGTATCTAGCATGTTAGATGGGTTTATTAATCTTGGAATTACTGTGTAGTAAAAGCATTATTTCTTTAGTCTCTCTATTGTTTAATGGAAATGACAAGTAGATCAGACATTTGGAGATGAATGAAGCAGCACCAAGAACAGCTCCCCTGGAAAAAAAAAACTCAATAAACATCTACAGTTGTAAATCTAACCACTTTTCTTGGCAAAACAACATTGAAGAACTGTTACAGAATTATAAAATGTTGCAAAGCAGCCTTTTTTAGGATTGAACAAGAATTTTTCCCTGCTCTGTGAAAGAAAGACGGCTGATCACAAACTAGTTTCTCCTTTGTATTTCCACCTTAATCCTCAGGAGGGAAGTGCTTGTAGCACTGGCTACTTCTACCACTAAACATTAATTTTATTGTAAATCACGTGACATTTTAGCCAGAGCCTGATAAACCCACTAAGAACTGGCTGCAGTAGAGTAAGGTCCTGCATTTAAAAATGCAGTTAGTTGGGATTACTCATAGGAAATCAAGCTGAGTAGAAAGGTATTGTAGACTTGTATTAGGGGGTGTATTATTTCCAGAAGATAAGGGACACTATACGTGCTCCTAATACAGTCTTCCATCAGTGCCCAGTCTGCTAAAACGGTGAATGGAAGTGACTGATCTACAATTTGCATTCTCTTTTCAGTCCATCAACAGAACATTATTAAAACCATTGAGCCAAAACCCATTAGAACAGCACTCACGTATGAAACAATGCACAGGTCTGCTTGTTCCCATTTTTATGCACTGCTATAAGACTATAAATATTCATCGTAATGTAACTGAAAATTATTGAAGTGAGAAAAAAGAGAAACAGGGAAGCCATTTGCTTCAATTCATAAACAGCATCTGTTGGGAAGTTATTCATAGATTGCTTCAGGGCCTGCTGAGCAGTAAGCCCATGGAAAAGGATGCCATTGCAAGCAAATTGGACAAAACTGCAATGGAGATGCTATTAAACATGATTCACTGACAGCCAGGGAGAATGATCAGGCACTGGGTCGTTTTATGTCTTCTTTTATCACTGGGACACAGAAGTAGCCTCCAGCCAAAGTCTCACACAGTTCAAATTAGAAGAGCAACCTTCTAAGTATATTAGGCCCTAACTAGTGGCAAGAGAAAGTTGCGTGAAGTGATATTATAGTGAGCACAGTTGTTTATTTGTTCCTACCTGAGGCACATGTAAAATCCCCTTGCAAATCAGGGTGGCTACAACCTTTCTTACTGTATATTTTTGGCCAAAAGTTGTTCAAATTTCTTATTGTAAAAAGGCAGAAATGCAGCAACTGATTTACAGAGCAGAGCTACAGTAAGGCAAAACTATTCAGCCCTTCTGAATTCCATGCAAATAGTGCTGAGTTTTCAGCTAATGATCTGGTCCAAATTTTGTTACCACCTGTGGGATTTATCACATCATGAGGAATTTGACGAATGCACTTCCAATCAATATGTGGACAAAATTTTTCTCAGCCCCATGTGTTCTCTTGTTGTAAGTTATTTATACTTTTAATTAACTGCAGCAATTCACTGACTCTAGGTAACTGAAATTGAGCCCCCTTCATAACCAGGATGCTCCATAGGCCCACAGCTCACAAAGTGGAGTGGTTTTGTATGTATTTGATCTATTTTCCTGTGTTGTAACTGAGACAAACAGGAAGAGATATGGAGCTATTCAAATGAGATTTGTTTGTCTGTAGCTGTTTTTTTGTACTACTTTTAAATACCTCCGTAAGCTGTTTTCTCTTTTCACAAATACATGGGAAATACCTGTTCTTCAGCTGCTTGACCTGCATGAGGTGGGAGACTTTCAGGTTACTGGTAGGCTTTAAATCAAGCCCATAAAATGCCTGAATTTACAAGCAAACAACGGTATTTTCTCCTAAGCAAACATTAATAATTTGTCATTTGGTGTTTACTTTTTTGTTGCTGAAGTACAAACTTGCCTGTGACTCAAGTGAGTGAAGGTCTTTTGCACATACCAAATACAAATTTGTTTGCATGCATTTTTCGAGGGATATTTGTGACTACTAAATGCATTTCCACAAATTAAGACTGTTTCACGCTAGGGGGAAAAAAGTTAATTTATTCACCAAGTACCCTGGAATGTGATATCTGGTGGGCATTAGTTACACCTATTAATTAGTGTACTTCTCAGGAAAGTTAAGTTAGCTTTAAATTATTCATTTAAAGGTTGACATGCTCTCCAGGAACAGTAGGGGATGTGGTGGGTGTGATACATTTACGAGGTAACAAATGCTCAAGCACAAAGAAACCTCCACTCAACCTTTAAGTGGAAGAAAAAACATTTTAAGAAGTTTCATCCAAATTCTCTTTATATTACTTTTTGACACAATATGCCCCTTTGGTATTCATTTGCATGAAACTGTTTGCTAGAACAATTGAGATTTTACCAGTTAGAAAAGTTACTGAGGAAATATTTGTTGTCAATGAATTACATATCTGAACACCTACGAGATGTGATGCACAGCTTCAGCACTGTCCTACTCCATATAAAGAACTATACCACATGATTAAGGACATATACAACATACCCTGAAAGTTCCAGATCAGGCAAAACTATTCAAATGTGTGATATTATCAAATCTTTCTAAGGCTAAATGACAAAATCAATGTTTGACAAGCAAACATAGATCTTAACTTCATAGATTACTTATTCATTGCATACAACTTGCTTGCCCTTTCATCTCTCCACACCCAAATTGTGTAATCCTATTAATTTCTTGGACACCCTAATTTTAAACATGTGAGGATGTGATCTGGCAGCACCATCTGGAGTGTAAGTGTGAGTTTTCTAGTTCAGGGGCATTGTGGCCTGGGAGCCACTTTGGGACTGACAGGTATTCTGCCAGAAGAGCCTTCAGCCCGGTCCTGCCACACTGAGTGAATCCTGTTACTGTCCCTTCTCTGTCAAGTCAAGTAATAAAATAAAGGGCTCAAGTTCTTGAAGATTTAGGTTCCATATTCTCCAAGGAACTGCATTTTGGGCTGTATTTATGCCTTTCCTCTTACACTTCCAACACAAAACAGCAGGAGGCAGTTGAACAGAACACTTGCAAAGATCTCCCTATTCATAACTTCCCTACTTCCCAAGTGACTTCATGGACAGTTCAACTGGAATTGGCATAAATTTAGACAAATTAAAGCCATTTTAAGCATGATCAAAAAAAACCCATTCTTGTTTACAGAGGAAGATAATTAGTTTTTCAAAAGTGTTACTGCATATATTAGAGCTGTTAGGAATGGCTCTAGTTTGTGCTGAGACCACTCATGGAGATTTCCATTCCTTTATTTATTCCTTTATTAAATAAGGGAGATGCCATAGCAACCCCTATCACACAGTTCCATTCATTTATTGATTCTGCATTATTCAATCTATGTAGGTTTTATTGTGGTCATTGTCTCACATTATTCTGTAGACTCTCCAAATCAAAACCATTAATTGTAATACTCCTGCGTTTTGGGGCTCTGAATAACCTGGACAGGAAAACAACCACCCTCAGGAGCTGACTTGGGTCTAGAATGACTTTGTGTATGAAGACTTTCCCCAAATCTTTTAATCTCAATTCCCACTTTATGTCATCTCCACCTAAAATACCAACCAGCCCAAAGCCCAGCCATTAATCTGAATGAACCAAATTTATAGTGAGAGGAAAACCAAACCAATAAGCCAGTCAGCTTTGAAACAGTCTTGCTTAGGCACATTTCCAGCAAAATTCTATGTTCCTCATAGGAGGCTAGTATTCTAAGCACAAATTATTTTATGAAAGCTATGTTTCTCAGTATAATTGCAATGTTTTATTATTATAAATGTTTTCAGCCATTCACCAAAATGGATTTAGTTCCTTACGTGATAAAGCTCATACCCTAAAATGATAAAACCTGGACTATCTCAGCTGGAGATGAGAGTTTACTCCTATGTATGCCAAGTCATTCCAGATGCCCTGTGACCACGTTAGCCCAGCTCCAAGCCTGTCTTAGGAAAAGCAAAGTAAATTAGTTCAGACTTGGGCATGCATGAGTGTAATCCCAGGACTGTGAGTCAGAGAAGATACCTCCCTGAGCTGGGAATATGGGCACAGCCAACTCTCAGGTAGACAGACCCTTGAAAGGCACACAACTGTTCAGCACTGAGAAACTCTAGAAGATGCCTGGGAAATCCTTCGAGTGACTTACCTCCCCTAGGAACTAACACATTTTTTGCCTGTTAAGGCTTTGATGCAAAAGAGAAGAGCTGTTCATCCACAATGTGAGAGAAAGTTGGATAACCAGTTTTAATGGCATATGGCACGTCCATCTGTTAAGGACATGGCACATCACACATCTGTTTTCTGGCACTGGCCTGGGAGCAAAGCTGCTCCGAGCTGCTACCAGCACTATGAACTCCCTTCCTAATTTAAAAGCAATGGCTTTCCCAGGAAGGAAGCATTGAGTAGCAAGCTCAAATCAGCATCCTGAGCCACACCAGTATGAATCATACCAGTGCTTGTGTCTCGTGAGCTGATATTTGACGGGGTATCAGCAAACTGCAATGAGATTAGATCTAGCCCACATGGATGTGCGCTCCCTATAAATGTGGGAAATAGAAGAAAAGAGAATAAAAGGAAAAGAGAACAATTCTGTTCTAAAATCATTGTTTACATCAAACTTTCTTGATGAGCCTGACCCAGTCTCTTCTCATCAAACAAACAGTCAGTCAAAGCAGTGGTGACATTGTCCATACTGTTTTGGTTTTCTGGTCATGCTCTGAATCTTAACAGATCTGAATCTTAAAATTCCAGACCTGAGTCTGCACTGTGAGGGGCCTGAGCAAGCAACTGTATCCATAGAATCAAAACCTAAAGGTTCCTTCCCTTAATATTCACTGTCCTTCCAGGAGAGAGACTCAAAAGGCACAGGATCAGGCAGTGATTAATTCTTAGGAGAAACCCATTGAAGCAATACCCAAATTTAACTGATCTCATTGGTTTTCTCCTTTGGGGGCTGGTCTTTCTCATGTATCATGTCAGCTGGAGGAAAACTATGGAACCAGAAGTCTTCCCACCAAAAATTGCATGACCACATTTAGAGGCTCCTTAGGCTAATAATTTTGCTCATTTAATGATATTTGTAGTCCAAACAATTATTTAAATAGGAATAAAAGTGAGATTTTCATGTAGGCTGTTTGAAATACTGTGATTGATATCTCTGAGGTAGTTCAGCGAGTGAACATATAAAATATGAGAACAGAGTGTGTTAGCAGGGACACAAAAAAAAACAGAACAAATGACATGGCTTCAGCATGTAACCCAGGAAACAAAAATACCTCATTCAGCTGGCATTTATCAAAGTGATAGATGTCAATACTGTTGTTCCCTTGTAGGTTAACTAAATCTATCAAAAATGGATACAGCTAGGACTCAGTAAAACAGTCTCTTTTTTACAGCTTGTTTTCTTGTGGAAGTTCAATTTCTATTATAGGAGGCCAGCAGTTAAAGAGAGCCACGTATCTCTAGCATACTATCTCTGCTTGCGTGTGATTTTTATAAATTTGTACCACAGTATAATCAGAGCTTTCAGCACTGAAAACATGCAGTCCCTTTTGTTAACACTTTAAAATTTGAAAACTCAGTAGCAGGAGATTAAATCGAAAATTGCTTGGCCTTATTCTCTCATTCAGTGGAGGAAAAAATAATAATAAAAAGAAGCTTTGTGTTAGTCAGAGAAAGCAAGCTCTTTATGCACCATTAACAGAACTAGTACAAGGGATTTTTAAACAATGGGCTAACAATTGCTGATCCTGAAAGGTGAAAAACGGCATGAGTCTCAACAAAAAGGATTCAACTGCTTGTTCATTTCTGCTTGCAAAGAGAATACAGAGCATCATACAGCTTTCTAGCACTCTTATAATACATAAACATGAAACAGAACATCATATGCCTTTCTATGTCTATTATTATGCATAGCTCAATCAGGACACACAGCACAAGATAGTGACTGTACAGAGGATAGGGGTGAAGGGTTTCCTAAGGCACATGGATGACAATGTTCCCACTCCTGCATGTGGAAATCTCTGTGTTTGTAGAAAGATTATCCATACAGTCTAAAAGGCTATATGAAAGACTATTCACACAGTCCATCCATGTGACAGGCGAGGAACAGTACACTGTACATTAATAGTGCTCTATATTCTGCAATTCTATGAGTCCTCATGATCTAAGTGAGAAAAGGATATTTTGAATATTAAGTAATAGCTACAATACAATGAACTCAACACTGTATCTGTCTCAACAAATTTCCTCTTTCACTTAACTACAACTCAAGGATACTCAACTTTTTTGTGGTGGGATAAACTACCTTATAGACTGCTTGGACTCTTTCCTTATTTGATGTTGTGCCGATTCACTGTCATTGCTTTGTCCTCTAAGAATATTAAGTGCAGTTTGTAGCTCCACCGAGCATCTTGTATAACAAAAGTAACTTAAAACAAACAAACAAACAACAACACCAAACAAAAACAAAACCAGAACCAGTAGAGGAAAGAGATTGTGAAGGACAGAGCGGTACTACCTTTTACAGCTGAGAGCAGCTGCAGTTGCCCAGCTCTCTGGCACCCCCAACTCCAACACCCACCAAGTGCCTGGGTAAGACTCCAGGCAAAAAGCTGCCACAGCATTGTGCTGTCATGCTAACAAATCCAAGGCTTGTTAGTTTAATGACGCCTTTGGTGTGTCTCCATAACATTCTCAGCAGCAACTGCAGTGTAGATTTACCCAGGGAGAGGCCAACAGATGTGGTGAGTTGTGCTCACAGCTAGAAGTGCAAAGTGTTTGATCAGCTGTATGTAGATAATTAGTTCTATAATTTAAAAAAGTTTCTGTTATTTCTTAACATCCTCACTAAGCTGCAACTAGAGAAATGCTTCTCTAAACACCAACTGTCAGAGGAAATTTCCATTAATGGGAACTTTACTGTTAATTCACGGAGAACTGAAAACAAAAGAAATTTATAAGAACATTCAGAAGACTCACAAGCCAATCTTACTATATTTCTGTAAACTTCAATATGTAAAATACAGGAGACTGATTCCCAAATGTTGTTCAAATGATCCAGTAAGAAGTGACAAACATTAAGCAAGGTGATCTTCCAAAACAAGTATGTACATCTTTTTGTTGGAAAATTATTTAGACCACAACTCTAAAGATAAGTCCAACTGTTAACCTAACTCTGGCACTAAACCATGTCCCCAAGAAACTCATCTACGTATCTTTTAAACAACTGCAGGGATGGTAACTCCACCACTTCCCTGGGCAGCCTGTTCCAATGCTTGACAAACCTTTCTGTAAAGAAATTTTTCCTAAGGACCAATCTGAACCACCCCTGGGGCAACTTGAGGCCATTTACTCTTATCCTGTCCCTTGTGACTTGGGAGAAGAGACCAACACCCTGTTCACTACAACCTCCTTTCAGGTAGTTGTAGACAGCGATAAGGTCTCCCCTCAGCCTCCTGTTCTCCAGGCTGAACCTCCTCAGGTACCTCAGCTGCTCCTCATCAGACTTGTGCTCTAGCACCTTCACCAGCTTCATTGCCCTTCTCTGAACTTGCTCCAGCACCTCAAGGTCTTTCTTACAGTGAGGGGCCCAAAACTGAACAGAGGATTGGAGGTGCATCCTCATCAGTGCCCAATACAGAGGTTTTATATTGGATTCTAGAGTGACAAACACAAAACTTTATAAATATCATATTTATGGCCATTCACTGGAGCAGAACAGCAATGTTAAAAGCTTACATTTCTGATAATATATTTTTCTAAGCCCTCCATAGCTTTGCTTTACAAAAGCTTGAAAATATTTGAAAGAGGCTTCTGGTGTTTCTCCACATTCTATTGATGAGAGCACTACTGTCCTTTTTTTTCAGAGCTTTTAATTCAAAGTATGAATCTCTTCTTGGAACATATAGAAAGAACTGATTAAAGCACTGCCCAGTGTAGTGTATCTGACATTTAATCAACATTTGCCCATTGTACTGGATCTCAAAACCAATAGGAAGATAAGGACTTTTGCTGTTTTCAATTCATGCATATCTATGCATGACTTTAAAAAGAAGCACTACTGAATTTCTTCTGAATGGCACAGTTTCGTGTCCAGCATAAAGCATGGTGATATGAATCTGCTACTGCTATGCATTTATGTGGAAGAGTTAACTTTTAAAAAGCCAGATTATCAGCATGTTTATGCAAATGAGAATGTTGTTATTCAAGACAACAGCAACCAAGTATTATATAGCAGAGTTCAGACTATAGATGAGAAATCGCAAGGAAGGAATCCTGGGTTATATGCTTACACTCCCTCCCTCTTTCTAGTTTTATGAATGCACCTGGTCACTGCCAAAAGGATGAAAAATCTCGGTCATGTAAAATAATGTCCAGGTTTGCTCAAATAGAAAGGGGTCAGATTTGATCAATCATCATTTCTGCTATGGTTTTATTCATTATTCTTACTTTAGATAAGCCAAAGGAACTATAACACTTCTTTGATGTCAATACTTGTTACCACAGGAAAGTCCATTGTTTTTGATCCAGCTTATGGTATGGACTGGACTACGGATACTAATGGGACAGTAGCAGTATCCTTCAGTTTTGGAGAGAGTGGTGGCTGTAGATACGTAAAGATGTTGAGTCTCTTGTAAAAATAATTTTGGAAATCAAGGGGAGAAAGAAAAAGGAATGATTTCCTCTCAGCCAGGGAAATGATGCTCTGTGGAGCACGTGAGTGCGTTGTGCTGCCAAGTAACCCACAGACACACTTAAGAAGCAGGGGGATTAAGTGTGTTGTTTGTTTTACACTTTCTGACAGATCACCTATTTAAGGACCTTGAGATTTAGATTTTGAATGCTTAGTTTAAAAGTTTCCTTTGTATATACAGTGTCCTATATGTATAGAGCAAAAAATACATTCAACCTCTATACCCTTGTTTAATAATGTAGAATGTTCCTGTTAGTTCTGTATCAGTTTCTTGTAATTAAGACATTAGATGTCTTTGCTATAGAAATATAATAAATGAACTTCTGCCTTCAAACTACCTTTATATAGTGCAGCTTTTTGCTGTAAGGGCGATGCACTGAAGTGGCTGCTGTGTCAGCAATGCTCCTTTATGATGCTGTGCCCACCAAAGAGAAGTATGACCACACGGATTTCTTTCCCATTCTTCCATAAAGTACTACTATGAGGGGAGGAAAAGTCCAAAATAACCCCAGGAAAATTACTTCCAGAGCAAATCCACTTTCTTTCTTTCTTTCTTTCTTTCTTTCTTTCTTTCTGAATATTTAGGCAGGAAATTAGAAATAGTGAATCCTTTTCTTACCACCTTTTTTGAACTGCGCTCTGGCAACTTTCTATCTATGACACCTGGCAATAGGGATGAGGCTTCAGCAGCTGGTACGCAGCTAAATTATCTTCTTTGCATCTGTAGAATCCATATGAAAGTTTAATAAACATACCAGATGACAGAGTTTTTAAGGCCTTAATCTGGCTGCCAACAGTAGTTCTCTCAGCTAATGGTCATGAGTGCTTAGAAAGACTATTGTTTTTAAAACATTAATGACATCCCAAGGCTACTGCAGCAGCCACCCTATATATTAATGTAAATGTTTCAAGGAACCTAAGCACAGTCAAGCCCTCTTAAAAGAAACAGATTGACTTCATTTGAACTTAAACATATGCTTAGAGCTATGCATACATTTAAGTGTTCTGCTGAATGGCATTTTTCTTCAAAGAACAGCCCTGTTAACTTCAATAAGACTATTTATATTATCATGTTCTACCAGTCTTAAAGTATAAATTTATAATCCATTAATCGCAAGCCCAAACCCATGAAATACTGTTATAATGAACATATTTAATAAAGTTCACCTTTGCTCAGTTCTAAGCCTTATAACGTATCTGTAAAGAATCTCAAGAACATAGGATTGCATTACTAAAGGGCACTGAATATGGAATTTTAGAATCTGTATCCATAAATTTGGTTTTATACTCTTTTATTTGCTAGGGTATTTAAAGGAGGTCTTGGTGTCATTTCAAATATGGTTTCGCATCCAAACAAAGGTACTTTAGAGCAATATATCACTGTTTGCTGCTACCAAAACAATGGAAGAAAAGTGTCTAAAAACGCAGAAGCTCTACTTAGCCTTTTTATGAAATACGTAAGGCAAGTTGTGCATCAAAGCTCTCTCTGAATTATGCTTAAAAATCAATTTTATGCACATTAAGCAGGCCATACAACACCTTTACGTCTTTTGCTTAAATGCAGGTTTTCAGTATTCCTGTGAATGAAAAAATCTGTTTACTCTCAGTCTGTGCAATAAGATCCTTTGAAAGGGCATTGCCATTGTCAGGTGGCCATTTGGGAAGGGAAACATTGCTCCTGATCAAGAGAGCAACTAAACCAAACCAGAAGGAGGTTTTGGGGAATACAACATAGGGAGCAGGAAGGAGCTGTGCACAGCAGGGCACCAGGAGCCTGTGGCGTGCACAGAGACCAAAATCGCTGGGAGCAGCCAGCCCAGTCTCAGGAGCTACAGCAGCGGCTTGTGAGGGACCAGAAGGCAAGAGGCAGCATCTGCTGCAGCTCAAAAAGTCACTTGGTTTGCCTGGATGCAGAGACTTACCAAAGATATAGCAGAAGCAGAAGGGAGTTTTCATTAACAGTTTGTCAAGTGTCGTCACCTTCAGATTTGTTTAGGTATCAAGCTAAGACATCTCCTGAAATGAAACAGCAAAAAACATGTATGTCAAGTTTCAGCTCAGAGCTTATACGACATATATTGTACAAAAGCCTAAGGGATGCATATTGGAGTGGGAGAGAAAAGGGAAGGTACACAGAGACTCTCGTCCCTGGGGATCCCTGTGAATCCACTGGAGAAGGTGTTGGTTCCCCTGCAGCATAACTCAGAGCAGACCTGAAATGTGACATACATTCACCATGCTGGGTTTTTTTGTTTTATAAAAAAATAAGGCAACTACAAGGTGAAGCTATTGAGAAATCCACCTTTCCTCTTGGAGTTTGGGCTGAAAAAGCTACATTTCATCCTTTCTACTTAGAAAAGGAAAAATATTTTTTATTCCCTTTCAGTGAAAGAATTCCTCATTTCCTATTTTGTGACCCAGCCTTCCGTCGCTATTGCTAATAGCAATGAGATTTGGACAGACAGCTGGAAGACTTGGAGGATACCATCTGACTCAGGAAAACTAAAGGGAAAGCAAGAGGGAGAGGAGACAGATGGGTGTGGGATGGGGCCACAACCTCTTCAAGCAGCACAGATGCTCCAGAAGAGAATGTGCGTCTGCAGCCCTACACCCAGTTCTGGGGAGTCAGAAGAGGCATGAACCAATAACATTTGTAACAGGGGTGGAAGGAGTAATCATGGATGTGGGCATCTGAGTCTCTTAAATCCTTTCAGCAGTCCTTTGCTAAATTCTGTTCTCACTGTGCGGGGTTACCTTGCAGAGTAATTCTGGATTTACAGTGAGGTAACAGACTCAAAACAATTTGTCTGTTGAGAAGGCATTGCCTGTGAATGATTTGAGATTTTCAGAGGGATTTGTGCACTTAATTTATTTGAAAATCTAGGTACTGGCACCTTAGGAAGTTCAACCATTGATTTCCAGGGAGCAAAGATTTCATCTACGTCTTCACAACTATTGTTGTAACACAGAATTGCTCTTCTGCATCTAGGAAAACCACTTTATTATGGGACTATATCTAAATAATAGCAATACCTGTTAAACTCATTGTTAAGAATCTTAATTGTTAAGATGTTAAGACTTTTAGAATAATATATTATTTACCCTTGAATGTAACCTCTAGTGAAATTAAAAGAAATAAAGACATGATGGTTATTACCTAGAACATAAGCAGATTTTCATATACCTTTCTCCTACTAAAAGCAACATTGCTACTCATCCTCTCAAGTTTTAACAAGTTAAAAGGTAGAATGGAGCAAAGAGGGGAAGTTGTTGGGTCAAAACATTACATAAAATAGCTAAGCACAGGAGAGAAAAAGCAATCTCTTAAGAAATGCCAGAACAAGGAACAAAAGGCTAATAATTTACAAGCCAGCTTCTAAGGACAGCGCAAAGTGGTTTCATTGCACTTTAGGCAACATTCCCTACTTCTCATTGAAAATGAGGAAAAGAATAGTTTGTTATTGCATCTATCAGCAGCGCTTGCAATATTCATCTATGTGACCTGGCACCGGGAGAGAAAGAAATGAATTAAAGTACTCATGGAAAAGGAGGGGTAGGAATATCTGAGTGGGTATTGCACTTTGCTAGAAGTGGTGAGCTGTTCATATTGCATTTTGGTTTTGTAGACTGAAATAATTGGCAGGGTGCTCAGAGCAGGTGGATGGTTATTTCTAGTCTGGTCTAGATCAAAACTAATAAATAAAGTAGAAAACATACTCAGCCTCTGGGTCCTTAGATTGGCTTTGGTTTTATTACTTATGTACTACCTGCAGCCCCAACTATTTGCTTAGTTTTGGTGTGTAATGAATAGCTATTTGCATTTATGGCTGTAAGTATGACAGAAATCATTACATCATGCCTTATAAGAAGAAACTTTTTTTAATTTCACCCTGCTTCAGTGACTATATTCAGACTATTATGCCGCATAATCATCTCTTATTGCTATACGTTGCACTTCTGAACTGGCAAAGCAAAAGTGCCCTTTAAATGGGAATCAAGTTCTTTCCAAACTGTTTTCAGCATCTGAGGCAAGCCTGTTTTTTGTCCAATTTCATTTTTCAAGACCTGCCCCTCTTACTACGAGTACCGCTCAGTTGAACAGCTCTATCATTAGGCTTTACAGAAAGGCGTGCAAGAGCATCTGGGCAGGACTTAGCACCGTGTGCCTCTGAGACATGGAGTGAAAAATGTCACCGGCTGGATCGCAGGCTGCTGACAAAGCAGGCGGCGGCTGGGGGAGGCAAACAGAAGCAATTCAGTAAATGATACGCAGTCCCTGAAGTGATGTATTCTGAAGCTAAAAAGAAAGGAAAAAGCAATCAGGAAATGCCTTTGCCATGGTTGCTAACACTGTTCCAACTCATCACAAAAAAGGAAAACCTCTCATTTAGTACATAGCAGTGAAAAGTGTCAACCCCGTTTGCCTGTCAGAAAAAGTCTATTAATATTACTTTCTACTAAACAGCTTATCTAAATTGCTCTAGCTACTTTTTAAAGGTGATATTATTAGCTCCATTAAAAGGACTGCCAAACTGAGGTCCAGTGGTGCAGCCTTTCTAAGGCTGCATTTCATGGTTCCTGAACAATCAGCTTCACATCAAAGGTGATTCTGCTGTGTCAGTGCTGCAAGATGAATTCAGGGTTTAGGGGTGGATTTGGGTAAACTCATCCATGGCATTGTTATGCTTTTTGGCAGAGGTAAGTTGACAGAGGTAAGTTGAAGATGTCTCTATTCATCTCAGGAAGATACGGATTTAAAATCTGAAGGAGTCTGGACTTGAGCTCAGGGTTGCTCCTTCCAGACAGACCACAGGAATGAACAAATGCTCAGATCCCCTCCAGGTCTGTCTCTCTCTAGAGAGCTCCACACATGGACACAAAAAAATATTCCATCAAGAGGCAGAAAAAAAGCCCTTTTCATTAGAATCATCCCATATAAAACACACCTGTTCTTTAAAGCGACAGAATTTCTTGGGCAGAAGAAAGACTGACCAGGAAAGCTGACATTTCCATTAGATGGAGAAATAGCACATTATAGTGCTCTCGTCTAGTCTGCAGGTCCTGAATTTTCTCTCTCTAAATGGCCATATAAATCTAGTGACAGAAGCAGGCAGTTTGTCAATGAATGAATAACCACCAGAGCAGTGCACCATGTCACCATCCTTCGGCAGCTATCACACCTGAGAAGTATTTTTTTGGAAGAAACTGGAAAATATAGGCTGAAGCTTTCAAAAGAAACGAAGGGAAGCTTCACCCCTTCATTTCTACATTAACAAACTAATGTTCTGACACAGCTTTTTCAAAGGTTAAAGATTTTCCATTAAAAATTTCTGTATATTGTACCTCTGTATTAAATCATGCATGCCAAAAAGTTGCTCTGAATTCCTAGTACACACTGTTACTTCTCACTCACCAAGAACCTCTGAAAGTGTAATATGTACAAGCCCAGCCCAACCAGCACAATATTGTAGTCTCCTTACATGATCCAAAAATCATTGCTACATGACTACTCTGAAGTAAGTTTTCTTGCCATTTAAAATGCTAAAATCTAAAAAAGAAAAATTTAAAAAAACCCACAAACAAACAAAACACTTTCATTTTAAGCATTAAGCATTTAAGCTTTCCTTTTAAGCATTTCACACCTTCGCAAACCACATGAGAGAAGACAACCTTTCCAATCACAGAACGACATGGTCTCATCTCTGGAACACAAAACCAAACCAAACCAACTAACCAACCAGCCAAACAAGAGTCCAGAAAACTTCTTAGTTTCCAAATCAGCTTGAATCACAGACTTATCTTTCAAGCCACAGCTCTACTTTACTCAAGTTTGAATTCCAGGTAACCTAGTAGGAAAAAAATAAAATCAACTTCTTTTTTTTTTAAGTTTGGCCCCTTCTGGGTCATAAATTTAAAATATACTTCAGAGATTAAGCACTAAAAAACATTTTTGAAAGGTAGAAGATTTGGCAGGAGCCAAACATGCAATGTCTTCCTCTGGAAGACATAGAGAGTTAAGAGGTTTTTAACCCACTCAACATCAGGTATCCAACTTCAATGTCATGAATGAACTGGAAGAGATTCATTTTTTCTTCACTAACTATAGATGAAGGTTGGACTTCCAAAACCGAGGGCTTTAGCAGCATTTGGCTGAGATGCACAAAGCAGCCTCAGGAGTGGTGTGAATGACCCTTCCCTACAGAGCACAGAAGCAGCATTTTGCACTGGAACTGAGGGAACTCTTGGCACATATATGCAGACTCTTCCCTCCTATATTTACAAATGTGACCTCGCACTACATTGTTAAAGATAATTTACAATATGGCAGTTGACACCAAGGAGGCTGGGTATTGGATACAGTACTCTTTAACACTTGGCACTTCAGAAAAATGACAGATATTTGGAAACAATATCAGCTTAATTTCCCTTTCTGTCCCATGCAAAAAAGCTGTAAAGTGTTAGACCTTTTTCCTGTAATTCACTTAATTGCTTAATTTGATTGATGTAGATGACTGAAGAAAGGGTAAGACAATGAAAACCAGGCCATTATCTTTATTTGTCAGCATAATTTTATTTTGCTTAAATATTTGGGTTTGATTTTATTCAGGTTCTTACACCAGAGAACATTTTTCAAAAGCAAACAAATTTTACTAACAAAAGACTTGTCATCAGAAATTTCATTCCTCAAATGTAAAGGGGAAGTGACTTAACCACCTAAATATTACAGGAATCTGAGTGAAATCATAAGCAAGAGACTGACTGCAAAATGTGTTAGAGAGAGCTGCTCTTCCTGCCCTCAGCAGCTGAGAGACCACTGCTCCCATTTGAGTTTGACACTTTTTCCAGCTTGTCAAATAGCAAATTCATACTTTATTTGTTGAGCTGATCCTCAGTGGCTAAATTTTACCGAACTACAAGATTCACTCTGTAAAGCAGTTGTTCTTTTGCTAATGGTGCTGTGTTTCATTTAGGAAAACAATATAGAGCACAGTGAATTATGCCTATGGTGATAATGGGCATTTGGCTCTCAGATTTTGATTGTGCTATTAAAAAATGTGGAAGATCATTACTCAGAAATAAGGTCTTGATAAGCATTGTGCTAGAAGAGTTAGAAGCTGTGTGGGGAAAAGGACATTCATATGAATTTGATTAATTATTGATTGAAGAAAAATGCTTTTGTCCTATCAGTATCATAGGATGACAGTTCTAAAGTAAACGCATGTTCTTTCCTGTTCACTGTGGCATTGCTTTAATTTCACAACTCAGTAGCCCAGGCATCACCTGAGTTCCTAAAGAATTGAATAATTGATCCATAATTAATGGATGCACAGAGCAGGAAAATAGTAACAGGATAATAGTTAATACAAGAGTCAACTATGGGGAATGAGGCTGTGTAGTTGTCTAACTTTATGAAATAGTTTTATTAACTTTTATTAGATCTAGAGGGTCACATGGTGAAAGACACTTTTAAGAGCAAAAGTCATTTGAGAAAACGTTGTGTGACTGCCAAACTACTTTGAAGAATAACCTAAGAAGTCTGGTAAATGCCCACACAGTTGTGTGCATGATGATTCGAATTCACTCCACGGCTGCAGTAATCATGAGCTTTTCTTTGTACAGATGGAATGGACTGAACAGGTGACACTTTCACATTGAATTGACTACAAAATATATCAAAGTTCTTGTGAAAAAGAAAATTTCAGCATAGAGGCTTCTACCCTGCCCTCCTCTTATCCCCAAAGTTTGATTTACACTGTCAAAAGAGAAGAGCCCTTGTTACTTGGCCTCTGGGCATGTTGTGGAGGAGAGACCTCCTTGTTGCCAACCAGACCACCGTGGCAGGAAAGATCCATTCAAAGGCTTCCCATATTTTGTATCTTCCCTGTCACTATCCTCATGCCAGCATTATGCACCCACATGCATATGTGCTCCATGAGTATGGGCCTGTACTCCACAATTAGCTCAAGTTTAAAAGACTCAGGTTACCATAACACCCAGCTCTCAGATATGAACAGATGGCATTTATAAATGCACAGGAACTAGAAGGTAATTCTCTAAAGCAAGTTTATTTCTGTAAACCTTTCAGAGTCATATGAATATGATAGACAGTATTAATCCATTGATCTGCTGAACAAGAGAAGCAGAGCAATCTGGTTTGTCCAAGGATCTTTGGCTCTTAATGTGAATTTTAGCAAATGAAGATGTGTATAGAAACCTATACAGTTAGGTTATCAGTTCAGTCTACAGTACTTGTTTTGCAACACTGGCTGCTGACCTGATGGCTACTATTCAGTCTCAACCTGCTCCCACCTCTTATTTCTCTGAGCATGACAGAAATGTTTCCAAGAAGAGGAACCTCAGAGAGCTGCATGGGAATCTCCCCAAACTGCAAGGCATCAGACATCTCCTGCATAACTGATATATACTTTGGAAATCAGACAGCAATGTGCCATTGAAGAACACAAATGAATTAAGGACAGGCATGCACTTTAGAGAACAGACTGAAAACATGGGTCGTGTCCAGCTTTAAGCACTGTGAATCTCTGAAAATCTCAAGCTGACAGCAGTTTGCAGAACTGGATTCTAAAATAAAAATTCAGTTCCCCATGTACAGCAGATGGATCTAAATGAGAACATGGATAAATATAGAGGATTAAAAAATAAAATATTTATTTGAAGCAAATAAATCACCATGCTCATAACCATCCAAGGAAAGGTACTTACCCACCAGAAGGGGCTGAGCAGCATTAGCAAGCTCCACCTGAGTTCATTCTGTGTCCCCTCAGAAAAACACAGGCAAGTTGTCAGGCACTTCCCAAGCACCCACGTAAAGAATAGTCTGAAGGCACCTGGTCTGTGGTGATGAGGATTAGGATGGCACACATGAAGAGCAGAGAACTTCAGACAGGCAGTTCTTCTGTTCCCGGACTGCTGATAAAGTTGGATCACGTGTATATGTAAGGGGAGCTATTTTGAAATAAGTTGGTGAGCATGTCAACTAGAAGATGTTAGGACTAATGTTACTGCACTTGCCCGGGATTTACAGTGATGGGGTTCCTAACGCATCTGATGATTCAGTGAAGAAAAGTACCTGCACAGCAAGAAAAGGCACTTTGCCTTTTCCTAGTAAAAGTCTACATCAAATTTCATTTCCAGGCTTCTGGGATAAGGTTGGATTATTTTTTTTTTCTTTATGGTCTTTGTTGATGCTAAAATTCAACACTGGACAGAATCTAAACACAGCCTACCTTCAGAATGGATCTGCCTTATTTAAAAGAATATGCCAGAACTTGTCCATTCAACTCAAGCATAAAGATGCAAAGTAATTCACATAAACACAAGTATCATCTACATTATGGAGACGGATTCCTGTCAGGTGGGTGTACACTGTTTCAATGTGGATAGCCAGATGCTCTAGTCATTCTTTGAAAGGACCTAGAACATTTTTAATGATTAATCACATTTCTAAAGCAGTAATGTATGCTACCATCTGTTTAATTAAATCTCATATTTCCAGACATACGCCAGTCAGCTCACAGGGGTCAAACATTAATTCCCCCCTTTTTACATCAGGGAACAATTGGCTTACACCATTATACTTTTTATTCAGTCCTTCTGGTTTTAGGTACCAACAAGTGATAGAGATATGACTGACAGCACAACAGGAGACAAAACTATTTTAAAATTTAGAGATCTGACCTCAGACATTGTTTTCCCTATAATTACTCCACAGTTTTTAAGTACACATCACTTTGTACCTGAGACAGCTGTGGGTTTCCTACTCTAATGTGAACTAAATAACAAACTCAACAGGTAATGAAAAAAACTAAACTGCTCTAGAAACATTTGCTCACTTCTTCATATGGTCGAGTTCGCATGCCCAGAGGCTTCTGTTTCATTCAGTGTAAAAAAGGATTTTGACAGGGTTGTATGTATCATCTGATCCTGTTCATTGCATGACATTTGTCACTATGAGTTTTGGGTTGTCTTATATATGCCTAAAGCCTTTTTCACCCATTTCCTTGTACTGATTAAGCTTTTGGTTAAAAATGCTCAAAAAAAGTAGCCTTAGGGATTTTGAAGATTATCATCTCCTACTTTCATTTTGTAGAGATACTAAAGTGTCTCGACTTGAAGTATTACATTTAATGTAAGCTACTGAAGCATGCTTTATATTTCAGACTGAACTTTAAATACTACTACTCATACAGATTTGCACTTTATTAGCATTGCAACTGTGGGGGTTTTTCTTTCTTTGTTTTAATAGAGGACTCGCTGAACTGACAAAATCTTTCATGATGAAGTATCTCAGGAGCGTTCCTGCCCTCCAAACTGTACAAGATGTTTGAGTCCTGTCTGCTGCCTTTCCTGAGGACTGTGCTAACCCTCTTGTCCACCCAAAAAGAATGATCACTTTACTTGCACTGATTCTTCTCCAAACAGACAGATTGTTCTAAAACACGACCATTTCTCCCAATAATGTTTGATCTTAGAGTACACCAGGTTTCTAACACAGAGTAGCAGCTGAAACTGCTTTATACAGAAGAAGAGAAACTATTTCAATACTGCAGACTTGTTATCAAGATACATCCATTTCTTACCCAGCCAACAGCACTCTCACAAATTGGCCTAGTTGCCTGAAGGAAAATTACTGTGTTTTCTTGCATGTATGAACACAACAGCGGGATTATGTTAGAGTGAAATTAAGCACATTTATTACCTCTTTATGCTTGAGTCAAATCTTCATACTATTTACTCCTAGGCAATTCTGTTAACACTTTCTTGAATCTAAATCTTAAATTCAAACTGTTTATTGAAGCAGAATGACAACATATGAAAACTTCTAGTGAGGTGCTTACTGGCAAATATTTTGCTTATCTTCATCAGATGTGGGAGCCTATTTCTTTTCTTGCATCTTTTCAATTCCTACTGGGTCATGTCAGTATTTAGGAGAACAGGCTTTCCTATAGCAGGTCTGATCCTTCTGTCCAACAATGGTCAGATTCAGAAGACAAGGTAACAAAACACTTCTGGGAAGAGTCTCGGAATAATCTGAGCCCTAACCTTTTCACTGGCTGTCAGTGAACCTCCAGAGATGCACAGAGAGGACAGCAGTCCTTATTTGATGCAAGTATCACCATTACCACAGTTTCATTCTTTTCCATCATTTGAAATTTAACATTGTGACAAACTCTGCCGCCTTGGCAAGGAAACAGATTCAGCTAATCCTGTCAGAGGAGAGGATTCTTCGTGGCAGAAGAAATCTCATATGTGCTTTGGACACGGAATGAGTAGAATAGTTTAGAAGCTATCAGATTATATACATTAATGAATCTGAACACCAGAAGAGGATCCTGTCAAAATTTAGTTGGATTTGGTCCCCTCTGCAGTTTCTAGTTTGGTTTCATTGTTTCCAAAGGGGACATCCTGTCCTGTTGGATATTTTTACAGAAACAAACAGCTTGCATGTACATCTCATCATCATTGCTTCCTCTGCAATCTGTTTGGCAAATATCCCTTTACATAATGGGACCTCTTTAAATAATTTCCATTATAAATATTTTAATAATAGAAACAGTTATTGCAGGAAAACAAAATCTATGGTTAATTTTTCAAATAGGTCAGCACCCACTCAGCAGTCATTAGATGAAACAAGCATGCACAATTAATTGTTTAGTCACAACACTTGGAATTCTTTACGGAGAGAGTGATCAGGCATTGGAATGGCTGCCCAGGGAGGTGGTGGACTCACCGTCCCTGGAGGTTTTTAAACTGAGATTGGACATGGCACTTAGTGCCATGATCTAGTCAATGGACTGAAGTTGGACCAAGGGTTGGACTTGATGATCTCTGAGGTCTTTTCCAACCCAGTCAATTCTGTGATTCTGTGATTCTGTGACTTGAAAACTGCATGTGCCAAGGTGTAAGACCTTACGCTGAGCATAATCCCACCTCTGATAGATTGTCTCAGCCAAGGGCAAAACAGAAACATCGCTCTTACTGAAGCATCAAATGGTAATGATTACTACAGCTGAAACGCAGGACTAGACCAAAAGCAACTTGATCTGCTAAGGCAATGCCTGTTCTGAACTGAAGTGTTTTATTAAGCAGGCCCCAAATAAGCAGGTAATTTTTAGAGCTAACTTCAGAAACACTGCAAACTGAAGTTAGAAAAAAAACCTGCCTTCAGCGTCCCTGAAGCCAATCTTTCACCCAAGTATGCAGTCAGCCTGGAGCTTCCCACATATGACTCTTACAGTTGGGCTTTTGGACTATAAACAATAACTACTACAGACATATATTAAATGAAACCAAGCAGATTTATCATAATATGAAATTTTGGACCAAATATGTCTTTAATTTCTCTGACACATCTGAGCTGGCACCTTAGTCTGTTTCTTTTTGAACAGATGGTGACATTATAGTCACCACAAACAGTGAAGAAAAATTGCAAGAAAAAATAAATACTTATACACACAAAATTTAGAGTTTGTGTGATTAAAAACATTGCTGATGCAGTCTAACACTCCATTTTGAAGACTGCACATATTTGAAACCTAAATCCCAAGCAGAGTACACAGCTTCAAAGCCTAATAATCCAAGTATCAATGAAGGATTGGAAGCAGCTGAAAATAAAAATCCCTAAAAAGTTATGCTCATAGAATTAAGTTTTCATCATCTCCTTTCCTAATATTTAGTGATTTTTAGAGTCCTCCTATAAAGAGTGACTAAAATAGCATCTGGATGAGACTAAAGCCAGATCACCTTATAGTCCTGAAGTTTCTGTTGGAACATGCACTGAAGAAAACCTCTCCATAATCTCATGTAGATCCACAGAGATAAAATTCTTTACAAGGAAACTGATCATAACTCACGATCTGAAAAAGATTCCTTCTGGATTATAAACTTGGAAGTTTGTCTACATGGATGCTCAGTCCCCTAAACTGTCAATGTAAACCATGGGACTGTGCCCCACTTGACAGGACGGGTTGTGTTCTGTCTGACCAAGAGGTCACTGCACTCAGCTTTTCAGCTATCACAAGGATAGCAGATGTCACCATTGTGGGGACAACTGGATGGCTTGTGAGGAAACATCATACTCAGTACTTTTCTGTTTGGTGTATTAGATAACCTGAGACTGGTTCACTTATGCACTGACTTGGAAATGGAATAGTTTTAGGAGTCTTTCATAAGATGTTCTGGTATCTCTGCAAATAGAATGAAAACATGTGTCAGCCACGGTCAGGCAGAGAGCTGGAAGGTCTAGGTGCACTTGCCATCCAATTTTAATCTGCCAGATGTCTATTGAAGCCTCTACTGACTGTTTTAGACTCATACACATACAAACCTGCAGCTGCCTGGCTTGCCCCATCCAGCGAGAAAACCCTCAGACTGGCACCTACAGCTTAGCTGAGCCCTGAAGCTGAACACATATTTGCTTTTGGTTTTCCCAACAGACAGTCCAATTGGATTTAGCTGTCAGAGTTGATGTAGCTATGCCTTGGCTGGGCAGGTGGACTTGGTTAGCTGTTACAACTGGAATACAGTCAGTTACGGGCCCACAGCCAAACATTTTTACAGCTGTTAGTTTTGAATGCTCTATAGTACAGGTCAAGGGAAAGGATTTAATATATAAAGCCCACTACTATACAAAATAGCAGTCCTGCTCTGTATCCAGTCAAGGCTGAATCTCATGTGGGGAAAATGATTGCAGTATTTTTCAGATCAAGAACCATTCAAAACAATAGACATCATCGTAATGGGAAATACATAATAGAGAAGAATTAGGGAATGTAAGTAAATGGAATAAAATGCCTCTGGGTTGAAAAACAATAACAGGAAAACTGAGGTAA
This sequence comes from Streptopelia decaocto, assembly GCF_964273445.1. Classification (NCBI taxonomy): domain Eukaryota; kingdom Metazoa; phylum Chordata; class Aves; order Columbiformes; family Columbidae; genus Streptopelia; species Streptopelia decaocto. The sequence goes on from NC_138662.1 coordinate 13,694,851, forward strand.
ACCATTACAGCATTGGACTAAAACACACAGCTGATCAGGTGATGGCCAGAAAAAAAAAAAAAGCTGTGTAAGAAAAAAACCTATTTATTACTGTTTGACAGCTAACACAGTGTTTTCAACCCCAAATAACAGCCTAAAACAACTGCTAGCAGAGTTCTCTGCAGCTGGAAGGATTATCTGACTCGTACACAATTCCTGTTACTCAGGTTCATTTCTGAGAGATGTGGCTCATAAACTTAAAGTGATTGGTAGTGTTTTTGGGATTGCTTTAATGTAAAATTCACTGCTAACATGATTACATTCTGATCATCTGCTAAAGGAAAGTCAGAGTTACCCAACAAAAGTACAGTGTGCTTATGGTTCAGGGCTCTGAGGGAGGTTGTCATAGCTATTGGACCTGGAGGGAATTAGATGCATTTACCAGCTTTGGAAAGTTTCCAGGCTTTATCACTGAAGGCTGTTGGAAACACTCCTAAGAGCATCTGGAACTTATAACAATATTTTCCAAAGGTTTGACGTAGTTCATAATCCTTGGGCAATTTCCAAAGAACCTGGGCAATTTTACAGTTATTAGAAAGCAACGCAAAAGCCAGTGGCTGAAATTCATTTCCCTTAAATTGCAGGATTAAGCATCTCAAGAAACAGTCAAGGGAGTATGAACTTGGCATACAACAACATGGAGAGGTCCACCTGTGAAGCACCCAGAAATTTATACAGATACAAAATCTAAATGCATCTAAATATATGCTTCCTCCCTTAAATCTATGGTTCTGATATTTCCCTATGTGGGCAAGACTGAGAATTTCTCTCTTATCCCATCTGAAGGATGTCTACATGTGATAAAAATAGTTCTCCAGATTAACATCTTCAATACCTCACTCACACTGCCCCTTCCTTTCTTAAAAAAAAAAAAGCAAGCTTAGAACTGAAAGAAACACTGCCCTCCTCCTACAATTAGGAAAGAAGGCTCTCTGATCCTTTGTAAGCTGCAGGGACTGCATTATACTGTTACTTATCTAGGAGAATGGACTAAACAAGGAGATAAGGTCTTTGAAGCATGATTAGTTTACAGAGGCCTTCCCACTACAACGTAAACTGTTATCCAGAAAGATAAGCACAAATCTTGATTTATTTTTGATACAGGAATGACTGCAGCAGTGGGAATGGTAGTTATTTGAGCTACTATATCTGTATCAGTCTTCCCAAGTGGAAAGGTTATAACACTGTACCTCTTCAAACCATTCTGTCTGTAATAGAGCACTTTTTGCAGTACCAGACAATTTTGACCATGTCAGTTCCCTTGCACAAAGAGATCAGGACGTGAAACATTTGCATCTCAGTTGCCTGGACTCTGTTCAAATACAGCTCACACGATGTCCTCCCTTTCTGCATTCAGTCCTAACACCCCAACCTGTCATAATCTTGTCTTCTATTTTTCTTCACTGTCCTTGTGAGCTATAGTTGACAACTTGCTTATTCAAGCCTTGAGTAATATGGAAAAGCAATGAATTCAGTAGAAATGATATACTTTTTTTGGTCTACAATATCTGTCTCAAATATCTGGTTGGTAGATTTGCAAAAAATCTGCTTAACAATTCCCCTCCCTGCACTGCAGTTCCAGATGGATTTTAGAAATATTGTACTAAAGCATCCAATTTCTACTCTGTCTTACCTGCCACATCTCCAGTCTACAGAAAACACTGAAGATGTTGCTGCTGTAGAACTTCACTTTTCAGAGGTATCTTTCTGTTAGATCTCTGATAGCTGTCAGAATGCATTACTTTCTTGCCTGACATTTGCATGGGTCTTCCATCGAATATTGCCTTTCACAGCAATCTAGCTGTCCAGATAAGTGAAATTCTCCTTTTTTCAGCTCTTTTCCTGCAAACATTACTCTTCTGTCTTTCTATATTCCTCACACCTTCAGCAGCTTTGATTTCGAACTACATACACAGTCTTTATACAGAAATACAAAGATGCCATAGAAAAAACAGAAGAAATCTAGGTGTCACTCAAAGCAGAATCACTCAGAGTTATACTAGGAAATGTAATGCCTACTTTAACATTCCTGGTTTATGTATTATTTTTAATGTCACCACTGGATGTGCCTCTTCTAGAAGATGGAAATGCTGAATTACTTCCATGCCACATTGTCCCAGAAATGCCATCACTTAAGTTTCACAAGTAATACAAGACTGAAGCAAACTGGCAAACATGCAAAAACATTCAGTAGTTTTCTTTTTAAAGATGAGTGACATTTTAACACTCACAACTTTAATGGGAGACAGTGCATCTGGCTCTGCTTTCTACCAAATGAATTGTATGCTCTCTGTAAGGCTGGATAATAAATACAGTGATATGTTAACAGTATAAATTGATGAACTGGAAGTGATAGCCTTCATTCCCATTTATTTAGGAAAATTTGCCTTGTAGTTATAAACATCCAATAGTAAATTAAGGACTTAAGAGATACATATTCTAGCCTTCTTACAGCTTTAACTCTATGTTAGCTTAACTGGTTAGGGTATCAGTTCTACACTTGCCTGGGTGAAATATGATTGCTATGTCCAAACTTTGTAAGTCATTCTCAAGAGCAGATAACCAGACTAACTTAACTGAAACAGCAAAACATTCAGCCAAGTATCAGAAAAGGTATTTCTCGTTGATCACAAAAAGGCGATATTTACAATTCTTACACACAGAATAGACCTGATTTCATTTTTGGTTTTGATATTAAATTCTATTAAACCTATTGATGAAATATGTTGAAGAGTCCCTGCACTTTCCTTCCCCCTCTATTCCCTGTGGAATCCAAGCTTTGGAAGACCTTAGGAATGTCAGCTGAGTGAGGGAAGATCAGGCAGAGGGGTACCAGGCTCCTTCCATTGGTTTGCTAAAGGGGAAAAATCTACTTTGCAGCCAGAGGTGTGAAACAAGATAAGCTCGCTGCCTTTTAGACCCTGACTGCTTTTTTCTCCTACTCAAGTGACCATGAAAAATAACTTCAACTGAAATTTTAAGCTTCTCTATGTCACAGCGAGCATCATGACTTTCCCGCTGCTGTTGGTTATATTTTGTGTGAAAGTTTGGCTTATTCGTATTTTTCATAACACCTAGGAATCCAAAGAAATCACTGAGTGCTAAGCGTAAAATGAAAGTTCACATATATATCTTTCCTTTAGTAGCTTTGACAATATTTCTGTGATGCTAAGTGCTTTCATATGTACTTTTATACTTCCTGTTTCCAGGTAGTCAGGTCCCCACTTCTGTTTTCTCTCACCTTTCTGAACCATCATCTTGATGCCTTTGCAGCTTCCGTGTGCACTCCTGCTAGTTAATTGCTCTTCTGTCCCTTTTGACAGCTAAATACTTATTTCTGCTTCTGCAGACGTCACATTCACATGTGTGACAAGCTTCCAAAATCCTCAGGGTTCAGAGTGTCCATAGATTAATAACCAAGGATAAGCCCTTTCAATGGAGAGAGGAATGTAGGAAGTTGGTAACAGCAAATGAATTATTCTAGAGTAGTTCATTAGTATTTACAAAGATTTACAAATATGCCATTGTGGCCTGGTATCACAAAGTACTGCGTGTGCTCAAAGTGATGTCAGACATATTATGGGAGTCAGCTGGAAAACCATTAGACCTCAGTAACTGGGTAGAAAGTACCTGTAACCTAGTCCAGCTGCTAAGCTAGGATGCTCTTTTCATGACTTTAGTTAAAGCTGAAATGTTCTTGCGTTTGACTTTGCATCTGAGCCTGGAATATTTTATTACTGCTGAGTCATTCCAATGCATTTTTCTAAGTGCCTCAGGGTAGTATTTGAATGGCTGATAAGAAGTTAATTCCAATGCATTCAGTGGCAGAAAAAAAACTAAACTGGCATGGAACAAGTTGATCTTATTTGTCACGTCCTAGTGAAATGACAACCCTCAAAGACATAGACTTTACATTCCTTACTTCAATACCTATACACGATTAGAGCTAAAGAAGGAAAACCACCTAAGCAAGAAACGCTTTTGAAGATCTTATGTTCATAGGCTATTGATTATTGATTCCATATAGAGTATTGGAGGAGGCTGAAGCTGAGAAATAAGAGCAGTACAAAGAGCTAGACACTACCAGAAAGGGGAGAGAAGGGAAGAGGTCACAGAAATGCTATGTGTTATCTTCACATAAGGAAAAAAGAAAAGAAATAGAAAATTCTGAGCCAGGCTTAGAACAAAGTTAAGTGGTACTTCATACAAGAGGCATGTCGTCTGTGAAACTGTCACGAAATATTACACCGGAGGCACCCCAAGGTTAATTTAAGGGACAACAGAGTCCAAAACAACTTTTATTAAACCAGTGAGAAACAGGGTTTTAGCACTCCACAAGTGACGTAAATACAGGTTCGGATATCAGTTGAGGAAATAATTTGAAGGGGCAGCAACTAATACAACAGGCGGTCCACAGTGTGCATGCACGTGGCTGCACCAAAACAATGCCGGAGCCGTCTCTGGGTCCCGGAGAAGCACACACTTGCCAAACACGGTGCAGGATTATTTTTTTAAAAGAGATACATGCACTCGTAGTGAGTACGGGAAGTGTACACTCGCGATTCCGCGAGGGTAAATTTACTCGCAATCCTGCGAGGGTTAATTTACTTACACGTGCAAGTGTGCACGGAATCCTACACGTGCTTATGTGGAAGCACGGGAGGAAAATACACTCGCAATTGTGCGAGGATTAATTTAAAGTACCCGTGCAAATGTGCACGGAAAATACATGTGCAAATGTGCACGAAAAGTATAAATATACTCGCAATCCTGCGAGAAGTTTTACTTACACACGTGGCGGCGAGGCAAGCGGAGTCTCCATCCCGGGGAGCGGGGGGGGGCCCGTGGCTCCCGGCGGCAGTGGCCAAGCTCGTGCTCCGAGGGACCCGCACAATGGGCGGAGTCGCCGACGAGAATCCCGTTTTTATACTGGCTGATCAGATCTGACTTGTAGGCATTCTAGAAGTTTCTCTGCACCCCCACACTGGAGTGGGTGCCCCTGAAGCCTCCAAAACATCCCCCACACTGGCTCCTTGACACTCCCTTCTCATAATGGCCCTGGCCAGGGTGCTCTGGGGCCAAACAAAAGAAGCTGTTAGCCCCAAGTACCAGAGAAAGAGGGAGATGTGCCCACTCCTTCCAAACTGAAGGAGGGAGGGGGGTTGCATTCTACCACAGAAACCTTCTGTGAAAAGGTACTGTAGATGCTAGCATAGGGCGGTTTGAGGGAAGACCAAAAAGTTCATGGAATCAAAATCCACTGAAGTTTACTAAAAACTTAATACTCATAATGAGAACAGCTGGAGTCTGGCAAGAGTTTAGAGAGGAGAATCATATACACGCCTCTTCTTCTGCTTCTCCCCAGGTACCAGTTTTTGACAAATGTCAGAGCCAACATATTGGCTTAGATGGACCTTTAGTTTAACTCACAAGTCATTCTTATGGCAAGAGGTAGGGGATGCAGCCCTGAAGCAAAGTGGTAAACATATGGCAAGAAACAGCTGGGCAGCAAAATGTCACTATTCATCTTCTGTTTAAAGAGGGTATAGGTAGATAAGTTACAGCAAGTGCATATATATATATATATATATATATATATATATATGGTAGATAGGCGTATGCAATGGATGTCAGCAATCCACACCTACCTCAACAGAAGATACAGTGCAGACTGAAGCAGCAGCTCTTGAAAGAAGTGATATTTCAGAAGCTGCAAAGTGTTTCCACTAACAAATGGTAAGCTGCCTCAGTGAAACACATCTGTGGCTTGCTCCTAGTGAAATTTCATTGTGCTCACATAGAAAAGTTGTATTTGCTCATAAAAGTAGCAGCATTTTCTTGTAGAATAAATTCATGGATTCCTTACAAATATCTCTAGCTTTGCATGCAAATACTAACAAGAGAAAAAGTGGATCATTTTGCTTAGCTCAAATCCAATAAAAAAGGGAGTGATGTTTGAAACCAGCAAGCAAGAAACAGGACTGAAAAAAAACAAAAGGAGAATTTTTGCAAACTGCATTAGAAATGCAGTCTGAAAATATCCATAGAACACAGAACATAACAAACTAAATATGAGCTATAAATATATAACAATATAAACACATAAATACAAGCATATTTGATTTTGAGATTTTCAGATACAAACCTCGAACTTCCTCTCTTCAGTCTGCTGCAGTTTGTTTGTTTTGCATAATAAAATTATTTTGGTCTGTCCCTTAAACCATACTGCAATTTCTTTCCTAAAAAAGCCCACATTTCAGTGCAATGACATTAGTTCTGTGAAGACACATGGCTTATTTCAGCTGAGAAGTGTTCTGATCTACAGGAACTAATTAGAGCATTTTCTCGAGCTCGTTCCTTTCTTCTCATTACTGGTGACCAAAGACAACTGCTGAGACATGATTATTGCAGAACTGTCTGATAGTGTATGCATTATCTTTTCAGAAATAAATTGGCAAATACTACCAGAGTAAGGGGTAGGGAATGCTTGGGAAAAAAAACACTGGCAGAAGAAAGCACCCATAAAAGTCACTCTAAGGCCACACAAAATGATCTCTGCCTAAAACAGCTTCAGAAAGAAATGTTGTAGGGCAAAGGGAACGAAGAAGAAATTAGGTCTGTGCAGGGTGATATGAGTGTTTATTCATGAATGCATTCACAAAATTATCAGAGGGCTGAAAGAGTTGGGGTTGTTCAGCCTAGAGAAGAGAAGGCTCTGGGGAGACCTTATTGTGGCCTTTCAGTACTTAAAGTGGGTCTATAAGAAAGATGGGGACAGAGTTTTTAATAGGGCCTGTAGCAATAGGACAGAGCACAACAGTTTAAAACTAAAAGAGAGGAGATTCAGACTAGATATAAGGAAGAAATTTTTATGTGGAGGATGGTGAAACACTGACCCAGGCTGCCCAGAGAGGTGGTGGATGCCCCGTTCCTATAGACACCCCAGACCAGGCTGGACGGGGCTCTGAGCAACCTGATCTGGGTGAAGATGTCCCTGCTGATGGCAGGGGTTGGACTGGGTGAATTTTGAAGGTCCCTTCCCACTCAAACCATTCTATGATTCTACGATTTCTCAGCATGGTCTGCAGGTTTTTGCAACTGGTGGGTGTTTCTACCAGTGATTTGGAAGGTGGAACAGCTTCATCCAGACAGTTCTTGAGTTCAAAAAATCAGTGCTATTTACAAATTAGTTTATTTGTTTAGAGCCTTTGGCACCATACCCTATCAGTGATATATTTGACCTCAACATGACAGCTTGCTTCATCTGCAAGTCGTTAATTGCTGTGCAAAGAACCAGCAATAATTACATAAGAAGTGAGGAAAAGGAGTCTGTTCACCCAGTTTAAATGTAGCCATCCATACTACTATAGCATTTCTGCATTTGTGATGCCTTTCTACAGTTTTGCATGGCATGCCTTTTTTATTGTCTGGCTGCATGAACTTCTAGAAACCTGAATTAAGATGTCATACTGCACTGAATGTCCCATGGAGTCAGCTGATATGTCTGCACATTATAAAGACAGACTAAGATTAATGTGAAGGAAGTGCAGAGAGCTATTTACAATATTGGCACCATCATGCCCCTAAGAAGTGTAAAGGTTGCTCTAACTGTTCAAACAGTCGTGCCTGACTGTAAGTTTTAAAGAGTGGGTTGCTTTGCTGAAGAGTGTTAATAAGACGTGCCAGATCTTAACAGAGTCAGTCAATATGACAAATTCTGTAGTCTGAAAAAAATGGTGAGGAAAGAATTTAGCTTCAAAGAGCAACTCCATCAACACGACAGGCTCAAGTAATTATAAAATCCATCGTGCTGCAAAAGCACACTCAACAAAGAGTATTTTAACTTCCCCAGTCCTTCAAAATCCCTTTTTTTTCCTACGTCCAGAGTGCAGCAGGGCTTAAAACCACACATTTTCGAAAGTGACAGATTTAAATCCAAACCAAAATAACAACACCAGGAAAAAAGGAAAACATCACACCAGGTTTATGAGGGAGAAAATCATACGGCATTTTTACATGCAAATGATGAATATCAGTGGGAAAGAATTCAATATGATAGATGTGCTCTGTTTCCTGTCTGCTATTAAGTGAGCCCCTGTGATGCTTTTGCCTACTCTAGCTTTACATTTCCATAGGAAAGTGCACAAGCTTTCCCATGCAAATTGGCAGCAGCTGTACAAGGGACATGGAGCACAAGGCCATGACTGGTTGACACATCAACTGAAAGTAACTGATGGATCTTTTTCCTACCAGTGAGGTCAGTGGAAAAGAAGAAAGACTCTTCTAGGGTTTTTTGTGGTTTTGTGGGGGTTTTGTTTGTTTGATTTGTGTTTTATATGTTTTTGGTTTTCCACTTTTAACATTTCATTACTGCTACCAGTATTTTTTTTTTTTTTTTATTTTTTAGGAAGATCAGAGTCCATCAGAGTCACAGACTGAGTTCACGGATAATTCAGCAGTAGTTTCCCATGGTGCCACCAGCCAAGACTACACTGAAAAGTTTAGCTTTGTCTCACTCTTTCTTTCAGGACTGAAAAATAATTATATATTTTAAAAATCCACCCCAATAGAGTTTAGTTTGTATCATCAGTAGCTATACCAGCAGGAAAACATACTTTCAGCAGTATACACTGTCCCTTTGACAGTGATTTCCACAACAGTACCACAGCACAGAGACCTTCACAGTTGCACCTTGTGACTTGTCCTTGTTTTAATTATCTTATTTAAAATACTGAATAAAGCAGGAAAACCAAGTAATTTTCTCTGTTTCACAGGGAACTGATTATTCTGTGATTTTTAACCCTTGGAAGCTAACATCTAATGTCACCATCTTGCAGTCCCCAAACACACAGAATTTTCACTACAGTCAATGAAGGCTTTTCCAGGAAAGACTGAACAGTAAACCACACTGAACCTTACTTTTAGAAGGACAGACAAAATGAAAATGAAATATGTTAATCATACATTTTTTTCTTGAAAGGACACTAAAACTTTAAGACATTGCTAGAAACTAACAGGGTTAGATTTCTGATGGAGAAATCTTAAAATTGTTGTGTGTCTGTGTGCCCTAATTTGAAGACAAGGAAAACTTTTCCCCCCACTGTAGTAGGGTCCTTGATTAGGGAAAAGAAAATGAAGAAACAAATAATGACAGTCAATTTCCAATGCTTTTAGGCTATTTCATATCAAATAGTGTGATAAATGTAGCAATATCACTTTTGGCTATAGCACAAAAAATATTATTCTCTATAGACGCTGCAGCATAAAACAAAAACGCTTTTATTACCAGTAGCAATGATGTGACATGCCTGATAAATGCCATTTTAAGACTCCTTTGGGTCCCAGCATCCCTTCACACTTATTATCAAGTTACTAATAGATTCTGTAGGTTTGACTGGCCATCATTTAAAAGTGTCATTTACTCTAAAATGACAGAAAAGTAAAATGTTCTAAAACGTTCAATTTTTCTCTTTTCCCTGACTGAATGACTAATGACTAAGAATAATAACTTTTATTCGTGTTGTCTAGGTGATGAAATGGCCATTGTAGAATGATGAATATCAAGTAAAGATGTTTTCATTTAACATAGGCAGGGGAAAAAAAAACATGAACCTTTAAGTCTTAAAAATATGAAATGGAGCAGGCAGCTATTTAAGTATTCACATCTCTTCTATGACAACTGACTCTATTTCTCTTTGTTAGTAGTTTTTCTTTGGATGCACAGAAGTATTGAAAACAACAGGGTCAGACATGTCACAGATTAAATTATTTTTTGCAAGATGACACTGTCCAAAGGTCCCCACTGAGATTAACACCCCGTTGTTCCAGGTACTGTATAGACATATCACAAAGGTTAATTCTAGCAGCAGAGTGTAAGAGCAGAGAGAGATGCACAGGAGAAAATAGTTGTACAGTAGATTCATGGCAGACCTCACAATGTATTATATTTAAATTAGAGATGATACTCAGGTTACGAACACCTCAGAAGTGTCCCTGCCATTGCAAATCGTAACCATAATACCCAGCAGAAGACTATGTTCACCCACAGATGGTTTCTACAGCACTCTACAGTACCAACAGAAACAAGAATATCAACCACATCTTCCTGCAAATTTAACTAATTGGAGCTGAATGTCTAATTCTCTTAAGCCATTAAAAAAAAAAAAAAAAAAACCAGCATAAATTCTTTTCTCTATTAGAGGATTTGATCTCACCATGACAAAGATACAATAAGTAATTCTACATTAACTAAATTGGTGGAAATACTCACCTGACACTCTGCTCAACATGTTCAGTCCTTGCAGTTCAGACTGGTCTGCAATGAGGGCCACTGGGAGTTGATCTTTCGTGCAAAGAACAAAACATCAAATAGTAATCTTTCCTTTGAAGGGAATAGATTTCATCCTTATCTACGAAAAACCAAAAAACTTTATTTCAACCTAATTTTGTGTTGATCCTGTACAATTTTTAAAGATTTTTCTTAAAAATGTATCTTAAGATAGCTTGGCCTGTTCATTCCAGTTAGTTTATTTGCAGAACAAAGCCACAAAGCAACCTGTGATTAATATTGTGTCTGTGTAAATATAGTAGCAAGTAAGAATATTCTAATGTTTTTACACTAAAGTATATCCAAAGGCTTTAGCATCATTACTTTTGATTTGACATTGCAGCAATTCCAATAATGTCAGTGGAGATACTACTAATTTGCATTAATTATGTCCTGATTCAGTTTCATTGATTTCAGTACTGATTTTCACCTGGAAGAGTCCCACCATCCCAGATCTTTGTCTTTCCAGTTCTGCAGGGAGACCAAAATGTCACTGGAGAGCCCAATTCAGCTAAACAGGGATTAAGTGAGCTAGATTTGAGCAGGCATTTTTAGTTTCTTTCCTTGAGATGGAGAAATTCTATCATGAAAAAGGGCTTTATGTTGTAGGAGATGAATGTCCACCACACCAACTAAATCACCAGGCAGAGCAAACTATGGGAGATAAAAGCATCCACGGCCACGGCCTCAGTAAAGGAGTCAACTCTGCAGCTTCTCCGTTAACAGTGCCACAGCCTCTGATCCACTCTGAGGGGATACCCATTGTTACTCCACATTTTATTCATTAGACAGACTTTGAAATACTAGCTTCTGGTCACTCAGCGGTCATTTTTGATGATAACAAGTTCCACACCAAAGAGAAGAAGAAAGTGAACCATGTGATGAGAAATATCACAAAATGCTGCTCTGGCTGCACTGCAGGCTGTGTAATGTAAACTCTATCAAATAAACACTCCCAGATATTTTCCTACTCTCCAATTACTGCACTAGAAATGCTCAATAATGTTCAACAAATGTACGAAAACAGCATATGTCAATACAGCATTTTCTTCAAACTGTTCTATTTTGGATTCCTGTTTTGTTCAATTAACACCGCTATAACTGACTCACTGATCTCAGATGGTCATTACATATGATCTGCTTGGGAAGAACAGGAGTTTTGTTAGTACTGAAAATCTATCGTTAAGCAACTTTATAGCAGTGACACACACAGGTGAATGTCAGAAAGATCTGAGGTGTGATGTTAAAGGTCCATCTCAAAATGGTGGCAAAAGGTACGTCCCTAGGGCTGATATTGAGGCTGAGTAAAGTCTGCGACTCTCTTCTTCCAGCCAGAAGAGAACAGAGACAAAACCACGTTTATATCGGATGTCATTAGTGATCACACATTGTCTGTTAACACTAGTAAGCGTGATATCATTTTTTCTTAAGTCTCTTGTGTGCACTTCTTCCATTTGCTTTTTCCTTTGTGTATTAACAGGAATTCAACTATTTAACAGAAGAGGACAGCAGAACATACTTTTGGCTTAGTCGAAAAAGCAGTCTAAAGCCCAGCATGGAAACTTAGGAAGAAAGGTCGTTATTGTAGCTGGGAGTGGTGGTCCTACACCGGCAAACATCTATATATTTTATCTCTTTCAAAACCCCAAATCTCTTCATGTCAAATAAGCCACTAGTAATTACAGTTAGTTATTCTACAGTGATGCTGATCATGCTAAGTACCACCCAGCACAGCTGTGGGCCCTGTGTAGAAGACTGTCTGATGTAATTTCACATATAGCACTCAGACAAAAAGAGGTGGGAAGGACAGAGGAGCACGTGTAGCTCTCCCCTGGTTATCGAGCAAGGCTTGCTGTTTGAGCACTGGCAGGTAAAAAGCTGCTGGTGGCGACTGGTTAGTGTAATGAAGCAAAACTTGAGAATTTCATGGCTGTGAGAATTTCATTTCATGTGGGTGTTTGCCAGCTGTGTGGGAAGCAGAGAAGACAGAAATGTTGCCAGGAGGATGCTCTGGAGGGACTGTGGTCCCTTGTGTGAAAGAGGTTGGGTGGTCCTGAACTGCCACTGCTCAAATGGAGCTGTAGCTTGTGAGCCAGCTGGGAGGGAATGTGTGCAGGCTCAGAGATGAAGAATAAACGGTAGGAAACAGGTCAGGGATGGAAAAAGGAGTGTTGTGAGTCAGCCAGTCAGGGCGAGTAGCTAAAGCCACATAGAGGATTCAAAGGTCATGCACTGGCATAACTGTTTTCCTGCTGGAAACTAATGACAGGTTAAAGGCCCAGGACTCTGAAGACTTCACTGAGAATAGGACCCAATGGTACACTTATTTAAAAACATATTCAGGCATCCAAGTATTGTATCTATCTAAAATGAAAATACTTATGAGCTTGACTGAATCAGAATCCAACAAAGTGGGAGAAATGCAACTGGTCTTCAAATATGGTTCAGATCAACTCTCAGAATCACCAAACAGCACATGCATCCCAGATTCCCCCGTGAGCTGTGCATTAGAAATCATTTGTAAAATTATTTTTTTAGTCCTAAAGACAAATTCATTTTACACAAGCCTAGAAGACTCTTTTGCTATTAAATCACCATCAGAAACATCAACAAAAGGTCATTTTGTCAGTGTTCTCATTTTATATTGCTAGACCCAAACTTCCCTGTGCCTGCCAGGATCTCTCTGCCTGAGGCGCTCTCTTCCCCTGTTGCTCAGGTGAAGGCAGCTGCTGTGTGGATATAGTTTACAGTGTGTTTTGAAATTATTCTCGAAATAAAAATTGGGTTCTGTAGGCTGCAACAGGCAAGTATAAACAAGGAATGTGTCTTTGGTTTAAATACACCAAGTAAAACACACATCTCTAATGTATAGTAAAAAATATTTCTGGATAGAAGCAGGAAGGTACAACACTGTATTTTAAATAAAAGCTAACATTAACGAGCATTTCTAAGATGTATTTGTATTACAATTACCCTGAAAAGATTTTAGAAACAGGTATATTAAAATGTTCATTTGAAATTGTTATGAATTTTTGTCTGAGAAGCAAGTTGTCTTAAAGGTTTGATTTTCTAACACAGAACTGTTTTAATTTTATGAAATATTTTGCACTATATTTTAATTAAAGTTATAATTACAGAACTAAATATAATTAGCTTCTTTCTTCAAAAGAAATTGGAAGTGAACTTACTTTATTAAATTTTCAATTTGTTTCCTGCAGTGTTACATAGTTTATTCTAATTAATTGAATGAGATCTCATAAATATTTTATCAACATAGGGATGTGATTAACGGCTCGGGTTTTGTGTGGTTTTCTTTTTTCTTTCCAGCTTTCTTCTTCTTCTCTGCATTACCATTCCCTCAGTTTTCATGTGCACTCTCCTGCCTTCAGTGACAACTTAAATACCAGAGCCCTGCCAGAGCCCCCCTCTTCCACAGCAAAATGTTGTATTTTAGCAGTCTTGGCCATAGGAAGCCATTCCAAAGTTCTCTTTGGGAATGTTTGTTATCTAAGGGAGCCCTCATATAACACAGACCACGGAAGTGACACTAATTTCTTGTGTGATTTATGACTTCCACACTGAATAGCTTCCTGCAGAATCTTCTCTGCTTTCACTGTGTGTGTGTGCAGCATATTTGTTTATTCTCAGAGCAGATAAAGCAGAAAGGTGTAAGAAGGATTGCAACCCCACATCAGCACTCCCTACTCTAGAGATCAAAAAATGGAGCAGAAGGTACATGTCACACAGCCCCCTAGTTCCTGCTGGGTTGAGAAAGGCTCCATTCTTACATGGCAACTGTGGGATTTAAACTTAGAGATGCCAACTGGAGCCGTTGTGGTTTGAGCCTCCGGCCTGACCGGCTCAGCCTCCCATTTGCCATGTGGACACTGAGCAGAAACGCCACCCCGGTGCCCTCAGGCCCCTTGTACAAGATCAAGAGCTTAGCACTGGGAGCAAAACACTTTAGGGGCTGCACAGGCTCACAAGGAAAGGCAATCCCTGCTTCAGAGTATGTCAAAGCAAACAAAAAGGGAAGGAGGACATGTAGGTGAAGTGACCTGCCTGTAGTTACACACTGTATCAAGACAAACATCAGAATTTGCTCTCCTAATCCCCAGTCCAGTGTTACCTCCCTCCCCACCACTACTAAAACTGGATGATTACAATTTATGTTGGAAACGCTGCTCTGCAGCCACAGTGCTGAGTAGATATACTTATCAGTACGGATAGCCAAGCAAATAAACAGCCTGTTGATCGTATCAAACAGAAAAAAAATGTAAGTACAACTGTATGTAAACTGAATAGTCAGAAAGTAAGAAGATAACCATTTGTTTCAGATTGAATCTCCATCAGTCCCTGGTTTAGAGGAGAAGGGACTGGTGTCAGAGAGTAACACTGTGTTCTTTTAATATATTCCAGATTCATTTAATTAAGCACTGCTTTGATAATATCAAAGGAAAGACTAAGCCTTCACCACAACCTTTACCATCCAGCAATATCAAATGTATGGGATAAATTGAACAAAAATGAAATCCATTTGTATTTTATCTGTCTATTTAGCTCAGGCAGGCATTGTGTCACTTGCCCATCTTGTACTGTTGACAGCAACAGACTGAGTATCTTTTAATATCTAAAGAACGAATTGTTTTCTTGCAAGCATACTTCAAAAGTCCCAGTGATGCTAGCTGGAAGTGTACACATTTCTCCCTGGGAAAAAAATCCCCTCATTGTTTTTCCTGTTCATATTTTCCTTTACTACTTTAATTTAGGGCAAATTGTGGAAGTAGAAAAGTGCATCAGATTTTTGTTCTCATTCTGTATGTTGTACAAAACTGGGTAGTGTCCATCTGCATGCACAGTAATGCTTTGTTTGAATTGTGAAGTAAATCAGTGGAAATCAAGTTGAGAAGAACCTTGCACTGATGATTCACTGATCCTCTTGCACTGTTAATGTTGTTTTCCAAAGTCTAAAACTATTTTCCAATCAATCCAAATTTTGATTGATAGATGAAGTTAACCCTGATGTTTGCAGGCATTTCTTGTGTAGGCCGGAGCTGTGACTGTTGATGCCAGACCTGGATCTGACCTGAGAGCTGCTCTATCTCTTGTAATGACTCCAAAGCAGCTTTATTGCACTTGGGTCTTCATCCTCTCTTAATTTACTGTACTTGTCTGAAATCAAGGAGACTCTTACTTGCACAGCTGCAAAGGCAATAATAACAGTAAAGGCAATTTTTATGTGGAGAAGGTCCACATTTCTCAGCTCCTAATGCACCAAGAAAGATGAAAAGGCCAGAAAACTTGTTCTGCTGTTAAAATGACAAGATTATGGATATTTTCTAAAATTATTACAAGAGAGGCTTGGGATTCACATGTAATATTTAAAGCACATCCAACATACTTTAGGTACTGCATTATTAATGACAGATGAAGTATATTCTCCAAGTATTTATTTACAACTCTCCAGTGTTAAAGTTCCAAGTGGGGATTCATTCCCTTGGCTGTATATCCCACTGTGTCAAACATCTTGCTCCTCAGGGTAATGCAGCCTCTCATTTTCCTAATTCAGACTGTCTGACCTCTTATTCTCTGGTCTCTCCTGGTCAAAGCCACATTTTCTAAATTCCCTCACCACCATGCTTCAACAAACTATGGCATCACGGTACTATCACTTTGTCTAGTAAAGGGTATTTTATCTCTTTCTCTTGTTTTCATTGGTTTTCACAGCCACAGTCTCATCTTTTACCTTGTAGCATAACTCCAGATACTTTTCCTGTTACCAGATTCTTTACTGCCTGCTGCAGATTTTTTCTCAACATATGGAGGAAACAGTCTTCACACTTTTCTTTCCATTCCACATCCTTGACATAACGGGTGGTTTAAACAGTTTGCATATGTATACACAATAGAAAGGGGAATCTGTGCTGACAGAGAGATAGATGCTTTAAGTATTTTGTTGAAACAAATTTTAGAGAAGGTTCTACCTTTTTTTTTTTTTGAAAGTTTGGAGAGGGTTAGAAACCAGACACTAGATTCATAAAGTTAACTCACAACCACTGGCAACACCACAATCACTCTTTTCTTGCATTTCTTCCACTGATGAGAGAAAAAACAACTGAGATCACTGTGCTAGATATGGGACAGGCAGGTGCTCAGATCCCTCCATGGCAGAGGCTCCCAGCTTTGTGGGCTCAGTCACCACAGAGGGACACAGAAACACTACGGACTTACAAAGCTGTGCTGAAAAGAGAAGTACTGGTGCACACGTTGAGGGAGCTGACACATCGCCTGCTGCATCCTAAAAGATGTTAAATTATGAGATGGAGAATAACTCGTGTCATACCTCTCACTGCCCATTTGTCCAGAATAATTTCTATTTCATATCTGCTTTTTCTTCACAGCAAATTTCTTGATGATAGAAATACTATGAGCTGGATTATGACAAGTTGGCATATTATAATAACAACCATGAGACCTTGGACCACCTGAAAGGGCTTTGAACAAAAATGTACCAAAACCAGCTCTGAAGGTTTTCATGTTGTGACCACTTCTGTAAGGGAGGACAAGTGAACAGATTTTTTGATGCT
Source organism: Streptopelia decaocto (assembly GCF_964273445.1). NCBI lineage: Eukaryota > Metazoa > Chordata > Aves > Columbiformes > Columbidae > Streptopelia > Streptopelia decaocto. The sequence goes on from NC_138662.1 coordinate 13,711,804, forward strand.
GGAACTTAGATCAATGTCATTTTTTATTCTAGCTGAAACAAAACCATAATCTGGATTATTCATCCCCTGTGATTTTGTCACAGCATTCACATGGCATATGTACCACAGTATCCTGATCAGCAGGTAGCATCTGTCTTGAGTTTTGTTCTATTTAATTTTATAAAAGTGGAGCTCATGCAAAGACAACTAATTGGAGAGCTGAATACACAACCTACCACCCACCATGTGTCATTACTGGAAATAACTTCACAAAGAAACCACATTTGGAGATGAAACCTAAGACAGTTTTAACTCCTGATAGTATTTTCTGTTTCATTATCTCTCAGTGACTTGGGATGCTTTTTATGACACATATGCACACCACGCACCCCCATGCAGAAGAAATTGGAATGAAACTTTGAGATCCCGTATCTGCCATAGTGTGTGCTTTACAATGCTTTACAATGACTTCAAGAGTGGGACAGCTTGGCAGGAAGACTTGGCCTGAGCACAGATAATTCCCCTCGGTATTGTCTGGTTCTGTGAAATGAAGATGTTTTTCTTTGACCAAAAATTTAGTAAAAAGCTGCCATGTGGCCTGATAATACACAGGGCACTAGCATTGTTTAATATGCACAGCAATTCCCTTGCTAGGGCTTCACTTCATGGGACAAAAGAGAGACACAACACTGGGACAGAGGCAGATAAATAAAGACAAAAAGGACTTGGGGGCTACAGTGTCACCTTTCTTTAGATTCCTGGAGAATGACGGAGGAAGAGCATTACGGTTGTCAGGAAAACTCACTGACCCAAGCCAACTTCCAGTGAAACTGCTGGGGAAATCGTTGGCTACCTGTGCCCTCTCTCCTTGGCGATGATAGACATTCCTCTCAGACATCTACAGGGCACTGCATGACCAGGCAGGTTTCACCACAAGGAAATACCAGGTCTCTAGAGTACTCCTGAGAGAAACAATGGAAAAAATAAGCCCATATCTGGCTTTTCGAAAAAGCCTCTGCACAAGAGCACATCTGCATACATCCACATCACCTTCAGTGTGATGCTCATCACACTCATTCAGGACACAGCAGGTCAGATGTGTAGAAGACCAGGGGCATTTATCCCACCGCAGTCAGTGTTGATACACTCGTGCCTTTAAACTACACACCAGAACCAACCGGGGCTCCACATACTCATCCTGGCTTCAAGAGCATCATTCACCCAGGCACCCCTGGAGTCCTATGACACTTGTTTTGTAGCTCAGATTCCAGTTCACTCATTTTCACCCACATTGATTAATCTCAACAGTTCTGTCTCCACAAAGTATTAAAGAAACTCTCAATGCTATATTTCTCTTTGTTCATGTTTTTAAATGGGATCAGTTTGGCAGTTTCAGATAGATGCTTTTATTATTGTTACTTGGAGAATACCACAGCATTTACTCCCCTCCAGATTTACATATAACAATATGGGAAAAGTGGAAACATGAAGTTTTTATTTTAGCGGTCCTGTCACAAAAATGTCTTTAGAAGCTTACAGAAGAATGTCACCCGCTTCTTTTAGTCTTATCATTTCACAGTTAGAGAGCTACAAGCTATGGTTGAAGCCACTGCAAAAGGATATCCTTTTCTCTGCAGAGATCTGTTTCACTGAGGGCCAGCCCCCATGGCCTTCCACACCTTGAATCATCATTAATATGCTGGTGAAGATCTGGGCCCCAAATATACATAGAATCACTCAAGAAAAGGACAAACAGTCTTTAGTGAATTATGTCCTTGACTCTTTATTGCCCACTCAAACCCTTGTAACTTTGTGTATAGACACTGCTTAGGTGTCATATGAATTTTAACAAAGAACTTCCTGCAAATTTAAGAGGTCTACATCTTTTTTCACTGTCACCATTGAAATCCTTGAATGACTTGCTATCACAAGAGGCTAGTTAAGCAGGATTTTTCCATTCTTCACGTTACTTAGATACTTGTTCCTGTTATTTCGTCTCTCAGTAGTTTCCATAACTCTTATCTTGCTCAGTTAATGCAATTAAAATTCAACACGGGTCTTGTAAATCAAGACAACAAAATCACATCTCATTGTAACTTTTAAATTGTCTCAGAAACTCAAACTCTTTTCCAAATGATTTCTTCTTCTCCAATTAACTGTGATATATTTAGTGCTTATTTCCAAATATTAAATGCTTCAGTTCAAAAGTGCACTAAGAAAATAAGAAATGTGCAAGGCTTTTTAGCATCATCCAGAGCAAATCCTAAGAATTTTGTGACACACTATTTTTTAGTAGGAAGAAAAACAGACAATTGTGGATAATTTAAATCAAACTACTTTGTAGATTTTTGAACAGCACAACTCTAACTCTGTAGCCATAATTTTCACTTTATAATGTACTTTACAGAAGCCAAAATGAAAATTTTAAGGGTTTTCAATACATGTGGGTGTGAAAATGTTATCAAGGGAAACATGACTTTTTTACTGATTTCTAGATAATATACTCACATTTCAAAGAGCTGGATTTTTCTATCACCTTGCTTTCACCAGGCAGCTGAAAGCATGAAATAAAAAGAAATGGGACAGTGTAGCTCTGGGATCAAGTAAATGATGTGGAAATATGCACTTCATAAATGAACATAATTATTTTGTAATTAGTTGGAGTTAGGCACAGAGGAAAGGAGACGTTCATCATGTTGACCATTGTGAAAATTCAGCATGATTAATGGCTTTTAATGTTGTGTGGGAAAGTGTTTGCAGCAGCTTCTAATGCCTTTTCTTTTGGATATGTTCAGAAACTTTCTGATGTAATATTTTTTTATTGGCAAATGTCAGTTATGCAATCTGAAACAGTTCACAAGAAGGGGTTAGTTTCAATATATTTCCTTCCACACATTTCTGACTCACACAAAATACCGAAATTAGCAAACATCTTGTTTGCCAAGAAGTTTCATTTCCTGGTCTAATAGACTGCCGGTATTTTCAAAATGATTGAAATGAGGATCTTAAGTGATACAGCATGAGATGCTCAGTCACTTTGTATTTTTCTATTTCCAATTTCATCCTACTTCAAAATTATTATTTCTAAAATTTTACAAACTGCCACAGACTAGGAAACCCATTTCCCACCCAGGTGCAGTATCAAGTAAGTACTCCTGCATCCAGCCAGGTGCTCCTGCAGAGAGAGATGTGTCTGCTTCTACAACACACTCTCACTTAGAACTGATTGCAAATTCCTTGATCCTTTTTTTATCCCATATTGGAACATGTTGGTTATTTAGCACTGGACATTCAGGTTCTTTGGTTCTTCTGGGCACTTTTTACCCATGTAGGTATAATTCAGGGCTCAGATAAAGGGCAGAGACTTAGATGAGAAATGTTATATTCTGTCAAGGGTTTAATAGATATGACTATAATGGACTTAGATATAACTGATAAGAAAAAGGTAAGGGATGAACAGCAAGTGACCGTACAGACCTTAGGCAAGTTTATAACCATCTTAACATCCCTGATAAATCTGTGCCTACGCTATACTTGCTAACTTGCCTCTATCTTGGCAGTGTTAGGTCTGAACTCCTAGAAACAGTCTGGTATGTATTGTGTACCTGTGAGCCAAAGACAGTTTACGCAACACGAAGTGGATAGCCCATAGTAGCAGTATTTCTGCTGGGAAGACTAGAGATGGAACAAGAGACACCACATATCTGTGAACACCCTGAAGGGACCTCTCACATTGGTATCATTTTATAATCCTTTAAACTGCTCTCTGTGAAAGGGGATAACTTCTAGGAAATCCCAGGAGACTCTGATGACTATTAGCAACTCTATAAAAGGGGAAGAAGTTCAACTAGTAGCTTTTTACCACAACTAAACAACAGGTATTGGAAGTGATCTGGAATTCCAGCTTGATTTTATGAGGACAAAGCCACAGAACCACACCTGTCCTTTTTTATGCCCACCTACAACCTTTCCTGGAGCTTTGCAATCAAAGGAAACAGAAACAGACTTTCCCCTACTAGGACCAAAATTGAAAAAGTTGCACTTTACAGGGCTTATTTTCTGCTCAGTTTGTTCCTTACGTGCAGGCTGGAGTCCTCTTTGGTGAGGACTGAGAGAGGCATCTCACTAGATATGCTCACCAGAACAGATGCTGGTTTTGGGCTGGGGGAGAGAGCAGGGAATTGGAGGTTCCTGCCACCAAATGTTAGAGCAAGCCTGAGCCTGCTCTACCCTATGCCCAGGGAACAGTACCCACGTTCTCAGCCTAGTACTGACGTTAGGGGAGGCTGAACGTGGTAGTAAGGAAGCACATGGCTTTGGAGTTTGCACAGGGGAAATTACAGGAGACAGCTTGGCAGAGCCCAAATGGAGCACACTAGTAGTGTTATTCAAATATTAACAGCTGCCGGAAATTCGGAAGAGACAGCCAAGTTGAAAAATGCCCCATGCATCTGCCCTTTTGTAACCATGTGCCCAACCCATATTCTGTCTATGCCAGGAGCAGTATTCCCTCTCTGCAAGGCATTCCAGTTGGCACCAATGCCTGCCTGGATCACTGCCGGTACCTGGCAAGCGTGCTGCAGACAGCAGTTGTTCTCCAGTCCCTAACCTCACCACGTTCACTGAAACCCTTCCAATGCTGCCAGCACAGGGCCTGGTAGAAGAGGGGAAGTTGTTTCCTCTCCTCTGGACTGAATAACACCAGGAACCAAGGCATTCTTACCATTTTGATAGCACTCATGGCTATCAATGGAAATATACAACTGTAAGTAAGACTTTTATGATAATTTAGCCCCTCACTGGCTACTGCATTTATGTCCCACAGCTGGTTGTGATGATGAAGTTAACTAAGTAGAGGCCACCAGTTCTTTGGATGGATTAGCCCATGGCTGCCACGCCTAAGGCACGTGTACATGCATGCCTTTTGGATCAGTCAATACATTCATACTGCTGTTAAATTAGCTGTCTCAGGAGGAAAAAATGTGGTAGTCACAAAAAACATGCCTCTCACATCTTGCCGGGCACCTCAGCAGAGCTGTTGCTGGGATTGTTAAACAAACCCTATTGTTAGGGATTGCAACAGTCTCAACACTCAGGGTAGGTGGCTTAAAGCTACCTTAGATATGTTTATAAGCTCTGTATTCATGGCAATGCAGACATACCCTGAGATCACACACTGAATACTGCCAGAAGGAAGGAGAGAAGCATACCATAGCAATAGAAACATCCTATCAGTCTAGTGTGTTATGGATACCTACCATCTATTATCATTGTCATTAATCCACTTTACTGAAGGCATGTCAAGGGTTCTGAAGGAAATTCTCCATTTCAGCTCCACCCTAACTGCCGTGCTACAGTCACAGGGGAGGAGACCTCCATTGCCCCAGAAAGTTTGTAAGCGAAGCATATCAGACAAAAAGAGGACAGGAAGAACTGTTGGACATTGGGAACTGGCAGGGAGGAACAGAAAGTGCCAAAGAGGCAGGAATGAATGTAGATCTCCTGAACCTTAGCCATAAAATCATCTTTCCTATCAGGTCCTCATCTGTGAACACTGGACACTGGGTTAATGACCCTACATACTAGACTACAGCAGCAGACTCAGAACTGAACGCTCCTGGATGATCTTCTTTTATTTATATTTCTTTTTTTGGTGCATAATTATAAGTGCGCCCATATGCATTCATCACGTGTACCACAACTTCTGTTGAATAACTAGGCCTTTTTCAAAGAGAAAGCAGGACAGCAAGGGACTTTTCCACTTAAAATTATACTGCTCCAATGAATCACGGCTGTCATTTCAAAGCTATTTATTGTCTTAACAATATTGTTGCAGAAGACTATTTCATTTAGTGATTTGGAATATAAGGACAATTGTGGGGAATAAATAACCATGCAAGCCATAAGATCAAAAATCCACAAATATTTCAGAACATATGAAAAGAAATGTATTTTAAAAAATCTCAGACACACAAAATAAAAGATTCAGATTAAATTCTCATAGCTGTAGGGCTTTTGCTTGCTATTCATGAGAGCTATGGAATTTGCTTCTACTTGACATCAGAAATGCAGATTCAGTGAATTCATTTAAGACAAAATTGAAATCTTATCTTTTTAGACTGCCTTTTCCAGCCTTAAATACAGCTCAGTTTTAAAGCTCCTAGATATTATTTCATGTAAAGCTATCTGAGATCCTTTGTATTTTCTGCCCTATATACATTTAGTTTTATTGTATTTAGTCCATGTGCATTATAAAATATGATTGAAAATAGTTGAAAGAAGACAAACTGGATAATGGGAAAGGCAAACTAGTCATTTTCTAATGCAAAAGGATAAATACAACAGAAATGGAAAGATGCCTCTAAATCATATTCTTAAATATGAAGACATATTTAGCGAATTAATATACCACGGGGATTTCTACATCCCATTTCTTTAGCTGCCATGCATTGCTGTGTGAGTATGGGGACCAATTCTGAATTGTACTGCTCCACCATGCCCCCATTTCTACCTGCCCACACCACAGCACTTCCCAGTGTTTCTATTTCTTCTTCCTTAAATGTGAAATCTCCATTTATTCTCTCTTCATGGTTCATACGTGCCACCTGGAGTACCGCACAAGTAGCCTCATGACCAGGCAGAACAAATGGGTCTTTTCCAGAGCCCTAATACAGTAGGGAATGCATATGTCCCCTTAGCCAGTGAGTTGGGAGAAGAGCAAATGTCTTTGCTCAGTTGCCAAAAGGCTAAAGCATTGTTGAACCCTAATGTATAGCTATGTCATACTGAGCCAAAATCAACTTATTGTCAACAGAGGCAAATTTCAACCTAGCAACCTTTTCTGAAGCTTCAGTAACTCCATAAACCCATGGGCAACCAGTCCCCTTTTGCTTTTGTCAAAGGTGAGTTTTGTTGAATTACAAACTGCTGCTTTAAATGTTATGGTTGAGTATTGACTTCCCTTATATTTAGCACTGCACAAACACATGACCCTGACAAGATTTATTATCTCAACTCTTGGGAAAAGTCTGGGAGTGAATAAGGACAAAAAAGGGAGAAATCTGTTTCTAATTTGACTCAGGTGATCACATAGTTTAAATATCAGAGGTGCTTTCAGTGAAATCTTTTATAAGAACTCAGATGTTCTTGCTTAATCCAAGTGTCAAGGCCTTCTGTCATTCCTTCTTACAGTTACCCTCTCACCCATTCAGGAGATACAGCCAAGTATTTCTGCATTCCTAAGTGACAAAAGGTTTAGTTCAATTTCTGCCTTTAGTTCACTAACAAGGGTGGCTGCAGCTGCCCAAAGCATATGGTCGGTCATTTGCTGTTTGTCCCTCACCGCAGCCCCATGTACACTGTCATGCTGGAGTGCAAATCCAACTCAGGTCAAAGTGCCCCTCTGGTATGTTTACCAGGAGCATGGAGCAAACAGCAAAGTAAAGGACTGCTGCACCCAACCGCCTACAGAACAAGGATTTGTGCTGTCAAACTCATCATGTGTTCTAACTGGTTGAATGAACAGAACTTTTTTTCTAAGGAGAAAGAGAATTTCAACTAAATATTTTTCAGCTTTCTGGGAGGAGTTTTCCTTACTAAAACCAGTTCTGCCTCAATCTGACTGATGCAGGTTGAAACAAGACTGTCATTTTTCCCATCTTGATCATTCTTGTCCATGGGCAAAAGCACCAAGGAGGGCATGTTTTCCAGGTGGCCAATGTGCACGGCTGACTGCTGTGGTTCAGAGAGGACCAGGTTCAGCCTCCTGCCATCCATGATGTCTCCAGTATCAGCTGTCTACATCACGTCTTTACCATCAACGAGTGAGCAGACAAGCACCACACAGCAGAGCCAGAGGCCTGTTTGCTCACATTGCCCATTTCCCCTCCTCCTAATTTCAGGGAAAACTGCTGCATAAGAAAGAAAAAATCAGATGAACTTTTTTCATGGTGCTATACCCTTTAATTGAAGAATCCTAAACTATAAATGGGACATACATTCCTGTGCAACATACAGGGTTGTTTGAGTGCATGCACTCATGTCAGCTATAGAAGTAGGTAGCACTCCACGTGAGATCAGATGGATCATTGTCCTTTCACTAAAGAATTGATAGTAGCTTCTGACAACTTAGTTACATTACATTCCATGTTTTCTCATTTGTAAAAACATTTCTTCTGTGTCTGCATTTGCAACAGTCCATCAGTTCCTACCAGTCCTCTTTAAGGGTGCAAGACTACTCAACAGGCTGCTCTGCCACTGACAGCACTGGGAGTCTTAAATTGTAAAAAAAAAAAGGCATGTTTTCTACATGAAGACTTTGAACTTGAGGAAATGAAGTCTGAAAATGACAGTGGCAGTAGTAATAATCAAAAAGCAGAAGTCTTTGCTGGGATAAATAGACATTGTTCCAGTTACTTCATTTTAATCAGCCTACTCTAGCAAGGAATTTGGTTTATAATTTGTATTTTAGAAAGACCCAACATCTTCTGATATTTATAATTGATTTTGGTACAGAATCATCAAAGGAATGCAGAACAAAAATTTAACAACTTCCCTAAAAAACATTAGCAGAGCTAAATTATATCATGAATATGAAAAAAGCACAGCACGCAGGCAGCAGAAAATGAAAGGCAGATTGGTACAGTAAGACGAGAGATCAAGGTGCAAAAATATCAATTCAAATATTCTAAACATGACTTAAATATTCATCAGCTTGTTCTTCTGCATTTTACAGTTCATCCATCTGTGACTCAAGGGTCATACGATTGCAGGCATGGACTGAATTAGGAAACCCATCTTTTCCAGCTTTAGACTGAGCTTTGCATGAGAATAGGCAAATAGTATTTCCTTTTTCCCCGGCTTTCCCAAGCTATGTAACAGAAATAATGATAATTATCTTCTTTTTTAAGATGCTTTGATGCGTGTGATGAAAAAGTGCTCTGTCAGAGCTTGGATAAGGTGATGTTGCAGGCAACCTTCTTATTTGACTCTGTTTTTCTTTTTACAATATCAATCTATGTGAGATGATCTTTTGAAAATTGTCAGAATTTCTGCTATAAACTCAGGTTTCTTTTAAATGACTTCAGGTCTCTGTAAGGTCTGTGTCCTTTCATTCAGTCCCTCTGTGAGTACCCTCTGCACAGGTAACCACTGGGCACATCCCTATGCTGTGACACTATCCCTGGCCACCATCGAACTGGTCAGACTCTTTATGATGGTCCTCTTCACACACTTGGCTTGAGGGCAAGCCTCACACTTTGATCTGTGCTGATGACCTGAATTGTGCCATTAAACAGGGAAAGGTATTTGGTTTGTGATTCAGATTTAGTTTTGGAGTAGCTGAAAGACAGACACTGCCAGGGCTGAAACCAGGCTGGTTTTAGAGCAACCCAGCTGTGACAATATACACTTTTTAAGACAGACAAACATCCTTCATATTTGCTGGAGTCTGTGCACAGCCTGCCTGCATTCGCATAGGTCTGAAACATAGTAAAATTCACGTCCATTGGCATGCTCCAGTCTAGACCACCTTCTGTTCTTGGCACACATAATAACTATTTTCACTGCATCCTTGTCAGCTTGTTCTTTCAGGAAATGCATTCTATTTTCCATTAAGTCCATTTTGCATAAAGTATTTCTTGCATCAAGTAATCTGCCAGGCTTTCTTTATCCTTGACTGACCTTTCCTAGCTTAGTCTGGCTAATGCCTTGCCTATCAGTTCCATTACTCACAGCCCTGCGCCGTTCTGATTGAGGGCAATGCTTTCCAGGAAGCACAGATACAGCACTACAAGCAGCCACTTCACTCAACTAATATCGTGACAAGATCTACAGAGTGTCAAAATCTTCGGGTTTCATCTTAATAAGCAGCTGCCTGCATAGTGCTGTCCCAGTGCAACACTTCAGTTTTAAGTCAGATTCTCATCCCTTTCTGTGGATGGGAACAGCAGAATCGGTGCCGGGACACAGGTCTGCAGCAGAGTGAGGACCTGTGCACCTCCCTGCTCCAAAATGCCTTTATTCACACAGGGTTCTGAAAGTTTGATGGCATTATTCAGTACAAGAGCCATCTGAATGCAGTCCTTAGGAAGTGCGTGCCAAATCTAAAGCTCGGTTGTTCTAATGAATTCACTGCAATTCTGATTGCTCCAAATAAAAACCACACGGATTGTTGCTTTCTGCCAAGAAGCAGCAGTAAGTTCATGCCACTGTAAGATCTAAAAGATCTTTTTGTCTAGCACCTTGTGTCACATAGCCTTGTGAATTTTATCCAGCTATGCATGTACTCAGCCCATTACTAGAACTACGATGAAGGGTTTATGTCTCAGACTAGCAATAGGAACTTCCAGGGCACGTGCATTGTTTCGAAATAAAAAAATACAAAGACATCTAAAAGAATGTAAATTATATCACTGCTGAGAATCCAAAAAGCAAAGTGATGATTCCTTGTCTTTTATCTGCCTTGTTGTGTCTTATTATATTTCTGAACTGACAGAAAAGATGTTCATTTCAAGGCACCAAAATGTCTGAACTATTTAGGAATTGTCGCCTTGAATCAATTCTGGTTTCACATACTGCATCTCTACAGGCATTATTTCTTCCAAATCAATTCCATCTCTGAACTAATTGTTTAAAAGCCATGACTTCACTCCCATGTTAAGGGAATATCTGTGGCACTCCCAATTAAAACAAAAATATTTACAGTAGCATACACAATTTACACAATGGTATTGACAACAGTAGAAATTTCCAAATGTAGATCTTTTGCCTCGCACATATACAAAGCAGCTTTTTAAAGGCTGAAGGGCCTATGTTAGAAAAACAGACAGTAGCTACTTCAACAAGAGAAACAGACATCATTTATAATTCATGTAAGTATATTGAAGTTTTCCACTGCCATCCAAGAAAAATGGTTTCAAATCTATGGAGTGCAATAAGCCAATATTCTGTGTAGCAACTTCTATATATTTCACATAGATTTTACTCAGGAGATCATTTCTACACTGAGGTCTTCACATCTACAATGTGATACATTCAAAACCATCATTTTCTCTGCATATCTATCAGCATTAATTTGTCAGTCTGTACCCCATGTTATTTTCACAAATGCTTTCGGAACACAGATTTGTTGAAGACATAGAAGATAGAGTTAAATGTAATCCAAGAGTAATCAGAAGCAAGAGGAATACTTATCGCAATATTACAACTTTTTCTTTTTTTTCATATCCAGAATAAAACCCAAAGAGAAATGAATGATACGTCTGCTCAGTCCCTCCTGCATTGATGGGCTGATGAAAAACTGTTGCATATAATTCAGCTATTTCCTACAACCATGCAACTTAAAAGCCCAACAAGAGCACTGCTGAGCTGAGGAACGTTCATTGTAGTTCAGCCACAAATGGTTCAGTTCTACTCAAGGACAGACTTAGTTTGTATTTGCCAGTATGAGAAATTTGCCTGCAACTAACCTATGCAAGACATCTTTGGATCACAAAAACAATTCCATTTGCAGCTCTTTCTCTTAATTCTCCAAAGCATGTAGTCTCTTAAATAATCCTCTGAAATTTTAAGACTTCATGTCTAATTTATAAAATCCAGTTTTACACTTTGTAAAAACTCCCAGAGAACTTGATTTCTAACAAATTTTTCCTCGATCTCCTCAGCAGGCAGTCATACTTAGTACAGTGCAGAAAAGGCTACAGACTGTATAATGTATCACAAACAACTTTATTGGCTGTCATATACTTAAAACGGCTTTGTTCTGCATTTGATTAATTTGTGAAGCAACTTATTTCAGATATTGAAGCTGCTCATTCTGCATGATTATTAAAACTAAACAGAAGCAAGTATCCATTATTACCTAAAAATAATGAATGCAGAAGAGGCAGACACTTGGGACCCAAGGAGGTGACATTAATGTTCAACATCTCAAAAACAGCAGCATATCAAATTATTGATGCAAAGCATTTGACAACTGTCTTTAAGAGGCAGGGACACAGGCTGTCTAGACATGATCAGATATCAAAGTCTACGAGTTTTGCAATCTGATCATTTTGTTTCCCTTTTACTAAGGTAAAGAGGCGCCTGTCAGTATTTGACAGGCTGCAGACACAATGATTATAACAACAATAAGAATAACTGCTCTCTGTAGTACTATTATCCTCTGAATAACTTTGTTGGAGGAACTCTATTACAGTCTGTTTATTTGTTTGTTTGGTGGTTTGGTTGGTTTTTATCTCTGAGGGAGGTTAATGTCTGTATATTCTGTGACCCTTTGTTACAGCTCCCATTAGACAGGGATTTAGATACAGATCCCAAATTGGTCTCGAACCACAGTAGAGAGACTAAGTGGCAACATCTGTAGAAGCTGAATTGGAATATATTCCACATCAGGCAAGTTGTTCTTTTTTGAACTGGATTTAGTGGGTACAATCTGACTTAACCCTTCACATACACCAGAAAATTTCTGCAAGCTTCTCATCTCATAATTGTTTAACAGGCTGCAGGCACAATGATTTTAACAATAACTGCTCTTTTTAGCAGCAGTCTATGATAATAGATTTTCAAGTGGCACACTATATATTTAACATATGCCAACAGCAATTTTGAGAATTGCTGTGTGCTTGTTTTATAATTCTAATTCAATATATCTGTCAATGTTGCTTTTCCCCCCTAGACTTCACAATTGTGCTTTTGTCAACAGAAAATGGCAATATTTTCCTCTAAGGGAAAATTCAAGGTCAGATGAAGGTTGAGATAGACAGAAAGGATGTGGTAGCAGAAACTATGATTAGGGCATTTGGTTTAGTCTTTTTGTTGTACCAAATTGTATGGGCAGCTCCTGCTAAAGTATACATAAGAACAAATTCCCAGTTTGGTATTAGTGTTTGATTTGATTTAGACAATGATGCTGATGTCATGTGGGTGAATACCTATGAAAAAAACAGGATAAGACAGATACTTAATGGGAGATTAAATGGTTCAATGTGAAACGTCACCATTGTACTTTAAAGTATTAGAATGTGTTCTGATTCCTGAAACTGTCAAAACCATACTTTGTAATTTTATTTTATATTGTAATCTCCAAACATTCAAATGTCTCTGAAGTAATAACATCATATGGTGCTGTGTTATGACATTTAAGCCTCTGGGTTAGAATACCAAGTCTGCATCAAGTCATGCTGTCTCATACCCTGATGTTAAGTCACATGCACAGATTTTCAAAGGCTTGAAAGCAAAACTGTGCCCAACTGCTACTTATCATCACTAGCAACTGGATTTCTAACTCACACCTCTATGAAGACTGATCATCATACTAGTGAATCTATTTCCATATTGCAAAAATAATACTGTTGCCTGTTATCAATAGGACTTTAGAGAGCTGGTCAGTAACCATTGTTCACAGCTGTCAGTGCAACTTCTAGCAGAAAATCAGAAAACTAATAGGAATTGGCTTGTCATAGCTCACCTTTAAAAAGTGTTTCCCATTTCTTGGCTTCAGAAGACTTTGTGGGTTAACAAGAGAGTTCGTGTGTTGATTTGCAAAATCAGTACCCTGTTGTGTTGAGCATTAGATGCACACACAGTAGGAAAACGTTCTTGTCCTTACAAAGTTAACTACATAGATAGATCAGAAAACATTTTATTGTCCCATCTCAGAGCAAGGAAATCAAGGCCATTGTCTGAAAACTGCTGTAGAAGCAGGAAGTAAATCTACTTCTCCTAAATATGCACAAATCATCTTTCTTTTGCATGAAGCCAGTGAAGGAAAGACAGGGAAAAGCTGTGAAGACTGCAATTATTCAGGCAACTGGGATAACATTGAAGATAAGGAGTGGGTGCCTTGTAAGTAATCTTAGCATTCAGCCTAAACGCTCCAAGGGCTTCATCCCCTAAACCCCATGGATGGTTCTTGGATCAGAGCTGAAGCCTGTTGCTTACAGTCTGAAATATGATGTGGTCGGCACTCCTGCACTGCTGGTGAACTGAATTCTTAAACCTCCATGGCTGTCATTTCAGCTATACAGGGAATCCATACAGACATTTAGGTGCTTTAAGGTACAACGGGCTGTGTCTGATTCAGACCAGTAGTGAAACCCTGACTCGTCCACAGTTCCTGCATCATGGCCTGGTTCACACAGAAGCACAGATGTCAGATGTGCTCCAGGCCCTGGTGGGACTTAAGTTTGAAGGAATGAACCATATGAATGATGGGAAGTTTCAGGGGACCAAACTGAATCTAGTCCCAGGTAATAGCTCAGCTACACAATGTACAGATGGAGGGGCCACAGCACCAGCTGCCTCAGTCCACTGCTCCACTCCCATTGTGCCAAATAACCCCTCTGATCTACATAACTACGGTAACCCCAAGGTCTGGACAAGTGTCTAAACTGGTGTGGGATGATAGACAAACTCTTGTGAATCTTGGTGTGTTCGTACATTCTATTAAGCTTCTGTCTGCACATCTAAATGCCCAAATGTTTTCAAATTATACCCCCCCCCAAAGCACAGTGCTGTTTCACCAGCCTTTAGGTAGCTGGGATTCCTACTCACCCAAAGGCTGGCCCTGTCCATGCCCCATCTACTTCTCCCTTTCTTACTCCACAGTCTCAATTCACTGAGGATTTCTGATATGTCCTGAACTCTTGATCTGTATTATGAATAATGACAGATAAGCAGATAACATTACCAGGCTGCCCTACATCCATCTCCAGCATGTGGTGAACTTTTGCTTATGTCAGTAGAAACACTTAATGGAAAAAGAGACTTTTGTCCCCGCGAAAGTCTTCATCTATTAACCTCTTTTTGCTGAAAAATGCATGTCTAAACTTAAATGGAAGGGTTTATCATAAAGTTTACCAGACAAATGAGTCATTATTTTAAAAGTTAGTTAATAGTGTTGCACACAACTGACCCAAAATGTCAATTACTAGGGAGAAGGGGCACAGGATACTTTATGAAATTGCAGCCGTTGCACAGGGGCACTTTTGTTTCAGTCTTTCTGACATCTACAGCACCCTAACTGAACTGCGCAAGCACAGAGGAATTGCTTCTTGTTACTGCAAAATAACTAGCAGAATTACAAAAACGGCGTATCAGAAAAATGTAGTGTATTTTCAAGCTTTTGAAATGTCGCACTCCTGGGCATCAATTTATCTGAGTTACATTGCAACATTACAAATAGCCAGCAAGTCTTACACATCCATTTTTCACAATAAAAATACTTTCCTAACTGCTATTTTAGTTCAGTAATGATTGTATAGATCTGTTTATTATGCATTTATATTTTTCCCTAAATAATACCTTACTGTTGGCAACATACCGAAATAGTGAAAACTGTGTAATATTAAAGGAGCCAACCACTTGCTTCAGTGTAAAAATATTTTTGGCTTCAGGGAAAAAAAAAAAAGGAGAGAACAAAGAAAAAAATAAGAAATCCATAAAGAAAACAAAAAAATCCTTCAACTTTTTTTCTAATTTAATATTGCTTCCACTTCTCTCTGTTGTCTTCAGGATAATGGCCATTAAGATCATCATGAAAAGATTACATTGATTGCAGTGTGCCAGAGAAGCTATATTAAAGGTCAATAAGGAAAAGTGGTATATCTCTCTGCTGGAGCTATGATTCAGCCTCTTGAGACCACTTCTTAAGATATCTCCATTGTTTTCTGTTGTATGTAGAAGCACAGATAAGCTGCCACTTTTAGAAAAGCACAGCTGAAAACACAGAGAATCCAGCTTCTAAATGCTTTAATGCACCTGGGTTGTACAAGTTACATAGCATCAAAGAAACTATTAGGCATGGAAGTCCCAATTCTTGAAGACTTCCTTCATTAGCCCTAAGATAGCTGTTCTTGCTGATAAATGTCCTGCACCTGGCTAGGTTACCTGACTGTAGGGGCTGAACTTGGGATTCCTAGTTCAAATGCATATGCTGTACTGTTAGGGCAAAAATATGATGCTATATATCTGGCTAATCCTCAGCAATCTGTGGCTGATGCATCTCTTGGAGGCATGAAGCAGCATATCTCACGAAATGCACACATGTGAATTTGACCAATGAATTTATGTTCCCTGTGGTACCAGAGAGTGCAACAGTGAATTAATTCCAGCCAAGAATTATATTGAACCATTTACACCTATGCACCTAGAGTATCGTTTACTCTTGCATTTGTCCTGGAGTTATTGAGTAACAATTAATAATAGTAAATTAACATGCAGTTGACAACAGCTAACTAATTAATTGTCTTAACAAATTGTCTGTGTACCCCTCCTACTATTGAGAAAATTGCAACCCTAGAAGGTCAGGACTTGATTTCAATGGAATCTCTGTCATTCCAACTTTATCCTTTAATATCTAACTTTATTCTTTAATATATGTGCACGCCTCACACAGGTACTTATAGACAGAGCTGGCTGATTCTAATACACTACAAACAGTATATCTCTCTACAAATGTGTTTAAAGTGGTACTTTCCTTTACTCACTGAAACAAGAAGCCAGTTCCTAATTCTGGCTGAAGAAGTTCCAACTCAATCAAGGGATGGGATAAATTTCACTTATTGTTTTTCTCAGACACACAGCGGAACCTGCTTTTGTACCAGCTCAGCTCAGCGTAAGCATCTACTTCAGGTGCCTATGGTATAAGTACAGTAATCCTATGTAGCTTCTGAAGTCCCTAGAAAAAAATTCTGTATCTCCAGATAGTGGCTTAGTCTATGTCTGATCTGAATCGTATCTGAAATGTTAGCACCCCTTCATCATCTACAGAAGGAACCCAAAGGGAAACAATAAGCTAAACTCCACTGAGAGGTTATGAATACTCATCCACTATGTCTACAAGCCAAATTTCTCTTACAAAGGGAGGTTTGGGAAATCTCTCCCTTATGGTTCTAAGTGCCAATAACTTTCTAACAGAAAGAGTTGTTAAAGGAACGGCTCTGCCACTTGAAAAAATGGTTGTTTTTCAAAGAATTAATCACCACCAGCTTGCTAGACAGTGAGAGCAATGGAAAATAGTTGGTGTGTTTCATATAACAGTAAATGGAAATGTTTTAGGACTCTTCAGCCTCCCCCTCTGATGTCATGCAGAGGTGAGCAGAGACTAAACATAAGTATTCTTTACACTGTAATAAAAACAGTTAAAGTACTAATAACTATTGTTCATTCTGTTGGCAAGATTTTAGTACAGCACCCTTTGCCTTCGATTTTTAGAAACATGATACTACAACCCGGAGAAAACCTTTGTACTTTATATGGACATAAAGCAATCCCATGTATACATTCAAAGATGTCTTAGAACAGACTACTGCACTTGCTGTGGATGTCTATAAACCGGACTCTTTAAAATTAACTCTGGGAAGCTTTGAGATTAATTAGCAAATAAAACAGGTGGAATGTAGTTCAGCCCACAGTTTCATATGTGAATAACATTCTCAGAATAATTTTATTTGAGCTTTTAAACTATATTTTAAGAATGGTTTGAGGAATTACAGTTGTTGCTACAGAGAAACAGTGGGCTCAAGAGAAATCTTAGGATGAGCAAAAGCAGGCTAGAAACAACAAAAAATGAACAGTGGCTATTTTGAAGGGAAATATACATGTGACTTCTACCACAGACAGAGTAACCACCAGAAGTTATTTGTTTTCTAACAAATCTTCCCAAACTAACTTCTCTGTATTTGTGACTGTTTTGCAAAGGACATATATCTCTGTGTAGCAGGAGGGAAGCAGCTGGAGCCAGGACTGGGTGAGGAATACGCAGAGAAGCACTGACCTGCATGATCGTCTCATGGCTTTGAGCTTCAGAGCAGAAAATTTAGATTATTCAGAAGGATGGTGAGGCTGGTATTCAACAGACACCAGCCTATTCACACTCGGGAAGCTGACACTTGGGACAGTCAACAGGTCTTGTTTTCGGTGTCTGCTCACCTCTAGGGACAAAGGCTCTTCCTGGAGCAGCAGTACCACGACTTTACTTAAGTGATCATCTGACCCACAGGAAAAGCCGTTTGAACAACTCTGTGCTACTGAAAAAGCCCAAAAGGAATTGCTTACAGTTACTTGCCCTTTCAACTAATCCTACCAGGAGAAGTGATGCTTAACACCCAGTGATTTTGATCCCTTTGATCATATAAGACAGGGAAAAACCTCCTATCCTAAACCAAAAGCCCAGCCTACAAAAGCAGATTCCTAAAGAAGGACAGGCAGCATAAGGGCACCTTGAAAAAACCCTTCCTTGTGATAAACAGACCAAGTTTAAACAGTGCAATTCCCTGTGCCAGTTAAATCAGTGCCAACCAAACTTCTAACCCATCTTCTACATAGCATACTTCCAAGTAAGAATGTTACAGAATATCAGAGGCTTTCTTTGGTTCTTTTTTTCCTTTTCAACACAAATTTGAACTTCCTTGTTTTCATGCAACTCCCAAAATCTCAAGGATGAGCTAAGGAAATAAGCCATGATAGGGACAGTACACTTTACCTACCATCTGATGGAAAAGACATTGTTATTTGTTTTATTAAACAGTGCATAATTAAAAGTCAATATGCAAGAATGTAATAGAATCTGTGTAACTAATCAATTTTTTGTCAATGACAATATCTAATTTACATGAAATCAGTAATAAAATGTTTGTTTTCAACATTATCTACAAAATTATTTGTACATTATGAAAATAAATCCATATGGCTTTGGGTCAGATAAACATCCATAAGCAAAGTTCATGGGAAGGTGATTCAGCCTAGGCACTGAACCGAGAAGTGCTATTCAGGGAAGACAAATTATAGTTTACTTCTTCAGGTCTCTAGCACATTGTGCAGAAATGAGTTTAGTTCCTTTGAGAATATCTGTCATATCCAAGCAGAAAAGAATACCTTAATAGGCTGTGCCCATTTCATAATGCATACAAGATAGATGTCTCCAGAGGAGGTAGAAGAGTCGCCTTACATTTAAAAGTTTCTCAGCACAAGCTTGTTAAGAAAGTTGGCAATCAATTAAAGAAACTAATCAACTCAATGAATTACTAGTGTTTGTTAGTAAAGCACCACTGGTGTAACATGATTTAATTAACTCTAACAGTATACATGCTACACCACACCCTAGTCTTAATTTGCTCTAGCAAGTACAGCAGCCAGTTTTTTCAAGTCTGACGTGAGTCCATGAGTGGCAACTACCCAAATCAATGGAAACAGACCCAGTAATCCTAAGGATTTTACTTCCGAAGGAATTTAAAAGGAAATGGTACATATTAGTTTAGTGCTTGACAGGAGCACTGTATTAGAATAACAAAGGGAATCTACAGATTGAAATGGGATACTTCCAAACAGTTCTTTGAAATGCCTGAAAACATTTCCAAAAGGCTTTGTTTATGCCAAGAAAAGCAGTCTTTTTTCCATTGTTGCTCAAGGTGCCAGGCATGGTACCAGCTCACAGAGACAGGCCACGAAGCCAAACACAACCAGCTCCCGCATGGATTGGAAACAAGCTAAAAAGCCAAGCCTGAATTACAGAGCTCAGACTGAGATCTTGATCTGAACCTTCCCACTCCCTGGGTCAGTCTGAAATTAGACTCCTTGCTCTGGACCTCTCCTGAGCTTGTCTTGACTGAATGAAGTCTTTTGTTGTTCTTCTGAGCAGAAATGAGGGGGTGATTTGACATGCAAACAGCACAGCTCTGCAGCAGGAAGCACATGAAAGATAAGAGACATACTGCTGTCAAGTAAGCACCAGAATTTGTTTGCATTTTGAGCAAGGACATAGCTACTGAGTGTGCAGTGTTAGAGCACTGGGCTAATGGACCAGATCTCCAGGGAACCAGCTACAGAGATGGGAGAAACCATAGGGAATAAGTAGGCAGAAGGACCCCCTTCGATTGCGTGATTCCTCCACATTCCTATTTATTAGGCTGTGGGACTGATGAGCTGATACTACAGCAGTGTTAACCTGCCATAACAATACTTAGAGCCTGAATCACCTTCCATACCTACCCCAGTTGTCCCTACAACACACAATGAAATGGAAGTGTGCCAGCGCACTCAGGACTGCAAGTGTTTAAATTCTGTATCAAAAATGCCCTAACCCTACCTACTCTAGAAAAACAGTTTCCTCTGGGACCATAGGTGGGCAGGATCTATTTCAGAGACATGTTGAATCCACACATACCTGATCTGTGAAACCCTGCTGCCTGGGGCTGAGGCATGAGCAAGGGGAGAGAGAGAGAGACTAAAACGAGATGCCTGATGGCCTAGGTGTAGAGCAGTGGCAAAGCATTGGCCTCAGTGCCTGTCCCCCCTCTTTAGCCTCCTGTATACCCTACAGAAGTCTACACTGAGTTGCAGTAAATTGCTCAGATCCTCCCCCTTCCGCCTTCCCCCGCCCCCCCGCTGCCTGCAGTTACACCACCCCTTGCAAAGACTTTGAAAATCTTCTAGTCACAATACGAGAAGAAGCAAATTATTACTTTCCCAGCACATGCTGGTTTGCTCTGTGGGCAGCGCATATCTGTTATCTCATTAAAGTTACAGGAGAAATGTCACCTCGCTGAAGCGATCAGCTGTTTGGCACTGGATTTCATCCTCTACAAATGCCTTTGAAAGCACGGGTTAATATTTCAGCATCCCCAAACTAGTAGAAACAGGAGTTTCTAGTTTGGAGGAGATTATCTCACAGATGGATTAAGAGGGTTTAGTAATACCCCCCAGTAACTAGGACATCTTAGGAAAGTATGCTCCACAATATTTGAACAAGAGCCTCCCTCCACATACACCGTGACCGCCTGTAGCCTATTGCCTACAAAGTGTCTTTGCAAGACTTGCAAAAGCTCAGAGACAGGACCCTCACCACCTCCGCATCAGCAAGGAGCCCACTACTGTGTCTGGCACGTCCCCTGCTCACGTGGGACATCTGCCCCGTTGCACACTGACTTGGGGCACATGTCCCAGGAAAGGCAGCAAAACCTCACAGCAGCCTCTGGCTGCAAGGGCCCCAGCTGCCCCACAGGCTGCAGCCCCACAACGCCTGTGATGGCCTGAGAGAAGACTCATCTTAACACCATGATCTATATTATTATTATATTATCTTAACACCATGATCTATATTATTATTTTCCCGTTGTATACAGCTGCCCATACAGCAACATACAGAGAAAAATACTTTGACATAATTTTTTACTCTCTGAGCTTCTTTCAAAGTTGAACTTCTGTCTTAAAGGTCCCCAGTCCTGTAAGCTGTTCCTTTTCTTATTCCATGTGCTTCGGTGACACCAGACATTTTAAAACACTGGGAAACATGGTGAATTTTTATGGAACAATCTTGTTATCTGCAAGCACTCAACGACTTGAACGAAAATATATTTTTCAAACAGGTGCAGTGGTGATTTGGCATGTTTATGTTAAAATTAACTAATTTTATGGTGTTACCTTCTGGCTGCTGCTCATGACAATTTAGAGTTTGCAGTTACAGCCCATTATAAAAGGGAAGGGCTGCACGAGGGTGTTAACAGCCCATTTAGGATATAAAGCATCGTGCAGTACACAGATTTAAATTCAGGTGCAGTATAAGGTCAACCTTGAATTGTATGTATAATATGTTTGTCAGGCACCCCGTGTGTAAAACTGACAGCTCTAACCTAGTTGCCACAGGCTGTTTTATACAGTTGGGAATATTATGTCTCTTTGACTTCAGTGATGTACACTTGAAAAGAAAATTGTTTCATTTGAGGAAACTTGGAAAGCCAAAGCTTATTGCAGTAATGAAATACAACATAAACTTTCTAGTTAAAAAGGTGATTTGGAATTAATTAACATCACCTCATGCCACAATTACATGCAATACATACACAATAATAATAATAATAAAAGAATAATGAAGCTCACATAATCCAGTTTTCTTTTTGCATAAATTTGGCACATGTAAAATCTGGCTTTGCTCTGCCACACTGAAACGTGAGCTGAATGCCTTGAGCACTCCAGATTCCAGTGAGCGCTTGGTGCGTGGCCCCAAGAGCAGTGCCCAGAGCCAGCAGTGCTCACATCTCTCTGCTTCTTGGAGTTTGTGAACCCCACGTTTTCTGCATGATCCTGAAGCACGCACTGCCCCAGGGGAAGGGGCTAAGTTCCTGCTGCTGACTTTAAGACGCAAGTGATTTTTTTCCCCCTCTCCACCATCTTGTGAGAAGCTGTGGCCCTACCTGATCCCAGCTGATTTGGAAATAAGTTAATTTTGTTGTCCCTGTTTTACATTGTCTGCTCTAACAAGGATAGAATAATCCAGTCATTGAGTGAAACGTGAGCAGTCCATGGCAGAGGCAATGCTCTAGTGCAAATCATTTGAATTTAAACACCAGACCTGTTCTCACCTACAGCAATCCTGTCTTTCAGAAATAAAAGGATCGTGGAAAAAGTAAGAGTAGCGTAAAAGAAGCATGTTGATGAAGAAACTGAGGCACGCAGTAGCACTGTAGCTTGACAAAGTCATATAATGGATTTGGGACAGAATTATTTCCCAATCTACCACCTCAGCAGAAAGTCCACTCTCTTACACCACACGCAACCACCTGAGCACAATGGAGGAGGGAACATTGTACAATTGCAGAAATGACAAACGTGTAGGCTCTGAAAAGATGAGGACAGACCAGTATTAGGATCCTTTCTCTTCATTATGCCCTACAGCTTTCTTCCAGAGAACAACAGTGCTCTTTCCAAGCAGTTCTCCCTCACTTTTTTTACTAGAAATGGACAATGATTTATCAGGCCATTGCACACTGATATAAAAAGTCCTGCTCTTCACAGGGCAGTTTGAAGATACCAAAGTTTTTTATGGGTGCTCTTGGGAGTTAGATTCGCAACTGGTGTAAAACAACACTCAGTAACGTCAAATGGAGATACGCCAATTTACATGGCCTGTAGATTTTGCAGCGTTATTGCTTATATAAGTGTTCTCAATATCTTTCAGTCACCTTCTAAAAGGTACAATTCAGATTGACTATTTATCATCCTTCTATATTTCTTATCTTCACTTTAAATTGGAAAAGACAATAACAAGCTGTCTGCAGAGTAATCAATTGCTATAGTAAACATTAATATACAATGCAGTACTTATCTCTGTTCTCTTTAATTAAATCTGTGGTGTACACTGTCAATTGTCTGCGCAGAATAAGTGTTCTTCACACCAATCAGAAACTTAACTCCACTAATTAACTCTTTGTTTTTAGAACAAATTAAGAAAGAGGTTAAATTAGCCTGATTTTCCTCAGGCGGTTTTCTCATTTCCCACGTCATTGCAAAACAGTCATTTTGTGCCTCAGCATCTCTGATGTTCACAGTGTGTTAACTGCGCTGAACCAGCCAACTTCAGCATACAGTTGTAAAGATGGAAAAAATACTTAATACTATCTAAGGAAATATACTTTGATGGGCCTGAATACATGATTTTTTAAGTCGGGAGGATGACACAGAGGCACTACATACCACTAGTCAAGGTCAAAAGTATGAAGAAGATACTCATTAAACAGACATGAGACTGATGATTTCAAACATTGAGATGAAGAAATATTTGGATCTGAATTGTAAATGTCTACAGATACATAAAACAGCTATTGGTGCTAAAATTATACGTCATTTGTTCAGTTTGTCCAAATCACTGAAAGGTCCTTCTACATCAGAAAAAATGGTCAGGCTTATGCCAGCAAAGTGTCTTGTCTTACAGTCTGAAGAGGAAGGCAGTATGCTGCCTTGGGAATGTCTCCAGGAAAAATGTAGCCAAAGGCAAGTTTTCCTACCATTGAGAAAGCACCTGGAAAGGAATCTTAACTGAAAGCTCCAGCTATTAAACTCAGATATTGCCTGGAAGCGAGATGCCCAAACAGCAGTATGCAACAACTCTCTTCTGTGAAGTCTTCCTGGTCCAGTTCAGAGAAGTGCTCAGCAATATAGCCCAGAAGCTGCACTGAAATCCATGTAAACAAAAGATGCCTTCAGCTATAGGTTTAGTAGCCCACTCTGCCCTCAGATATGTGCAGACTTTGGTTCAATATTAAACTTGAAGCACAGTTTCTGAGCTCACAGCTTCCAAATGCTGTGCTAGATGCTGAATAATCAAAAATCGGGCCATTAAAAGCAGTAACAACACAGAACTGATTGTAAAATATTGCCCAATTTTTTGTCAATGTCCTCCCATGTAACACTTACAACAGTTCAGTCACTCTACAGTAGGGTATACTCTTGGTACAGAGACATGGAAAACATTGTGCCATTTCAGAGTTCTGTGGCAGGGCCCATGGGCACTGATCTCATTTCACTGCATCACAACAAGGCATCTGTAATATTACAGCACAACCTACAACGGAGCTGGATTTAGCCCAGCCACCACACTGCTGGTACAACCCTGTCATTTCAATTCCTTACGCTTTTTTCACCAGCAAAGTCTCATCTTCCCTGTCTAATAGTGTTGGCTAATAACCAATAACAGTCTCAACAATGGAAAATCTATGGAAAGAGAAAGGAATTAGCTGGAATGATGAAACAGAAGTTCATATTCCTGATTCAACCCCAAGCTGAGGGAATGGGACAAGAAGGGTGTAAAAGGATCTTTTGATTTATAATCTAAAAGGAAATAAGGAAGACAATCTTCATAGCGACGTTGCTTAAAAATTACACCAGTATGACTCAAAGTTTTAGGGTGATAAAACCGGAATGAACCAGAGAGTGAAAACTTCTTTAGTTCAAGTGGTCACAGCTCAACAGAATTGACATTTGGAATTTCTTGGGGTTTACAAGAAAATAATATTTCCCATAGATAACAGCAATTTTCTTTAAATAAATAAACGAACATGAACCATCAAAAATACAGTTTTTGACAGGAAACTTTTGATTTACTTAAACATAAATGGATTATTGTGTGCTTAAGAATTAGCCCTAATAGGTTTGCTGGGATATTAAAAAAACTAACAGCAAAGCCACACAGTGCACCAGGAGTCTCTGCACATCTACTTTCCATACTAAGTTCCACTGGTACTTTCATTTCTGCAAAACCAATCTATTCCTGGAGTAGTCCCCATGAGAAAAAAAGATAACATAACTGATCAACACAGTGGACAATACAGTGGGACTTCTTTGGAAAGGTTTCGTATATTGAAAATCTCTTTCATTAAGCAGCTCTGTGACCTGGCTTCTCTTTTTCTCCTCTTACTAAGAAATTTCAAAGGAGAAAGAAAAATTTCAGTGCTGTGGAAACCACACAGATGAAGGAGTTTGCAGAAGGCTGTGCCAGGTGTGTGCACCAAATTGCATTTCCAAGCAATCTGCTTGGCCAGTAATGGAATGAAGTAGGGAATACAATCCTACAATATCTTTTCTTCAAGGACCTCATTGTGCTATAGAAGCATTAATTAATTAAACCTCATAACACCTGGAAGAGGCAGGTAAAAGATCTGGGACTACTTTACCTGTGCCAGAGCAGGAGCCACAGCAGATGTTTAACAGTAGACTGCAACAGTACACATCTGGGAAGGAAAGAGAAAGCAAAGAATTAGTATGTCCAACAAAATATTGAAGACAATTTAATTCGGACTCATCCTTTTTTCTTACAAAAACTCTACTATTCATAGGTACTTAGGGCCTCTATTTTATTGCCCACCAGCTCCTCCAGAAGGCAACGCTGACTGTACCACTGCAGCAGAGCTCCTGCACCAGCGCCCAGACAGGAATTGCTGATTCTGAAATCAATTGGCCTGCACTTGGGAGTGTGTGTACTGCACCTGATGATTTTTTCAGTTTCTCATCTCAGCTACAGCACCTCTTTTCAGTGCAAGAACACTAGTTTTGCGCAATGGAAGTGGTGATTAGTATCTGCCTGTTCAGACTATAACTTGATTATTGTCCAAATAACCCTTACATAGATTTACTTCAGTAGCTACGATGTTAAAATCATCTGGAAAAAATATAAGCAAAACTAGGTTTCTTTATGAAAATTTAGACTATTCTTACACTATTCATTCTTTGCAATGTAAGGTGAAAAACTATATGATCTCTTTCATAAAAAACATATTTAATTGTAAACTCTATTCCATACATAAAAATATGTTCTTCAGCTGCCAAAATTATTCTCCAATAATGCTAAATAATATTCCTTGTCATTTTTACTTAGATAGTATATTAAACTAATAAATCTGTTGATGAAATATTGCATAATGAAAAAGGAAATATGTTTATTTTTCTAATAACTTCCATGCTTTTTAATCAGTTCAATGTGAATTCAATACAGCCAATCTTCTCTTGGTACTACTTCCCTTATTGAAATCAATCCTTCAAAAGAAGGCAGTAAAAAAAAAAGAGAATAGAATGTAAGTGTCTGAATTACAATCAATGGAAATAATTCCATAGTCCTCTCCCATTTGTGGGAAACAAACTGATTGAGGGCTCTACCTTCACACTTGTGCAAAGGTAAAAGTTCTCTCCTGAGCAAAGCACTCAGAAGTGATGCACCTTTGGTGCCCACGTGTGCAATTCACACTCTGGCCAACTACCAAATCTGGGTCTTCTGCTTTTCGCATAATGATCTACAGAACTTTTCTCTGAGTTTGAAAAGTGGTACAGAGCAGCTGCTTAAAGCACTTCTGACGATTTCTTTGTCACCCATGGTAGTGTCATAAGTAAATGCAAAATTCTTACCTAAGTTCATAATCAAAACACTATGAATTCTACAACTTCTGTGACTTAATAAGAAACTATATACAACAGTGTCATACAATGTATAGAAGAAGTAAACAGCTTTCACAGTTCCCTATTGTTGGAAAAAACAGTCAATTTTTGGTAATTTGCTATGATGATGATGCACTACAGCTTTCAATGACCAAACAGCAGCAGATGCACTGAGCGAACTACAGGACTGTTGAACCACGAGTGCTGAGAGGTGTGGTAACAAACTTTGTGCATGTCCAGTTACATCCCCTTCCTTTTTACAGAACCATTTACACTGAGCCACAACGATTATTATAATGATAATCCTACAATACAGCAAGGAAAATAAAATGCTAATTCTCTGTGGGATGCTGTCAGACACTGTGATTGAACCTTTAAACATGCAATGGGAACAAATTCTCTGGGACAACATGACTGTTTAGATTGCCATAAGACTAATTATGGGAGCTCTTGACATTGTCTATGTAGATAGCTAGTTTCATACTCTACCACTTAATTCAAGACCTGAGAATGTTAGAAATGTTATTAAATCTGTGGGCCAAATATTATATTGCACAATTCCAGGTTCAGGATCTTGTCCTTTTGGTACAGGACTTTGTTGTTTTCGAAATATCCTGTTTGATAGTTTATTTTTAAATGTCCTCAAAGTGAAAAAAATGCATGCATAGGAATTTAAAAAGCAAGGGTTATCTAAAGAAAGTGTTTTACCTTGTGATAAACTATTCTGTCAAAACTTTAACTGAACTTCATAATTCTTCATTCCTGTGAAGAATATAATATTCTGGATCTCTCTCAGACAGGCTTTTAAATCGTTTTATTTTACAAGGAGAGCAGAGTTAGCATTTGCTTTTCTACAGGAGAAATCTGCCTTCTCCCCCTCTTCTCAGTGCCTGGATCTCAAACAGCATTTGGTAGTTCACATCATCAGTTTGTCCTATGCCATTTTCACCAGGGAAAGGACATTAGCTGTTCCTTGCACTGAAGAAAACGTGTCTGTTCTTCACAGTAATTAAGAAAAACCAAAGTATCAAACGGGTGAGATGTATCACGACATTCATGGTTCAAGTACGGTAATCAGAGGAGTAACATGAGTAGGATCTGCACGGCTCTGGAGCTGTAGGCTACTAAGTGTAAGCCAGTGTGCTCTTGCGTGCTTATTTTACTAACCAAGGATGGGGTATAGCAGAATAGTATTGATTCTCCTTTGACTCTTCCTTCCTCCCCTGTTGTCTCAGCCTGTTCCAAATGATCCAGAAAATGTAGCTCCAGCAGCAGAAACACAGATGTCAGATCCAAAGCAAGAGAGAACAGAATTAGCTGCATCAACTTTACACAGAAGATTCCCTCTAGCACAAGGTGTATTCTCCAGGTGTCAATCTGGCCAGTTAAGTTCATTTTGTACTGACTGAACTTAATGGACTGTAAAATCTATTTCACTATAAGCCATTTTTTTCAAACGTAGAAGGTAAAAAATAATTCCTTCTCCCTTTCTGAAGCCAACACCAAAAATCCTATGAGTTTCCTTGCAAACTGGCCACACTCTTTTCTTTCCCAGTGCAATGCCACCTTCTCCACTTGAGAGAACGATAAATAAACAATTTCTGAAAAATACTATTAAAGTATTATAAACAAAACCACTCCTGCTTCCTCTCTAGTATACCATTACCATCAGGAAAGGGCATTTATGGACTTTCTTCTCCTTCTTTCATGGAGTCCTGAATTTGTTCTCTTCTTGTTTCCTTCAAATCCATTAGCAAGTCAAGAGTCAGCCATGCTGGTATGTTCATCTATGATTTGCTACTTGAAAGCATCTGAAGCCCAGAATAAAAGCCCTGGATCAAAGGTGCTTGGCTGAAGTTATTTGGCTGGGGAACAAGCCATCTTTCTTGGGAAACATTTCCTATCATAACGAAAAGATAGTGAACAAAACCTCGATCCCTAGCAGTAATCACTATCAGAAAAGAGCAAAAAAACACCATAAAGATAGGAAGAAACTTCCATGCACTGAATGCCCTGGCACAGAAACATTCAGCTGCTGCTATGTTTAGGTGCTGTTTTCAATAGCTTTTGTCAGGCAGAATGCAGCAAGCCTTGCAAAACAGTTGCCGGGGGTGGGGACACAAAAAAACCCACGCAGAAACACAGGTGTCTGTGCTATATTGGGTTCATGTGATTAGCAATGATACTTGCCTGAAATATCACCTATAATAAAGGTAGCATCCATGAAAGAGATTCTCTTCAGAATCCCTGCTTACTGATTAGTATTCAGGTTTTTTAATGCATCGCAGGCATTTCTGACATTTCTACCCTCTGAAAGTTACAGCTGCACTCACAATCTTCACTTGAAGGCATCTTTACCACTGAGAGTTTTTCTAAGAAATGGCAACCTCTCCCCTCATCCCGAAGTGCGATTTTTGAGTGGAGTGCAGCTAAGTTGATTTCAGCTGAATGAGTGTCTTTTAGAGGTAGACTCTTACATCTTTTACACTGAGTTCTTAATTTCTTTTTGTGATAGCAAAAGCCTGAGTCTATTTATTCAATTACCATGTGTTTGAGCCTACAGGCTTTGCATGCTTCTGACTAGCTAAAATAACTCGCTTCACTGCTGAAATCTAATTGAGAGAGTTCTGTGCAGTCCCATTATGAATTATTCTGTGTTATGCTAGGAAGGCTAGAGGTTGTGAAACTAGTTATATCAGCAAAGCTGGCATCTGATTTCATTACCTTGCACTGTAATTGCCTTACATATGATGGGCCTGATACCACCACTCCTGCTCAGAGCAAATTCCTGCTGTCTTTGTTTCAGAGCTGCCAGTTGCACTTTTGAAGCTCATGGCTCATACACTTCATATACAATGAGAATCTGGCTGCCAAAAATGTCCCAGGCAGTCAGGGTGGGACAAGGACCATGGAGATGGATGTCTTACAGGAAAATATTTCTACCAGTCTAGCCAACTCTAGAATTAGCCCAGTCCATTCATTCCATTTTCTGGGCTGGTTTGCCCTGTAGAAAGACTGTCATTATAAGATCTATCTGCATTGAGCAACAGCAGCCCAGGTAAAGCAGGAGTAGGTGTCCATAACACTACATAGTGCAAGACATCAGTGACAGTTCGGAAAGCAGGACACATGGGTTAGTGGTGGTACATGAACAATGACAAGGTACAAGTGTTTCTAATGCCATTCTCTTCTAGAAACGTTGAAAATGTGGAGTTTTGCAGTAGGATTTGGGGAAGTGATAAGACCATTATTAGTGTGTCTTTCCCCTCTCTTTTTTTCTTGAGTATTGATATCAATCACTGCAACACCCAAGCAGTTGACCAACAAGTTTTGCCTCTCTTCCAGTGGGAAACCAGAGTGGAAATGGGACCCTTTGTCTCTGCCATTCACAGGAAGAAGGATGCCATATCCCAGTTATTAAGCTTCACCTAGATTTATGGCGTATGTTTGCTATGCAAAATGAAGACATTATCCACAAAGATTCTATGATTTATTACTTGGACAGGTGATGCATCACTGAAGAAAAGGAAACTGTGAAGGAATAATAAAAGAGAGAGATAAGCACAGGCAGCAGCAAGGTGGCAAAGGTTTTCTTCCTTTGCCTGTAGGAATTATGCTTCCTAATCTGTGCACCTCTTTTAGCACAAGGAAGGGAATTGGAATTCACAAGGATTTCTGCAGGCAACCTCAAATTGCAGCTGGAAGGCACATTCTTCCATCAGTGTCTTATCACTGCTCTCCAGTTCAGTGTAATATTTGCAACTGTCTTTTCCTCCTTTTAAATTCCCTGAGACTCTGCAGCAACTACATCACGAAAAAGAATATATCCACCATTTCTGGAAAAGTCATGAGCTTTAGTCTGCCATTTTCTTTCACAGTTCAGGAGATCACAGTGTTCCTTCTGGAGATTTGGAAGATATGCATTTGGGCAGAGCTCCTGGGGATCTAGACTACTAGACCAGTAGACCATAATGCCACTGCCAGGAATCACTATCAAACACCTCCCAACAAATCAGATTCAATCCTCTCAAACTCCTGCGATAAGAATAGTACAACTGTCCATAATACATCACATTCTGTATGAGCTCTCTAGCTCCTTTTAAGTCTTTTCTTTGAAAGTATACATGAAAGTATAAAGTTACCGGCACCTTTAGTAGAATGTCACTCAGTTTCCTCTGTCTGCCTTTGAATGCCTATGAACTACTTTGATGTAGTAAAATTACAATGGTTTCAGTTAAAAAAAAATTGTAAATCATGAATGGCTTTTAGAGAAAAGCTATATAACAGTTTTTCATAAACCAGCTGTCTTGTTGCAGAACACAGGGTGTTTACAATACATACTCTAAAAAAAAAGATCAGAGGGCTGAAGCATTAGAATAGTTCAATACAATATTTGCCATTGTTTCTATTGTGGAGGTAGAAGATACCAATATAGCTGGGGTACATTTTGATGCTATGTACTGTTAGACTACTACTTTAATTTAGATAAAGTTTCCAAGTATTTTTCTATTATTCAGTTTTTTTAATGTTTTGCTATGCAGTTTTATCACAGCAAATTCTTCTGGAACACATAGCATAATTGAGCTGGTCAAGCAACCATGATTTCCTATAGAAACACATTCTAATGGGGTATAAACTATTGAGTGATCTTCAGGAAGAAGGTGTAATTACATACACAGTGCAATACTTGCAATGAAATCTCAGACTAGCTTTGAGAAAATGAATTTTCAAAGCATTTGATGGAACATCACTAAAAAAAAAAATCAGTAGATGTGCTCAGGTCAGGTGGAAAGCAGCTGAAAATAAACAGGCTGGGGTACATCTGAGAAGAACAGCCACACAGCTGAGTCACAACAGCAGGGCTGACAAAAGTATTTCTTTATGACAATGAGATACATCTTTGCTACAGAGTTCCTTACAAGGAAAAGGGATCAGAAATGTTCCCCTCGCACTGTGTGGACAAGGGAGTGAGAAATGATGCTGAGCGATCTATTAAACAGTTCTGTGATGGAGCTGTAAGTCGCATCATAAGGTGAAAGGAAACTGAAGCACACAGTCTGTCACAAACATAAATAACTGGCAGCATTTTTAGATAAATGGAAGCAAGTGACAACAGACAACAGACAGCCCAGGCTGTCCGGGCAAAGACTTTGTAGCTCTGAACTTTCAGGTGACAGAAAAAATCACCAATATATTTGAAGGCTTGTTCCCCAGAACTATTGACATGTCACTAGCGAATGTCAGCAAATAAAGAGACAATAATTTTTTTTACTGTAAAAAGGTACATTATACAAAAGTGGTTTGCCATGAATATTCATTGTTTTAACTAACATTTCTGAGGCATTTGCAATTGATAATTTCTATTCTGTTTCAGTGTGCAAAATGCATTTTGGGCACAGGCCTGTGGGAAGCAGTTTTTAAGAAGAATATTATTATGAGAGCCAGAAAGACTGTTGGTCTAAGGCAACTTCATATGACACTGCTTGAGTAGCGACACTGGCGTAACGTATAAGATGTAGAGTATTCCTCACTAATTCATTGAACATAAAAATGTCAAAAAGAGATCTTTGAATAATAATTATAAGGAAGGAGATAATGGCAGATCACAGGCACCTCCAAAGCAGCAAATACCAATTAAACACTGTGTTAATTTAGTGCTCACTAGAAGTTATCCACTTAGCTCCACTCAAATCACATAAATGCTCTACATTAGTTGTAAGCTATATTTAACTAAAAGGGTGCAACAAAGGTGGAAAGGGTGTGCTTTTCTTCATATTTTTGTGGACTTCACAAGTATCATCTATATCTATTTACTCTAGCTAGGGTAGATCTAACCTGTTGCGTCTGACATGACACTCTATACCTTTCCCTCCAGGGAAAAAAAAACTTCTGTGAAATTCAAAACTTGATCCTAGATCATAAAATCAGACTCAATGAGACAAGTACCAGCAATGCCCTATCAATTGATGTCAATGGCTGGAAAAGCAGTTGAGTGTTGTCTAAGTAAGGACCTCACGCCTGAGTCCTGAAAGACTTCTCGCTGTATCACAAGGCAGTGATGGTATTGCCGTCAACTACACTAAAATCAGAATCTAGCAGAATATTGATTTACAGGATCTAAGAACAGTATTAAGAAAGCTGGCCATCTGAATATCAAGCAGCAGCAAACTACAAAATACATTCTTTGCTTCTTAGTACACCTTGCTATCTAATTTTCCCACATCCCAGAAAATTTTTACTGAGCTTATCTAGTTTATTGTGGGAGTAATAGAAGGAATGAATAAAATAAAAGCACTCTGTCTTCTGTGTCATTCAAATGTAATCAGATTTGCTCAAAGAAAGAGTACTGTACCAGTCTCCATCCCCAATGTTAACATTCAGGACTTCCTCCCAGGTTTGCTTATCTGATAAAAAGCCTCTCCATCTGGAGTCTGATATTAATGCATAAATCCCAGAAATGTGCCTAGAAAAGTTCATGCTATTCAACTAAAAAACATTGAACAGAACATAAAGGGAGGATAAAATCCTTTTGGGATAAAATATGATTTCTGTGTTTCTTTTGGAAAGAGTAACAACTGACCACAATCTCAAGGGAAATTGTAAGTTCTTCAAGGAACAAAAAAATAGCTGAAATTTTAAATATTAGTGATTTTTTTAATAAAACGGTTTTAACAAAGAAAATATTCACAACAACTCTGTTGTTTATTTAGGCCTCGATATTGAAACAATGTTAGACTGCAGCATGGAGATAAACAAGCAATGAACTGGAGACCCCTGGACCTAAATATATCAGCTATTTCTGCTTCAGTTTAATGACCAACCCTGGAGCTAAAAGTGGTAACAGCATATCATATGTGTATTGGGACCTGAGAGGATAAGGAAAAGGTACTGACTACTGGGCAATAAACACTTAATCATGTCTATCCATCTCTCTTAGGGTTTTATACTGCTGTCCATCACTGTACCATCTGAGTGCCTTCATGTAAAATCAATAGCAATAGTGAAATCCCTGGAGGGTGTCACAAAAAATACAGCATGTCTCCTATTCTGGATCAAACTCCGTGTTTGCATAGCCATATAGTCCTGCTCTTTGATTTTAATGAGACTATTCATGAGTTCTGTGTTCAGGAAACTTCCCACAAGGATACAAACATTTAATTATTCCTCCAAATACTGTTGCTTAACAAGAAGGACCAGGTTGAGGTCCTAGGATTTTTTCTTAAAACTTGCAAAAACTAGCTCAAAATATAACCCACAAACTCATAAAAAAACCCTAAAACATTTTCTCTGAGTTCACCAAGAAATATTAACTCTTTCTGAAGAGCTTTGTCTGATTCTGAAACTAGTAAATAACGATGAAATGCATTTCAGCACAGATTTGCACCAACTGCCTAACAAGGTTTTTACAAAATGTTGATATTGGAAGTATTTCTGCTGCACCTATGAAGAAAGACACACATAGCACCTTTGGATACAGTCTGTACATAATTTTGAACATTTGATGAACAAACGATTTCACAGTTTACCCATTAGCTTCACCCTTTTAATAATTTACTGTCAAAAAAGGGAATAGACAAATCCACAAATACTCTCACGAAGGGCTGCCTCATTTTGTAGAGGAAGCAATTCACTGTCTCCCCCATTTACACCCTTTCTCAGTGCTAATCCTGTATCACTGTACCTAAATGATGCTACTGTCTTCTGCCATGCTGTCTCCATTCCATTCTTCATTACACTCAACACAGCAGATAAGGTAGGAATAGATGTACTTACATATTCATATGGACTCAGCTTCATTTACTACCCCATGCAAGACTGAGGTTCAGTTATGATAACTCCTATACAGTTCATATTTAAACACAGTTCTGATTTTCTTCACCATAAAAGTATAATGTAATTTCATTTCTCTGATTCTCCAGATGTTAATGAATGCTCAACAAATCTGTAAAAATGGCCCTCAGGAAAAGAGTGGGCAAATAAATATGCCGAAAAGTCTCTACATATATCTCCCTCTCTTCTCAGTTCACTAAGAGATGGCAGCAAAGAGCTCCTTTCCTATTAATAACATTTAGAGCTGCCACAGTTTCACACATGTGTTTTGTGAACACATGAGCTATGTATCTTTACAGATGGATAATTGAAAGCTTCATTACCAACTGTGATTTTTCTTCAAGAGAAAGGCTTGTCTGTTGCTATTGTCAGATTCAAGGAGCAGATTAATATTACCATTAGCTGCCTAAGGCTATGTGGCCTGTTGGACTGGCATGCTGAGGGCATCACTGAGTGGTGATGGTATCCAAAGGAGAATTGTGGTGGCATCATATGAAGCTGCCTTTGACATCCTGACCTGTAAAACAAAGTATAATGTACAGGTGGGATGGCCAGTGAATCACTCCAGACCTTAGAAGAACAGCCACAAACCAAATATTGCTCTGAATGTTCTCTATACTGGATACTTATATAGGGGAACTGCAATTTCAGAGATAACAAACAAAAAAGTTTGAGACAAGAAATGTTCTACAGTATAAGGAATCCAAGCTTCCTACTTCCCACTTTCAAAACCTATGACAGCCCAGAAGTTTGAATAAAACTAGTTTCTCTTGATTCAGAATTGAAGTAACAAAGTAACAGTTGCTTGAGTACAGAAGCATTTTCTTAATATGTTCCTTTTTTTTCTTTTTTTCTTTTTTCTTTTTTTTTTTTTTAATATAGACTATTTGATTGTTGTTTTCTTGCCATAGAATGTCCAGACAAAAAATAAATTTTACTTAATTGCCAATTGCATCAGGGAAAAAAAAAAAAAAGTAATGGAATGTCAGTGTATTGACATGAATCTTAGATTATCATGAACAATAAAGTGTACTATGTATGTCACTAAGGCAGTAGAAAGTTCACAGCTGAAAGAACATGGAGTGTTTACTGTGAATAGCTAGTTATATACATTATTTCAAGAGCAATCTAATAATGCCTAATTGATTGAATAATATTAGAAGACTGAACAGAAGCTACTTTAAACTCACTGTCCCCAAGCAAAAGGTCTGTGTTCTTAACAAAACATGGAACAAAAGCTCCCAGATACGGCTTTGGAGATACGAGGCTATTGCATTGAACCTGCTCAATAGCCAAGACCTCTCTCACTTCCATAGATCCTCCTCAGCTATTAGCAGAGAGCTAGTCCTTCTGTATCCTCTGTTATCCTGCTAAAGTCATAGGGTACTAGAAAAAAAGAAAAAAAAAGAAAAGAAACCTTGAGGTCTCTCCCACGGCATTGTCTGCAAAGGCAGATGGGATTTACACACAGGCTGGGTACAGACAGCCTACAACTGTAGGTATGGAGGAAAAGTATCTTCTCTGAGCATCTGTCATTCCTGGGGCTGGTCAGCTAAATTACCCAGCATGATGTGAACAATATTCCCGCATTACCGCGCAGAAGCAGAGAGAAGCTTCTTCTTAGCGTTCATTTCATTCATTAAAATAAATTCTGCTAGTAAGTTATTGGATGGGAATTGAGTTCTTAAACCACAAAGACTTGGTTTTGCTAGTTTTATAGTATGAAAAATTGTACGGGTATTGTTTTTCTAATTTAATGTTTTATAGGTTTGTACTACAGATATTTTCTGGATGCTAGCAAAGGTAACTGGCATGTTACGTTTTAATTTCCTAGGCAGACACGAATGCTGGATATGGATGGAGGAATCTTTACTGTGTTTGTCTCTAAAAATTGCCACTAACATAGAGCAGTATTTTCTCACCCTGCTCTTCCCTCCCCTTGGGGAAAAGGGAACTTCAAAGGCTCCTTCTTCTGTGCGATGGTCTCTGAGCCTCCTCTCCCACAACTCCATACTTCCAAAAGAGAGATATGTCCGCCCCTGTTTTTGTCCTGCTAACCACCAAGTTTCTTCCTAAAAAGTTTTTAACAATTTTTTCTTTACAGTATGTTTCAAAACTGCAGAAGGAATGATAGAAAACAGTAAAAACATTACAGCATATCGCTTTCTCCTCCGCTCTCCATCCTATAATCTCTGTAATTAGAAAGCAATTGTATTGCTTTTTGTTTTTCTCAGGCTTTACAGAATAATTCAACTTTCAGCAAAGAACATATCTGGAAATACATTTATATTCTAAACATAGAAATAAAAATGTTCTAATGAAAGTTAAGTTGCACTCTTACCTACAGCATTCCCTGCTGTGAAGGTTACTGTTTAAAAAAGTCTGTTTATAAGGCACCATCTGCTTGGCATCTTTACACTCGCTTTATTCTTTATTGTGTGCTGTAATTAATGAGGCTTTCTGTACTATTACCAGAATGGCTGATGTTTTTCTTTATAAATGAGAAGCAAAAACTCCCTGATGAATTGCCTGAGGGCTGGGCAGTTGTTTAGGTGTCACCGTGGTATCTGAGCAGAAGTCTTAGCAACACTGCAGACCTCTTGCCTTGAGACACCATAAGCATTGGTTTATAGATGAGCTGGATGACGTTAGGATGGCAACCTTGTCTGCAAAGATGAGCTGTCATATGTGACTACTGCACTTTTTAGCAGACAACAAAAGGAATGAGACAAAATAAGTTAATGCCAAACCTCTCTGTGAGCTTTTCCTTCATCTTTGTTTGGTGGCTTTGAAATATATCACAAAGGTAAGGATATGCCACTAATACCTTTTTGACTAGGAGGACGGGTTTCTTTTAGTTGCAGATCATCTTATCTTCCTGGAGAATGACTGAGTATTTTAGATATACAAAACAAACAGCAAGTGCATAAGAAGCATGCATTGGGGTTTGGTTCCAGATAGATGAGGGAGCAAAAGTGTCACAAAACATGAAAAAAGCTGCGGCTTTCAGGTCACCAAGAAGCATATTGTTCTAAAAGGTAGGACTACCCTTTTCATGGACTTTGACTTTGTCTCTCTTTTTCAGCTTTCATCTATGATAAACACCCTTCATTCTGCAGACCACAGCTGTACATATGAGACTTTTTCAGTCCTAGCTAAAGCCTAGAGATAATCAAGTGAGGCTAAAATGACCTCTGATAGTTGCCTTTCAAAAACTTAACAGCCTACCTTCAAGAACACATTTCTCTATCTGCCCATCAAGAAAAATGATTTCTGATGGCCTGTACTGACTGTTCATCGAGGGCTGATTTTCTCATCTGGGTGGACTTGTATGGAACTGATTCTCTGATTCTTTCAGCCTTTTGGGTTATTAAGACAAACTTGTTCTGTCTGACAGCACAGATCCAACAGGGCAGGACGGGGTTACATTAACAATTCTGTGCAATTTGGTCTGTGTTATATGCAATGAATCTGTACATGCTTGCTAGAAATCTCTGGAATATTAGATGCACTGGAACTTTCTCACAATTTTGAAGATGCAGGAAGAAAATTGAGGAATTAGGAAGGAAAATATTACAGAATTCCTATTGTCACAAAAAGCTAGTAGAAGAAAGAGCTCATATAATATTATAGCATGTATTTTAATATTAATCTATCAGTAAAGGTCTCCATTGTATGTATGCAATATGTACCTATACACTCAAATATATGCACATATCTTCTGTGCTCTGTATGGTCCCAGAAATCTTCCACTTATTACTCCCATTGGCTTCAAAGAATGAGAGAATTCTGTAGGATATACTGGTGACAAGTTCGTACAAGGTACAGTATCACTGCTTAAATCCATGCTTCTCATATAAGACAGCAAGAACCTAACTGCTACTTACATTGAGAGGTGAGGGTTAAAATAAAGACATTGCTATTCTCCAGAAACTCTGGATGACAGACAAATCCCTTCTCAAGCCTGTTCATTGTCTGTTTATTGACTGGAGCTCACATTTGTATGCTGTATCACAAGATCATACTTAGCATTAAAGCTAAGTGATTAATTCATAACAATTATTGCTCAACAAATTCTTCTCTTCTCCACAGAACACTGATGTATTTTGCAAATTCCTTGGTAATTTGCTGTTCTGAAGTAATGAATTAATTGTGCCACACAAGTCATACAGCATTGTTTTTCTTTCCTGGCTGGAAATATTATATGCAATCATTGAGGGAAATACTCATAAACTCTTACACACATACAAATTCCATTAGAATTTGAGGGAGTATTCATTTGCAATATTAAAATTATTTCAATTGCAAGTAACACTTCATGACTTGGATATTCCTGCTGTCAAAACCACATTATGCACTTGCACTAATATCTGCAGGTTGATTAGTATTAGTAAGTTCAGTATTTTGTACAGGACTGAACCATGGGCCATAGACACCGTAATAACTATGTTCTCAGAAACCAGCAGAGATAAGAAAGTTTACTCTTGGCATTTATCCCTTCAAACTCTGTTATTTGGCAGGAATCCTACTCTGAATTCCATCAAGTAAGCCACATGTAGCCTTGAGTAACAAACCGATTAGTTTCGGTATATAGTTCAACACTCATTAAAAATATGTTAAAAGTCTAAAGAAGCTAAACCTGAAGTGAATAAAAGAGTGATTTTCTCAGAATACTACACTTCAGATGTATATTACCTTAACTTTAAACATAAAATTATCATAGCCTTTAAATGAACTGTCCATGTAGATTTTCTATTGTTTCCCTGAATTTGTATTACAGCACGCATTTGGAGCCCAAATGACTCTCAAAACCAATCACATACCTCCTATGGCAGTTGCTTTTAATGAATTAGTTTTCACTGGTTCTCTACTTAAGACTAAATTCAACATTTCCTGACGCACAGACTGATAGTACAAAAATACCCACTGGGGTAGAATTTTGACTGTAGACTTGCTTGTATGCACTAAAACAATCCCAGCTTTCCTAGAGAAACAAAACCATCAAAACACATTTATTGAAAACAAACAATACACCTAGCAGAAGCTAGACCTGATAGTGTTGAATTTAACAGCTAAGCTTGCAAATGCTACTTTACTAAATTAGATGGATACTAGAACTCAGATGCTTGGAAAAATTTTACTCCAATTTCCTTTTTGAAGCAGAATGAAAAAGGAATTTTTTAGGCACTGCTTCAGCCAAGCTGATGACTACAGCATTCCCATTTTTATGTGTTTAATAAATGCATATTAATTAAAAATATGGTAATTCCTACATATATTTTTTATGGCATATTGTAACAACCTTCATAAGTAAAACATTTTGGAGTTATTCTGTTTACAGGCTAACAATTTTTTACCAAAATGAAGTTGTTCCTTAGTCTGTAAATGATATGGCTTCTTTTACTGAATAAAATACATCTGTGTAGAAAGCAACCATCAGTCTTTACCCTTCCTACTAATTTGTTCACATAGATATTGTTCCATGAGGATACAGCTTTTTTGCGAGGCTTCCCATTTTCTCCTTGAATTTCCATAGAATTTGCAAACACCATCCAAACAGCAAATACTAATGCAACTTATTTACAATCCTCCGCTTCTCTGTGTAGAGGAAGTGATGCTTGCAAGTGTAGTAGGAATTCTGGTCAACTACTTAAGCTACATGGTCAGAAAAATATTTACAGTCCACTGTGGGCACGGTAAGTTCTTATTCAACTATATTTTACCTTCTCATCAGGCTCCTAAAGGCTTCCTGCATGGGATCTGAAGTGACCTCCAGAAACATTCACAGCCTGTCTTTTCTTCATCGGAAATCTACAATTCCACTACACTTTTGTTTTTGAATAATTGATACATTAGGTGGTCATTGATACATCAGCTAGCAAAA
Organism: Streptopelia decaocto; assembly: GCF_964273445.1. Taxonomy (NCBI): domain Eukaryota; kingdom Metazoa; phylum Chordata; class Aves; order Columbiformes; family Columbidae; genus Streptopelia; species Streptopelia decaocto. The sequence goes on from NC_138662.1 coordinate 13,752,197, forward strand.
CAGATACCCAAAAGCTCCCCTTAGCAGTACTATGTGCAGGAAGATTGCTGTCCACTGGTAATTTCTGTTCCAAAGGGAACATAATAAAAATAAATCACTGTAACCTTAGCTGTGTGGTTGCATTTGTAGATATTCTTCCAGACAACATATCAAAAATGGAAAAAAAAAAATTACAAATGATGGCCTTTTTATGTAGAAGCACTTTGCGAGAATTCATATTTGACATTTACATTCTCTCACTGCAAACCCTTCAAGGCTTGATGATGACACTGGCCACTAATGAATGACACCAGGTCAGTGCAGGAAAAAGTGAAAATGAAATTACTTAATATCTAACATACAGAGAGTAAGAAATATTGAAACCCTACGAAGGAAGAGAAGGAGGTGTAAACTGGAAGGGAATAAACAGTACAGAGAGGCAGTGAGACAACAAATTGTTGAATGGCAAATTGACACAGATGACCCCGTAACCCAGAATAGTCTGTGCTGGGTCTGATACCAGCACATATAATGTCCCCGTAGAGTACAGTACAGTGTGTAGTGCATACCAGATCTCTGCCTGGTATGAGATACGATCCCAAGAGTCACGTTTCGTAAAGAAGTGCTATTCCAAGACCTCATGAAGGCATTGAGAGCTTTTCAAAGCACCAGTGAAACTGTAACCCTACAGTTGTGACTGCAGGCAGCACAGTTCCTTTAGGAGTAAATATTCTTGTCACCAGCTAATGCAAAAAATCCTCCATTGTGTTACAGACTTCTATACGTCCCAATATATGGTCCAGACAACAAAACCGCAAACACATGCACAAAATACCATAATAACTGTTGTTGACCTGCTTTATGTTTAGGCAGGTCAGTTTTCTCTAGTGGTGCATGCAGGTTTTGCTATAAGATTTTTTTTATACAGTGCTTCAACTTCTTTGTTAGGCTGTTCAGAAAGGTTACGGTTTTCATGAACTTCCATGATCACTGAACCACTTGTTGATGTCCAACCAATTGTAATGAAAGTGAAACCTGCATCCATGCCAAAAGGTTTTATTGAAATAGGAAAATACAGCAAGCAATCTACAAAATCCACTGAAATAGTACTCCATGACCCCAAACTAAGCAGTACAGAAAGCTACTTTTAAATCAATACTTAATTCAGCAGAAAATCAATTTCCCTCCCTCTGCAATCCATAAAATTCATCAGGAAAAAATTACCCCTTACATATTAGCAGCCCTTTCACCCTACAGGTTTAGAAATTAATTACAATAGAAAATTTCAAGGCCTGTAACAGGTTGGGAAGACATGCTATAAGGTATTTTGCAACCTGTGAATTAAAACATGGATTAGATATGATGGGAACACCTACAGCTTTCCTAATTTCCCTAGTCTCCCTTTGTTAAAGGCAAACACTGCTTTTATAGCTACAGCTATCTACAGTCTCAATCAGCATCCAGGTTTCATTCCTGGAAAATGCTCACCTTTTTGCAGATACAGTGCAGGACACAAACAATCCTACATAACAAAGATTGTTCTGTCAGCATCCAAATAATTTATCTTAAGGCCACAACATCTTGCTTTTATTCTTCCAGATGTGTATTCCAGCCCTGTCATGAAATAGTTAAAGAGCTTTACTGCACGGCACACACAGAGTTCACAGACTCCTAGTGCTAAGCATGCGCCCTTGGGTATTGATGTTCCACATTTGATTGTCTGGGCAATCTGTGAACTTTCCTTTACACTCTAGATAGCTTGCTGTTAAATACGTTTTTAAATATAATGGCTTTTTGTTAAAGAAGTTTTTAAATACAATGTACAAAACAGTATTTATCTAGCCTAGATTCTGCTTCACATTTCATACATCTTAAGGTGTTTCTTTTCAGAAAATTTGCCTGCATAATAGACTGAATTGCTTAGCACACACGACAGAGACTGCCTTTTCATTACATCACTGTTTTGCTGCTATTCTAACCTCCATTCCTTTCCACAAGTAACTCTCTACCTATTTTTTTTTCAGAGTGTTCAAATTTCTTTCCTGAATTTAGACTGTCTATACTCCTTAAAGGATTCAAAGTCTTTGTGGAGATATAGTCACAACTTATCAAAGAGGTCCAGCCTCTGAGAGGTTGTTTTCTTCCCCCGTATCCCACAGCTTAGATCTTTATACTTTTTGTATTCATGGTCCCATATTGCCTCTGACAGAAGTTCAATAAAATTGTCTTTCTACCCACAATATCAGGGTTCTCAGCGTTGTTGGAGCTGAGTGTTATAGACCTACAGTCTATCTGCTGAGAAACCTGAACTCCCCTGTCTGCCTTATTATACAGGAGGCTGCTGGCAAAAGGTAGCAGCACATTGCTTGTAAATTGATGCATCACTTCTACTGTTTTCAGCCAATTAATTTATGTCATGATTCCTGAAAGTTTCCTTTTTACACAGAGTCAAATGGCTAGATATCAAAAAGGTGGAGCATTACTGTTACTATTGCTCCCCTTGGTACTGTCTCTGTTACTATAAATCTTATTAAAGTGGGTTGCTTCACTACTTTTTATCTTTATTCCTACATGCTATTTTTAAATTTAAAGTCTTCCCTGTTTTAGGCACTTCTTTTCAGTTTCTAGCTTTAACTACATGTCAAAGTTATCACACAGTGTCAAAACACAGTAAGTTCCACTACATACAGCAGAGGTGCATACAATTTGAAAATTAAAAAGGGAAACGTAAATTTACATTTATAGATTAATGATGCAGCAATAGATAGAGTCATATATTTTCTGAAGACAGTGCAACCAGAAAATTTGATCCTACCTGGCCAAAAAACTCCCCACCCTGCTTACTTCCAAGATCCCTCCTACTATATTAGAGCAATTTTTAATGAATGGAAATTTTGTGGCTGTATGCAGTGACCAAACTCAGTGACCTAGGAGGTCATTTACAATTCTAATATGCTATTTTTCATTCTTTATTTTCATCCTTCTTTTGTTCTCTAGACTTGAATTAATTTAATTTTAATCTTTCATTAACCTCCCTCCACTCATTGCTATACTTACCACAGTGTATTTTTTTTCCTTGGTTTTACATTTGGAGACAAATAGACATGACCAGAGAAAAGGAACAAGGAACAGTGAAGGACTGAGACAGCATCACAGACTGAGAGGGACTTGTGCCTCTAGACTCATGCTCTATAGACACCATAAGGCTCAGTCTGTGATCTTGGTTTCTGTTCTTCAGTCACCTACAGTGGGCCTATTTTAGTGAGTTTGTTGCAGTTTTACTACCCTCTTGCATTATTCTTAGGGATGGAACATGTGGTGTATCTTTCACATACAGATTAAGTTATTCTCTAGGAAATTGATGTGGTTATGATGTTCAGGTTCCATAGTTGCCAAAAGAATAATGACAAGGTAATATGCACATGATGAAATGTCTTTCAGTCCACTGTTCATATTTTTCTGAAAAAAAGCCTCCAACCCTTCAAAAACAGACTACAGCAACCTTATTATCAGTGAGAAGAAGTGAAAGTGTGAGGGCTCACCTGACTCGTAGGTACTCTACTGGAGTTGACTAATCACGTGAATAAGAAAATATGTATTTAGCCTAATTCTGTTTCAGTCTAAATTAGAAAAGTATCGTATCCATGAAAACATAAATGCTCTCTGCTTCATTGTTGTAATGGTGGTTTTATTCCTGACACGTATCAGCATGATCTCAGATATGTTACTCAGGAAGAATTAAGAAAAAAACCCTCAACTCAGCTCTTCTAGCTATAATAAGTTTGCATTTGTCAAATGGTTTTATGGCTAAATGAAAAATTAGTGATAAACAACCTTTCTGAATGGCTGGATACACCATCCAGATGCTGGATGTGACATCCATCTTTAGCAAATAATGGTTTGGGAGGTAATCGGTGTGGATGAGAAAATGAACATACTATTTCACTGCTAACAAGTACTGCTGCAATGAAGAGGAAATGCAAATCACTTAAAATTATGCTCTACCTGTTACAAGGTAACTTTTTTCTTTTTTAAAGGTTTTCACTTGAACACAAACAACTATTTACGCTTAAGGACAAGTTTTTAAGTATTATGACTTCTGAGATGTTTATTTAAACTTAATTGCAAAAACATTACTGGTTCTTTTGCGCTGAGTAGACCACTGCCAAAAAGCTTAGCTACAATCTAGCTTTTTATTAATCTTGGGGAGGTTATGAGAAAGACAGCACCTTTAAATGCTGCATATTCATGAGAGATACAAGGAGGAATGTCTGGAAGCCTAGAAGTAAGGTACTTTGAAATCAGCCTCTCTCTCTTTACCCTTTTTCATTTTGCAGTTCCCTTCTCTCCTTATTTGTGAGGACACTGTCTTGGGACTGCTCCTTAGCTGTTCCCAAATTCCTGCATCCCAAGTGAGTTTCCTAACAATAATTTGTATTGTGTACATCTTCTCTCACACATGCACATATCCTTGTACCTCATTTTCCAAGAAAGCTGGCTCTTGCTCTACTAATTGCTTCAGAGACATGTTTGATCTAAATTTTCTATGGTTTACACATACACAGAAGGAAACCGCATACGAAGACAATGAATCTTTGTCCTTTTTCTCCTCATAGCTGAAAGATCTTCTACCCTAGAGATACAGAAAAAATCATGTCTTGGTGACTAACCCAGACTGAGTTTACACAGTGTTTTTCCATTTACTAAATCTAAACAATAAAAAAATATAGTAAAGAAGGTTCTCTACTATTTATATTATGCCGTGAAAGTGCTCCTAGTAGCACTAAATGATAGCGTTGCATGCAATCCACAAGCATTATCTGAAAGCTTATATACCTGTTATATATATATATACACATAAGGTAGACAGCCATAATAGTTTGTATGAACAGGAAACACTGTGCTTACTGAACCACAGTCATGGAACTAAAAATGAAATTATATTTCCTCCGTCATAATACCAAAGTCAGTATATAATATTCTGAAAGAATAAGCACACAGTAATACCTAGGTTAATACTGGGTGCCATACATTATTGCTCAATGCTATCAAAAAGCTGCATCTTCAGATTCTTTATTGAAACATATTACATTACTGAAATTGTCATGACAAAGACAGAACTGTTCAATTTCAGATTTTTCTAGCACCTCAGTTTTATGAAATTGCAGATTTTTTTTCTACTAGAGGTATAATTTATTTGCTGATTAAATTCCAATAAAGGAGTTGTTCAGTCCTGATTTTTTTTAAAAAACACATTTAGGAGTGCAAGTCCTAAGCACTGACAGGAATGTTTGCCTTTGTCCCCACTCACATCCTGGACTAGAAGATGAAGATTCAACTATTTTCTTTATCCAACTATTTAATCATAAACTACTGAATAAATAATGTTCAGCCTAATGCCTGCATATAATGCTGAACTCTGCATACTTCAATACACGCGAATTAAAGACGAACTGTTGTAAAATTGCAAGGGTATCTCATCTGCTGCTCAGTTTTCACAAACAAACCTTCATTGCTCACGACTCATTTGTGTGAACTATTTAAAGTCAACTCGCCATTGCTCATGGGTGGATTATACAGAATGTGCATTAACCAGAAACCCTTACAGAAATGCTCAGGGGGCCCACATGGAGGCTGTGTCTGCACAGACCAGACCATTCCACTCTCGAGCATGCTTCAGATTGTAGACACATGCAGCTGTGTCCACACCAGTCCCTAAGTCAGTCCTGGTGGATGGAACGAGGTATTTTCAAAAATCTCACTTCTGGGACTCAGTTTCATGGAACTACAGCTGACAGGGAACACTCATGTTAAATGTTATACCCATGTAATGAGCCATGAGCTATCGGGCTTCTGGTCTTGTGCACCGTCCCCAAGGGGGGCCTGAACTCATTGTTTTGGTATTAATGGGTTTTACCTGTGGATGAAGAATGGACAGAGGTTATTTCGTGGAGTTCAGATTAAAGTGCCTATGAAGAGTCAGCTGCATCCCAGCAGGGCTTATTACCTCGCGTTAATTTGTTATTTCCTAATTTAAAAAGAAATAAAAAGCGGTGCTTTTAGTAATGGAAAAAAGGTCAGGGCAGCAGCTCTAGCAGACACCGATGTGCATTTCACCTCGCAGCGCCCAGCCCCTGCGCACGCCGGTCCCCACACAGCCCGTCCTGCTCGGACCACCCGCACCGGCCCACACGCAGCGCTGCTCGGAGCGGTGGTCGGCGCCAGACTCTCCCGTCCGTCACACAGCCAACACCTGCCCCAAAATGCCGTCCCGGGGACCCCTAGGGGCCCACGCCCGTCCCCGCTCCTCTCCTCCGGTGGGGTGGGCGCGGCGGGGCCGCGCTGCGCTTCCGCCCGGGGAGCGGGGCAGGGCGGGGACAGCGGCCGCCGGCAGGGCACGCGGAGCGGCTAAGATGGCGGCCGCGCTAGCGGGGCAGGCGGGGGCTGTGCTGCGGGACCTGGCCCTGCGATCCGCCCGCCTTCGGGGCAGCTTCCCGGTGAGTGAGCCCGGCCCCGGCCGCCGCATCCCTGCTTGCGGCCCAGGCGCTGGGGGAGGGCAGCGGGCCCGAGCACCTGGCGCTGTAGGCAGCCTCCTTTCAGGAGCCGTCCCGCTCCCCGTCCCCGGCGCTTTCCGCCCCCTGAAGCCGCCTTTCCCCCGCGGCCGGCGGGGCTCCCCCTCGCAGCCTCCCCCTGTACGCGCCCGTCGCTCGCAGCGGGACGGCAGGAAAACGTTTCTGCCTTGCCGGAGCCCGGGCCGCCGCTCGGCTCTGCGCGCCCGGAGGATGCGTTCAGCCCGGAGCCCCCTGCGCTCCTGGCGGTAGAAATGAACAGACCAGGCGGGCCGGGCTCGGGTCCGGCTCTGGTACCGGCGCTGCGGCCCCGCTCAGCGGTCCCGCCGGCTCAGGGCTCGACCCACCACGGCGTGACCTGAAGCACCAGCTCTGAAAGCTTCCCTGCCCCTAAAACTAAAAGTACTTTCAATCATTTTAATAGCAGTGAAGTAATATAGTTTATCGAAATAGGTTCTGGGTGGCAGCATCGGTTGGCTTTGGCTTTGTGCAGGTGGCTGCGGTCAGGCCGGCTGCCTCACCTGGAGCTGGTTGTAGCTCTGGCTTCCCCGTGGTCTTGAATCTCACGAGTGTGATGGGAAAGAGTCGATGGGCCTCATTGAAAGGTGCTCTTGAGGTGTAGTGGGAGTTCTTTATTCACCTTGACAGCAGAAATGCTGAAGGTAAAATGAGATCTGTATATTTTAGACCACTCTGGTGCCTTTGGCAACCAGCCTCTTTACTTTGTTTTTTTATTAGTTCAGCAGGTGCATGGGAATCTACTTTGGTCTGTGCTTCTGAGCATAAACATTTTCCTAGAAGCAAAAGCCTCTGCAGCAAACAAAGCGTTGTTCTGGCTGGTTCTGCTCTGCAGGTGTCATGGGTGGGGGTGCCCGTGACTGCTGGTGTGCGGGACAGCTGTCAGGTACCGCGTGTTGTTGGTGCTGGATGGAACTTGCATTGTGCACGTGCTTTAGTGTGACTTATATTTTAACCTGGAGGAATTTAGTTGGCTTGGTTTTAAATCTGAAATCTTTTGTGCCCAACTTTCCTTTTGTAATGGTGGATGTAGTATTTGGCAGTTTGGTGAAATTGGTTAATTGGTTTAGTGCATGTCCATTTCATGTATACACACAGACAAGGAGAGGGACTGTTGATGTGTGTGTATATATACATATATAAATGTGTACGAACATACATTTGTCCACGTACATACATATTTAAACCAATTTGTGTTGATATACAATCCTGTCAGTCCCAACAGTGTTTGGTGCGCATGCGTTCCATAGTTGAAGATGTGTTCCTGCCATCATGACTTAGGTGACTCCGATCCTACAGTGAGGAACTCGGAGGTAACCTCTCTTTTTGGGTGCATCCCTCCTGTTTCCGCAGGGCTCCAATATGGAGGGTTTCTGTAGGGCTTGAGTATGTAGCACTGTCTGGACAGAGTCACTTTGGAGTGAGGTGACGAAGGTGCTTTGGTTGAGCTCGGTTTCAAGCCCTGTGTTTGTCTGGCCCTGCAGTGGGGATTTGAGGTAGAGGTGAAAGTTAGGAGTTCATGCTCTATTCTGTCATCTCGCAAAGCGCAGACTGATCCTGTAAATTACCTTGCTGAAATCACTGGATATCAGCTCAGATTCTCAAAGTTTTCTTGGGATTATAAGGTGGCCAACTTTTCCAAAAAGATTTTTAAAAAAAAAAAATATTTTGTGTGTGTTACTTATAAAATTTGAGATATTGAACCTGTATCATAAATCACACTCTTATCTTTCTGAACTCTGACAGATAGTGAGAGCATCTCCCAAGATCTGTGCTTTCCAAGTAGGTTATTTTCAAGAACCACATCAATCCTGTATAACAACCAATCAAGTTCTTAATTTCAAAGTAAACCACTTTCCTGTAGAAAGGTCATAATTTTTGCAGTGTTACATTATAGAACTTCCGTCTAGATAATCTCCTGATCTTTCACTGTCTCAAACTTTAAACTACAATTAAATTCATCACCCAGGGCCTGGATTTCTGTGCTACAAACTAGAATAAAACATTTGGGACTAAGAGGGTCTGTCCATGGAAGGAGTTTTTCTCATTCGTATATTTCACTGCTTAGCTCAGACCAGAAGTTACATTGTTACTATTATGTATTTATTTGTTTACCATAAACCAACAAAACTTGCCCTCAAAGCCTGTTACATTGCTCTTTTCACAGATAAGGGTCTTTCATATGGTAAAGATATAATCAAGGAACATCAATCTTAAACTTTGTTGTTTTGCTTAACCCTGCGTGAGTAGGTACTTGGGGAGATTTAAAATCTTTCCTTATAGCCTTCATGACTTATTTTTGGAGTGGTGTTTGTATGCTTTCTATCTGTTGCAAAACTTCTGATTATTTCAAAACTTAATGTTGTTCACAGCTGTGTTGAAGCAGTTTTTTGAGAAGTTTGGTTGTATACTGTCATTATAATCTACACACAAACTTTTTTCTGTGTAACTTCATTTTAAGGGTGGAATAAATGGCATTTGATCCTCTCACAAGAAAATATTTTATCATCCGTCTGCTTTCCCTGTGGCTCTTACCTTTTTATAACTGTTAAGCATTTTTTTACTCTTTTTGTATTCTTGATAGATTCCACTCTTTGTGCTTTTAGAGTTTAAATCTGACCAAGTGTTTCAAGAAGATAAAAGGTAGATTTTTAGTTGTCTGCAGTGCATGTGGACAAGCGTATTTAGACCTGCTCTTACTGGAACAATATTTGTAAAGAGCTGTGACAAACGCTCCAGGGACCACTCTGCAGCAGAATTCAATCTTGTTGGCTGGCAACAAATAGGCTCCATTGAAGGCAGTTTATTTGAATGGGAGTTGGACTGGGCCTTTTGGGAGAATGCTGTGTTTTCAAAATAGCTTCAGATGCAGTGGATTTCAGCGATGAATATAAATAAGGAATAATTAAATCAGAATCATAAAAAGAAAAAAAAATAGCTTAAGGTAACTCTCCTGTTTTCTAATACAGTGAGTAGATTGGCTGATGCGTTACGCAACCCTGCCCTGGCCTTCCTAATGGTCCTCAGTCCTGCCCTAACACTTTATTTTTTTCAACATGCATGAAATTTGGAAGTGGGGAGGGAGAGATGGAATTAAATAAGATTCCTGTTATAAAATCAGCTGAATGCCATATATGTTAAAAATAGGAAACTGTACAAGGTTGCTCACTGCAGATGCCTTCAGTTCATAGACTTGAGTATCTGTAAAGTCTTGCTGATGCTGACCAGAAAAAGTTCTGTATTAGTTAAGAAGTTATCAGCTGTGACTTTTATGATCTTCTATGCAACAGAAAACATTACTGAAAATAACTTTAGATTAATGACTTCAGAATCTACTTCAATAATAAAGTATTACTTTTTTTTTGGATCCATGTTAAGTTCTTGAAAGCTTCTTGAAGGTTTGAACTGTTTCCCTAGTTGACTTTTCCTGGTGGATAGTTTTACTATAATTTTTAAGGTTTTACATTTAGAGGTGGGCAATACATGAGCCTACAGACTTTCACAAACAGTTTTCTGTAGACAAAACTGAAATGCCCAAGTGGAGCAGATGTTTAGCCCACTCCTCTTTGGCAGTTCCATTAAACACAGGGTTTTCAAATTCTTTTTGGAGGTGAAACAAGGAAATGAAAATGTTAATATAACTTAAGACTGTATTTTTTTTTTTTTCTTTAAATTATTTTTCAGGTAGTTTTAACATGGTGAGACTTCTACCTTGGGAGCAATCTGGCTCTGGCACAGATATTTGCAGCTTTGTCTTGAAGTAGAAAAGCTGCAGTTTGTATTTGTTTACCTTTCTTTGTACCTAGTGTAGGTGTAATCAGGGGATAGAGCTAATTAGATATGAAGAGACAGCCTTCATGAATATGACATTAGGTTGAGAATTAGCTGGGACACCTGTGGTCTTAATCCTGGCAGTGAATAAGTAAAGCCTTCCTCCCAGCTCTCTGTCTGAACTCCCAACCAGTTTACCCAAAGAGACTCTTTATCTTGCTTGCATATATTTAGAATCCATTGAAGTTTTTTTTTTGCTATAAAAACAAGTATTTTTTCATTAATCTGCCTCCTGAGGTACTAGTGAGAAGTGTCAATAGACAAACTAGTGCTTTATTTACAGGTATCTGTGTAGTTTTTTGTTTCCTCCTGTTTTTCTCTGTAACATTGTCAGTGCATGTGGCAGTTTTATTTATTTTTAAGCTTCCATTTGGTCTTTCTGGCTGGTGACTGCCAGCAAGGACACTGTGAACAATGTGTGAAGATGTTGAGATTTTTTTGGGGATACAGAAAGGTGAGATGAGTGTTCAGAGACACTTGGGGTTTGGTTGTTTTGTGAAAGTAGATTGTTTCTCCACTGTATTTTCCCTTTTCTTGTTAGGAAGGTTCATTTTCAGCAAAAATTGGATATGTGTTCCTTTAGTGCTTAGAAATATGTTTCTCCCTCTCCCATTTTGGGGACTCTCTCACAGGTACAGTTCCAGGATTACTTAACCCGAATTGATAGATTTTGTTGGTGCTGTTGACCACACCTGTGGCAGGCAGCTCGGCTCATTATTGCCTTGGGCAGGCCAATCTTTCTGTGCATGTTTGAGACTATAATCTGCAGCTCTGAGCATACACCCTAAGGATTTTCTTCAGAAAATTTCCTTCTTTAATGCTCTCTGCTGAGAAAGACAATTTCTAGCCATCTGTGAATCAGTTAGCTGAATACTCATCTCTTCCTTCCTTTGTAGCATTTTAATAAAACACAGGACATAGAAATCGTGTTATCTGTGCAACTGATTATGAGAGTGACTTTGGAACTGGTAATTAAACATTGTTCTGTCATTAACAGCTGGCTGTTGATCTTATTTTAACTAGATAACACAGCAGGAGTAGGTATGAAAATGCAAGTAGTGGATAAATGGTGACTGTGAAGGAATTGAAAACCAGCAAGTATTTACACTTACTTGTTGGAACACTTTTAAAAATCCTCAGTTAAAGCTTTATACTGGTAGCACAAAATGTACTCAGTAAACAAAAGTTTTTGAGTTTTGCTTTTTGAGTTTGCTTCTTTGTTTAAAACGTGCTGGTTTGTTAAACAGATTAACCCATGAGCATTTTTGTTCCTGGGCTCTGTCTGGTCTTTTTCTGCTGGTCTTTTTCTTGCTTACATGTTTCCTAAACTACAAGAGTCTGTGTACCAAATTTGAATTATATTTTGTTTTGTTTATGTGTTAATCTGATAGCATATAAGCTTAGAATCCAAAGTAATAAATGTCTCTGCACTGTTCTCATTGGACATGAATGTGGATTGTGCTATTTTACTCAAAAACTGTTTCATTTAAGAAAAGCACTTTTAAAATATTTTGTCACTGATACATGATCATTCTTTTGAGTTTATTTACCTTGCACACGGGCACTTCTTGGTGGCAGATCTGATTCAGTCCACCCAGTTTGTCTTTAATTTGTGCGGTAGTGCTTTGTTGATTGGCCCTAGACAGCAAAGTAGTTTAAATTTGCCTCTATAATTTGTATCTTTGTATAATTAATGATTTGGGTTTTAGTTTTCTGCTTTTCATAATAAAAAGGTATAGATTTGTGTTGTTTACAAGTGAAGGAGCAAAGATCATGTGCGTGCCCTTATCAGTTAAATTAGTTTGTGCAAGAGGCATTATAAATGTTGCAGCTTTGCAGCGTGCTCTCTGCGTCTCTGAAGATGTGACTCTGTATAAAGTGCCTCGGCATTTTAAGTTAATAAACTTGGTTTTTTGTCTTGAGCAAGGCAGAACAGGCAAAGTGCTGCCCTCCAGGATTTGGTGGGCAGTAATTCAGTTTGGAATGAAAGGGTTATTTTGTTAATGATTAAAGTGTAAATGAAAGAGCTTTATTTGTCTGAAAATGGATAGATATTTTGAGAGCATCGGTAGCAGCAACGTTAAACACCCATTAATACAGTGTGCATTTAGAATGCTTCTGGAGCAGTAAGCAAGCTCATGGGAACAATGACTGGGAAAGAGGAAAAATGGCAAGGTATTACAGGCATAGATAGACTCTTAGGAATAGAAGTAATGAGCAATGGTCTCAATTTGTGCCAGAAGGAGAGAGAATTGCTTTTACTGTAGTTACTTTAACTTCAATGTCTAACTCTTGTCCACCTAAATTCTTTGTGAGATGCAAAGTTTTGTAGTTGTCAGGAATGAAGAATTAAGGGAAATTTTTGATCATGTTTGGTAGGTTTTTCTGCTTATCCAAGACGCTGGACTAAAAAATGTGAAGCTGCAAATTAAAAACCAGGCACAAATTACCAGTGGAACACTTCATCATTCTTTTGAGATCTTCCTCTGAGGGGATCCATGGACAAAAGAACAGTTTAATTTGACATCTGTTAATTTAGTGGCAGCCAAGAAAGCATTTAGTCCCTTGGAAGAAGAAAAACACCAAAGTTGCTCATGCACAATATTGCCATAAAAGTGTCTGGGAAATTCCAGTTATGGGAAAAAAGTGAATTTGCAAATGATAGATAAAAATGGTAAGTAAAGGTAAAAAGACACAGATATTTATGAACATTATAGATGAAAGGGCTATTAAAAACAACAGAAAACTTTTTATTGTCAGCAGATTACTTGCTTAGCTTTTTAAGCTCTGAAGATGGCATGAGAAATTTATTTTCCCTTAAATTTGCTATCTTAAACTCTGCCATTCCAAACACATTGGAGACAGTGAATCTATTTAATTGAATTCTTTCATGCAGAGTTCAGTCTGGATTTGTTTTTCAGTTAAATGGCTTCGATTAAAATAGTCTAAAGTATTGCCATAAATTTCAGGAATAGAGGAAGCGATATGTAGAGCTTGCTTTAAAAATGATGTGAACCGTTCTGTGAAAGAGCACCTGGAATGCACAGAGCTCCATCTAGGGAGGGGTGGTGACCCAGCTGAGAGGGATCCTATGGGTCAGGATTACTGGGCAGAGCAGTGTCATTGTCAGTGTTATTGTACGTTTCTGCTACAGACAGCCTGATCAGCAAGAACCAGATGAAGCTTCAGACAACTGGAAGAAGCCTCATGTTAGCAGGCCCTGGTCTTCATAAGGGACTTCATTCATTCCAGTATCTGCTGGAGTGACAGTGCAGCGGGGCACAAGTAATCAAGTAATCTAGCACATTTCTGGAGAGCATTGCTGATTTCCTAATGCAGATGCGAGGAGCCGATAAGGGGGGACACTACTGGAACACTACCTCATGTGTACAAACAAGGAAGAACTGGTTGGAGATGTGAAGACTGGGGCAACCTGGATTTATCATGGACAAATGCTTGGCTGACCTGATGGCCTTTTCTGGTGAGATGACTGGCTTTGTAGTTGAGGGAAGAGCAGTGCATTTGTTTATTTTGACAGATACAACATGGGCTGTAATAAGGTACTAGGAACAAGGCTGAGAATATTCCCAATTTCCTTAATCGGTGAAGTGATGCCATCATCCTTTGGGCTTGGAAGTTCTGTTCCATTTGATTAAAGCCCTTTTCCTTCCTCCCTCTGTGCAGTCAGGCCACATGTTTTAATCAGATTATCAGTGTCATTCAGAACCGTGCACACACTGACCAGGGTTTTTTTAAGGCTATATTTAGTTTACCTGTGATCTATATTATGACTATTATATGTTTGGGTTTTAGGAGCTGCACAGATCACTTCATCAGGCATCAGCCAAAGGGAGAAAAAACCCTGATGCACAACCTGTCTATTTGGGAGTTTTTCTATGTTTTCTCAGTTATTACCTCTCTGTGCACTGCTAATGGAGAGGTTATTTTGGTCAGTCCATTTTCAAAATCTTATAGCTGCCTGATAGTCTATCCAAGGTGACAAAAACATGGCAGGGGTGTCCGTCTGTCAGATGGGGAAGTGAGGAGTTTTGAGTTCTTTGCAGTCTCACAATCTGTTACAGATCATGGATTATGATGTCTGGTCGTTTTTTCAGTGTTTTCTTTCACTGATGCAAAGATGTTTCATCCTGCACCAAAGTGGTAGCATTTGTTAATAGTGAAATAAAATGAGATTTTATGATTAAAAAGCAAAATACATGTCTTTAAGTCTCTGACCTCAGTAATACATCTTATTCCTTTGAAGGTCTAGTAGCAGAGATATGGTGAAAAACCATCCATCATATTGTCTAGGGGTTTTTTTCAGAGCATTCCTGTAGCAGTGGGAGGTTTGAGGTGTGGATGGGATGTCTCGCTGGGTGTTTGTCACAGGAGCCCAGGGCTGGGAGCAGCACTGGGGAGTGTTGTGTGGAAGGTTGGCTGGAGGGTTTCTGGCTGGTTCCAGGCTGGATTTCTGCCAGCAACTGAACTCTTTGTTCATTACTTTTTTACTTCTTATGAGCAACTATTTGGGGTTGGCTTTGGCTTTGCTGGTGGCATCTGTCACTTAGTGCCTGATGAGTGTTATCAGCTGGCAGGTAGGCAGTGGTTTTAAAGAGCTACTCAAAGAATGTGTTTCTGATGAAGGATTTCTCTCCCCTACTCTCTTTCCTTGCTGATTAGCTCTCATTGTACACCCAGCTTCCACGTGTCTGCAAGTCTCAATCATTCCAAATGGCCAAGCACAGGCGGTGAACGTGCCTATGTTTCCAGGAAAGAAATCAGAGAACTTTGTTTTAGGGATGACTTTTATTTGCCTGGAATATTTGATCAGTGGTGTTAGAAATGCAGAAATCTACTTTTAAGGTGAGTCATTGATGATGAAGAGATAATGCTGCTTGTTGTGTCCTAGGCTTGCTTTGAGATTTGACAATAGCAGCAGGGTGAATTTCCAGTGTGAATAATGCAGAAATATTAATAATGAAATGACCTGCAAAGGAAGGAAAATTGTTCATAACTTCTGGCTTCCTCTTAAAGACACAGCTTCATCAATGACTGTGGCAGTGTCTGTTTTCTCTCCAGTCTGCTCAAGCTGCTGGGAAGGTTTTCTTCCTCTTGTGTGTTTGTACCTTTGAGTTTGCTTTATGTCAGCCTAAGTCAGATAGCCTACTTGAAAACAAGATGTATTAACAATAAAAGGTATGAAGTATTCAGATTTAAACAAAAATTGTATACCAATAATTTTTTTCATGCTTCCAAGATAGGAAGTATTGCAGTCCATTCTGCACTGCTTTGGTAAAGCAGGTCTGACTTATGCATGTGGTAGAACTGTTTCTGTATATACTTTTGTATATGTC
The DNA here is from genome assembly GCF_964273445.1 of Streptopelia decaocto. Classification (NCBI taxonomy): domain Eukaryota; kingdom Metazoa; phylum Chordata; class Aves; order Columbiformes; family Columbidae; genus Streptopelia; species Streptopelia decaocto. Next base: position 13,767,948 of record NC_138662.1, read on the forward strand.
TTTATTTTACTGCTGTGGGCATTTGCATCTTTATTGCTTGGAGTGTTATGCTGCTTAGCACTCAAAGTTATCATCTTCTGTGATGACATAATTAGGTAGCATAGAAATTGTCATGATTTGACTTCAAGTATTAAAGAGCTGGAACAAAAAAACGTGATTATGTTTCATGTTTGCTTTTCTGTGATGAGAAATGGAGCTCAAACCATCTAAACTGGCATTTTATTGGTGTTTTTCTTAAATGATCAGGGACTCCTAACACTTCAAAAAAGTATTTTTCCAGGGTATGGTATGCATGAAATGCTTCCTTGGTAGATATGATTACTTGAGTCAGGAATTCCATAACTTTTCTGATCAACCCATTGGCGATGCTTTGTGTTTCCTAACAGCTCAGGAAGCTTAATTAGGGTCAAGTGTACAAAAAATGGATAGTGGGCATACTCCCAAAAGCATACTCTGTATATCATGGTGGGTAGTAAAATAGTTTTAGAATTATTTTTTCCTGGTTATATTTAATATTCAAAGCATTTGTTCATAGTTGCATAAAAGTATAATTTTAATCTTCTAAAAAAATTAGGAATGTAAAACACTTTCGGAGAACAAAAATATTAAATTTCCCCTCCAGATATTTAAAATAAAAGAATATTTCTGATTTATGTGGAGAAGATAGCTTGTTTCACTTTTTGAAAGTGTGGTACATATCGCCAGCAATCTTCTTTCATTGGCAAAGGCAGGGAATGTATTATGGTATTTTCTGAAACTGATTATGCACTTGTGTATGGTAGTGAGTTTATTTTCATCAGATACTTCAAAGCCTTTACTTTTTTAGGTCAGGAAAGTAAGCTTTTCCTAAAGCTTTGAAGTTTTAAATAAGCAAAATGAACATAATTTGACTAAAATTAATTACTAATGCAAAGCAGTGGTACTGATTGCTAGGACGTTGACAAAAGCAGAAATTGAATCTGTGAATTAACGTTCTTGTTTCCTTTACCTGGGCAAAGGCTCTGAAAATTGATTCTAGAAATATGAAGTTTCTGTAGGCATGTTGTTTCTTGGACAGATGTGGATGTACAATAGGTATTTTTAATACTATTTGATTCTGCTGAAGTTTGGTTAAAGAATGTTTTGCAAATGTTTTCTGAAGTAAGCAAGGAGAGTTTGTTGCCCACCTGGTGCAGAATTGTTTGTCCCTCTGAGTGGACTGGCAGCTCTGTCCTTAGGCAGGACTACTTTGTTCTGTTGACCTCTCGTTTGTTATGTGACTTTAGGTGTGGTGTTGAAACCAGGAAGTCTTCATGTCATCTCACAGAATAAGGAGCCTGCCATGTTTCAGCTGGGTTTTCAGAGGTCACTAATGATTTACTGCTCAGGGGAATTGTAGTAGGATTTGAGTACACTCAGCTCTGCTCAGGCAGCCCTTACATGCTAAGCAGAACGCATCAGACCTTGCCAGTGTCAAGAATGTGCTGTCACTTAATTTGCAGCAATTTCTGTTTTGGTGTTTGCGTGTAAGTAGTGGCCTGGGTGGAGGTGCAGGTGGTCAGAGGTTTGGCTAAGTCCTGCTTCATTTGGAGGTCCGTCTGTAGCAGCCTGACTGGAACAACTGCTGAAAAATAGTCTGGCAAGGCAGGGGAAACGGAGTCGTGAGGTCAGGGTCTGACTGTCCAAGGTGACGTTCCTTCCACCATCTCTTCTTTGACTTTTGAGGACTGCAGTCCTCACAAAACCATGACTGCAGCCACCTGGAGAGATCACCCAGATGGTAGGTGCTAGAATCTCCTTACGGTGCACAGGGATGTGGCCTCAGATTCTGGTTTTCTGACATAAGGAGAGTAAGGATGACAGAAGGAGCTCAAGTCTGACCCTGTGCATGCTCCTGGTAGTTTACAATGGAGCTTAGTGGGTGGGAGAGTGTATTTGCAGAATAGCTGTCAAAATCGCTGTGTGTAAGCAAGCTGTAAATAAGTCTATAAAGTATAATCATTATTGGAGACTTTAAATCTGCCGTGAGCGAAGGACTTACTTCAAGTTCATTCTTGTCTCTGTTTCCTTGCATGAGAAGTAAACAGAAGGATAAATCAGAAAACTGAGTTTATAGATGTGATTTAAAGACACATTGGAACAGAATTGTGTGTTTTGTTTTGTTTTTTGTCTTGAGCTAAAGACCCAAATGAGTTCTGCAGTGTAGGAACATCACACCGCATTGCGTCATTTCTAGGGGAGTGCAGAGGTTAAGCTTGGGATCAATCAGTTTGCAATCAGACTGATTATAGAAGGACAAGAAGGAGTACAAGATAAAATCAAAGTAACAGAGTGGGACAGAAGAGTTGGGGGAGAAATTTGGGAACCCTTGAAGCAAAAAGGTTTCCTATGGTAGACAGCTAGCAAGAACATTCAGGAGAACTATTAAGGGAAGCATTATGGTTTTGTTAAAATAATAGTTCAAGGCTTTCAGCCCCACTTCTGCCCAGAGTACACTTAGAGACTGGCAAGGCTTTAAATAATCTTTACCATTTTATCTGCAATACCGTGAAATATCCAAGATCTAACTGAGATGCTTCTAAAACTTTGAGATTTCATGTGCATGTTGCTGTAACTCAGGTGAAAGGGAAAGGTTCCTGAATAGATACTTTTGCATTTTTTTTAATCCAATCTACATGGCTTTGTAAATCTAAGTTTCAGAATTGTAAATGAGTTTGGTGATATCTTCTCGAGTCCTTTTCTGCTTCTGTGGCATTTGTTAAAGCGCAGCAAAATTATACCGTTTCGTGTTAGAACCACTGTGGAAAGATTTAGAAAGCGGGTTTTAATGAAAGAGATAAATAAAGCAAAGAAAGCCTCGACAGCATTGAGCCACTTCAGACTGATGGACGCACTCCTGACATTCCTCTTTCTTACCTGAGGGATTCCACCATTGAGACAGGAAAGAAAATGCTGAATCAAAAATAAAGAGGGATGTTGAAGTATCATTATATGTTTCCAAATAGAATATTGATTAATATGTCATTACAGTTAAATTTATTTTTTAGTGGCAGGAAATGTTTGTTTAGAGGTGGAAGAGGTAAATCCTCATGAATATTTTACATATTTATTAATGAATTAATTTTGAGGTAGTACAGAGTGAATGAAATGTTCGGTCCCCAGAGTCATGGTGGCATTTGAGTTTTAATCTTAAAAGGCTCAAATAGAGGCACATAATTTTTAGATTCAGTTGCCCTGCCAAGTGGACAGTTCAGCTAGTAAGTGAGTTTTGGGAAGGTTCAGCTGCTTCAGTGAGGAAATCGGGGAAGAGTAAGGGAGTTTGATTTGTGACTTTACTTTGGGGTCAGATCATAGAGTCATAGATCATAGAATGGTTTGGGTGGGAAGGGACCTTAATGATCATTTAGCTCCAAGCCCCCTGCCATGGGCAGGGACACCTTCCACTAGACCAGGTTGCCCAAAGCCCCATCCAACCTGGCCCTGAACAATTCCAGGGACGCGGCATCTACAGCTTCTCTGGGCAGCCTGTTCTGGTGCCTCACCACCCTTGTGGGGAAGAATTCTTATATCTAATCTAAATCTACCCTCTTCCAGTTTAAAGCCATTACCCCTTGTCCTATCCAGTAGGCTTATTTCTTTAATTAAATCATTCACTCTCCCAGGTTAATTTTGACATTCAGAGTAGGCTGTTCAGGTTGGGGCAGAAACTGTTCTTTTTCTAAATGGTTTCTGCAGGGTATTGGTACTTTGAACTGTCCTGTATTACATATACATGTCAGACCCTCTGACTACAAGTGCACCCTGCTGCAGTCTCTTGTGTCTGACTGTGTTTTCTCCTTAAAAAGCAGAAACATGGCTTATATGGCCATATCATACAGAGAGTATTTGATAGGTGTTTATTTGATATCAGTTACTGTTCACTTCTACAATATTATTGAAATAAAACTCCTTTGGCAAGACCTGGAATTTGAAGGAGAAAGTAATATTGTTTATCATTTAAATTGTATAAGAATAAATGATCACAAATTGTCAGATATTTATTGTAGTGATTCTTGAGTGAAAAACCAATTTCTATTGCCACCTTAATTTAGGAACTTAAAATTCTTAAGAGATAAAAAGAAATTAGATGCAGCCCCAACACAAGCGAAGAGAAATTGTGAGTTGAAGGTTTGATAGCTGTTTTTTCTTCTCAGGACCATGCTGCATTGCCCTAAATCTGCAGACGAACAATCTTTTACTACATGATCCCTGTGGATAAGTTAGAATTTATTACTAACAACAACAAAAAAGGTACAACAGGTGGTTGTGTGGAAAATGCAACGTATCACATTCTTCACAGTCCCTAATCTGCGTCCTTTGACCTGTGCCCCGGGGAGCTCAGTGGAGCTGGTGTATCATCTCAGACACAGTTTCTCAGTCTCTCCGTGTTAGAGCAGAGGGATGTTAACACAAGCCCAATTCATCCTGTGCCTCTGTAAGGGTTTATAAAGAGCTGACACTTGAGTGCCATGTGGGCACGTTCTTCACCCGTGACCAAGAGGGTCAGACTCCTGGGTGTTAAGTTCCCACGCACATAGATGTGAAGTTTTCTGCTGTAGCAGTAGGTTTTTCTGTCCGTGCACTTCAGAAAACTTGTGCCTTTTTCAGAAAGCTCATCCTGAGGATTCATTCGCTATGAGGATTTCAGATTCCTTGAAATTGTGTACAATATGTTCTGGTTTAGTTTGTTTTGAAACAATTCAGGCATACTTTATAATCCCTTATGGAACTCATCAATACTGCCTGTATATCTGTCTAATAAAAGTTCAGTAAATCAGCATAATCATTAAACAAGCAAACTCTCATTCTGTTAGTAATTGGTAACTGCCTGTTTCTCAACAAACAAGTGATGTCAACTGGCATTTATTAGTTTTTAGCGTGCTTTGTTATCTACAGGTATGTAATCTGTAGTTGATATCCTTGCTCTATTGTGTTATGTTAGAATAATCACTGCTGGCTGGTAATGGAAGAGAAGGTAGTTTCTCTGAACTAAATAGGATGAGATGACTAAATATACCTTCTTTAGCTTTTCAGTTAAAATAGCTTCGTTTTCTAAAATAGACATGTTACTAGTTCAAGAAAGCTCTTCCCTTTATTTTTTGATGTTTGTCACCATCTTGATGTTTCCCGCTGTGACGCACTGTGATTCCCGCCTTCCTATCTCTGTTTTGCAGTGGCTCCTATTAAAAGAACCTCGCAACATGACAAGAGAAATTGTTTTTCCCTTGAACTATGTGAAAGTCTTCAGGGGAAGATTTAACTAAATGCTTGTTTTGATTACATGAACAAAATTAAAATGATGAAACAAACACCTAATATAGTAATAAAAAAAAATGCTTCGACTGTAGACTTCTGAGCTATATATTTTCTGGAGTGCTGCTGTTCTTTACAATGAATTGCAGTGAATTTGAGCAATTGCTTCAGCAGAAAATGTGCAGTTGAGTTGTTAGCTTGTAATTTGTTAGTGTGTAGTTTCATCTGGTCTTCCTCAGGCTTGGTTCACCTCAGGCTGCGCAGGCCCCAGGCTAAGGGTGCTCTGCCAACCGCTGCATTGCTGCTATGTCTCTTGCTGTGGATCTCGTCTTCACCTGGTCTTCTGGTGGATTGAGTCATGGAGTTAAATGGGCAGCAAAAGAAGCTTTCTGCTGGGTTAGCTCCATTTTGGGCCTGGGGAATGCGAGGGAAGGTGTCAGAGGGAGCAGCCGGGGAGCATCTTGCTGCTGGAGTGTCTGAGCAGAAATGGGAAGCTGGAGCCCTATAGTAAGGACTTCTTCCAGTACCTTGGCTTCTTGGTTTCAAGTAATACAAAGCACTTGGCTGTTAGAGGGGCTGTGTGAGGGTGCAATGTGGTGATGAAGTCCAAACTGGTGCCAGCTTTGGCTAGGAAACATCAGGAGGCAGATGGGTATAACGCAGCCCCAGCTTTCCTGGGTTGCAGAAGCACACGGGGAGCAATTGGTCGATTGCTCGAGTGTGCTGCTGTTCAAACATCACTAAACTGAGCTGATACACTTTTTCAATCTTAGGAATTCCTTCAGGATGGATTAGTGTTTTCACAGGCTCCAGAATGTGCAGTTTTGAATAAGCTCATTTGAGTAATTGAAAAACAGTATTAAGGCAATGCCAGGCAAAGGTTTTCCAAAACAGGAGTGAACTTTGGGCTTCGCTATCAAGATTTGCTAGCTCAACATAACAGCTAGTTTTTCAGTAATGTGGACTTAGGTGCAGAAGCGGTTGCCTGTTTCACTCTTTTGAAATTTTTAGAGTTTGCATACTTAAAGAAAACTTAAAATTTCCAACCTCTTGACCATCCTCTCAACTGTTTGTGTGAGTCTAATTTTTGTAAACAATTTAACAGTAGAAATCCTAATAACAATATTAACTGTGTTTGTGCTCTTTTTATAAGCAAGCCCCCAATTTTTCATTTTTTTGTGTGTATGTGAAGAGAATAGTTTACATATTTAACACAGACATCTTGTTTCAAAGATTCATGTAGCTGTTAGGGATAGTAATAATCACCACCAGAACAGGCAGTCTGGCTTTAGTAAACAACGATATAGTGGTATATTTCATGTTTGTGGTGGGGTTTTTTTGTTTTATTTTGAAGTTGAAAATTACATAAACCTTAACAGTTGCAGCGACAGATCTCACTCATTCTGAAAAGTGAGTATATGGTTCAGTAGTATAAACCAGTAAATTGCCCCTACAGTTTATCGATCAAAATGTCGTAGCCTTTAAAGAACTGGGAAGTGTGGTCTTTTTTTTCCCCTCTCTGAGACATACTGCATTTTACTGCTCAAGATACTTTATGTGCTGTATTTTAAGTAATAAATTTGGAACTAAAAGGTCCATAACTGTTAACTGGAGTTTGTGTGTTGCCTGTATTTTAATTCAGTTAATATGAATTCCCACTTACAGGTATAAATAATGGAACTTAACTATTAAAAGGTCTTTAGCCGTGCCTCTGGAAGACTTTAAAGTAAAATGATGTTTAAGGTGAAGATTGCTTACACTGTTTTGATACAAATTATAACAAGAAATAAGTAATTCCTGATTGCTGTGGACAGAAGTCTGAAAGCTCTGGTTTTGTCAGGAAAACATGCAAGACTTTTTCCCGAACTAGCTCACAGAATCGGTTTTATCCTTTATAAATATATCACACGAGTCTAGATTGAGACTTTGATCAGTGTTGGATGAAGCTGGTCTTTGCTGATACAACATGGCAGTGAGGTCCCTTTGGTATCTGATCTGAAGTGAGCAACTTGGGATGTTGATGGAAGGATGTTTCCTCTGTGGCTTTCAAATTGGATGGTCTCGATGCTAAATCCTGCTTTGGAATAATAAAATTCTTGATTTGTGGTAGCCAACAGGACATTACCTGGGAAGGACATCTGCAGTCCTGTTTTTCCTGGTATTCTCATGGGTGTGTGGCATTAATCATCTTTGGAGAGAGGGCGATGTGTGGTTTGACTTAACACGGCACCCCTTAGAGCCCATCGCTCTTGCCATGAGTATTTCCGTTTTCTTTTGTGCTTGTAATACTTGATTTCATACAGAGCAAAGTGTAGCAATCTGTGCGTTTGCTTTTTTTGACTTATATTTGTGATAAACTTTTTCTGTGAAGCCTTTTTTCTTGTCAGACTAACTCTATGGGTACTTATTTTTTACGTCAGCACTGCCAGCAAACTAAAGTTTGTTTCCAGTGCCTTATGTGATGTATTTCAAGTATATTAAATAATAAAATGTACCTGTACCCCAGGTGGTTTATATGAAGGGATACTATTTAGTTTTATTTCTGATGGCTCCTTTTTGATAGAAGCTTCTCCTACAACTTTGTCAATTGCAGCAGCTGTATGTCAATAAATACAATAAATGTTTGTTTCTTATATTGATGAATGGTATGCTGTTTCATTATTGTCATCTTTGTGTATCTGTTTTCTTTCATATGTGGTTGGAATTGTATTACAGGTCAGAGTGCATAAATTGAATAAACTGGAATGCTGTAGAATGTGTTGGGTAAGCAAATAGATTTTGATTTGTTTTGTTTTGTTAGATGCTTTTATCTTAGATAAGATTTGCTAAACACTTTCTCTTTGTTTTGGATACAGAATCTATCTAAAAGACCTACCCATAGACACCACAGTTTTTCTCCCCAAATGACTTATTTCCAGTATAACCATTACAATGTAGTCCATATTTATAAAACTTGATACCATATACATGTGACATAATTTGCATTTTTCAGAGGTAATTTGCATTGGCAGAGCTCTTTTTTACTGGCAAAGGATCTGTTAGTGTAGTTACAACCATGTTACTTCAGTGGAGCAGCAGAGGGCAAAGAACGTCATATGCATTTATTTGACCAGCTTTACTGTCAGGTGCTTTTAAGATGTTTAATGACGGCTTCCATTCCTACTATGAATGAGAAGGGAATGCTGGATATCACTGAAGTGTATCTTACTTTTAGCAGTCATGCAATAAAATGCATTAAGTTAGGTTAATGCGAACAGTAGAGCTGCTCAAATTATATAGCTATGTCAAGGGATGTTCAATTATCCCAGAAATTTGCTTAGTGATGGTGTTCATATTGGTTTTGTTTTCTCTAATAATGCTGATTATCACTGGATTCTCTTCCCCTGGCTAGAATTATTTGCCATTTTTCAAAAGCACGGACTTGACCTGAAGAGACTTGCTAAAAAAATAAGTATTTAAGTGTAGTCAAATTGTCTAAACATGATCACTGAACTCTATGTGGTGAAATACGTAGTTTTGAGTGCTTAGCCAAGGTAGATCCATGTGGAATTAGGCATGAAATGGCACAAAATTTTTTGAAATTAATTTTATTGAGACCAAAAGATCTTTGTTGTAATAGAGATCATAATTTGACTTCTTGGTTGTTTGTCAGGCTTGACTTTTCATTTCCTCAACAGTTTCTTCATTTACTTGTTAAGCAATTCATTCATGTTTAAAGAAAATGTGTGGCATGTAACAGAATTTTACAGGTAGGTAGTGATGTCTGCCTGAAAATGCTATTCTCCAGCCCTTGTTATTATTTTCAAAAACTATTTTATTTTGCTTTTTTGGAAGAATGCTATCTTGTATTAAAAGCTTATCATCGAGTTGAAGAGTAAGGGCAAAGTTACAGTGGTTGGTGCTACTGCCAGCTAAAAATGTTCCCATCACAAGGTTCATTTGTTGTGCTGACACAGCTGTTTGTGAGGCTCTGCTGTGAGCTCATTTGGCTTCAAAAAGCCATTGGTTTTACTTTTTTTAGCATGCATGCCGTTGCGGTATTTTCTGCTTGTTTATTAAAGCTTCTCTGTTTACCTTGTCTTCTTCTCTTACCCACCCCAGTGCTATTTGGTACTTGCTGTACAACATGCTGTATGACAGTATTTATGTGAAATCATCAGTCTGGGAATCAGCCTTAGTGGTTTTACCAGGGAGGCCAAAGAGTGGAAAAAACATTATAAAAAATAATACTGAACATATAGATTCAGATAAAAAATAATCAGTAGTCTAGTTTGAAACTTGTGTTACTGATGCTGCTATTGTTTCATGGTCATATAGAACATTTCTTTCTGAGCAAAGTTTTGTGAGGTAGTTTACATGCAATTTGCAGTTTGTTTGGCAAATGCATTAAGAGGGTTTCTCCCAGTTTTGTGTGTGTGTTTTCTTTTTTCAAAAGCGAGCATTTGAAAGATACCTCCTGGGTCATCTGAAAGATGTTGTCAGAGTAGTTAATGCTGCATATGTAGAAAAAGGACAAAGAAATCTCATTGTTGCAATGTTTTCTAAATATTTTTTTTAATGTATATTGAAGTTAATGCCTGCTATAAAATGTACTTGTACTTCCACTCCTGTTAAACTATATTGTTTTTATTTAGACCATATTATTCAAATAATCCAAATTATTTTTTGTTGCCATGTGACAACTCAAGAATTGGCAAATTGAGTAGTGGAAGAATCTAATGCAACTACTCTCCAAATACATTATTCTTGCAGAGCCCATAGCATTTTATATAAAAAACAAAGCTGGGAAAGGAGAGATTATGTAGGTTATGAGAACAATCAATTTTTTCTCTAGCAGTAGTCAATAAAGCACTCATACAGTTATGCAACAGCTGGCTGTGTTAAGATGGTTAAGAAGAGATGTTTCATTTCTTGATGCGTATGCCACTCACTTTAATGTTACTGTACATATGTAATTGGACCAAACATCGTGTCTAGGTACGTAAAGAAATAACTTCGAACAAACGGCGCGGTGAGAATAAAATATGCAATTACTAATAACAGTTGTTTTCTCAAATCCTTGCCTGTCTATAGACCTTTGGTCCATATCAGTGTCATTCTGACTGGTAACAAAAGTCTTGGAGAATGGAGAAGGGAAGAGGCATTAGAAGTGAACCCCAACCATATGACTTCTTTGTGACTTTAGAAAATGCCAAATAGTTCTAGCCAGCAAGAGAGAATCCAGTATGGAACTTATACTTGATTAAATAATTCTGCCTTCATCTTTCTTCACGTTGCTGTTCATTTGAGTTCCACTTACTTGAGTTTTGGGATTTTTGATGCTGTTGTCAGGCTCCAAGGAAACGTTATCAATTGCAATAGAGTCCTATTTAAATATATTAATTTCTGATAAACATTTATGTTACACATTTAATCTTAAGAAATATATTATTAGGAATACTTTAATTCATCTTTAAAACTTGATTTTAAATATTTATGTAAAAACATGGATATGTGCTATTATTGGTGTTTTTCATAGTTGTATGAGCTGATGTATTCTTAAAGCTTATTTGTGAGTTAAAATAAAGAAAAAAACACCCTTTCAACTTATCTGGCATATCTGAATCTCATGTAAGAGCTACAGTGTGTATGTCAATACAAAACACACAGAAATAGCTCACATGAAAACTGTTTATTTTTCTTCTAGTAATAGAAGGTCTGTTGGAAGTCTTCAATAGAGTCATGAATGATATTTATTTCAGCCATTTAATGAGAACTTGCTTTCAAAAGACTAAATCCTTTAGTTTGAGTTTCTTTTTATTCCATTCCATGAAAACGTATTGTCTGGATTTTCCTTTAGGCTCACTGGAGTGATTTGTAGTTTTTCTTTGTTATAGAAATTGTAGCTAACGTGCTAAGAAGTAAAATGTCACAAAAGAAAAGAGATTTAGAAAGACGTATTTAAATCTACAACCTTTCTTTGCTTTGGGTTGTTCAGAGCTTGACAGAAGTAGTTAATATCCAAGGTTAAGGTGTATATACAGTAATGAGAATGTGTAAGTTTGGGAAGATGTGTTAAAACTTTTTTTTGTTGCAAGCAAAAATGTCTTAAGAGTAACAGGAAAATGCCACAAATGGTAAATTCTGTAGTTCTTGTCTGTCATCTTATGAAGATGAAACATGAAATGCCACATAAGGACTCGGGTTTTACCAAAGTCCGTGTACTGTTTCCAGTCTCTTTTCACAGGCTGGTGTGACAGAACGTTCTCCTTGTACTGCAGTGCAGCCTTGCAATAGAGAAACAGATGAAACTCAGATATATCTTAAACTGCTGGAACATACTGTGTTTCAACCGTAGACAAAGCTGCATGGAAAGATCTGAGAGATTTATGGTGTTTTCCAGTATGGTTTTCTGACTAGTATGTGGGGAGAGGTGATAAAAGTATTCAAGCAGGGAATAAGGTGGGAATAGAAGGTGTCGAGAATCAATAATGAGCAGAAATTCTTACAAGGTAGTTTCTGCTTTCCTGTGCTTTCATATCCCTTTTACTTGCTTCCCCCACCCTCTTTCAGATTGAAATTATTTTTCTCATGGTAATTTACAACCTAATTCCTCAGTCTGTCTTTTGTGAGAGGCAAAGCTGCATTTGTGAATCTGACAGTGCTGCTTAATGCTGCTGAGAGCAATTGTTGACCAGAGTAGAGCTGCAAAGTAGGAAAAAAATAATACAAAGATGTGTGACGCTGGAGTTGTCTTCTGTGCTGTGTTAAAAGTGTCCTCCCAGTAAGTTTCAGGGGAAGGAATGGATTATGGCTGCCTGTAGAAGACTAGGTATGGGAAATAGCTTTCTTTCAAAACTTCATAGGCTCTTGTCTAGGCTGTCTTAAGGCTGTACCTGCTACCATCAGTATTGGGTGTGTATTTGTCTGTAGGATACATGGAAATTTGTGATGCCCAAGAAACTTACACTGTTTGAAGCCCATCTCAAATTCTTGTGACTGCTTGGCATAAATGTATTTGGGAGGGTTGGGAGCTTTATCTGGCAATGATTTGTCAAGATTCTTATACTAATTAATTATTTTGATTGCTGTCCTTTTTAAATTGTTCAGATATATTTTTATTGCAATAAAAACATTTTTGAGTTGGGAAACAGTTCAGGGAATTATCCATTTACTTACATTTCTGACATTTCATGATCATTTTTTTGTATGCCTTAAACCTAAAATGCTTATGTTTGCAACTGTTTTGATTCTTCAAGATGGTCTTGAAAGTGTAGTCATCTTCGCAGATTCAGAGCTTTTGCTTCATTTCATCTCTTGTAACTGCTTTGTTTTCCCTGCTTTTCACATGACATATGGTGTGTATACTGCAACTACTTTAAAGCAAGTGTTTCATGTTTCTTGCTCTCCAGAGCTTCTAATACAGACTTAGTCACAGTTGATTTCTTAAATATATTGTACTCCTATATAGAGTGGTAGACTGTGCTAATTCAGGGTTTTTTCTGAGTAGTTCATTCACAATTAGGAGTTTGTCTTCTGTGCAGAGTCTTGATTGAAAGTCTTCAGTTGGCACTCAGGAGGATGGTCTCTTCAAATAATATAATATAGGAGAGGAGAAGAAATGTACATGTTTACTAACCTTAAGTTTGTAGGCGTCACTTTTCTATGACAACAGTTCTTGGCCAGATCTTCGTTTCATTACCCTTATGACTACTTTTGGCAGTTCTTTCAAATGATTTATTCTTTAATTTCATTTCTGTGTTCCTCAGACCTGTGTGGTTCATAATTTATTAAGGAAATATTCTCATAATCTCTTAATACTGTCTAATGTTTATAAGAGGATAGACCTATGTCCATATGCTTACATATATATCTCACAGAATCACAGCGTGGTTGGGGTTGGAAGGGACCTCTGGAGATCATCCAATCCAACCCATCTGCTAAAGCAGGTTCACCAGAGCAGATCACACAGGAAGGTGTCCAGGCGGGTTTGAATGTCTCCAGCGGAGGAGACTCCACAACCTGTCTGGGCAGCCTGTTCCAGGGCTCTGGCACCTCGAAGGATGTTTCTCCTCATATTCAGATGGAACATCCTGTGTTTCAGTCTGCGCCCGTTATATCTCAAAGATCTTTTGGCTCCCATTAGATACAAGGTTATGTAACATAAAAATAAAGAACTGTATCTATGAGATTTATAAATAGATAACAGATGAGCAAAAAGTGCTGTCCAACTTAGCATGGACTTGCACATTGTTTCAAATCAACTTCCAGCTAAGGAGAATTAACCTTTCTTCTGGAAAGTACATATGCAGAATTTGAGTATAATTGATTGTTTAAATCAAGGTTTCTTCCTTTCAGATTTGAATAAGAATTGATAGTTTTGTTTAGTTCAGTATAAGTCAATCCATTTTAGCTAAAGGTATGAGCTTATTTTTCTGAACTTTGAAATTCAAATTGGTAAAGTCTTTGTTGCTCAAGAGAAGTGGATTGAGAAATGTCTTTGTAGATGTTCTCCTGCTGTAGTGCCAGACCTTGTTGGGGGAGTGACTTTAAATTGGAGCAGAATGGCTGAAAACCAGTTAGTCAGATGGAGACGTGTATTGGCTTTTCCTCCTTCCTCTCTCCCCTCTTTGCAAATGTGATCAGCTTCTGATCACGGCTGGGATCGTCTTTCTTTTGCTGCTGCTTATGGCTCAAAGCGGGGAGCCTTTGGAAATGTATTTTAGCCTTACAGTAGTGGTCAAATAACACGTTAGTAGACTCCTGGCTGCCTGTGCAGATTCAAGTCATGCTTCTCTTCAGTGTGTAAGTGTGGATTAAATGTGTGTAGCAATAATGATGTATTTTGAAGTCCCGATAATAATAATACTGTTATTATGAGGTAGTCTTTTGAGAAACAGTGAAAAAGAGAAAGTTATTATTGTCAGGTATAAAACTGGTATTTCCTTTAGTGACGCTAAAAACTCTCTGTAGCTTGATAGAAACTGAGGGCTTGTGGCATCAGCTTTTGGTTGAAATTCTCTGACCTTTTTTTATATGAGGCTAGAACTGACACTCGGGTTCCCTCTTAGCTGCAGGTGCTAATCCCTTTGTGGAAATGGTCGTGAAGTAATAACTGGTAGAGCCTAACAGAGAACTTACAATAGGAAAACAAATGTCAACAAATATGAAAGTGATTTTAAATTTTGGCCCTACATTTGAAGGCAGTGCATGAAAGTAGTAACACATTGTCTGTGAATAACATGAAGGAATACAAAACTTAGTGAGGTGCCTGGATGATGCCTAGAATTAGAGCGGTAGAGCATATAGACAATATGTCTCTTTATTCTTCTAAAATATGTTAACCAGGTTATGGTTAAAAGAATTTAAAATTTGTCATTCTGAGCTATTTGTAACTGTTTAAGTTCTGTGTGAGTCACTTTTACAGAAACCATGTGGTTATATACTGTAAAAGATGGGGTTTATATTTCTTTGTGCATCAATCTTTTGTGCTATGTTTCAAAGCGAATAGGAACAGACGGAGGTTTGCTTTTGATACAACACAGCATTTAAAACTCTAGTATTCTGAAAAGGGTATGTATTATTGAAAGACTTCAGCATGGAGGTTTTTTCCATTTCAGTATAAAGTTGCATTAGGATGTTATTTTTTTTTTTCATGCTGTTAGAGATCAAAGTATTAGTATAGTAAATAATTCTCTGTGTCTAACATATTTAAATATATAGTGCTATCTTGCATACTGTGCTTCTAACTTCAGGGGAAACCAAGAATTGATTGTGGGCTGTCTGCCAGTAGGGCAACAGTTTGTCTCTCCATGTGGGAAGAGCATCTTTTGCTGGCACAAAATGGGATTATACTGTTGCCAGGAGTCTGCTCCACCTTTGCCATTATACCATTGCCAGGAGTCAGTGACAGCTCCTTAATTGTTGCTTTTGTCTGTAACAATTTATCCTGTGTGGATAATGTGTCCTTTCTTAAAATCACTTAGTAATTATCCTGTGACTTTTATAGTGTCTATACCCAGTGTGTACCACCAAGACAAGCAAATATGGTGTCTTTGTGTGTATGGGTAAGGTTGCCATATCTTAGTATCCATCATATATATATATGCACACCCAAACATCTAAACTGGCCTGTTGAGAACAAAAGGTAAATTCCTCTCCAGCTGTTATTGGCCTTGCATGGCCGACATGGTTATGCTAGCTTCCTCAACAAAATATGCTTAGAAGTGCAACCAAGCACTATCACAGACCACTGAAAATACATATATTAATATATAGTTTCCTACATGATGATGCTAACTCCATGTCAGTTGTTTTTCATCTCAGGTATGCTGTAAGAAATGCATAGAAATAGTAGAAAAAACTTGTATAGGGATGCATTATATAAAATTTAGTGTAAATAAGGATATTTAATATGAAACAATGAATTTGTTTTAAGGTAAAAGTCTGTTAATATTTTGATAGCACAGGATAACATAAAAAACTAAATAGATTTTAGAGTTCAAGCCAAGTTTGCCAATCTGCGTCGATATTAAATGCGAGACATTTTGTCTCGCCAAAATCACCCAGTGAGCCTTGTGTGGCTTTTAAAAAATATCTGTAGCTTTCAGTGTACTTTGGATGCACAAATGTTAAGAAAAGGCACTTAGGTAAATCAATACGTGTTTTACCTTTTCTCTAAAACACTGTTGTTTAACTGCTGGTTTGAGATAACCATAAGGCAGAAGAGCTCAGTTGGCTGTCTCATGAACTGTTCTTAATGAGCATTATGTTATTTTCCTCTCCCATTTTTCTAGGCTGTTCAATTAACCCCTAGACGATGGCTGAACCTGCAGGAGTACCAAAGCAAAAAAATAATGGCAGACCATGGGGTTACAGTTCAGAGGTTCTTCGTTGCTGATTCTGCAAATGATGCCCTGGAGGCTGCTCAGAGACTAAGTAAGTTGACTGATAATGGGAGGAATCTGCTTCACCAGATAGGAATCTGGAACATAAATTGCTTTCTAATAAGTTGTACACAATCTTCAAATCGATGCTTATTGAAAAGGTTTGATATATTATTGTCGTAGTTTAACCCCAGCTGACAACTAAGCACCACACAGCCGCTCGTGCACTGCTTTCCCCTGGGATAGGGCAGAGATTTGGAAGAGTAAAAGTGACAAAACTCATAGGTTGAGATAAAGACAGGTTAATAAGTAAAGCAAAAGCCGTGCATGCAAGCAAAGAAAAAACAAAGGATCCATTCACCACTTCCTATTGCAGGCAGGTGTTCAGCCATCTCTGGGAAAGCCGGGCTCCATCACCTGTAACGGTCACTGGGGAAGACATATGCCATCACTCCAAACATGTCTTCCCTTCCTCCTTCTTCCCCTGGTTTTATATGCTGAGCATGATGTCATATGGTGTGGAATATCCCTTTGATCAGCTGGGGTCATCTGTCCTGACTGTGTCCCCTCCCAGCCTTTTGAGCGCTCCCCACGTTCTACTAGTACTTGTAGTATCTCTGTCACTCAGGTTTATTTGCACAATTTTATATGGGCTGCTGTCTTCTGAATATACAACTGCACAAAGTAAAAAGTTACGAGCAAAACAAAAAAATTCAGCATATGGGGGCACAAAATATTCCAAAATAAAATAACCAACGGAGGCGGCTTTGGGATGTTTATGATAGACAGGCATTCTGCAGTAAAAGATGGTGAAAGGAGAGGCCAATCACCCCTGCCAAGTCCTGCTCAAAAATCTGGTGATTTAGGTACTGTACGCAACACTGCAGCTGTCCTTAACTTTCACTTCTGCAAACAAGAAAGGATGCTTGCCAACATATTTTTTAGATAAAAATAGAAGAAAATTATCAAAACTTTAAAGATTCTTTTTTTTTTCTTGTGTAAGGGAGTTCTTCCTGTAGACCTGTCATCATGAACACAAGAGAAACAATTATTTTCCTTGGTAGTCTTTCAGATAATATCACTCACGTGAGTCCGTGTGATAATGGGGTACAGATAAAGGGATAGAAATTCCTGACATGGAGTCTTTATGAAATCTGGTATTTGCAAATTAATTTCACAATTTCACTAAATCCTACGTGCTTGACGGAGCTGTCTGTACTGCTGCAGTGTCTCTGGTCACCAGCTTTGCTATTGTAGGATTTCCTATTGATGAAATGGAACCAGATGGGATTAGATCATTTTTGAGGCTGTCTTCACTTGTCAGGAAGGTGTTAATGCATGTGTTCTTGAATGGGTATGCCTTTATCCAGTATCAGCAGTTTTGTTAGAGTTTGCTCATTTCCTCTGTTGCTCTTTCTATTTTTATTAATATGTACACTGAATACACTGAATGTTAATTTTCTCAAAGACTTTCAAAACTTACCAACAGCACAAAAGACAGTCTACAAGGATTTTTTAAATGGAATTAAAGGATTGGGTTTTTTTCTTCTAAGATAAGAACGGCAGATGTGAAGAAAATTAAAATGCTATCAGTAATATTGACTTCAAAAGAAGTTGTACACAATAATGAATACAGAATTAGGCCCCAAGGAATTCATTGCCTTCTACATACTAAGCAATTTTCAGGTGTAACTCTTGTAGAGAAGGCAATATTTACAGAATACCAAGAAATGCAGTCACAAACAGTTTTGTGTTTCATGTTAAAATTCCAAGGTTTTCAAGAAGGGAAAGAAGAAAACATTGTGCTGTTTTGCTACAACACTGTGGCATTGCTTGATCTGCCATCTGAAGAAACATAACCTGTAAACAAGTTCTTATAGTGCTGGTGCAGCTATTTAACAGAACAAAGTAAAATATTTGGGAGCTGAGTTTTTATCTGAAATGTAAGATCATCTGACTGTTTCTACATTAACTCACTAATCTTCTGATCTGATTCTCACTTAATGCAGGGGTATATTAAGGGCTTGTTTAGCCAGAGAAGACATTTCCTTTCTTGCTATCCTTTTTCCTCATACTATAGTACTGATAAACAGAAAAAAAATCCTTATATATGCATAGATATACCCAGACTACTAGGGTTTGCACATTTTCATTGCTTGTGTTGGGCAGATGCACTGTGCATTGTTTCAAGGTCCGTAATTTTCTCTTGCTTTCTCCACTAGAGACCATTAAGTCTGCGTCAGCTCGTGCGCTGCTCTGGATGTTCTGCCTGATGGAGAAGTTCTTGAGGGAACCATCATTTTAAACTACTAGGTGGACAAAGCTGAAAGGGATTATAATTATGCTGGAGGGCGTTACTAAGTACTGGCAATTGGCTTTTTGAATCAGTAGAGAATTTATAGAGGTGGTTGAAAACGCTGACAATCCTGAGTGGATGCTGGAAGCTCGTCATGCCTTTCTGTTTCTGATTTTTAACAAAAGCAATACAGTGCTGTCTGTTGCGGCTTAGAGTGTTTCATTACATTTAGGAATCAGTCAGATGCAGTGTTCACACTCTATCACAGCGAAATGCAATTGAATGGAGTGCAAGGCTTTTATTCACTTTTCTTTTAAAAAAATGTATAACAAAATATAGTCTCTGCATATCCTATTTCTATTGCCTTATGCATGAGGGAACTCATAAAATTCAACTTCGGACTGAAGACATGCTTTTTATATCAGGCTGGAGAGGTAAACATGTATTTCATAAAGAAGAGAAGAGGTTTATTGAAGCCTGTTTCCATGAGGTCATTTACCTGTCACCTATTATTCACCGTTTTTTAGAATACTGAAAGAGTTCTCATTCATGTGATCACCAGTCTCCTTCAGCCTGTTGGTCCTTTTCCCTTGGCTATGTTTAATTTAGATGGAAGGCTGCGTTTTTAGATGCTGTTTTAGATCCCTTATCTGAAAGTTCATCTCTCCAATACAAGTGTGGAGAACCACATGAAAGCAGTTTGTGTTTAGAAGGGATCAAAAACAGATCCTTAGCTTTGTAATGCCCTTTTTGTACAAATTATGAAGAAATTGTTGGTGATAATCTGTCTGCATTTAATCTAAGCTTTTATGTTATAAAAAATGAAAAATTTCTTTGAACCTGACGTTTCAGAGGATATTAGAAATGTAAATTTAGGTTCTTTTTTGTCATATGAGGAAGAGCTTTTCTGTGAATGTCTTGTGCAGACCAGCCCTCTGTTGTTAAAGTTGTATTTAAGTAACTTAGTTTACTCCTCAGTCTTTGAGTTTGTTCGCTACTGAGCTGATCTTATTTTACTGTCAACATGTACTTTGCTTACATGATTAGATTCCCTTTCTTGTTCTTTACATAAGAATAGATAGGAGAGGAATTGCCTCCTTCAGCATTTCAGTGATTTCTGTATTTCTTTCCATTGTATAGTTCACTGTATAGTAATAATTTTTCACCTGTGTATAATGAGTTATTCTTAAAAAAAACCCTGTGTACTTAGTGGTTATAAGTAGTTGTTTTTCCAAGCTCCTTGGCTTATGCTTCTCTTCAAATGTTGAAAAAATCACGTGTTGCTGGAATAGTGTTCCATGGAGCTGTACGGAAAGTACTTGCTCGCTGTTAAGGAACAGCTCTTCCATAAGTCCTCTTATTTTCTCTGACAGCTTTTATTAAAGTTCCTTATACTTAAATTACGAGTTTCTGAAACTAGCCTTTCAGGCAAAATAATACTATAAGTTATTGACTAATACAATCCTATTCTCAAATGGGTAAGCATTTAGAAAACAGCCTTTTAAATTTAATAGATAAGTAGTGGTGGATGAGCTGCCTTTGGACCACATTGAGCATTACTGTGCGTGAGTATTTCTGTGTTTTGTTTACCAGGTCTTTTTGCCTTGCCCGAGTGGTGAAATCTAAGACTAGTGGGAGTCCCCATTTTTGTGCAACTTCTCAATAATAGGAAATACCAGTTAATATTCTGTTACTCCCAGTCTGCATAGGCACCTCTTAAATGCATCCATTTAAAAGCTCCACAAAATTTTCCCTTATCTGTGGTTTTAATCTCTTTCTGTCCCTTGTTCAATGTCCTGTTGTTTCTTAGTGCCCTTTCCTCACTTTATCCATTTTCTCTTCCCAATGCCATCTTCTGCTTTGAGTTCTCATTGAGAAAAGTGTCTTCCTTTTCTGTACTAAACAGTCAGTTCTATCCTATCCTACTTACAACAAATATTTAGCAGTTGTGTACTGCTAAAAGCCACTATATGTTTGTGTGCGTACTTTTTTATTTTGCTTGCTGAAGTGCTTTGCTTAGACAATGGTTAACTTGACATAATGATCATAGAAATTAATTGTGCTGTGTACGATCAGAAAAGAAATAATGATTGCTAACAGTTCAAATAATATTTTTTCTATATTTATCCATTTTGAAATGGTTTGATTTTTTGGAAAAAAAATTCCAAATTTAATTGCTGTGCCAACAGTCTTAAAAATCTCACTGGTATCTGAAAGTGATGAAAATAATAAACTAGACTAAAAGTTGTGAAGGCAGCACCTTGTTTGTTACAGATATCTCAAGTAATTTTTTTGTGGGAGGCTTAATAATCAATACACCAGTGATCCAATTTATTTACTCCATCTACTGGGTGAAAAAAAATCAGTCATGGAAAATCAGAGGAGTTAGGAAAGGCATTCAAGGGTTGTGTTCACAGAAACCTGCTTTACTAAAGATTTTGTTAGAAAGTCGTGGCAAATTTGCTGTGATATAGCTATAGTGCAAAGCTGGACTGCAGTACCCATTCAGGAGTAGCTCTTTTTATGGACATTCTTCATATGTTCTCAGATGGCTTTTAGGTGCTTTAACCTAACCTGCCTTGGAAGTGAAGCCACACAAAGACACAATTAAGGTGGAATTAGGGCTTCCCTTTGAGGATTTCATACACAATGGCTGTTGGCACTGCTGTGTTAGCAGCACCTTTCTCCCTGGACATAAGCCCTGAAACACTGCGGCTTTCTCCTCTTTGTGTTTTGTTTGGTTGGCTTTGAATCTTGTAATTCCTGCTTGTTCTCCCTCCCCCTTGCTCCCCTCCTTCCTCTGGGTTTCGTGCTAAGAAACATGATTTCACAGAGACAGCTGAGAAGTGGCAGAATTGTAAGCACAGCAGATTTGAGCAGAGTATTTACCCCTGGTAACCCCTGCAAGGGGTCTCTGGTGCAGCTTTACCGTGTGCCTCGTTCCTCCTCTTCAGCTTAGTGATGTTTTCCCACGTAAGTCCTTGGCACCTGTGTGAAAAATGGGCAGCTATCAATACATGCATTTGTTGGGAATGGCCACGTGTTGCATCCTGCATGCCAGAAAAACAGGCAGAAAAAACTTGTGGCTTCCTGTGATTTTGAGTTATTCTTTTTGAAACAAAATTAATAAAAGATTTTGTCAGAGGTTGCCACTGGGTATCGTGCTGCTTCAAGCTGAACCGCTCAGTTTCAAGTTAAATTACGAATTGTTGCTTTTTAAAATATTTGAAGTATGGAAATTCTTTGAAGGAGCCTCCATCTCATGAGAAACTACAGAAATAGTTAATTTCAAATGCATTGTTATGAAAAACAAATCTTTCTTATCTATTCCTTTTGTTAGAAAATTACATACTGAGTTGTGAGTCAGTAAATGCAAACTTGAGACTGCTCATAGTAGTTGGGTATTTTATAACCATTCTTCGTCACCAAATGTCTTCGTATTCAATAGATTTATAGTAATATGAGTAATGGCTAGGGGGCTAACAAATCAAAATCTCATTTCAGATGTTTGACACTAATGTTGTGCTGACTTATTGTTCTCCATGTTGGATTTCTGATCAAATTACCAAAAAAGCTACTTGGAAGGAGCAACACAAAGTAAAAAGTACTATAGAAATAGAGTAGTGAATTTTATATTTAATATGTGCCACAGAAAGCAGTCTCTTACAAATTTCAGTGTGTTAAATATATTAAGTGGATTTTTGTTTATAAAGGAAGGAGGTGACAGAAGCCATAGCTCTTGATTCAGGAATTTTAACAGGTGGTAAAAACCACAACATTTCAGAAGGAAGGTACAAGATGACTGCTACTATTTATTCCAGGCTTGTCACACCATATTTAATAGTTCTTCAAAGTAGTTTTGCAGCTGCAAAACAATAACCAGATGCGTAATTGAGAAGCAGCTGCATAAAATTTTCATTTTTTTATGCTTAAAATCAGAACCATTAGACAAGCTTTATGTATAAGTTATGAAACACTAAACAACATTGTTTTCTCTGCAGTATTAGCAGCTGTGTAAAGGGGAGAAATCACACCTACACTCTGTAGATGCCCATCTGCCTCTAAATATTTGGGGGCAAATTACTGAAACCAAATTTCTCTTATTTGTTGTTGTTTGGTTTTGGTTTTATTTGTTTCTTACTCGGGCTTGCATTGGAATGTATGTGACAAAGCATTTCTTTTGTTTTTAATTTATAAAACCTGCTTGTAAAAAATCCACCTATGACACTAAACAGTCTTTTTTTTTTTTTCTAATTACTTGTATTTGTACCTGCTGTTTGTAACTGTATACACAGGGTATCTCCTTTTGGGAATGTCCATTCCTGATGGAACATCTCATCTGTGCTGGGATTTTTCAGGACTCTGCCATCCCTGACTGCATTTGTTTTAAAGCAGAACTGAATCCAAACTTTTAATTTGATATAAACTGCAGCACTGCTGAAGGAAATGCCAGCTTCTTTTAACAGTCATTTAGTTATCACTTGTATTTTAACAAACTATATCAGACAAGGTATAAAATAATTGTTATTGTCCAGAAGCCATGTGTCACTTTTACTTTCTTGAGAACTCTTCTCTCATCTCCTGGGAAGCTTGATGTATTTATTAATTTAAAAGAAATCTGTGTGTCGATAGTAACTATATCTTAGCACGTTTTTGGTAACAAATACCGCAAATATTCTGGGTTTAACTTGTGATAGGAAAGATCAGATTCTCAGCTGGCAGTCTAGAGTTTTTCCTCCCTGGGCCTCATTACTCCAGCTGTGTTGGTGGTGTGATCTTTGGGGTGACTGTGATCAGAAGAATCGTGCTGCTTTTTTGTACTTGTTATAAACTCTCAGCAGGAGACATGTCTTAGGTATTAATTTTGAAATAGTGTTTATTAGTTGGGAACTTGAGATGACAAAGCTTCCGAGATTGATGGGTCTGTACTGTGTAGTGCTGCATCTTTTGCGTGATCAGTCTGTCAGTGTGTAATCCCTTGTATAAAGGTTTCCAAAAAGGTAATTGACACTTACGTCGGTAAAATGTGGGTTGTGTAGTTTTTATTTTAAGCTTTTTAATGGGATTACTAGTAGCCAAATCATGTTGAACTGAATTAATAGAAAATCTAAGAGCAGAGTGATGACAGTCTAGAGTCAAGGGTAGTTTATAATTAGCCACGTTCTGTAGGGTCTCTCAGACCTACGAGCAAAACTCTTTCATATAGTCAGTAGTTTGGTTTGAAAAGAAATATGTATATAAATATATAATCTGTTCACTCTTCTATGCTGTGGACATTTTTGTGCTTGAACGTGATTTTATTTGAGGCTGTGGTTTCGTCTGAAAAGGGGACAAATACGACATTAGCTCTGGTTATCGCCTCGTAACTCCTAGGTGTATGGAGAGACCTTCTGTTTTGTTAGTCAGGCCCCAGATTATTGCCACGATAAAAACCAGGGGGAACTGGGCCAAATTTAGAGAGAGGAAAACTTAGAAACTTTGCAGACAGTGAAGTTTTGAGTAGCGCTACGTTCCTTCAAAGTAATTGTTACGCTGAAAAAACAGCTTTCGCTCAAATGTTTTTATTTGACTGAATTCTGAACTATTGCTCTATCTTTCACCATTTCTTTTGTTGAGTGTTTAAGATAAGAGTTGTGGTTATTGCCCTACTTTGATACTGTTGTAATTTCCCTGATCTCCAGTAGTGTCCCCCAGGTGACGCAGAGTGTATCAGGAAGGTACTATGCTTAGATAACCACTTTCTGTATATAATTCAATTGAGGAAGTTGACTTTTTTTTTTAATCTGTCAGTTGTTCCTTTTAAATTTGTTATACCTCTTGTCTTTATGGAATAGACGATGGTTTAGGATGGACTGTGATTGATGTGTAAGGATATTAGCTTGTACATTTGCTATAAAAGCACATGGTTTTGAACCAAGTCAGAAATCTCTCACCACTGGCCTTTCAACTCGTACAAAGCTGGGAGAACACATGGATGCAGCCTCTGGACTGAGATTCCCTTCTCCTCTTCTCCTCCCTCAGCCTCCTCCAGTCTATGAAGTAATCTTAACTGGTATTTTGCAAAGGTTACTATGAATTGCAAGGACTTGTTTTATCTTTGAAGATGGGAGCAATTTACAAGCTGGTACTCTGAATACATCAGCAGTTGAGAAGTATGATCATAAGAGTCTGTGATTATTGGGTTTTTTTGGTAGATTATCTCTACCTAAAATGGTAGAGCAGTTTTTGAAGCTGAGGATGATCTGACATTTCGTTAATCTGCTACTTCATATTTGAGAAAGTGCTGTGAATTTAAAATGTGTTTATCTACATTTCTTCAAATATTTGCAGTTTAAGAAAAGTAAAATATTTCAACACACTTATGAATATGAAATGTGTCTTTGTAACCCTGCTGGATTCAATTGGGAGATATTATCTGACTTCCTGTATCACAGTATATTTTAAATGAGGCTTTAACCCTTGAGAATGTCATCACAAAAATCATTTAATGAGAATTATGTTCAGGTTAGTTCCAGAAGTTAGCTATGCTCTTATTTTAAATGTTTTTTGCTTTGTTAAGAGAAATCTCAAGTTGATAATTTTACCTACATGTGGTATACTCTGCCCTGTCCTATTGTTAAATTCAGCTGTTGTTTCTTGCATCTTTTTGAGGGAGAACATTTTTCTTGCACCTCCCCTGGGCTTAGTTGGACTGCTCACCTGAGTAAGATAAATAAGGCCAAACTTCGGGCTATAAATCTTAAATATATTTATTGTTCTAAATGCTTAAGAACAGCCTCAGGATTTTTACGTGAAGAGGAAAGAAAGGCCTCAGGATTTTTACGTGAAGAGGAAAGAAAGGCAGTCACTGGGAAGATTCACCTTTACTGCACGGTGCTTCCCTCTACTCCCTGCCAAGTCTAATCCCTCTATTCCTTCAGTTATTCATCTGTGTGTTTTACTAGTAGCTTTCCTAATCTTATCGTGAGTATTGTGCTCCACGGAAGATTATCATGGTAATAATCCTAATCCTGTGTCTGCATGTCCGACACCTCTTGTTTTTGTCACCTCAGGTAAATCTTTTACACAGGTCTTTGTTTCACCTAATTAAATGTTCAGTGTGGTTGATTTTCTATTGGCCTTTCCACATCTTACTTTCAATATAATAAAGGTTTTGTTTTGGATATGTTGGTATAAAAACGGAACAAGAGGGACTGCGAATTTACTGTCTAGATTACTGCAAAATTAACTATCTTAGAAAAAACCTATCCTTGTAAAAAAATTATCCCCCTATAAATACAGCCTTATATCTCATGCCACAAAGTGATCTGCCATTTAAAAATGGTGATTAACATGTGCTATAAATAGCTTGCTTTTTATATTTTGAATGACATTCCTGTTTGAAGTGCCTATGTAGATAGTATTGAGTTAGTTATTTCTTTGATGCATAAGAAGCCAACTTAGATGCTTAAAGATGCTTTCCTACTGAAAAGTTATTTTACAAATTTAAGATGAAAAAAATTTCATGTATTTTCATATTTCACATTGTCAGTTTCCAAAATGAAATGTCAGTTTCTGTGTCTCGAGTTTATTCAGCTTTGTGTTCGTTTTTATGATTTTAGTGTTACGGATTCTGATTTATGGCTATTTTTTGCATTGAGTTTTTTGACATTTAGTATCTTGTAAACAGTGGTATGTACACACTTCCATAGACTGTACTAAGCATTCCTTCAGAAATGTCTAGGCTGATGACAGAACAAAATAAACCAGTAAACTTAAACACTAGGATGAGATTTTTTTAAGGCCTGAGGTTTATATGTAATTTAACAGGGACTGCATATCACTGTTGTTATCTATATGATGCGATACTTGTCAATTGTGCAGAAAGGAATGCAATCAGTGCACTTAACAGCAGGTAGGGTAAAGTTTATGTGTTCTCTTGTATCTCTAAGAATTGTTTTAGCTATGTGATCGCTCTTCTTTTGCATCTTATTAGGTAAATTATACATCAAGAGACTTTCTGGGAGTTAACTGTGACCGTTATTTAGATGTAATTTATACAGCCTCAAATATAAGCTCAGAACTTGACCTGAAAGTGAGCAGGTTGGTGTAACAGAGATAGCAGAAGCATGAACAAAACATCACACAAAAATTTTGCCTTTTAAAGAAAAACTGCTCTATTCTATACCTGACACTTCAGTAAAATCTGGAAACATTTTCTGCAGAGTAAAGTGATAATTTACTGTAGCATTCTTTTCAGCAGTTACTTCTTCTATTGTAAACCAGACAGACACAATTAAGTGACTGTGAGCAGGAGCTCGAAGTGGGTTTTCTGATATGGTAAAGCACCTTGCTGACCTTAACTTACAAAATATTAACCAGCTCTTAACCATTGTCAGGATGTCAGAGAGAGCACCATTGGGATGGTGCTCAGGTCACATATTTGTCATTTGAATAACAGACAGGCTGAACCTACAAGCTCCCAGCTGGACCATGGTTATAAAGCCGGTGTACAGATGTGGTCATCTGCTGCTGACAAGTTTGTGACACGACTCTGATCCACAGTCTTACTCATCTGAAGCTGAGAAGTTGCTGAATAGCACTGTGCATAAAGAATGGGAACATTTGAGATGTGCTTGCTCACCTGTTATGTCAGTCCCTTTATAGGTTCAACATGACTTCAAAACACTTAAATCAGCGGCATGTTCTCTTTCTTTGCAAACATAGTCGCTGCTTATTCCAGTAAGTGTATGTGGTGCTGTCTATATCTTTCAACCAACTAAAAAGCACCTTATTAGACACCAGATTTTGGTTGTCTTATGTATCCTTCCTCCTCTCTGCAAGTTCTAAAAAGGTAATCATATATCTTAAAGAGGATCTCAAGGAATTGTATTCCTTGGATTTAATTAGAGGTTGGCCCCACTACAGACTGTTCAGTCATAGTTATGTAGAATTTGCTGAGTACACGTATGGGGTGATGAGAGACAGAGCACAGGCTTGATGCTGGAGATCCCACAGCACTGAATAACTCACTGATGGCCAGGTAAAGAAATTCAGACCATGAACAAGATAAAACAGTCCTAGCATTAACAAGGAGAACAAAGGACTGGTATCGAAAATTTGTAAAAGGCAAAGTATATAGTCAGTACAGGTGACCATGAACCAGTGAGAAAAAGAGCAAATTTAAAATTGTGTGGATCTTAGATTAAGGAAGAAGAAACCATAAAAGTGAAAATCATATTCCTCCCAACAAAGGACTCCAGATGGTGATGACTTGCTCTAACAGCCATAGACCAGAGTGAAGCTGTGAGCCTGAGGACCTAGAAGAGCACTGGAAGGATGAGCATAACTCCAGGAAAAGAGGTAGAAATGACAAAATAGTTGTTTGACAATTTTAACTGCATTATTATTGAAACTGTTTCAGATAACAGGTATTCTTTCTTCTTCTACAATAAGTAAATCTGGACTAAAAATTATTTTTTATTGGATTGTTAAGATTATGGTTATTTTTGCGATATATTCTTGGCTTTATATTTATCTAAGTATGTGAGCTGTGTTTTCTGTTTGCCTATAAGCAAGATTTTGACTGTTCCATTGCTAGTAGCACAGGTTTGTGCAGACACCTAACAAGTGCGACTGCTGCTTCCCTGAAGCTCGGTTTCTGTAACTCTAGAAGGTTCGTGAGGTCTGTGTGTTTCTCTGCAGAAGGCCAATATTTGGGATATTTAAATACATCTCCCTCTTTTTTGTTACGAAACCATAGTCAGTACACTGAGCGCGTTCACCGCTTGAAAATTTTTTTTTACAAGAACAAAAAGACAGTTTCTTCTGTATGTAAAGAAAGAAATAGGCTTATGTGTGGGAGTGAAGGATCTTAAATAAAACATTGTCCTTTTTCTACTTTAGTTCAGTTGGGAAAATCAATTTTTGGTTCTTCAGCTGCAAAGAAAGATCAAAAGGAAAAACTGACAATCTAAACAAAGGGCAAGGTGATGTGGGCAGCTTGCACTCCTGCTCCCTGGTGTGCTTCATACAGGCGCTTTTCCAAGCAGAATACATTTACAGAAGAATCAAGGTTTTGGTTGGGGTTTTGTGCTTTCCCCCTCCTCCCCCCTCCACCTCAGCCCCATCAATGAAGTTGGGAGTATATGACCTTCATATAAAAGTCAAAATACTAATTTATATTAATTTTGTGGGGTTGTTTGGTGCTAATATAGGCAACAGTTCTATAGATGACTCAGGTTCCTCATTGCAGAATACTTACATTTCAAAGAATTGTCATTGGTTTTACTTCTCTAGAACTGGCCAAAGCTATCAGGTGTTTTTAAAGCACATTGTGTAATGCAGGAGAAAAAAACATTCAGTTCCATGTACAGTTAGAGTACTTTTATTCTTGCTTAAGTGCCTTGCAGGATACATATTTGAATCTTCATATAAAAACTAATTTCAGTCGCTGTAGAGGGAAACTTTATGGAGATTGGCTTTTCTGCTTTGTATTGAATCATATTTTTACCTTTAATAAATAAAATGTGATTTATTCTTATAGTCTCATATTTACAAGAGGAGGAGATTAAAGTGTCAGCAGGAAAAACAGAAGGTAGGAGTGTGAAAACTTTCTTTAAATCACACAAACAAAAAAACACCCCAAACTGAAAAACAACTTGGAAGACATTTTACAAAGCAAATTAATTATCTTCTGCATAAATGTAAAAAGTTGAAAGTAATTACTAAAGTGTTTGACTTTAATGTATTTTCCACTTTTTGGAGACAATTATTGTGTAGGCTTCACTTTTGGCGACATAATAAATGTTAATTACATGGATATTATAAGAAATAAACAGGTCGATTCTGACTTAAGGTGCATCTTTGCAGGAAAATATTTTTGTATGTAAGTTTTGTATCTATGTTTGGGTCTTTACCCATGCGTTTTCTTTTGGGACTCTGTACTTTGGCGTGTCTTGGCATGGTAGAGATGCAAATAACTATCTACAAAATGCTCGTTTCAAATACAGATGGTCTGAAGTTTCAAAAACAGCAATTGTAGCTGGCAAATCTGGGATATTTTGGAGAGTCTGGTGTTTTCGGGGAAGAGTACTCTGCACTGTAGCTTTTGAAAAACAGAACTTTTGGAAAAGGCTTCCGAATGATTGTCACAAATGATGAGTGATTGATAAAGTTCAGGCCTGTGATTTTTGATGGAGACTTCCTTGAGCACTGAGAAGTTCCAAGACCACCTCCTTCACTTCAAGTGTGTCCAATGAAAGCTTTGAAAGCAAATCCACTGATCTGTGTAATAGCTTCGCAAGGCAGATGTCAATATTATATAAGCAACAAAATTCTTTCTGTGTGTTTGATCTACATAGATTTTGAGCCACTTCATACGACTTGTTGCTTGTTCATTGTGGAGTCAAATCGTAACGTCTGGTGACAAATAATGTTCTGAATTGAGTGATAAGAAGCCACATAGAAAAAAGACAGTAGGAGTAATGAAATGCACCTGGTTTTCTTACAGTGCTGATTTGCAGGTTTTTTCTTTCTTTGTCTGTTGGCTTAATTAATTAACAGGATTGTTCCTGGGAGATGTTGACAGAAAACTGCCAACTCTGCCCACTCAGTCTGCAATGTCATGGAAGTGGTTTTGTGATACTTTATCCCTTCACTTCTTGGACAGGAAAGCAGAAGTTTGCTGTAGGTGTCTGCTGAATATAATCTACTGTTAATTTTAAATTTTACTTGTTGTTCTGTTTCTTCTATTAGGCTGGGACAGTTGAGAGCTTTATGAAACTTTATTGCCTGTAGCACACATGACTAATGTGGGTGGCCAAGGTCAGAGCCTCAGATGTCTTGTTCTCTCTATCAACACCTTTTCTGCAGCGCTGGCTGAAGCTTTTCTCTGGAGCTGTGTTGTGCAGAGCTATGAAACAACCCACTCCTGGGGGAAATTACTTTATTTCACAAGATGGTTCAGGTTCATCACTGATATTCTTCTCCTGCTGCCAGGTCCCTCGTCCCTCTGCAGTTTTCCTGGGTTACAAGCACACTGACAGTGCTTTGCCCTGGGGATGGTGGACCTTTATGCTTTGTTCTGTCTTTGGCTTTGGCCTTTTGGGATACCACACGCGCTGCCTTGAAGGATGGAACATTTCATTTTACACAGGTTGTTGTTCATTGACATATATTAGGGTTTTGTTTAAATCTCTTTGCCTTCTAACTATGTTCCCTGTGTTGAAAATCCAGGAAATTGTTGATATTTCAATTTTGCTGCAGGCTGCGAGTAGGACCTAACCTCAATTTCCTTGCCACTAATTAAACATTCCTGTAGCAAATGCAAACTTGGTTCTGCGAAAGTAAGCTGAGCTAACATCAGAAAAGCAATTTTATATTAGTCCATTGAAAGAAAAGACGTGATTGTAGATGTTCAGTTTCAGATCAGCGGTAATAAAGTAAAAGAAAATTATTGTGTATGTTATCTGATTTCATTTCTCATGTATCCAATATATTTGGCTTTAAAACTGTAGTCCAGAGGCTGTGCATCCGATTTACTTTGAAGAAAAATCTGTTGATATCAGAACAGCTACGTTTGTGATGAGTTTGAAAAAGTGTTCCCTCATGAGACAATAGGAAGTTTTGTATCCAAAGAAGTAAAAAATAGATTGTGCTAAAAAAGAAAATGCAGAAAAAGAGAATAAGGAACGGTTTAGATTCATGCAGGTTTGTTTCGAACACATGCTGGAGATAATGTTTCTTGGGGGAAAAAAATTGTAAAACAATGAGTATGGTTGATAATTACTTGTATATCCTTAATTTAAATGAAATCAGTGATTGCTCTTAGAAATGTCACTTTGGGATAAATGACTGTACTCCAAGACATACAATTTTAGAAGCAGTGCTTTTGCAGTAATTTAGCAGGTAAAATGCTATTTTTCAGTATTTGTTGAAAGTTAACTAATTGATGAGGTTTATACTGCCACTAGTATACAAAGAGTAAACTTTATCCTCCTTTTAGTTAACATTTGTGGTTTTTAAGGTATAACCATTTTTTACTTTTACTGTGGAACTGTTAAATATCAACCACTGGGATTGTATTACTCTTTTATGCTCGGGACTGTATTAACAACCAAAAAGCGTTACTGATTCTGGCTTTACACTGTAATCAGACAACACAGAGTTTGAATTCTTTTCCCTCTGTCCCCGGCCAGATATCTCATTACAGGACGATCTTATGAGAAAAGTGCAAAGGTGTATATCCAGGGTGAATCAGATCACAAATTCTTAAAATGACCTCGTAGGATTCATACTTTCCTGTGGTTTTATTGTGTAGGTAAAACTTGAAATATGAAACACAATTCTTTTTCTTTGTATTAGCCTTAATCAGCTAATTAGTTACAGACCTCTTAAGAAAAGATCTTCAGGAAATACTTAAATCTATGCCTTGTTAATTGCTGAAAATGTATACTTATGTGGGGCTACTTAGACAATTGTCTTCCTTCAGCAATTCTGAAAGGGAAAATGGCCAAATGTTTACAACTTTCTTTGAGATAGAGTATCCCATCCCACTAAATGGTTGGAGCTCTTTTCTTACGAGGAATCATCTGTGGAGAGCTGTTTTGCTCCCAGATGGCTGCTAGATATTTTCTCCTATTGTGTGTCTGTCATGTCCCAGCTTGGATTGAATCATGTAGACCATGTTGCAGATTCTTGAAAATTTAAAGCAAATACCAGCATGAAATGCAAGCAGTGGACTGTGTGAGTTGACTCACCCCCCTAATGCAAGTATACCCTTCAGTTACACCGATACATCTGTATCTGTCTTTCCAGAAGAAAGATCTAAGTCCCAGGACTCATTTTCCTGTGTTTACAGCAATGGACCTACAAGATTAGCGATTTAAACCAGATTGCCTTTAATACAGAATTTCAGATACTTCGAGTAACAGGAAGATACGCACATTGTTCAATAAGAAGGAAGGTTGTTATGACAGAAACACCCCATTTCTTACACTGTGCCATACTGTCTAGATGTTTATGGATTTGACATTGCCTCTTCATGGCTGAGCAGTAAGATGCGGCAGTAACTGTGTCTGTTTGGCTTGGTGTTAGACCTACTGACCTGTAATATGTTGTGGAAGTGTAGATTTTGGGAAGAGATCATTACGCTGGGAAGCAATGTTGTTGAGCATTCTGTTATCTTTTAATAAGTAAATTTATAAGGTGTATATGTGTGTTTATAAACACACACACACACACACACATATATATATATATATATATAAAATTTTGTAATATGTACCTTAGTAGTCAGACCTGTGAAGTTCTTGGGTATGTATCCTTCTTGCTAAGTGCTTTTAAGGTTGTTGACACTAACTGAGATTACAGCCCTGACACTAGTTGAGTATTTCTGTGTTTATGTTTGCAAACAGCTTTCAAACGGAGCTTTTTAAAAAACAAACAAAGGAAACCAACTAAACAAACAAAAAACACTCACAAAAGCTATCAATTTCCCCCCTTCTTTTGTCCCTTCACTCATCTTAATTTGTATATTCTGTAATTTAAAGCATGCATATTCTGTTTTAAGTTTTTAGATTAATGAAATCATTATGCTGGTGGATTTGCATATATGTGCATATATAGAAGAAATACATAGATGTTAGAGAGAAAAAATATTCCTGTGAATATGAATTCGAAAGGATGTTAGATTTTCTTGTCTTTGGCTTATCTTCAGTATAGCCTCAAAATGTCTTCCCACAAAAGAGGAATTTGACAGAATAACACTCTTGAGAATTGACAGAGATCATAGTAATATGCTATTTTTGAATGCAAAAAATCTGCAGATTTAAAGATAGGTATATTTTGAAAGGGATACAGTTCCCATGACTGTAAAGTAGTCCATTGATGCCCAAGTTTATAATATATTTTAGTCCTAATGCTTTTTGTTTGGCAAAATTTCTTGTTAATATCATCCCCAGGCAATGTGCAGATGATAAGAATAATTTATATTATGAGTGAATGTGTTGACATGTGACTGTACTAGAGGTGAATATCACTTTCCAGGTACCCAAGGCCAGCACGTGCTTGGCACGTCTGGATCTTTGTGCCAGACAATAGAGTATCTCTCCCCATAAGTTTCACTTCCAGCAGTACCCAGTAGTAAAAGCAGTTATCCAAGGTGCTTCTAAGGAAACTTCTGTTACGTATGTTTTATTCCAAAATAGTCCGATGAGGCAGGTAGCCTTGTTATTTCCGTTTTACATTAGGAGACGTTAAGAGTTTCTCTAATTCAAGTGCTCTCCGATCGAATTGCTATGCAGTCAGCACATACCCAAGGCATGAGCAAGGGCAGGAAAGAAGAAGCTGGCTGGGAAGGGATCACGTAGACCAGTGGCTTAAGTTTCACTTACTTGGCATAGAGTAGTTTCTCTATTGCAATTGCATGCCTGTGTCGGATAGTGTGAATTCCTACCCACTGAAAAATGACAAAGTCCTATAGTGAGTTGCTGGGCTCCCAGTCCCGTCTCTGACACGCGGTTTCTCTGACTGGCAGAGTCGTGCAGATACTTGTGGCTGCGTAGGAAGAAAACTGTTAACAAATCTGTGCAGTAGGTAAAGGTGAAGAATATCAGAATAATGACACAACTTGTGCTACATGCATCTTCATACAAGCTGTTATTATGAAGTTCCAGTTTCAGAAGAAGGATCTTATTTATGATCCTTGAGACATACGCTGTGATTAATTGTAACATCCAGGGTCTAGCATGGACCAGAAATGTGTGAATGGGGAAAAGGCTGAGGAACTGTTTGGAACTTCCTGGACATGTGCAGACATTCCAAAGATTAATTTCCTTCGTGTCATTGCAACCATATGTATTTTTATGGGGTTTTTTTTTAGTGTTTAAAGATTAGAAAATAACTTTTAATTGTTATTTATGAAGCACCATATGGCTCTCTCTAATTTTGGCTTCTTATGGAAGGAGGAAAATGAAATTAATTGGAAATCACACTCAGAAATCTATTACTAAGTTAATAGAGGTAACAGCTTTCCAGTGCCCTCATACAGAGTATTTTTAGAAGTGTATAGTAACAAGCAACTCCTTATAAACCCATAAAGAAAACCAAGGGGCAGAGAGGCCGAGTCAAGAAGAGAAGCTGCAAACATTGGTTCAGTGCATCGTCACAAATAGCGGTTCAGCTAATACGCTGCTCGTTAAAATTAAGGATGCAACGTGTATTTTGACACCTACTTTATATTGTGATCTAAATCATTAATACTTTTTTCTTGGTTCGTGAATTAAAGGCTTGTCTGAGGGGATGAAAGGCTTTTGTCCCATTTTTTGCTTTCATCTTCCTTCATAATGCTTAAGCAAGTAGAAGCTGGTTTGGTTTACCCAACGAAGTTGATGCTATATTGTGTCTCTTGTGGCCCGTGTTCAATGAGTAGCAGTAAAAAGTTAAACCTTGAGGTTTTTTCTCTCTTGACCTCTCCTAATATGCAGTGAGTCTTCAGAGCTGAGTCTGTAAAGTTTGCATTATCTTCCTTCCACCAAACAATCAAAATTGAAGACTTTTAATACAAGGGTGTTAAGAAATCGCCAAGATGAAAGACTGTCAAAATTACCAAGCTATGAAAAGCACAATGGTACTTTTTTTCCTTATCTGGAACATTCTCTAAATTGCCTTTCTCTAGTGTTTTTGAAAGTGTCTGCAGATGGTGTGATATTAAAGAAAATATCGCAGAACAAAAAAGAAATCTAGAAAAAAAATATCTAAAGGAAGTTGTTTTTCTTAAAAAGCTAATTAGCATTGGCAGGGATGTTTTCTGAATGGTTTTGTGTTGAAAGTCTTGGCTTACCGTGTGCATGTAAAGGAATTGTATAGGTTGGTTAACTTTCTGGGGCTGCAGAAAGAACATCATCCAGGTAATAAAGATTTGACGCTTGATCTTCTAAACATTTTTTTTTTTTGGCTTTGAATCTAAATTCCCCAGTGTATCATTGATCAGTGAGATATTCTTTTTATGAAACAATTAAGTCTGAAAAAAATGAATTAAATATTAACAGACTCTTATAATGGGTCTCTGCTTAACCTTTTTTAATATTAGATTATTTTGGCAATTGCTTCTATTTCACATGTGATGAATAAACAAAAATCTGAGAGGGATGATAGTATATCCTCTCTCTGTTAGTTGTGCTTAGTATATTACTGGTATTATCTGACATTAAGTTATAAACAGTCGTGCTTACCACAGATGAAACTTCATCTGCCTACAGTAGTTAATATTTACTGGTTGCCAGGGGGCTAAATTATTTCCTTCTTTTTTACTGGTTAATGCAGTAGGGTTTTATATGAAGTGAAAACTAATACCAGTAATCCTTACAAGGATTTTAAGCAAACTATGCAGGAAAATATATTCAGAAATAAATATTATTATGGCTGCAGTGTTTCTGTGTTTTAAGGAGATACTTTTGTATTCCCTTGTCTCATGTCATCTCTAAAGCTTTATGTGGTGAGCTTTCTCGTGTCTGTTTCAAACTTGGATAACTCTGTTTCCTAGAATTGGAGTTCTGGAAATAAATGAGCTTTTGCCCACAAGTCTCCAATTAGTTGACCTCCGGTTGACAGGAGTGAAACATCAGAACCAGTTCAGATAGTTTTCTTCTTGGATTTTCTTTTCACTCTGGGTGAAAGTCATTGCTACTCCAGATGGCCAGAGTCATAGCTGTTCATCACTTAAGTCCTACTTATATCTGCAGAAGAACTTAAATGTTACATAGCCTTGTGCAAGCCCGCTGCCCGGCATCTCTGTTACTAGATTTAACTTTTCTTTCTGGATTTTACACCTGTTATCAGATGTCTGTTAAGAAGCCATGCTGGAAAAAGGTAATTTCTTTAAAATGAGGTAGGGTTTATTTTCATTGTGGAGTCTGATGTTCTCTTCTTCAAACAGAAAATACCTCAGTAAATGAGAGTGGTAATTTTGAGTGGTAAATACTATGGTCTTAAATATCCTCTTTTAAGTATGTAATTCATCTCCATAAGTGGTTCTTTTTAATGTGCAGTAGGAAGGCGGTGCTGGGGTTTTTTGTTGGTGGTCATTGGTGGGGGTTGGTTTGTTTGCTTGTTTGTTTGGGGGGTTGGAGATTTTGGGTTGTTTTTGGCAGGGATTGGGGGATAGCAAGTCAGTGTCAAGGGCATATGTAGAAGAGCAGCTCCAAAGTAATCCTTTCCAGCCTTCTGTTGTTAGCACTACTAAGGCAGACATAGATTCTTCTATGTGATCATTTTCCCATCCAGATGTTTCCCAGATAATGACCAGTTTAGCATGATTTTCTTCAGAGGCTCAATAAATTATTCGGCAATACAGTGAAACCTTTGTACTTAATTCCGCCACGTAAGCTGGATAATGAATCGGACTACTGGAGGACTTTGGCTGCTACTGGACTTGATTCAGATCAAAACAGCTGCCAGATTGCCTGTTCTTTTGTGTGTTTCTAATTTTAATGTGGATTAATTTTATTTATGGTCTGAATAGCAAAATCTGTGGTATTGAATGCAGCCCTACACAATTAAACAAAAACTGGGATATAAGGCTAAGAGGTAGAGCAGAACTGTTTAATAGTAACTGTCTCTGAGAAGGAAGCGTTAATTTTGCTAAAAATGGAAATTTTCAGATCAGAGCTGTTCAGTATTTTCATTGCTTTGGGTAAAAATGCAAACTGTAGCAGAGCTATAAGTTTGGAACTTCATTAAGAAATTCTTCATGAAATATGTCAAAGCCCCACTCAGGGAAATATTTATGCATGCACTCAAATGCCAAGCTGGTATTAGCGTTTGCTTAAAATCAAGCAGATAACTAACTAACTGTTTAATGAAAGCATCAGTATTGTGTCACCGTAAATTATCATAAAGAGGAGGAATGGCCACTGCTGGGGTGATGTGGAGCACTGTGGAATTGAGGAGGTCCCCAAAGGCTGGGCGGTGCGTGCACGTGTCAAGCTGTCAGGTCAGTTTGTCCTGGTATTTCCAGGGCAGTAAGAGATGAGAAAACCCTTTGAATGTACTTAGTCCTGCCCTAGCATTGGCAAACCTGCAGAAATTGGATCTAAAGCTGCTCTACCTTCAGATGCCTCCCTTTGGCCCTGGCCCATTTCTCATTTTATTGAAGGCTGTTGGTTGTGTGCCCAGCAGCCACTGTGGGATGTGCTCCAGATTTCTTCTACCTTTGCCCTCTGTTTTAATGCTTATTTTTTAAGGGTCTTTCTGGGCGTAGCTGGCATTCACATAAAGATCGTGCTCGGCAAATGACTAAATATTAAGTTGGTACTTGAACAGGGTTTGCCTGACACGTGTGTTACATCCTGAATTTGTTAACACTTAAGTAATGGTGGTAGCATTACAGTGTCTATACTCTGTATATTTACTTGCTTTTTTACCATGTGAATTCCCTGGTTTCTTGCTTAGATTTCTTATTTTGTGCCCCATGCTTGAAAATATCTTCTACTACAACAACTCTTTTATGCTTAAAAGTGTATTATGAAAAAACTGACATATGTTGCCTGTTTTTTATATTTTCTGCGCTATGTACAATTTTTTCAACATCATCTCTGCGGTTCAATAATGGATAAAAGAATTAGAATAAGTTGGAGAAGACTTTTTGCCTTTTGTGCCTTACACGTAATCACGAAGAATGAAATTTTGAAAGCGTTCCAGGAAAACAGGTGTGTGTATTGTTGCAGCTAGGGGCGAGAACAGTGTTTGTTCTTAATGACTGCTTGACTTCAACACTACAGATTGCATAAAACCTGTTCCCTGAACTGCGTTAAAACAAACGGTGTTATGGTATTCTATCAAGAATTTAGGACTCAGTCGAACTGCTTGAGTCTGCTAACTTTAAAATATGTTTTATTAAAAAAAGACAAAGACAAAAAACCCAAGCATATTTGCAAGGAAAACTTGAAATCCCTGTAAACTTTAAAAGGTAAAGATACAAACAAAACTGACAGTTTATTCATTTCACTATAAGTTGTTTGGGTTTTTTTTTTTTTTGTAGTCTAGGGAAAAAGGAAGGGTGGAAAGAAATTATTTGCAAAACCTCTGGTAAAATGTCAACTATTTAAATGATACTTGTTTAAGAAAGCAAGTCTTGTAATGTATCTATGTGTGTTATAAGGACAACAGGTACCTTCCCAGTCTACTAAACAACGTGATTTTGCATGCCCAGATTTATCAGTGTATAATAGATTATCCTGAGAAGCTTCCTGGGTGGTGTCAAGTCATAGGGATTGTAACTAATACACAAGGAAAAGAATTATTTGCTTGCTATTGCAGTCTCTTAAAGTGAATTCATGAGGAGAAAAATAATAACTGGGAATATTATAAAGAATATTACAAAGTGTAAAAATTGCAAGAATGAAACTGGAGGTTTTAGTGATGCAAGAACACTGTAGCAGTTTGCAGGAGTTTTCCCATTTTGTTCAGCGCTTGCTCTGCAGCCTGGCGCAGGATACCAGGTTGGCATTGCACGTTACAGAAAGTGGCCGCCTCTGTTTTACCTGTAGAATGGACATTGCCGAGAGCTGGCAGAAAAAGCTGGTGCTCACTTGTCGGTAGATTTCAGTGCTCTACCACCCAATGAAGAACTTCTTCCCCTCCCTGCTGAGTGTTCAAACCATGTCTCCTCTTGCATTTGCAAGCAAACGTGACAAACATTAGTTTTTTCTAAACCCTGTGTTTATTACAGAGGAAATCTACATAAAAAATAATGAGAACTCAGGTTGAAAAGAAAAACTGTTAAAGGCTGGCAAATATCAGAAATAAGATATCCCGTGGAGTTTTAAACAAGCACATACAATGAATAATTTTAATGTGAGAACTATTTTTTTATTCCTGCCTTAATGTGCATATTTTTCAATGTATTATCGTGGTGCTGCTGGATCCAATGAGGCTTGGTTTGCTGTTTAAGTAATTTATCAGGTTTAACTTAAATGTAGGACATGTGAATACTTGATTACTTTTATTCTGAGAAGGTTTGAGTGCAATATTAAGAATGAGCTTTAGCTAAGTTGATTTTACCTGGCTTTAAAATTTTTATCACCGGTGAAGTGTGTAGTAATGGTTATGAAAGCAATTAATAACACTAGTGACAGAATCAAGAGACTGACTAATTTATCATTATAGATTTTAATGAGGCTTATAATCTAGCAATAAATATACAATATATTCAAAAGTACGGAGTTATAAAAAGGATGATTTATTTAACTTTAATTTTAAACCAGTCTGAAAACCAAAGATTGTAGAAGCTAGGCATGTAAGAATATAATTCTTTTCACACAGAATCACAGAATGTCAGGGATTGGAAGGAACCTCGAAAGCTCATCCAGTCCAATCCCCCCACTGTAGCATGAACACCCAGATGAGGTTACACAGGAAGGTGTCCAGGTGGATTTTGAATGTCCCCAGAGTAGGAGACTCCACAACCTCCCTGAGCAGCCTGTTCCAGGCTCTGTCACCCTCACTGAGAAGAAGTTTCTTCTCAAATTGAAGTGAAACCTCCTGTGTTTCAGTTTGTACCCATTACACCTTGTCCTACCGTTGGTTGTCACCGAGAAGAGCCTGGCTCCATCCTTGTGACACTCACCCTTTAGATATCTGTAAACATTAATGAGGTCACCCCTCAGTCTCCTATTCTCCAAGCTAAAAAGCCCCAGCTCCCTCAGCCTTTCCTCACACGGGAGATGCTCCACTCCCTTCAGCATCTTTGTTGCCCTGCGCTGGACTCTCTCCAGCAGTTCCCTGTTACAGAGCACAAGAATGAAAATAGCAGAGAGAAAGAAGTTTAAATTAAAATTAAAGGGGGAAGAAATCCATTGTTTAGCTTCTATCAGTGTGCTTAAAGGTCTTTATAATGTTTTGTAGATGTGGGAGGTGTTTTCTTCTGGACAGCTTCTTTTTCCCGTCTCAATCTGTGTCTGTGGCAGAGCGTGGGAGCTCCCAGCCGCTGCACCCCCAGAGCACTCAGGAGATGGGGAGCAGTGACAGCAGTAGCAATGTTTGCTCCTTGGGAAAAGCTGTCACAGATTTCAGAGCAAGTTTGTGTAAAGAGACCCAAATGTGCAAAGTTATTGCAGCGGCTTTAAGATTAAGTGTTTGATTTGGGAATTAGGCTTTCTTACAATATTTTATGATTGTATTATGTTTATTATGATCTTCCTTATAGGTTTAATTCTTCTCCTTTCTTCTGCTGAAGTAAGTATACCAGAGTGTAAAAAGTAATAAGCACTTGACGGGATCTTGCCTGGGCAGTATAACAGGATGGCTGAAATTTGGAAATTCATTATAACCAGTCTTTCCCAAAGGGAAGCTAGAAACTCGGGTGGTAGTGGCAGCACTAAAAATCGAAAGAAGAAAACAACAACAATAGAACAGTACAGATGAAACCCGCAGAGGTTGGTTTCCTTACTGTTGGGTCAACTAGAGGTAGGTAGAAAACAAAACAAAACCAAACCACATCAACAGAAAGACAAACTTGACCCTTTCAGGACTTGTAAGGGGAAGCCAGTGCTTTGGAAGAAAAGCTCTGAGCTGCAGATACACAGTTTGGGTGAGGTTATCTAGAACCCTTGCAGGGCACTTGAGAACTTGCACTTTTGCATCAACACTGAGGAAACAGGAGTAGCAATGGTGTGTAGGCATTCTGGGTTTTGCTGATGTCTTTGTAGTGCTTGTGCTGTCCAAAATGAAGTGTAATTGCTATCAGAAAATGTCTGTAATATTTAACAACATCACTAGATTGGCCTCTGCCTCTTTGTAAAGGTGGAGAGTTTGAAGCTGGTTGCAGGTTCATGTGCCCCATCTTGCTCTTTCAGGACTGTGGGAAGGGGGATTTGCTCAAAGAGTTCTGCTCATCAAGCACAGCTTAATGACTTCAGGCAAAGAAGGGTGACTAGCAAAGTTCTTGAAATTAATTAATATCTGCCTAACCACACTGGGCTGGGGTCCTCCTGTGCATGCTGAAGGATGGAGAAGTCTCATTAACGCCTGCTGCCTTTGTGGAAACAGCTCTCGTGTTTATAAACTCAGTGTTTATGCTCACGTTTGGGTCAGTGAGGAGACAGTGCTTCTGTAAGACATCGATTTGGCATGTCCTCAATTTGTCTTCATTGCATGGCTACCGTGACACTGAGTTACTTCCATCTTTTTTGCAATTTCCAGTGACGCTTTGCTGCTGCTGCAGGAGTTACGGTGCTGCCGGGGTTCGGAGTCAGCCCTTCTCCTGTGCTCAGTTGCCCAGCACTGGGGTACAAAGACACTCATATAATACTGAATCGGATTCTGCGTTTTTGAAAGTGGTGCAGTTGCCCAATTAATTTTCACAGAGCCCCTGGAGATAGAAAAGCCAAACTGCTGAAAGTCACATGGAATGTGATGAGGATTTAATGCAAGACCTCCTCTCTTTCAGTGCCGTACTCTAGTTCTGTAGCGTGGGTTGCCTTGCAAAGTGCTTCTGAGTACTCTGATAGAACATCTTTTGTTCATAAACAGGCAATAGAGAGGCCTATTACCGTGCAGTCTTACATTGTCCTTTACAGTAGTTTATTTTTGATAAGCTACAGAACATTTTAAAGTAATTGTTAACACGCCTAATTTGCAAGCACACAGTTGTATCAATAATAATGGAAAGTTGTTCACAGGTAATAAATTAGCATACCATATAACTAGCAGAACTGTGGTTCTCAGTATATTGTTTCGTGATCAAGAATTCAGTAGTTAAATATACACAGCAGTGGGCTGAGAACAAGCTGTTCATTTTTGCTGCAAGCAGTAACAGTGGACCAGAGTAATCATAGCTCCCAAAAGCGGGACTGATTTTATTGATTTTAAATAGGCTTTCATTATAGAACTGAGCCTATTCCAATTGCAAGGAGTATCGCTGCCTTTTGTATTCGTAGTACTGACTGA
This sequence comes from Streptopelia decaocto, assembly GCF_964273445.1. Classification (NCBI taxonomy): domain Eukaryota; kingdom Metazoa; phylum Chordata; class Aves; order Columbiformes; family Columbidae; genus Streptopelia; species Streptopelia decaocto. Next base: position 13,810,308 of record NC_138662.1, read on the forward strand.
AGGGAAGGAGGTGTATTGTTGAATGCAATGTAGAGGGTGCTTGTCCCTCAGTGTTATATCCTGTCCTACTGAAACACCTGAATTCATTTAAAAGAAAAGTATTTGAGACTTTTTTCCGTTGTGGTTAGATTTTAATTTATTTTATTTGTATTTTTTTTAGAAATGTGGTGAGACCCAAGTACAGTTGTGAAGTTTTCAACTCTGAGGACTTTTTAGAGAAGTAAAGGTCTTGCTTACTTATTAGCATCTGACTTAGGAACAAACTGTATTTTGCTCAGGTTTTTAAAGGACTCTTTGGAAATGTCCATGTCTCGCCTTTTTCTGTAGATGAATGTGAAAAAAGCCAAATATAAGATGCAGTGCATAAACTGTAAAGTCTGAGATATTAATGTATTCAAGTTATAATTAGTTAAGAACACATACTGCTACCAGAAACGCGTCATTAGTCTGTATGGAGCAGTTTGCGGCTACTTGCTGCTAAATTAGTGACACTTAAAAGCAGTCTTTTTGTGTGTTGTTTTGGATGCTAAAGAGAATTTTAGGTCTTTGTCAAAAGATGTATGCATGCTTAAGAAGAAGTCTGTTTTGTTGTTTGGGTTTCTTTGTTGTTTTTTTTTTTTTTTTAATTTATGGAAGGGTTCGTCAGTCAATAATAAACACAAGTTAATTGAAGTCTTAATTACCCAATGCAGTGCTGTTGGAAGTGGTGTACTGTACTTCATGGTGGTGTAAAGCCATGTTGCTGGTCCTAGGTTCTTTCCAAATCCAGTATTTATAGCTACAGCATGCTGCCTAAACATTTTTCCAGTGTTACTACAGCAGTTTGGAAATGTGCTAATGGAAATTATTACAGCTTGTTGTTTTTAATGGGTTTAATGCTGACTTTGCATACTGCTTTTTAGATTACTTATTTATTTTTCTTAGAGCCTACAAGTGACGGTGAATTACTTCATACATACCAGCTAAAGCCACATTTTTCTTCTGGGATAGTATTTTATAACATAATTTGGGAATTCAGGCAGGAGTTAGCATAAAACCTTTGTGTGAGCATTTCTGGAAATCAACTATTTAAATAAAATTATGTTAATTAGTGAATCAACTTGGTAAGTACTGAATGATCAAGCTCAGTTACTGCAAAATAAGATCTGGTTGGTTTACTTCATTTTACAGAGCTTGGGCAAATAACTGTTGAATTAATTTGCTTCCTGTTGGTTTCCCCCAGGGCAAGCGGAACCTTCTGCACTGTGCTCTGCTCAGCTGCTCTATTGATTAGTTCTTCAGCTCTAATCTGTACATGGTTATGCTTACTTTCTAGTATATTTGTTTATGTCTTTGATAGTTGTTTTTCCTGAAGTTATTGTATTGCCTTGATAGTCCTCTGGTGCATTATAAAAATGTAGACATTAATTCCTTTCTCCAGCTTTGTTTGTTGTAACTAACTGAAGATTATCAGCACTTGAGTAGCGTTCTGGTTAGGAGTGAGGGTAATGATCACTCGCATAATCGATATCATGTATCACTGACAATCAAAACTCACATTGTCGGCATGTTTGGCACCTAAAACGGATCTAATTAAATGCTTGCAGCATCTATTAACAATACTATATTAGATTCTTTATCACAGCAGCTATTGTGATTTTAGAGTTTTCTGCTGCGGGTTGGAAAGTGATTTATAGTTTTAATTCATCTTAATAATTTGTGTGCTTAGGAAACACTTTATACAAAACTTTTTGTTGCATTTAAATTTCCTTGTTATCTGCCTTTCAGTGGCATGAATAATAGGGAGCCCAGAACATGAGTATATTGGAATGCACGAAGTATTTTCGAGGAGGATGCTTTAAAGGTTCAGAATGATGTATGTCAAATGTTGCTGAATGGATAAACATGTGGAGGAGCCTTGAGAAGCTTGGAAATCTGACATCTCTTAGTACAGTACCAGCAATAGCTACATTGAAAATGCATTTCTGTCTTAATAAAGGAAATAGAGTATTTATTTCATAATATTTATTCTATCCTAAGATGCAACTTTTTTTCTATTTACTGAATTTTACTATACTGGAATTTTAAAATTATGTTGTGTTAGAGCTGCTCTGCACCAAAAATTGCCACACCTCCAAATTTATACTTAATCCTCTGTAAAATATTTGTATGTAATACAAGCCTAGAAAACCTGTATTTGTTTGAATGAAAGTATCCATTTCCTCTGTGCCACTTACACAGTAAATTTGCCAACTTAATAACATATTCTTTATGTTTTCTTACATACTTTCCTAGAATATTTTGATTCAATGTGTGACCTAATCCAAACATCCCTGAAGTCAGAGATTTACAGAGACTTTAGAGGGACTTGACTCAATCACAAAAGGGTAACAGTGATAGCCTTTTCTAGGTACCTAAAGATATGTTAATATTAGGATCTCAGACTTTGTAAAATACTTGGCAATATAATGATAAATGTGCAAAGTGACAATATTCAGTATTAATAAACATCTTACAGGTACCTGGCAGGTCTTTATGGTTCAAGAAGCTACTCTTTGGAGCTGCAGAGATGATGAGTGATGGTTTCGTTTGTTGTTTTATTTCTTTTCTCTTTTCCCCCTTGTTTTACTCCACATGTGTGTCAGGATTGCTTCTGGTTAGAACGTGGGCCTGGGTGCAATTACTTTTGTCACTGGCTTGCTGCCCTTTCTCGTTACCAAAATACTGTTGCACTCGCATTGCCGAAGATTCAAGTGATGCCTCACGAACAGATGCAGGTGTTTTCAGAGCTACTGCTGTTGCTCTACACTCACCTGCCCTTTGGAGATGGGGATTTCTTCTTCTAAGACCACAGCCATCGCTTTGCTTACACATGTGCAGAGCAAGAAATGGGATTTATTTTCCTTGATGAGCACTTGTTTGTTGTGCATTCAGGACAAATCGTGATCTGATGAATGTTTTAAAAACTGTGCTAGTGTAAGCCATCAAACTGTATGCTGGTTATATGGTTTGTTGTGTAGGCTGTGTAGCTTTAATAGCATGCTTTTGATCTAAAAAATGACATATTTATCCAGCTAATGAGTAGTATATATTTATCCTTTAACTTCCTTGAATAATTATTTTTTGCAAGGTTGCTTTATAAAAATGCTGAATTGATTCTTGTTTTAGTGCTCACTAGTTACGAACAACTTCTCATTCTTTTATTTTTATTTTTTTAGAGAGTCTTACCTGGAAATTATTTTTAAACTTATACTAACAAGCTTGATAAATGATACATGATAGAATAAAAATGTGTTTTTCTTATACAGAGGCAAAGGAAATTGTTCTGAAGGCACAGATTCTGGCTGGAGGGAGAGGAAAAGGTGTTTTCAATAGTGGATTGAAAGGAGGAGTTCATCTAACTAAAGAGTAAGTCTTTAAAATTGAAGCAGCATAAATTGCTTCTGTTGCAACATTTAACTGTTTACAATAGAATGTGACTGTTTCTTTTAATGTCTTTCAATAAACTAACCTTTTTCTTTTGTTTGTAGCCCTAAGATTGTTGAACAGCTTGCTAAACAGATGATTGGGTACAATCTGTCAACAAAGCAAACTCCAAAGGATGGTGTGACAGTTAAAAAGGTAAGAGTTTTGCCTCTTGAAAGTTGAGGTATGTGTTCAACTGCAATTTGTGTTAATATGCTGGGGTGTATGAACAGATTTAGTTTTTTCTTTCCTTTTCCAGTGCCTGATTGATTGCATCTAGTTGGTGAAAGCAGACAAGTTACTTTTTCTTTCTTTGTGTGTGTGTATTTTGTCTATCAATTTTAGCATTCCTAGTGGTAGAAAAATGAATTCAGTTTTGCTACCTGTATTTAAGGGAATCCTTTGTCATAGCTTCATCCTTTATCAAATAAACACTAAATGCTAGCAGAACATACAGCATTAACATATATGCTTATTGATGTTCTGCTTAGAGACGTTATATATACGTGATTACCTATAGCAGTAATATTATCCATATCTCAATTCATCATCAGCTTGGGGCAGCTGTTATTAAAGATAGTGGCAGATGACTTTTCATGAGAATTATCTCATTTAAAAACAACAAAAAACCCTAACAAAAACAGAACAAAAAATCCCACCACAAAACAGAAACAAAACAAACAAAAAGTCTGCAGGTAGATTCTTCCTAACTTGTTGCAGATACAGAGTGAAATGTAGCCGTTCAGCTAATACACGGTAATTCATTTACCTATGATGGTGCATACTCCAAGATGCCAAGATTCACTTCAACATAAATGTATTGCTTGATATTGGCCTAGATAAAAGAAGCACAGAAAGCCCTTCAGCAAGATTCTTCACCTTAGTAAAACCCTGTAAGTCGGGAAATCCTAGCAATTGCCTATCTACTATAAGTATTTTTATCTCTTGCCTTTATTTACTGAGCGAGGATCTGCATACAGGAATGTAGGCAAGAGCCACGCTGTATTTGATACCAGGAGATAATTTGGCATGAGCTGAGAACTGCAATTCACTTTTAATATCTTGTGAACAGCTTGGTGTATTAGCATAGAAGGGGAACACCTGTCTGGAAAGACACTGTGTAATGAGGGCTGGAGGAAGGTGCTCAGGCAGCTTTTCTCTTGGGGAGCAAGGACAGCAGATTACCATCACTTCTCATAGTTGCTGTTGGAAAGAAATACTAGATATTAAAAAGAAGGAGCAGTATTACCGTTAAGGCATGTCTATCAGAGATCATGATAATACTAAGGATATAGAAAAGGATATGCATTTCCCATATTAAGGCACTCTGCTTTGAGAAATCTGGATTGTAAAAGCAGCTTTCTTTTATAAATTCCTTGGTTTTATTCTTTTGCCCTACTTTGAGTATATCAATACAGGAAATTTTATGCTTTTGTGTGAGTGCAAGTCTGGTAATTCATTTGCAAATTAAGTTCTGAGAAAGAAACTTCTAATTTTCTTTGCAATGGGTAGAAATTAAAGAAAGATATTGGTGTTGGAGTTTTTTTGAAATTGATTATTCAAAGGATTTCTATGAAGATGAATTTTGTCCGTGTGTAGAACAGCTATAGAAGATTTTACCTTCTAATTGCTTTCCTCCCCATCCACACGTTGCCTGGATGAATTAACAGCGGTCAAGAGTAGGCAGCTAGGGTGTGTGTGAAATTTAAGGTGGAGTCTGCTCTGCTGAACTTCACATATTTACTTTGTTGGTACAGGAAAGTATATAGCCTTGATAGACTGTGTATTTTTCCTTTGCTATAGAGTTACATGGCAACTTTTCAGGACACAGCTTGCAAGTATTTCTATACTGATGCATGATGTGATGCTTTTCACTGGGAGAAGCTGATCATCTATTGTCATAGACATCCATTCTGATTATAAAGTTTGCTTTTAAAAGCCCTAGGCCAATATACATCTTCATCACACACATATGTAATAAGGCAATAGTATGTTTTATATTTTTGGTGTTGAGATCTTGCTTCTTGGTAATTTGTGGCAAGAGCATATACCCCATTTTAAATTAGTTGTATAACAATTTAGACAATGGTATGCTAATGACTTTCCCATTGCTTGTTAGACAGTGAAGAAAGAACGTTTAAAATTATGGATCTAGGTCATCAAAAGACCATATCCCAGAAAAATTAATATCTTTTAAAAGCATTTATCTTTACCAAGTTTAACTCACTCTAGCATGCTGAAAGTAGTTAAAGGAGTAGAGGCGTTCAGGTTTGTACTATCAGGAATACAATGTCAAAACTGAAATTTTAATCAAGGAGCAAACTACAATAATGCAATTAAAAGTATATGTTTGGCTATGTCTAAGATGTGATTTAATGCAACAGGTAGGTAGTGCTCAGAAAATACTGGACAGACTCTTAGAGCTTGCGAAGAGCAGTGGGGAAGTTGAGAATTGATTGCTGGCATTTTTGTTCTGTTTCAAGGCATATAGTCTCTCTGTACATGTATGTGAGAACACAGGAATGTACATGGACTCAAAGAAAATTGCAGTTCACAAAGAAAAGAAAGAAAAGGCATGTTTTTAGGTTTTGTGGTTTTTAAACTTTTTGGTGTTCTGGAAAGTTCTGAATGAACTCATGTTTCTTAAAAAAATAGGTAATAAACAATTTTGAGAAGTAAAATAGTTATTAAGCCACTTCCTATGAGGAAAACAATGAGCTACTGTCAAATTGGGGAGTGGAAGTCATGTACCTTTTACATATATTTATAAGAAGCATAAAAGAAATTTTCTACAATTAGAATAATTATGGAGCGGAAATGGAGTTTTCAGTTTTCTTTCTCAGCTTGTGCACCTGCTACAGAATTTAAAGCATGTTTGTGCTTCTTTAGATTGATGATTCTTAAATGAATAGCAGTCTCCTCAGTTCCCTCGTAACTTGGAAGTTATTTTGTATGTTTACATAAAATCCTCTTATGGCAGCTTGGAATTTGGAAAGCCTGGTTATCTGAGAAGTCAGTCTTATCATGACAGCCTGAGAATTTGCTACCTGTGTTTTCTCTCCAAGCAATAACAGAATTAACATTTTAAATATTTGATTCGGTATAAAAGAACTGTTATAGTTAGCCTCATGAAATTAGATGTGTTACTTGAACTTTTAGGTAATAATTTGTTTTTAAGAAGGAAAGCTTGAAGTTAGCAGGAAGTTTTAAAGAAAGCTGCTTCCCCCCCAACTCCCCAAACATTTTAAATATAAACCTGATGTGGTAAACAGATAATGGTGCTTCACATTCTTTATCACAAGCAAAACAGACAGAATATGAGAAAAGTCAACAGTCTGTAGATTCAATTTAAATACTCTTAACTGTTCATTAATGTGTTTGCATTAGTTTTGTCAGGTGAATGACAAGTAGACTTTAACAAATAATATTTAAAGACCTTGAACACCAATTTCCCTGGCTTTGCTCTGCATCAAACAGGGAGGATGGTGGAGGAAAGTAACTGGTTTTTATTAGGAGAAACGAGAGATGTTGCACAGTCTGATGATTTTTACTCTACAGCAAGTTTGCCTACTGTGGCATAGATAGACTCTCGATAGTTTTGTGAACTAAGAGAGAGGAGTATTTGGCAATGTTGATATAGTTAATTTAGCAGTAAGTGAGGACAATCGCTGGGGTCAGAAGCAGCAGTTGAAAAGATAGCTGATTTAATAATGTAAGTTCCACCTGCTGTGCCTGCAAATGTATTCCTCGAGACTTTTTGAGTAGATTCTCATCCGGCATCTGGCCCTGATCCTGGGAACTCTGGAAACTGGCTGAACAACTCAGACAAGATCCAGTGGGATGAGCTGGTTTATTTAACCTGTGTCTAAAGTAGTTGACTCACGTTTTTCAGATAAATCGATGCAGGATATGTAAGAAGATGAAAACATGCATGCAGGTTAAAAGACTAACAGTAGCAAGTCAAGATGATTTCCAGACTTTCCTTGTTAATTTGACAAATCTTGGCAGGTAGCCGAGCCATGTTTCTGAAGTTAGCTTTTAGCATCCCTTTATAGAGCCTAAAACAGGCAGATTTTTTAAAGTAGTGTAGTAGTTTTCTACATTCTTAATTGTCTCCTTCACCCTAGTTTTCTTTAGTTTGCTTTTGAACAGTTGCTTATTTGAACTATACCTTTACATCTCCCCTATGTTCTGTGAATAAAGCAACGCAAAAGTAGAAGGAAGTAAAATTACTATAAAGAAAACTTCTTCCAAGTCAAAAAATCCATAAAGAAATAGCAGCTTTCCTTCCATTCTGAGCACAGAGGGCTTTATTTAATTCCTTGTCTCTTACTTTTTTTTCTGTTCTGTTAAGATGTACAGCCTGGCAGAAGGTAAGTACATTCTTTCTTATGTACTCTGGAGTAGAATGTCAAAAAAGCGACTTGGGTGAAAGTGTAGTACATCTTTCTTGTTTATAGTCCCTGAACTATGAAAGCCCCAGGAATACTTATTTGATGGAATACATCTTGCTGGGCAGGCAGAGTTTTAATACTGCAGGTGTGTACATGCCTCTCAGATCTGAGGTGTTCTGCTGACTGATAGACTGAATTTCACCTTATGTTTAATTCAGAGTGATAATCTTCATCTGCAATCACTGTTCAAAACTGTCACTTTGTAAACAGACCATGTTAGAAAGTCATTGCATTTTAATTTTATTAATCTCAGGGAAGTGATTTTCCTGATTTTCACAACTTCCATTGAAAGATAGGAAATAGTTGTTCTGCTAAGGAAGAGTGTAGTTGATTGTTGGAAGGAGAAGCTGTAGTGCTAATTAAACTGCAGAGATGGCTCCTCAATTAACTTCAGGTTGAAAAGTGAAATTGTAATGCAAGCAGGACTACAGTCATTGCACCTGAGATTATGGCACCTGTTATGACCACAAAGAAGAATTAGTGATGATCATATGCAGATTATTTTTTTAAGATGAACAATGTTTAGTATTCTTGTGTCAAAACGTAGTTTTGCAAGTCCTTTACCAGGTGTAAAACTACTTAATCTCTGAAACTGCTTTAATAACTATTGTTAAATTATTGTAAAAATTGACATTTCAGATGAAAAGGAAGATATTGTAATACTGAAATGGAAAAGACTTTGGCTTTGACATATTTTTTAAAAGAATTTATACAGGCCATTTTACCCTCAACCTTAACATGAGTACTTGTAGATTCCCAACATGTAGGATTTGAATCATCTTTTTTGTTGCATGCTGAGGTGTCTGTCAGATATTAGTATGAAGGGGCTTTGTAGTTTATAGTAACAAATAGAAATGTGTAGCTGTTTGGAAAAATAAATGTTTATGTTTCTAGAATGTGCCAGTATCTGAACGTGACACATATGCTTCTGTCTCTGAACTGAAAGTAAAAAGTCGGATGGCAGAACTTATCTTCATACATGTTTCCTTAGGAAATATTTAGTTATGGTAGGAATTCAGTGTAAGTGTAAGGTGGCCTTTGGTCAGGATGAGGGAGAGAACACGAGCCTGAGGTTTGTTGGTGAGGAGCAGAGCTGCGATGCAGCAGAAAACCGATGTACCGTCTCTTACATCTATGATCTGCAAGACTGTAGTCCCTTGCGAATCAAGTTTTTCAGGGGGCAGCATGGTGAAGTGCTTGTTGGGAATAAAAAGGGAATATATGGAGGCCCCTTTACAGACACAGCAGCAACTCTGACTCTTTATTGGAAGAAAATCCAACGATTAGGTGCTTCTGGTTTACACTGCTTGTTACATGCCCCAGTAAGAACAGCAGCATCAGGAGAGTCTCGTTAGGGAGAGAGGATTTATTGGGGAAAAAATAACTGGGTCGTAGTATCTTGTAAAAACAATAAAGCAAACATTTCTCTTCAGGATAGCAAGTATCAACCTGCTGCATTTTAAGGCAGTGCAGAAAACATGGGCCACAATGTTCTCTGCTTGATCACAGCAGAGGGAAACACTGTCCCTCATTGGTTCTGTTAATTTTTAGTTACTTTCTGCATTGCAGAAGATTTTACAACATTCATTACTCTTGACAGCTCAAGGAAGCAAAGCTTTATACAGTTTAAGTGTCACCAGCTACATGGGCCAGTCAAAACTGTTGCTGGTTTGTTTTTGTTTTTCTTTTTCTTCCCTGTATGCACTTTTAGGTGATGGTTGCAGAAGCACTGAATATTTCCAGGGAAACGTACTTTGCAATTTTGATGGACAGAGCCTGCAATGGACCCGTTATGGTTGGCAGTCCGCAGGGCGGTGTTGACATAGAAGAAGTTGCAGTTACTAGCCCAGAACTCATCTTTAAGGTATTAAAATAGTATTTTAGACAAAAATTTTTCCTTGTCAGTTATCCAAAATAATATTTCTTTTTCCCCTTTTTCCTTCAATTTTTTCTTCTTCCATCTATAGAAAGAAGACAGAAATTGTGTTTCTCTGAATAGGGGACCAAACTCGTCAGCTAGTAGTTAAATAAAGGATGTTCAACATCTGATTTAGTTAGTGTTTGTGTGTCCAGCCTGATTTAGAAAAAGAGCTTATATCTGGATGCTTATAGCATCTGTTAATATGTGAGATGTTTTATGATGAGTGAGTTTCACTTTCAGAAAGCCACACAGTTTTTCACAAGTGAGCTGGTACCAATATGGTTATTGTTTCTGTGGTCTTTTTTTTTTTTCTAACTGACAGAGTTGTTAATTATTTCTTTGTACCTGGATGACTTTTGCATCTGAAACCCAACTGTTGTAATTGCTTTCTTAACGATGGCTACATTTAACTATTTATTATGTAACTGTGGCATGATAATGAGTAGACAAGTTATTCATCTAGGAAAATAATTGATACAATCAAGTATAATTATTCAAAAAATTGTAAAAATATTTAATGTGCATTTCAAAATTATATAAACTTCACAGTGTTACTGGGCAGTGACACCATTGCCTTGAAAATATTCCAGAAGATATCATAAAAATTAACAGACTAAATATTCGTCAAAGCCATCTGTACAGTAATTAAAAGTGAAAACTGGTGTCACATTGTCTTGTCAGCATGCCACCCTGAAGAATTATATATTTTTTCGAAGGACTGTTTCATAGTTGGTGTGGTAATTATAACATACCCTATAGGCAGCTGCCATAGCCTCTATTTCAGAGAACTTTGGCAAACAGCCATACTTTAATTACTAATTTGCAAATGTATACTAAGTGTTTTCCTTTTGGAGTTATAAATCTCTATTCAGATTGAATATTTAGTTATATTTATGCATGTTATTTTTACAGGAGGAAATAGATATTTTTGAAGGCATAAAGGATCATCAGGCATTGCAGATGGCGAAAAATTTGGGGTTCAAAGGACCTTTGCAACAGCAGGTAACTTGACCCTACTCCTGTAGTTTTTACTGAAGACATTTTAGCCCAGCTCTACAATAAGTGCTTTCCAAATAGACATGAAATGCTGAGTGTTCATTAGATCAGGACCATTTTGACATTTTAAGTACTAAATTGCACCTATATGATTGTCATTGGGCTTTAGCAGTTTGAATAAGGTCTTTGCTGTTCCAAAGTGAAAGCCCCTGGTCTTTGAACCAAATGCTATTACACCTTGTGGAATTCTTTTGGTTTCATTGGAATTGCATTGGAGCTCCGTAAATTACACGGGTAGAGGGTTTTTTGGAAAATTTGGCCCTTAATATGGAGAGAAGGGGGAGAAGTAAAAGTGTTCTCTCTGTGTAACTAAAGCTTTTTTTTCTATCTTCATCTCAAAACCAAAAGTCTGCCAGCTTGTTGTCTTTTCAGTATCCCTTTTCTATATAGATTGGTATTCCATGTTGTACACAAATATGCAAGATATTTAGCCTTTATGAATCGTTTTTCAGAAAGGAGAAAGCTTGGTTAAACTACTTTTCTGTGGGTTTTTTTTTTTTCCATAGTATCAAACTGTCATTTTTGTAGAATTCCTTTATTTTTAATTCAGCAGTTTTAATTATTTTGTATGCCAACTGTGCAATTAACAAATGCATAATCATTAAGTTAATTAACACACATTTGAAGATTTAGCTGTATATCTAATGAGGAGGAATGATTATGTAGAACCTTTCAACCCTTGAAGAGTTATGGTACTTAATTATCAACAGCAATATAGGGGTTTCTCAACAATACATTTAAATAATGCTATAGTGAATGCATTTCTTTGCTTTTTCTATCAGCTCGAAGGAACTTACTGAAGCATGAGGACATAGTTTTTATTCAGACAAATCCTTGTATTCATTTACACATTCCCTATTTCTAGGTTGGGATTTTGTGCTTTGCCTCAAAGAGGCTCAGCACTCATAGACCTTGAGAAAGAGAAATGTTGACATTAACCTGCCTGATCCAGAGAGGTGCTGAAAGATGGAGCAGCCTTTAATAAAGGTTAAGCGATTCTGACGATCTGTTAAAATTACAGCAGTGTACTAGGGCAACAACAGCTTTTCAGGTTGCCCAGAATCTGTGTGAGGTTGCAAGGTGGGGCTTCCTCCCTGGTGTCACTGTTGAGATCCCTACCCATGTGGTGGTAGAACGGTTTGTCAACCATTGAGTGTCCACAGCAAGGAAACTCCTGATTTATAACTGATTTTTTCAAGTCATAACCACTGAGAATGCTTCAGCTGATGAATTCTGAGTGGGGTAGACTTCATAAGCAATTTATGTGCTGCTTCCACACTCTCTTTACGGAGTCTTATACCCAAAAATTGATGCAACTCTCCAGGTGCAGCCTTGCCAGACGGGAGCATCGGTCACCATGTTCTTCCTCACGTAGTGCAGTATTGGGGTTGAGCCTTTCCATTTGTAATGTTTTCTTTCTTGTGAATGACGCTGGGAGAAAGCTGACTTCTGGTTTGTTTTTTTTTTATTCCCATTCACTTTGCTTATTAGGAGAAGTCCCAAATATTTTTGATTTGTGCACTTCAGTTAACTGATCAGTAATGAAGGAACAGATTTGAATGGTTCTTTATTAGTGCACTTCTTCATCTGCAAGCTTACTTCAGCTAATAGGTTGTCAGTGTGTAATGAACCAAAGGGAATTTTTTTATGCACATTCATGTTGCTGCTGTTTAAGTTGTTCTATTAATGGAAGAATTTTATAAGAGCAAGAGACTTGGAAGTTAATAGTCACAATACTTTCGGCCACAGAACCAGTCACAGAGATAGATCGTGAGGAACAAAAGGAACAAGCAAGAGTATCTTGTAAGGAGTAAACAAGCATGCTTCCAACGTGATTTCTTCAAGAAAACATTTCAGACTGATGAAGGAAGGAGAAATTTATGTTTTCTCTAAAATCAGTAATGTGCACATACTGCTTTATGGTTTCTGAATTTAGACTGATTAATGTGAATGCAGCTTAGATCTCGGCATATTGGAGAATATGTCATTACGAACTGCTAGGCATTTTTGAATTTAAACTTGTCATAGTAATTGTGCTGCTTATTTTGTAGAAAATCTCCAGTTCATGTAGTCTTTAAATGCCCATTTACTAAATGTTATGCTGTATCATGATGCTACATTATAGCTATTTTATATACGATATAAATATGATTAAAAAAACAGAAATAAAAGTAGTAATTATCTAGAGCTAGTGTGCAATTTAATACACTAAAATAATCAACAATGGTTTACCTTTGCTTTGAAAACATTAACTTTTATTTTTCTGTGTAGTAATTATAAATCGCTTGATCAAATTTAGGCAGCAGATCAAATTAAGAAGCTGTATAATCTTTTCTTGAAAATTGATGCCACTCAGGTTGAAGTGAATCCCTTTGGTGAAACTCCAGAAGGGCAAGGTAAGAAATGGAAGGAAACAAATGAATGCATTATCATTCTTTATTTATGCAAACTATAAATTAAATTGCATAGAAGGCTGTAGCAGCAGCTTTGCATTAATTTCATTTTGTAATGTACTTTCAACAACATTCATAAATATTCCCATGGCAGATTTTACATTTCAATACCTTTTGTTATTTCATCCAAATACTGGAAATACCAACTTCTACATGTTACGCTTACTGAGAAACAGCAACATTTTCTGCTCTTCTGTGCTTTGTACAGAGTTGTGGTTTTCTTGGTTTTGTTTTGGTGGGTTTTGGTGTTTGTTTTTGTTCTGTTGTATTTTTTGTGCGTTAGTGCTGCTAGAATTACTGAGATCATGCAGAAATAAACTTTCTGTTTTACATTTGTAAGCATATGGATAAGTTAAAATTGTGAGTGCATGACTCCGCAACCTACAAGAGCACAGGAGACATCCCAGCTGGAACGAACACTTAGCTACATGCTTCCACCATCAATACATGGCTAAGAAGGTGTAGGGTACAAATAAAGACCTGGATTAGCTTTCACATCATTCTAGTAGTTGTTTTTTCTGCTGAAACATTTCCTTCTGTTTGTCATTTTTGTCCCACTAACTTGAACGAAGACGAAGAGAGGAAGAACTAAAGATGGCTTTGATACATTGAAATAAAGTAGGGCTGATCCAGGTGGGTCATATTTACCACCTTGCTCTTTTGTTTGATGGCAGAGAATTGTTACCTGTGCATTCACTCCTGATGCCAGTATTTTATGGTATTTATGCCCCCTCCCTTTTTATTTCTTTTATTTGATTTAAATGGGTAAAGAAGAGAAGTTGTGGAGCTCAGGGGGAGTTATCTGAGACCTCAGTGTCAGAGGCTGTGGTTCACAAGTGCCAGGGACTTCCTAGAAAAGGCCCCACCTACAGTGTCATTTTGTGACTTGGGAGAAGGGAAGGGCCAGTGAGTGTTTCTTGAGTATTCTTTATCGATGTTTTTCAAGAAAGACAATTCCAGCTTTTCACCAACTTTATAAGAGATGCCCACAGATTAAAGTGGAAATTAGAAAATGGAAAGAGAAAGCATTTACCCATTTTAACTGACACTGGGAATGTAGCTGCTTAATTGCTGTTCTGGAAACTTTTGGAAAAAGATCAGTATTAAGAACACAAGTTCCTCATAGGAGTCAGTGCCAACTGAAAGAATTAGTACTCTTAAAATACCTTTTATGTGCCCATGGCTAGTTTGGAAAATAAACAGCTTTTAACTAAAAATCCATATTTTTGGCTCAGTTGGTCACAAATTCAAAAGCGGAATTGTGGGTAGAAACTATTCAGTCTCTTCCAGTTGTCCAACTTTGTTTTGCCTTATTTATTAACAAACCAAATGCAAAAGAATTGGCAGAGAATTGTCGACAACTTAAAAGGAAAATTCTGCTGGTAGTGAACTCTGCAGAAGTCTAAAAGGTCTAAAGTAAATCCTGCCCCACCTCATTTTATTAACATATCTTAAAAGGTGCTGCTCTTTGTTATAAAATAGGCTACTAGAATCCTTTAGCTCTCTGGATGGAGTTTACCTCATGAGGATGATTTCCACCAAATGCTGTAACTCTTTATTTGAGAACCTGTTGCAGCCCTGTGTGCTCCGATTTCCAGCTCATTTGAAGTACCATAATAATGTGCACACTGAATCAATAATTTCTGCATTGTAAACCTCACTCAGCGTAATAAATGTAAGTCTAATTCTTAGCAACTAACTCTAGCTCCATTGGTTCTTACGCAGATTGTGAAATGTGTGCACGGGGAGAGAAACAAAAAACCCTTCTATTGACCAGTGTAGTTCTATTGTAGGCTGTATTTTAAATGGAAGTGGAAAATTTGCCTTCAGAACCTGACAGACTGTTGTTTTTCCCCACCATTTAAATAGATCCATTGGCCTCATTAAAACCAGTTGGGAATGAGGTGAGAAGGACGTTTTCATTTTGTGTTGCACAGTGAAGTTAAAGTGCCACAGTGAAATAAGGCCTTGCAAAATGAATGGTCTGGATTTTGCAAGGTCTAGCAATGTACAACACAGGACACTTTTAACCTTTTGAGGATGAATGGTACCTTTAAAATAGGTGCAGTGAAAACTGGAACTTTCATGCACGTTATGATTTGCACTTCAAAATTCATTGCTCTAATCGTCTGCTATGACTGATATACTTACCCTGTTTATTTTGTGGGTTCAAGTGCACTGATATTGTTAAAATATTGTTAAAAAAAACCCTACTTCCTCAAAACTTTTTGAAATCATGTTCTTAGTAGAATAATTGACCAAGATACCTTAACACTACCAGGCAGTATGGAAGGCTCCCAGTAATCCTGATGCTCAGGCACATGTCCAAAATTGGGACACGTATGACAATTACCTTCTATGAAGCAGAGAAATGAGTTTGAGCTGAGCTCCTTGTGCCAGGGGTTGGCTGTTCTGGTATTCACACTTGCTGGTACAGAACTAGCTCAGATGACTAGTAGAGAAGCACTTTACAGTTCTGTTATTTTGGCAGAACAAAGGGCAAAATCCTCAGTTCAGTACCTATGTCATCTCAGCCATGTAACCCGACAAGGAAGACCTTTAATGATGTCTTGGGTGTTAGTGAGTGGACACTATAGACACGTGTATAGACACTTGAGAAAGGCAGGACAGCACTGTCAGATAACAGAATAGAGGCATCACTGAGATGCTGGGGATGTATTTGACTGGGTACCAACACAGAGGGAAAATTGGTGGACAAGTGAAGGAGACAAAACTGCTGGTCTAGATGGTCCTAAAGGACCACGGTGTTATGAACGTTGCACGCTTACTGGAATATTATGAGGTGGCACTATGGAAAAAATGAACTGATTTGGATAAGTTAACCAACTGAGCTTTTCTGGAATGGCTGTGCATATTTCAGGACTTTATTTGAGGAATAGAGGGAATTTTTATGCTGTTTTCTCTGAGGATTTTCCCCATGTATTTTGCATCCAGGAAGCTGAGGAGCAAAACCAGAGTGGGTTTCAAGCTGTGAAAGCCATCTTACTAGCAGGCATGCACACAAGTCCTCCTGTGCTTATTTCTTTTTTGCTAGCAGTTTCTCCATCTGCGGTATCTTAAAGAAGAATAAAGGTAGAACAAATGGGAGACATTTGAGTAGCTTAATGCAGTTATTTCTAATGATAAAAGTCTCTGCATGAAGACCATTATTCCCGTCAAAGTAACAGTTAAGATGGATTTATTTCTTGCTGTGTTTCGTGTTTTTCACTTGTGTGAAAATCCATTAGAAAATACGTTGTCATGTGTATTTCTTTTTGTTTAATTTTGTAGCATATTCTTTGTTAACACTATCGGGTCAGAAGCCTGTAACTGCCGATTTCTTTGGGTTCTTTTGTTTTGTTTGCTCTCAGTGTAAGATGTTGAACTGGCAGATGACAAAAGTCCAGTACTGCTAGCAGAAACAACAGGAGTACTCCATGCATATAAGTGTTGGAGCTTTCTTTGATATTTGTTTAGAAGAAAAATTCATTTGTATAGTCTCTCATGCATGTAACAATGCGCTTTTGATGGTGAAAATGGCTTGATAAATATTAATAGGTGTTTTTCCTGCTCCTTTGTACAATATGGCCTTTGTTAAAGATGAATGTTCTGTAGAAATGAGATTCTGTTAATGTGACATTGAGGATGTTCATGTCTACAGTAAACAGAGCTCTGAGACTGTGGTTTTACTTTAGCTTTGAGTTGTTTTAGCAGTTAAAGGAACTGAAAATTTGAAGAAAAATATTACAGGTCTTAGTTCACTGTTAAAAAAATTTAAAGCAGCTCTGATATAGTAGAGGCATATTATGAACTTCAGGCATTTCTCCTCTTGGCAGATTCCCACATGATGGTTGATCAGGTAAGATCTCGACTCTTCCAAGCGAGACTTATTACACACAAACACTCATGAATAGTTTTCTGAAATGAAATTTGATCCTGTTGTAGTTTAATCTGGTCTTGATTACAAATCAAATGTGTTTAAAAAAGCACATAAACCCCAGCAACATCAGAGAACCAAAACAGGAAAACCCAATGCAAATCAAGACATGCAGCTGAAACTTTCCTATTTGTGTAAATGTTTTGTTTGCTTAGATATTTTCTTCTAAGTTAAGCAACTGTATGTGGGGAAAAAAAGAGAGATATTTGTTCACCAAAAGTATCGCGTGATTAGTTATTTAATTAATCGGTATCTACATGAAAGATTAAAAATTGTCTGTTTAAGTGTAGTTTACCTCTAGTTGCAGAGACATGTACAATGCTCATGAGTACATGCACATGTACCATGTGTATGTTTCCATGGCAATCTGAATCAAAACGTGGCAGAAAGAAAAAATAGAGATTTTTCTGGATGCAGCATTTAAAGGCACTTAAATATTATGGGTTTGCATTGAGAAATCAGTTATAGGTCACTCAATAATTATAATCTGGATATAGTGCAAGTCAAATGACTTAAATAGTGAAATATAAGTATATAGTCTTACATTTACTTATAACATTTTAATCTAATGAGATGTTTGCCTATGCAAACCCATAGAAATAATTCATCAGTAAATAGGCAGATAACCATGTCACCCTACATGCATTTCTGTTACTGTTTGTTTTATATGAATATGATGTCTACTAGCTGGTCTTTTGTATCTATTATTTAGTATAGTCAGGTTTAGCTACTTCTTAGTTTGTTTTTACAGCCATAGTGGATGTTGAAGTTTTCCATTTACTTTATAAATTTTCTTTATTTAAAAGTCATCTTTTGATCATTTTTAACTTACATTGGTTTAGAGTTGTTTTAATTTAGATCTGTAGTGAAATAATGTCTGTATACCTAATAACATTACAAATTAAAAATATGGCTAAGGAAAGCATTTTTGTATTGCTCACCTATAAATGAGTGCGCATTATCAAATGTTGCTTTGGATTGAAAACCTGTTACCTGTTATATCAGTCATACTTTCAAAATATTGAAAGTAGAGTGTCATGAAATTACTGCAGACCACCTCTCCAAATAATAAAAACTGCCTTCATAGCTAATGGGAACTTTGTTTGAAGCAAACACAGAAGATCATCCTGTGACAAAGGTGAGTGACTGTGTCATGTGGAGATGCTTGTTGAACCTTTTCTCAATATGGGATTTCAGGAAAACTCGTCCTTCTCTACTGGACTCAACTCTGGAACTTCAGCTGATCATTTGTTGGAAGCAGCATCAGTCCTAAGCAAACTCCTTCCCCTCCCTGCTGTAGTAGTTGTAATATTTCAGAAGCTCTGACTAATTGTCATCTCTAAATGTCTACTTCTTGTTGTTGTTTGATTTTTTTTTTTTCTTTAGTTGTTTGTTTTGATGCCAAGATAAACTTTGATGACAATGCAGAATTTAGGCAAAAAGAAATATTTGCCATGGATGACAAGTCTGAAAATGAGCCTATAGAGAACGAAGCTGCCAAATATGACTTAAAATATATAGGACTGGATGGAAATATTGCTTGCTTTGGTAAGAACAAATAAATTCAAAAGACATTTGAAGACAAATTCATACTTGTTCAGTGTATAGACTTTGCTTACGTTCTGACATTCAATCCACCCTTGATAGCATTTCAGTCTATTTTGCTGAGGTTTGTCCTTCCGCAAGTTCTTGCAAGAATGACACTAAAATTGTGTTGAAACTGTGGTGAAGGCCAGAGCAGACGGGGAGGGCACGTGGCGTCAGAGAGAAGACGGGCCAGGGGGGGAGCCTTGGGAGTTCCTGTGTTCTGATTTTTTTAGGCTGATGCAATTGGTCTTTCCAGTAAGTGGAACAAAACAAGTCATTGAAATTTGATAATTAATTTTCAAAAATGACACTGTGTTACTTACAAGGCACTGCAAAAGTATGTGTGTAAAACCAGGACATTCCCATTTACTAATGAATATTGAACTCCATTTCCCTGTAACAAAAGCTGCTAAAGATGCTGCTTGGTTGTTAAAAGGAAAATACCAGTTTCTTATTTTCCTGAACTTTCTGTAGAACAGAATTTACTCTGTTGTTTAGAAGAGATAAGTAAAAAAGTCTGCTATGCTCTACATAATTTTCATTTTGTAGAAATTCTTTTAGCCAGTACAACTTCTGGTTGTGAATCTAATTGAATTAGTCATTTTTATCTCAGCTTGGTGACTTGACTGCTTTTAGAAACTGTCCAGAGTTTACATTGCTTGCTTGTGTACTTCAGCCATGAATCCAGAAGATACTGATAATGTGAGACAGTGAGATTTTAATCCCAATTTAAAATAAAAAAATAGCAATCAATAATTTGCAACACTACTGTTATTTTTTTAGTGTTAGATATTACTGTTGAATTGCAGTTGCCATAGAAGCCTCACTTTATCCAGCAGGAGCAACTTAACTGGGGCAAATAACTCTCATCTACTTTTCCTGGCTTAGGAGATGTTTATGCCCATGAGAATGTTTCTAGACTGGTGCAAACACAAAATAAAAGATAGTTGCAGGAGCATCTGATATCTGTCCCCAAAATTTAGTCATCTGCTTTCAGAATGATGGCAGGGGAGCTTGGAGAGGCAATCTGTCCTTCACATCTCGTGATGTGATCACTGTTGCCAGCAATTTGTGGTGTCTGGGTTATTTTTTAAACCAGAAGTATTTGCATTTCCACAATTACCATTCCAGTGCTCATACATGCTTAAGGGGAAGGTCCTAAAGTTGATACAGTCATAAAGAAACCTTGGTGTCTATGCACAAGATTTTGAATTATTTGTTGCATTGGGTATACCTGAATAGATACTGACCTATTTAGAAATAAATATTTATGTAACATTTTGGGTACTATTATGTGGTTGTGCTGATATGTTTTGAAGCCTTTTCACAAATCTTATATACTTTTATGTGAAATAAAAGCACTTGATGTTTACAATTACAGTCAATGGAGCTGGACTTGCAATGGCAACCTGTGATATAATATCCCTGAATGGTGGAAAGCCAGCCAACTTCTTGGATCTCGGTGGAGGTGTGAAAGAAGCACAAGTATATCAAGCATTCAAACTTCTGACTGCTGATCCAAAGGTAAAAACAAACAAACAAACAGTGTTGGTTTTGCACTGGAAACTTCCCTGTGCAATAATGCAGCTCTATTACAGGATTATGAATAGTATCCTGAAAAATACAGATCATGATGTGAACATCGCGGGTGAGTTACTAAAGGGGAGACCTAAGAGGAGAATGGTTTCACTGTGAACCACTGGACCGACTTTTCCCTTCCTGACCCTCACTCAGGTTTGATCAGACTCGAGTGGGTGCTTTCTCCAGGCAGTTCAGCACAGACATGCAGATGTTGTAATGCTGGGCATTGCAATGCTGAACTTTGAACATCTGGCTTCTAAAGCAGAATTTGTGGGGAGCTTTAGATATAAAATATTATTCCTAAAAGTGTACTGCCACAGTAGAGTGAGAAGGAAAATGTAAGTTAAGCAAATAGCTAATACTGAAGGCTGATTTGTACTCTTTCAAGCTTGAATTTTCTAAAATATCTGATCCTGCACTGCAGGATAGTAGTCTGTGTTTAATTAACATTCAGAGGCTGGAATCATAGCCTGGTACGTTCTGACATTTCCTTTTGCAGATGGAGGTGCAGTTGCTCTTTTCTTTTGAGCAACAGGAGAAGACATTAGTCTGTGTGTATTGAGTACAAGTTATTTCTAGAGATGCATGTGAGCATGCTGAGGTCATTGGTCCCCTTTGCAGACAGAAGTAGAATATCTACTGAGAGAATATTGATCAGGCGTAGGCAGTGGAGCAGTGCCAGCTGCCCATCCCTGCCAGCTCTGAGTTAGGCTTTTGTGTGTAGCCAGAACTTAAACTACTATAGATTTATTTTTCTTTTACTAATGAACATTTGTCAAGGGCTTTGATTATCTTTTGCATCTCCTACACCTAAGCATCTCTGCTGAAGTCCTAATTTCAACATTCGGCTTTATATCCTTTGTCTCTTTTCTCTGCGCTTCCATCCTTCCATTGTTTTTTCTTGTGTTATGTCTGTGGTATTAGCTCCTCTAAATACCACCTTCCTGTGCAAATTGCACAACTGTAATGGTATATCCTGGGCAGCAGTAAGTGACAAAATGTTGTGACTGTTCAGATAGAGGAGGATATTGTTTGCAGTGAAATTTCAAGGCAAAATCAGGAAGAAAATTTACAGTACAAAATAAGCACAAGTCGACTTCATGTTGTAAGCTCCTTGCAGTTGTAACTCTTCTTGCATGTTTTTAAGGCACATAGTACCTAGCCAGCTCTACTGAACCAGAGAGGGTCATCTGAAATATTTAAAACATTCTTCCTGGAACTTTTTGCACTCCCACAGACCTAGGTCATGCTGACTTTTTTTTAGTAGAGGTGTATATTCTTCCTAACACTCATAGGAAAAGAGCTGGTTGTCTTTTTCTACTTGGTGGTCTTATAAGCTTCAAGTTATTAATGTGCCTAAAGGAACACAGACCTGGAGGAGTAGAGAACCAAGACTTTGGATTCATGGTAGAAAACCTGATAGTTTCCTTCATTGCCTGATGCTAGTAGGCATTGTTATGCTTGTCTTAATTTGTGTGAGTTTTAGCTATTCTCAGGACATTACATGAAGATTTGTTTGTGCGTGTTTGAGTTGTTCTGCAGTACGTGCATCATATGATGATCATGGTTTGGCTGAGATGTAATTTAGTTCTGGAACTTGTATTAGTGCTGGAGAAGCAGGTGCAGTAAAGTCTTAAATACACAACTTAGCTGATGATTATTGCTATGCTAAATAGGTTCTTCTGTCTGCAACAGCACAAACAGCAGGCATTAATTTTGGTGATGAAACTTACTGAGTTTAAACAATTTTAAAATGAAAAGGCATTTCAGTAGCTCTCAGCTATATAATACCTGCATGCTTAACATTTGACTTGTAAATGTATCCTGTTCTATATTCCGCTTATATATTACTGCTTAAAACTAGTTGCTTACAGCAGGGCTAGTATAGCTATGCTAATTGAGACAATGAGGCAAAGTAGAAGGTAGTGTGGAAAGGAACTGAATCAGTCATTTATGCTTGTGTTCCTGGCTTTGACTGCCCAAAGGTGTAGAATGCTTTAGCCTAAATGCAACACAACTCATTCCCGATTCATTTGTTGCCTCTTCTCTTCCTTTTGAATGCCTTTTCTGATCTTTTCTCCATTCATAGAAAAAATCACAGAACAGCTCCATTGCACTTCCCTTTTGTTCTCTTTATTGCGCTCCAGGAAAAAGAGGGAGGATGACTGCTTAGAGTCCCACTAGACTCTTGCTATTTGGTATGGTACAGGGGAAAGAGGGTGCTTCTGAAAGTTCCCTCTCCAGGGAACTGGTCTGTCACAGATTTGGATGCACATACATAAGTGACAGCATTGTTGGCCACAGACATTGTGGGTTTTATCGAAATTTAATGCGGTTGCCCATTTTTAAGTTATTGACATTAGTTCTTTTCAGCCTAGCCCTGCACATGGCCAGTCACACCACAGCTCTTACCCCTGAGAGGCTTGCCAGGTTTCAGTGAATCACTTCTGAACTGTTTCTTGTCAGCCCTTTCAGTTTGACTGATTTTGCCTTTATTTTATGTCACTGTGCCCATTAGCAATACTGTTTCAGTTCCACATGACATCGGGTGAAATACTCTTCTTAATGGTAACTGATGAAGAATATGTATGAGATTAAATTAAGATTAGGGAAGATGTGCTGATATCCCAGTACATATTAGGAGGCTGTAGCAGCTCCGGCAGTTACACCAGCCTAACATCAAAGCCCTTGCGTTTTTTACTGCTCTGCATTTGAACAGTAATATAAGTTTACTAGCTATTAAAAAAATAAATATCTCATGTCTTATTTCAGTCTGTTCAGAAAAGGTAGTAAATGTCTGTTATTTCCTCTCCTCATATACCATGTCCATTAGTTTACTAATATACTATAAGATAATCAAGTTAATCCTCTCTTCTCTTAACTAATAGGCTTTCAACCCCAAGAGTCATTGTGGCTGTTGTAGCATTCACAGTTTGTATCTGGTCAGTCATTTCCCTGTAAACTTTGACCTGGTACCCACCTTGTTTGAGAAGATAAAAATTTGCTCTTGGGAACTTGAGGGGCTATTAGTTGTTGTAAATGTCTCCAAACAACATGGAACCTCTGAGGAATAACTAAACAAACAAAAGAAATGTCTGCAGGGCTGTAATATGGAGCAGCACTGTCTTTTAGTTGCGCTGAAATATGACACTGGCAGTGTTAAGGACATTGCAAGAGAAGAAATCTTCCAGAAGGAAACGTTCAACAGCACTTTGCAATAGATCTCTTTCCTTCTCTTTAGTTGTCTTTAAAATGTCTGTTTTGTATTAAAGCAAAAAAATACAGGTATGCCATGATTTGATTTAGTGAAGCTGGGGATATTGTTTTTGAGAAGAACGAAGATCTTGGCTGGTTTGCTGCGGGTCTAATCTGGCTGTTGTCAGTGTCTATAATTTAAAAAGAAAAAGGAAAAAGTGGGCTTTTTTTGTTGCAAAAAGTTACCCACTGGCTTTTGGATGGAAATGCTGTCTCTGGAGTCAGTGACCCTTTCATACTCAGCTGGTCTTGTTTGCAGTCTGCCATATCCTAGGTCAGATGGGTCATTGCAATGGTTCTAAATTCCTTTGTTTTCACAATCTAAATTCCAGACTATTTTTTTTTCCCCTCCCTCCTGTCTGTCTTGTTTCTATGAGTTTGTGCCATGCATCTGCTTTGGCAGGAAAAAAACGATCTGCCCTTTTTTCAGGTAGTAACAGGAAAGGGGAATATGGCTCAGTTCTGGGTACGGGAGCTCGATTGCTCCACTTTTTCTCCCAGTCAAGTAGAAGTGGTGATTTCTTTGGTATTTTGGAGGTTCTGAGTACGCCTGGCTCTCCTCTGCACGTATGTAGTGCTGTTTCAGGCACCCTCACTGAAGTCCTTATCCTTGAGTACTCTCACCTCCTTACCAAGCTCAACAAGTGCTCATTTTTCTTCATGCTGAAGTCTTGGACCGTTATGTTTACTGTATGATGACTGTTTGTATGATTCAACAAGGTTTTGGAAAGGCTAGAGCTGGAAAAAATAGTCTTGTAAATAAATCTGCTGTCCGCGACACTGAAGCTTGGTTACCATCTCAGGCCTCTTCTTTGGCCTGGAGTCATCCTACATATCTGACACTCCTGAATTCCGGCAGGTCTTTCAGCTTTTTTATACACATTGCAGAGACAGTCAATATAAAGTTTCAGATGTTGGGCTGGCTGAATCGTGTTTTTGAAGACCCTGGTGACTATAAGAGTACACTCTTGTTGAGATGTATTTAGTGACTACAATAAGATAAAGGCCAGAAGCACCTTACCTGCAACCTGATGTAAGTCACATCCTGTACCTTTTTCTCCCATGCCATCTTGACAGAATAAAAATAATATTGTATAGGTTACCGGTACAGGAGAGTTGCCCATTAGTGCTGACATAAGTGGTATGGCTACTTGAGATGTAACCCAGATGTACAACAACATTGTCTTTCCTCAGGCTTTTGGCTACACGCTATCACTCTCCCTTGTTCTGTCTCCCTAACGGGAGTAAAGCAAACGAAGCTGTAAGCAGGTTTGTTTTACCATTGACTGAGTCTAGTCCTGAACTTAACAGTTGACTCCTATTGGAAAGTATCTCTGAAATATGGGCAGTTAAAGGCAAAAATTGTTTGTTGTTTTTGTTCTTTTTTCCCCCCTAAAGCTTGACAACCTTTTTTTGAAGCCTATCATTGATGATATGACTAAAAGACTTACCAAATCAATTGATGTTAAAAAGTATTTGCTTGTCGTTTAAGCAAAATACTATCGACAGATTGACAAACGTCTCTCTGGAAAAAATATTCCATACTGACATCTGTTAACTCATAACCAGGGAATAATTAATATCAAATGCACACTTTTTTTTTCCCCCTTTAGGTATTCTTTAGAACAAATTCAAATTATTGTTTTAGTTGTATGGAATAGTCATTCTTGTTCCTGTCACCTTGCTTTGTCTGTTTGCTTATGGCGGATGCTTTTCTCCATCCACCTCAGTGATGGGGAAGGTAGTGGCATTGACGTGTCTTGCCATTAAGTTGCATGTGAAACAGAGGTCTTGGGGCTTTTATTTTCCAGGCATCTGAGAGTGCGAACAGAGTTCTGAAAGAGGGTAACATTAAATTATAATTTGGAATTCACTTATTTTCCAGCTGTGCTTGATGTGAAAGTAATACAGTTTATCCATCCTTATTGTATAAGAAATTTTTATCACCAGTTTATCCTTTTGGCTTGAGGGATTTTTTAGTATTAGTTTTCTTAACATTGCAATCTGTTATGTGGCAACAGAAGGGATAACATTATACTAAGAGGAAAGATGTGGGACATTCTTTTCTCAGATTTAAGGAAGAAAAATAAGATTGCCTTGTATATTTTATTTGGTCTTTATTTTGGGTGAATTGGGTAATTTGGGTGAATTAATTCAGAATTGGGTGAGCTAGTTCATAGTTCAGTTAAGACAATTCAGAAAGTCTTCAAACGTTCAGGCAGTTTGGAGTGTAGTAACTATATCTCTGTGTTTGCTCTCACTCTGCAACTTTAAACAAGGACCTGCATCCCGGTTTTGGGGGAAAAGGCTCTTTAGAGTGTGGTTTCTAACTAGGCTTGGCTGTGTAGCTGAGGGTTTTGTACTGGAAGTTGTGCAAAAATGTGTGTTATTCAGTGAGTCCGTGCCTAGTGTGTGACTGTTGGATTACAAGCCTGAGCCAAAAAGGGATTTTGGCAGATAAACTTCTGAGGAGTTGCCAGGTGCCTATTCTGTTCCCAACCAATTATTCCCTGCAGCCTGGCCTCTGAGGCATCATTTCCAACAGCTTGGGAGAAAAAAAGAGTGGAAGAAGAAGAGGGGAATGTTGTCACATGGCGTTCCTGATCCAGGGTCGGATAGTGAGACATTATAATCACATCAAATAAAAATAATGTCGGCAGCCAAGTCGTGAGTGCAGGCAGTTTGCACAGCTGTTTAATGTGATCTGCAGAATGTCTGTTGCAGTATTAGTCATGCCAGTCAGTCAAGACTATCAAGTCTGTCTTGACTAAGAGGAAGAGTTGTGGCTTAAACATCAAAGTCAACATCCAGGAGCAAAGAACCAACGCATCTGATTTTCTTCTAGGGCTTTGCCCATTGATGGGAATGGTCATTATTGCTGTTAGTCCTGGAAATTTTGTGTAGAGCGAGAGGAGGGTGCTATGGAGAGTGGGAAGTAGACTATTAAGCTTTAAAAGTGATAAATAAAAAATAGTGCACAGAGGTTTTAAAAATAAAGCTGGCGACGCTTGCTGTGATAGTGAGCCTTATTCTAGTTAGAGCATAGGCTGGTTGTGAGTAGTTTGCCACGTTTGCTGCATTTAACTGACTGTCAGTGGTGGATTTCTCAGTGTTACAATAATGCGAAACCATAAATCAGTAGGATCAGATAGCCTTCTCTATCACATATGCAACTGATGTCTGTGTGTGTATAGTGTTGAAGAAAAAAATGAAATGTAAGTAGCATTCAGTTATGGACATATAATAGAGTGTTAGCACTGGATTTGTTTGAATTGTCAGACTGCGTGTAATTTCAGATAATGCAGAGGAATCCTATTCCTACATAGTCATTAGAAATCTTTTTGCTTTCTCATTCAAGCATCATGGACCCTTTACACACTTCATTACCCAGCTCTTCTTTACACAGCATGAAAAGTCTTTATGCCTTGTGTGTTTTTCTGATTCAGACAAGAGGGTGAAGCATCATATGCTGGTTTGAGTACTCCAAAAGCTGTAACTGAAGAGTTAATTGTAGCGAAAAATATCTGTGTCTTGCAGTATACTATTCCACTAGTGCGAACTGCAAGCCCAGCGTTCACACCTCGGCGTAGCCCTTTATAGCTCCAGCTGGGTATCTGAAAATGGTGGCACTTCAGTTTAGTGGATGCTTATGAAAGTTCAAGCTTTGACTACTTTGTTTTTGCCCCCCTCTGTGGGAACTCTGGGTTACTGACCTACCATAGATGACTGCTCTCAACACTGATGAAAAATTAGATAGTCTGTTAAAGAAATTAAGTGCTATGGAAATGATAAAAGTTGTCACTGTTTCTTTACTGCTTATTGCAGATCCCTATCCTACTGGCGTATTTGTACCCAGCATTGTTTTTATAAGATATTAAAAATATTAGATTTTTTGAAAAGAAAGTAAAAAACTGATAAACCTGTTAGTTTTGTGTTGTTATTTTGACATTTGTGTAAGATGATGTCTGATTGGTCATTGAAGTGCACAACATAGTTTTTGGAAGCTGGATTTTAATATGTCATCTTAATATTATCTTCTAATAGCATGTAGAGAGACGCTTTTACCTTAGGGGTGTTTGAACACATAGGGACAGACCATCCTTTTCTCTTATTTAAAAGATACAGAAGACTCAAGGGTGGAAAGAGGAACCAGACACAAAAAGGTGAAGGAAACCTTCAGTTAACCTGGGTAATGTGCCCAGTGCTGCAGGTCAGTGTCTGCCTCGGTAAGGCAAGAAGTAGAAAGGTTTAAGTGCAGCAAAGAAATTTAGGTTAGCTGTTCTGAAAATTGTCCTGCGGGAAAGGTAGTTGAGTTCTACAGCAACTTATTTTAGGAACTTATAGGCTATTCAGTACTGCAGGTTTTTAAGAACTAGCTAAACAAAAATTTATCTGGGTGTTTCAGGAAGAGTTGATGCTGCCTTGGGGCCAGTGAATGGACCTGAGGTTTCTTTTTCCTCTTTCAGAGAACAGCCCTAAACCTAAACCTGTGATTAGTAGTTTTACGTGGGCAATAATGACTTGGCTTCTGAAGCTTGTAGAAGTTTCAGATTACTATCATAGGATGACATAGGAGACAGAAAAGACCTATTAGAGCAGAGAAACGTCTTGTAAAGCGGGGAGAAGTTGACAAAGGCATATTGTATTTTCTGCCTCAGGAATTTGTGCAAATATTTTACGTTTAACCAAGGATATTGGAGCAGCTCTTTTTTTTTTTTATAGATACTATAGGATTTGAGTTTATAGAAGTAATGTAGGAGTTTCCCCACATTTTTATTAGCACTGCATTGGTGAGAAAATATACACCAATAGAACTTTAACAAGGATTTCTTCTAATGTGTCTTTACAGTTTTGCAGGAACTAATGTGAAATGACTAGTCATCTTTTAGAACACTTAAAGTATTGAAAAGACTCTTTCATTTCATTGAAGCATTTTTGGAGACTGATAGCATATTGCCAATATTTATGAAAATGTGAGGACAATTATGCATTCCAAATGCATAATTGAGTTGTCTTGATTTATAATCAAGAGTAATGTATTTTTCAAGAGCATGTGTAGTATTGAGTCCTAAGTAATTGATATGTAAATATACTTTAACATGAATCTGCCATTATTTATAGGCACTGACAAGTTGAATGCCTGTTGGCATTTTAAAGTTAGCTATTATGAATCTTAAAACTGGATATGAAAATAAACTTACTAAGCAAGAGGAAAACTCGCAGAGATTTTGTAATCGTCTCCTTTGTGGCAGAATAAAGAAAAATCACAAATATTTCCTTAGAAGGTAAATGCTGAAAAAAATTCTGGAAGAACCACCAAAAAAAATTTGATCTGTTAGGTTTGGACAGAATTTGAAATGTTTATGTGGCAATTACCCTCTCTGTAGTGGGATCCCTTCTAAAGCAGGGAGAAAGGAGCAGACATCTGCATTTCCTCAGAAGACAACCTGCTGCACCCACTTGAGAGACCTGCTGTATGGTCAAGGCTTGTATTTTCCTGCTTGTTTGGAGGTACATTTGATCAATGATTAAAGTAATAAAGGATATTTTCTTGGGTTCTTTGTTCATTAGAGGTTGGGATGGGAGAATCTGGACTTCTCCGAGGTAGCCAGTGATGAGCCAGTATGGCTGAGCCTGCGGTGGGAAGTGGTTAAGTGAAGAACATGGTAATGGTTATAGGATTGTACTTATCTCTTGTAATGTCATAGCGTAGTATTACCCCTGTCACTCCAAATACGGCCCTAAAGTGAAGGACAATGGGTACGGGAGGTAAATCTCCATCTTCAAAACCTTGCCAACCTCACCTCGAACTGCCAAATTCCTCGTGTCTCATACCCGGCATGTGCAACGTAGTGTGCAATTATGTTTGTGTGTCTTAGTATTGCCTAGTAAAAGGAAATTCCATGCATAATACATCAGAAAAGTGTTTAATCCTTTACAGTACTGTACAAATTGATGAAATTTTGAAAATTTATATGACTCATTTCACAATTAGTGAGGATGAAAAGGGGAGATATTTTAGGAATCTCGATTTGGTAATTCATCTTGGTGAGTTGAATAATTTATTATGAATCTATTTATAGATCATCTCTCTAGCATACTTACAGGAGAATGAAAAGCAAATAATTTGATAATATGGGTAGGAAATAGTATATTAAAAAAAAAGTTTTAGGTGTCCTTACTTAAACTCTTCTGCAGAGAAAATAATATTTTAACACTCATTATTTTTAAGTGGTTTGAGGTGTTACGACTGTCTACAAAAGTGTTTGTTCTCTCCATCAAAATGAAGAAATTTAATCGCCTCGCCTCCATCTGTTCCTGATAGAAACAGACCTAGATGATGAACTGTATATTTCAAGTAGGTGCTTTTAGCCATTTGTACCGGGTAAGACAGAATCTTCTTCTGACAGTGAAATGAATATCAACTGTTTTACTTAAAATTTCAGGACCATTGATGGGTAGAGCACAGGTTAGTCAAAGAAAGACTTGATTTGGGGGAAAACTGGTGAAACAGGACAAAATTAATGAGCATTTTCCTATCGTCAATTTTGTTTTTAAAAGGCAGAAGCATAAAGGACCCAATCTTGCCAAGATTTTAGTGTAAAGAGATGTCCATACTTAAAAAAAAAAAGAAAAAAAGTGACCTAATACTGCAGTGTCAGGTTCAGTGATGTGGATACTGGAGGAGAGGTGAGAATTACATGAATAAATACAGGTGTTGCACTTGTCTCTGCTGTGACACTTGCGCTCTGGTTTGCGTCCTAATATGGGAAATATAGGATTAATATAGGATTATGATAGGTGACGTTGTTCAAACCTCTTATTATTAATCCTATACACCATCTGAAATGACTGGGATAGTGACGTGATGAAGAATAATATGCAGGTCGGGCAAATGTATAGCTTTTTAATTCATTAGCATGTTTTTAAGAAAAAGATCTGTTAGAACATCTACACATTTCTATGGAAATGGGATTTTGAGGTACAGTGTATCTTGTGATATTTTCTGTATTCCACTGTATCAGCTTTTTTTTTCTTTTAATATTGAAGTGGGGAATGTATTTTCTTACAGTATATAAACTTTGTTTTTGGAGTAGGATGCACTCTGTCCTCCCAGTTAGGAGAATGTATTGAATTTATATTTGAATAAGAAGAATATTCCTTGGCCTGTGTTCATCCATTCATTTCCATAGCTGAGCACAGAATTATGAAAAAGCTTTTGAAGAGGCAAAAATTATTTGAAATATGGCATAATGAAAGAGGGAAAAGCTATTTCCCTTGAATTTCTGTTTTGTTTCAGGTAGGACTGAATTATTTCACAACTTCATTATTCATGCTCCAATTCAACAAGATATTCAAACCTGTTTCAGGTTTTAATATTTTATTATCTATTATTCTGAGTGGATGAGTGAAGTTGAAATAAATGAGCCTTTTCACTTTTAAATCTTGTCGTGTGCTTAAGTACTTGGTAAATCAGGTCCACATCTACCACAAATGAGTAGTTCTTAGTTGGGTTGTTAGAGATTTAGTTTTGTCATCTAATAGAAAAATTATCCTTTTATAGGAAGTTGAAAATTAGTCCTGTTTCTCAAAATATGTCTATGTGTCACCAACTGAGTAGGAATAGTGGTATATAGAGGCATTTGAAAACTGTTGACTTTTCTCTGGCTTGGTAAAGACCGCACATTTCTTCAAGGGAAGAGGACTCACTTAGTGGAAAAAAGAGCTGAAAACTTAGGTTTTAATCTATTGGGTTTTAATCTATTTTTTTTTAAAGAAAATGAAAAATGTTCAACCATTTTGAGCCAAATCATTTTGAAAATTCCAGCTAAAGGAAAATAAGTGATTGTATGTGGAAAGACAACTGGATAAAGTCTGACCAAACAGATTTTACTGACATTTCCAAAATGATTCAAAGGCATTTAGCAGGGGAAAAAACAAACAAACAAAAGCTATTCAAGGAGTTAGAAGAGTTGATCAAGAATAAGGTAGCATTACTGGCTGCAAATTGTTCTGTAATTTGTTATGTGTGATAGAGTAAAGCAGGTTTTGTACTCTTTCACATACTCTGAACGAAAAGGATACTCGCTGTTTATGCATCACCATTTTCACCTTGAATGTTCTGCTATGGCTTAAAAATATATTTTTCTATTATTTTTCATTTATATACACATTCTACTCACCAAATGAGTAGGGGGAAAGGCAAACTAGATTTCTTTTTTCTGCATTTTATATGTGTAGTTTGCTACAGTGAAGGGTATGTGTATCTACATATGTAAATATGTATATAGGATTGCTGGTTTTATGCAAGTTGTGTGCATGTTTGCACAACCTTTTCTGCATGCACTGTTGGGTGTTACTCTACTTTAGAA
The DNA here is from genome assembly GCF_964273445.1 of Streptopelia decaocto. Lineage (NCBI taxonomy): Eukaryota > Metazoa > Chordata > Aves > Columbiformes > Columbidae > Streptopelia > Streptopelia decaocto. Next base: position 13,842,368 of record NC_138662.1, read on the forward strand.
ACCATTTCAAATTATCTAAGGGCAGAGAACTGCTGTCCTCCCACCGAGAAGCTCTGAAGTCCCTTGGTGTAAGAAACCCAGCAATCCTGCCAGCGGTGCCATGGAATTGCAGTTCTTTTGGGCTGACATTTGGGCTGACTGTGTAAGCCAGTGTTCACTTCACCAGGAAATGGAATGAAATCTCTGTTGTGCCAGCTCGGCCAGATTGAGCTGTATTTAGACAGGCTCCAGCTGAGAAGGTTGTTAAGCAAAAGTTAACGTAAAGCTCTGTCCTTTGACAGAGTAATGCCAACTTTGTGATTAAAGTAGAAGCCTTTGTGTAAACTACGGGTGGCTCTTGTGCATGGCAGATTTGGAATTAATAGTGGTAATAGGGGAAAAGAATAAAAGCATCTCATTAAGAAAATAGATTATGTGCATGCTTATGTGGTGTGCACAAGATTAAAACTTGAAAATGCTGAAGGATCTTTTTTTTCTTAACTAAATCTTGATTAAGTCGCCCATCCAGAATACTGTTATAAGCCTGGAACTGGAAGGGAAAAAAAAAAAGAATCAATTATTGGGTAGGAATGAATGAATGTGCAGAGTCAATATTTCATAGTAGGTACTGAAAGTTGAATGCTTGATGCCCAGCAAATCATTTCATTTAGAGGTTTGGGACTGCAATGCTTGACTTCTCATTGAAGAAATATAAAAGAGCAAATTACTATTTGCTGGAAAGTCACAGAAACCTTATCAGAATTGTTTAGTTCCTGCTGCTCCCTGGAGGTTTTCCTCTTCAACCACTGATTGAGTATGTGCTCTCTGAATTGTGAAGGATTTGCCTTTAATCAAAACTTTCATGGGGCCTTGTACACTTGGTTTGGGTTTTTTGTGTGTATTACTTTGAGAGAATCTCAAATACATTTTTGTTTCACTTAGTCTTACAAACTATGGAAGTAATTGAACTGAAAAGATAAAACAAAGGCAATTTAAGGGAAGACGGTGCCTACATTTCAGCAACGTTCACTTAACTCCTTTAATAATGCTAAAAGTCTGTTGAACTTAATTAAGAAAAGCAGATGAGTTCAGCCTTCCCCCTGCCAGTGGAACAGATTTCCCCTTATTGATCACTGTGGTTTTAGGCTTTTTGACACAGAACTGCCTTTCTCCACTGGCAGTGTCAGCGGCTGACTTGCATTCCCTCCTGTCGAGGAATCGGGTCTGTGGCCATTTCGGTGTCTCAAAGATGGTGCTCTGTGGTGGCACCCTCCTGCCTGCCCTTTTGCACCCGCGTTCATCCCACACCAAGCGAACAAGCTCAATGAGCTGCACTGGGAGGAGACTAAACCTGCAAAAAAAGAAATAGGTTGGCTGTCTGATCTGGCTTGTTAGTGGGTCAGATGAGTAGTTCCTGGAGGACAGTGCTGGTTTAGATGAGCTTCAGTCCTCCAAGCCTGCTGTTGGTCCCTTGTTCCCTGCAGACTCTCACGTTTTTGGTTGTGCTGCATGATGCTTCCATCTTTAAGTGCTCCTCTTGAGTTCAGTGAAGCTTCTTTCTGGTCATACATTGTTCGGTATAATCTTCTTCCAAAGGAATCTGGTCTGTTTAGAAAAATTAATCATTTGTTATTGTTGGTGGAGGTGATGATGTTAAGCTGCCCAGCAAGAAAAACAAAATTATGCAGCCTTTGCTGGCCTATGCCTAGATTTGAGTTCTGATTAGAACAGGCTTCCTTTCTTCATTTCATAAATCACAGGTAGTCTGTGTACTGGCAGATTTGACTCAGATCCAAGAAAAAAATGAATTTTTTGTGTGTGAATATATTTACATATTTGATGTCCTCAGAAAAATAGAATTAAGCATTAAATCTGGAGAGAGATTTTCTGCAGCTCACTCTGATTAGTGATCAAATGTGCTGCACTCTTCTGCCCTTTGTTGCTACCTGACTTGATATTTCATTTATTTGTTAGTTTTGCTGAGTTAATTCAGTGGTTTTTTACCATGGAGCACTTGGTAGTGCTTGTGATCAAGAGCTGGTCATCAAACCTGCATTATTCATAGTTTACCTTTTAAAAATGAAGGAGCAACTTTGACACAAATTTGATCGCAATAGAAACCAGTATTAGTGGCATGCTGGTCTTAGTGCTGCTGTTCTGTATGGCGGGAGATCTTTTCTTTGTATGAAGTTGAACAAAAACAGTATGAGATTGTCCCAGCAAGCCAAGAAGAGTAACTCCACTATTGAATTCTCAGGTGCTGCATCTTGGCATATAAATCAAACCATGTCTAATTGCAGTGCCAACTTATTGGTCAAAATCTTAGCCATGGTGTTGAATTTAATTACACAGTAGATAAAGAGCATGAAGTATTTTCATGTTATTTAGGAAACTGACTGACATGACTGCTAAATAGCTTGTATTATTCCCTGAACTTCATACAGGGCTAATTGTTTATCACTCGCAAAGTCCCTCATTTTCCCACTTTATACAATCAGTGGTGCTGTAAGACCCCAAGAGAAGCCACAAAACCACTCTCAACAGAGGAAGATGATACTCATCAGAAATAAGGGGAACTTGGAATCAAGCTAAAAGTGCTGTGAAAGTGTTTTGGGTTGGTGGTGTTTTTGTTTTCTCTCAAGAGAAGGAAAGCTTCTTAGTGAAAAAGATTGCATTATCTCAGTTCCTTCTCTGGTTTTGATGTACTTTTATCAGCTGATTTTCTCCAAAATAAAATGCCTGAATTGAATTACTATAACATAAAAGAACATACTGATTTGGTCTGTTCTTCTTTCCTCAGCTGCATTATATGTACTAATGTTTTTTGCTGGGGGGATTGGGTTGTGGTGGCTTTTTTGTTACTTCGGGGAACTGTGTTTGCAGAAAGTGGGGAGTTGTTTTTGAAGTCAAATATTCCGCTCCCTTTGAACACTGGGGAGGAGGGGTTGGTTGGTTGGCTGGGGTTTTTTTAAAAGCATTTGTCAGGACAGAACAGCTCTAGAGGCTTTAAGTAAAGCACTGATTGCCCTGTCACTCAGAGTGCTGAGGAACTGGGAACTTCACAGATTGATGCTTGACAGAATAATTAGAAAACTGTCACTAGAAGTAACCACTCTGGTGTTCCCTCAAGAAATGTGCCTGTGCCAAATGTGTGCTGTCCAAATCTAGAGGTTAAATGTGCAGTAAGACAAAACATAGCATGTCACCAGAGAAAATTACTTCCAACATGCTGTGGAAGTGATGCTCCTTGAGCCCCTAAACAGTGACTACACAGTTTATTGAGCTTACCTGCTTTGATCTTGCTTGTGTATTCAAGAGCTTTTCAGCCCTGAACTACTGGTTTTAACTTGGTAAGGCACTGAGGCTTTATCTAACATTTTAGATAACATAGGGCCTTGAAGGGTTTGAAGCAAAGCTCTTAAAGCTGTAACAAGGTTTTCCAATTCTGGAAAGGTTTTACAGCAATTCTCTAAGTGGTTTTGAGTACCTTTTACTGCAGTAAATGGTATCACATGCTTCTTTCTTAATCTTTGCCCCATAAGGAAACCTGGATGTATTTTTCTGCTTTGGATTGGTTTGGAGTTTATTCTAAGGGGTGCAGGACAGGGGTTGTGACATTTGTATGCTTTGGTTTTCATTTATGTCAGTGCTACATTGCCGGTGCGAGGTTGGGTGTATTAAAGAAATGAGATTTGTTCTGTTGGAGTCAGTTCTGGAATCTCAGACTGGAAACATCCAAGAAAGGTCTCTCCTGGGAGGAGTTTTTATGGTAGGAACTCTGCTTGTTCCTCTTTGAAGAGCTGCTGGTCCCAGCTCTGCGGCTACAGCGTTAGAAAAATCTGATGTCAAAGCAGTTTCTGTGGCTGGATCTGCGTACCTGTTGCTTCATAGTAGTGGGCAAGGAGCTGAGAAGTGATCAAGTAATATGTTTGGTTTTGACTAAGTAGTTCAACATGAAGATGTCAGGTATAGTTTCTATATGGAACAGGTCTCCAGAATGAATGTAACAGGTTTATCTTATGCCAGCCAGACTTGCATAGTCATTGTGTTGAGGTTTGTCTGATTTACAGCTTGGAGTTTACTTTGAGGTGTAACGGACTTTTTTGGAGTTAGCGTTTTATGTAAACTGCTTGTGGATACTCCAGGTAGTAAATACAATGGATAATTTGATATTTGAATTGAAGGCTTGTATTTTCGTATTGATTTGGAATATTATAGGAACATGTGCTTTATTTCATTTGTCTGATGCTCAAGATCACTTGATACGTGAGAGTGGTTTCCTGATCACTTGTTATCTGTAGGGCTGAACCCTGAATTGTGCAATTCTCTTGACAGCAGAAAAACTGCTTGAATAAGTTTGAATCAATGAGTTATGGACACTCAGGGTGCATTTCTCAACGCTCACTCTGGAGCTGCTGGGACTGTATTTGCAATGGATCTGTCAATCAGAAGTGGAAGTGTCTTTTCTTTGAACATTATAGATACTGAAGGTCAGTGCTTCTATGGATTTAACTGAGAATAGTTTTCAAATTTATTTTTTTAGAGTTACAGCTGAAATTTCGAAACTGTCATAGGACGAGAAGGGATTTATTTCTATGAACAGTCAAGTTCTGATTCTTCTCTGAGTGAGATATTTCTATTAGTTATAAATCTCGCGTACTGGAGCATTAGTGCTGTTTTGCATTAATTTAACTGAAATCAGATTGAGTCCTGTTCTGTTCGTTCTTGTGCAGAGGGAACTAAACTGATTTTCTTTTCCAGGTAATGCACATAAGCAGTCACGTTACATGCAGATATACAGAGTCATAAGCAGTGTTCACATAACTGTGTGCACTTTGAAGCCAAATATTGCTTGCTGGTATTGTGATGGTTTGAGAATGTGAGGTTTTCATAAACTGTAGATTCCTCTTTGGTTTTATTTTCCAAATAACATTTGTGACAGTAATTTTATAGAGCTTTTGCAGCTTGAGTTTTCCAGAAGGAAAAAGACGATTCAAGGAACAACAAAGGAGGGCCACTAAAAAGTTACTAGAACTGCCTTGCTGCTTTGGTGGAAGACTGAGGCTTCAGCCACATCGCTAACACAACAGAGCTCCTGTGCTCACAACAGCTCTGTAGCAGCACTTCTTGGAAAATCTTAGCGTGAGGACATGAGGAGGTGTCTCATACCTTTCAAGAACAACTGGAGTAATTTCATTCACACCAGAAGAGTCAGCAGAATAGATGAGACAGGGGTGATCTGGTTCTTGAGACTTAGAATCAAAGGCAGAAAACTTGCTGAATACAAGACTCCTCTCTTGCATAAGGTGGGATGCTAAGACAGAATCTGTCCCTTGGGAGTATGTCTGAGAGGCCAGAATCCTGCTGGAGCTGGAAATTTTTGAGATGCTGTTCTTTTGTAGAAACCAACTGCCTGCAGGGTGAAGGGAAAAGGTTTTTTCATAGGTTGGATCTGGTACAGTGAAGGATGGAGTGTCTGCTGGGTAAAGGTAGTTGGTGCAGGCACAGGTATAACAGCATTCCAGTACAGTTTGTTTTGGTGTGTTGTGGGGTTTTTTTGTTTGGTTGGGCTTTTGGGGGGTTGGTTGGTTGGGTTTGTTTTGTTTTGTTTTTTACCCAAACCACCCCTCACATTTCAAAATAGAATGTAAACTAAGTTTTCACATACTGCATCAGTGACAGAATTGTTTCTATAGAAACTGATTTCCTCAAAAGATCAACATCAAAAAGCTGAAACCAAATAAAGGGTATGAAATAAAATATGATAGTACAAATGCTATATCTTTATTTTTTTCACTCATGGGGGGAAATCCACATAGGACATTTATATCTCTGACACCCATATAAGAGATGTTGTCACTTAAGCTCACAGCAGTGAAATCTTTAGAGGTTACAACACCATCTTCTATTAATTTTTATTCTCATTTTTCTGTCATGTGTACCAGTTTTCCATGCATGTTCCATACATATTTTTATCATAAGAGCTTCAAGTAAACTTCCCTTGTCTTGTTGCTGTTCACCAGTCCAGTGTTTTTTAAGCTCTATCCTACCTTTGTTACCCTGAGGTACAGTAAAAGTGTTCAGTCTTTTTTTCTCATTAATATATTTTTAAAGCAGGCGGTGAATTTTGATTGCTTTTTGTAAATATGTGACTAGGGAAAACTTCTATTTCCTCCCATTTGAAGTCATTCCCATGTAGGTTTTGATGAATCAGACCTGGCATAAATGCCTTGATTTTCTCCCTATGTAAAACTTCTGTTTCTGAATAAATCAAAGAGAACATCAAAAATACTGGAGGCAAAGGGTGAAAGGGTTATAGAGAAGTGTTGAAAAATTATACTCCCTGGGAAGAGGGACATACTGAGCATTTTGAAGTGTATAAAAGGTGTAAACATGAGGGAGGGAGTATAGTTATTTAATCTTAGTAAAACTGGAACTAAACCTTTTTTTAAAAAAAAACAAAGAGCAGTGAATATCATCAAAAAAATTCCTAACAGCAAGAGGTGTAGTGTAAGACTTTGATCCTGAATTTAGCTGGGTGTGTGCCCTTCCTAATGCAGGTGAGGAGTCTGCTGAGTAGGTCCTTCACTTACCCAGTCTGCATTTCTGTTTGCAAAATCCTGACAAAAGGTGCTTAATATCTACAAAAAAATGGAAGCCATCTCTCTGGAAAACTTCAAAAGGAAGCAGGCTGGAAAAGGACAGGTATTTTGTGGCCTCTCAAGAGAGTAACTGGGACTCCTCATAGGTATTTTTTTGGTTTTTAATTAGTGATCCTGTTGCATGCACCGAAGATGGCAGGTGGAAAGTGCTGTTTTTAGAGGCTGTGGCATAATTCCAGATTTGCATCTGGTAACAGGATCTGGCTTCAAATGTGTTCTTAGGAAGTCCAAACTTTTACAGGAATTACCTCTACAGTTCTTCCATCTTCCTCTGCATCCTCATCCTTTCCCATATGGGAACTTGTATTCCTAATGTCTTCATTCCTCCTTTACTGATTCTCCTTTCAGCCCTTGTGCTCCAGTTTGCACTGGCACTTCCAAATACATTTCTCCACCTCCCTGGTAGGATGTGGTGGCCGAGCCCATCTCCAGAGTTTCAACACCTTGCTGCTGGAGCAAACATGTATTACGCTGGGCGTGGTGTCATTTAATGCCAAGATGTGTCCAGGTGAGGGTTAACTAGTGTTCCTCATTTGAGTTGTGGGTCTTACCTTGTTTTGTCTTCAGAACTGTTAAAACCCCTCCCCCTCTGCTCAAAATTGGGGGAAAAGTCAGTGTCAAAGACTGAAGGGTCCCAAGATCAAGGTCCCAAAGTGCCTTCTGGAAGGTCACAGACTTTGTCAGTCTCTGGGGCAGAACCATGGCAAAGACTTGTCCATGCTGTTTTCCTTTGACTCATTTGGATATTACCTTTTTTAGAATTAATATTTTGGAGTTAATCTCTTTGTTTGTAGCTTTTACTGCAGAAGAGATAAATTTCTGTCTATGCTTATTAATTTTCTATCATTTTTCATGGTCCACACACACCACATTCTGCCTTATCTTAAAAGCAAGCTTTTTCAGTGCTGGAGTAAATTTTCTAATTGAATACATCCAGTTGGCATTCTAATAGCTTGTCAATTTGTGCATGTTTGACATCTAGCCCTGTTGCCTTCACAACTAATGCTAGTTGAGTGCCAATATAAATGAGTATAATAATAGTCTGATATTATGTCTAGTCTTTTCCTAAATGTAATGTCAACATTTTTCTGAATCTGTTGTGGTGTTTTCCTCAAAGAAAATGATTGATCTTGCTTTGTTTGTCATATCACTGAACCCTACAAAGAATTTTTCTTTTTCCTTTGAAAGGCAGAAAATTCAAGTTGTGAATGCTTTGTAAAATATGTCTTATTAGCCAGAGTATGACAATAGGAAAAGAGTGTAAAACCGGGTGTCCATTTGAAAGAATAAGAGAAAGAAAGGCTGCCCTTTAAATGATTGATAGGCTGCCTAGATCAGGTACAGTCTAAATTAGACACATTTGGGTAATTGACCTTCTGAATGGATATAGATTAAATTTGATTGATGATGTCACTATTTGAATAAAGACTTCATTTTTTGCCATCTTTGCTGGTTTATTTTCTTGGCATCCAGACACAATTAAGTAAGTACTTTACCTTGCATCACGACTTTCAAAAAAATTTAAAAATCGTTTGAAGGAAAGGTAATTTTTACATACTGTACCACTTTGGTGTACAAAAGTACTTCCGTGTGAACACTGAGTTTAATGTGCCCTTGGAAGAGAGTTGTTGTAAGTGTTTACATTGCAGTGCTGAGTAGAAACCTGGGCTGAAATCAAGGTCTCTTAGTCAGCATCATACAGGAGAGCTCTTCTTTTCCTTAAGCAGTTTGATCTAAAGAGGTAAAGCATGAGAAGGACGAGGTCTCTGGAGGCGAGGAGATGTTCCCAAGGTTACCCAAGTGGCGGTGGCAGACTTGGCATTGGAGTCCAGATTGTGTGGCTTTGATTGTGCGATACCACGTCCCCCGGTGGGGTCTCCTGCTGCAGGCGTCACTGGTGCTGAGCTGGGGAGGGGAGTGCATGTGTATATATTTATAAGGATATCAAAGATCAAGGACATACTCAGCAAAAGTGTGGAATACAAGTAGTTACTCCATGGTGGTGTTTTTCTTGAAGCAGAAAGAAACTAATAAAACTTGTTCTCATTATGATTCTTTTTCTTGTGCTGACATGCTAGCTGAAGAAGGTTTGATGTCAGCATTTTGTCAGGAAATTTACTGAATTGACAAGAAAGGAGATGTTATTTATTAGTGTCCAAAACAGATAAATCCAAATAAACACAAATAAATGCTATTGTTTTCTAAAACTGAGGAGAATCCCTATAAAATAAAGTCACTTTCATATCATCTGTCTGCTTTGTTGAAATAGTGGCCTGTGAAGAGAAAGAGGTTACTTTTTGAGATTTAATGCCCTGAAAATTTAGAGGCTTGACGCTTAAGCAGTAATAAGTGAAGCATTAAGGCATTTCTTGGGGATTAATGACCGTCTGGGAGGAGTTGATGGCTTGAAGAATAGCTGATGACCATTAACCTCCACTGGTCATTAATCTTCAAAGGCTGTCTTGAATACTGGGGTCATTATTGCTATTAGAAAGTAAATATTTGAGGAGGGGGAGAGGAAGGATCATACAGACTTCTAAAATACATTATTTGAATGGTTTAGTAGCTACCTTGTCTATCATATGTCGGTCTAGTTGAACAGTCGCTCATTTTAGTAATCTCCAGGATTACTAATGGTTTTAAATTTCCACTGCTCACGTTGCTTTTATTTTATTCAGTAAATCAGGCTGTAAAGTCCATGAACATCAGGATAAATACAGTTTTAGAAATGTGAATGCAAGGTGTGTACAGCTGCATGGTTAGAGAACAGGCCATGTAACTGTGCTTCTAACTTTGTTTTCATGTTTAAATGAGATCTCATGGCTGTCATTAAACACCTTTGTTTCACAGCCCAATTCCCTGTTTAGGCATGTGGTGGGTACATGCTTATGTCTCATTCCCCTGTCAAAGGACATACTTTCCTTGTCTTCGACGTTCAGCAGTGGTGTTCTCTACAACTCTTTGCAGAATAGCATGGTGTAGCTTAGTATTTCCTGCTAGTCAGACATGCTTTATGTACACAAAGGTCTACAAGTGGCCTTGTGTGTCTGAGATACAAGTGAAAATCAACCTGGTAATACTGCTGCTGTTGGCAATTTCTGTCCTTCAGCAGCAAGACCGAGAACAGTGTCACCTGGAATAGCAGATGCACGGCGTTAACTGGAAACAGGTGTTGCTAGCAACTTCCAAAATGTACTGCTTCTAAATGCTGTTTGTATAATGTTTACCACATGAGGAGTATGTTGCATCTTTGCCACACTTTGTGCTGTTAAAGGGATAACATCAAGTGAAAATCAGCTTGTGTCTGTCTTTAGGGATACATCATCTGGGGTTACAAAACTGAGCAAATTCATGAACAAAACATTTGGGGGTTTTTAGTCATCTTTTTGCTCCGTTCAGCATAGCTATTTGTGTACGCTGAGTTTATTTCCTAGGTTGAGCTCCCTTGCTCTCATCTCATGTCCCACCATCACAATGAGCTGTCAAGGGAGCAGCTGATGGATATACTGATCATCAGTCATCTGGTTTTCATGTCTATAGGGTGCTGCTGCTTTTAGCGTTCATTAAGATGATGCTATGTCACTCTCTTACTCTCAGTACCTTCTCAATTACCACATTTTGCAAAGGTGATCACTGAAGATCTGTGTTCCTTTATCGTAGGTGACACCTATGGGGCAGTGTCTCCAGTCCTCTAGGACTACTGAAGGCCAGCAGAAGACCCTTAAGGGGTGTCTTTTGCTGTTATGCACAGTTATGCTGCTCAGAAGTGGCTTAGCCTCCAGCCCTCATTTGAGTCAATGGATGTTTGTCTGTGGATTCTGGGAGTTCCAGATGAGGTTTTGTGGTGGCAGGTGGAAGCTACATGGCTCATTTTCTCCTTGTCTCAGCCCAGGAAGCACCTGCTGTGTGGTCCAATCAATAGGTATTCACCCACTAGGAATGTTTAGGGAAAGTAAGGCAGGATGCTAGAGGCATGTAGGAAAAGGATCAGTGAGGTATAACCTTTAGGGTGTTGCCCTTATGTTTTGCAGAAGCTTGTGCTTAAGTAACTTAGTGTTTGTGTTTCTAGTGCATGCAGACACAAATACCCAGGAATGCATTTTTAACTTTACATTATTCATAATACTCGCTTTAGAAGCTTCAAATCAAAGCTTCTTTCCTTAGTGATTTTTGCCCTTTTTCTATTTGGCAAACACTGATTTCTTCCCCACCCTCTGTGTTTCTAATGAACCCTGAAATTACTGTAGCCTCTTCCTTTTATTTCTTGATGCACTGTGAGCACCAGTATTGTAGAAGATGTCCTAGTTGTTTCTGTTTCTATGACTTTGAATGTATATCCAAGGAAACGCTAGCTTTGATTTACTGTACTTGCTTGAGAATCTCTTTCAGTTATTGTTTTTGTTATTAAGGTACATATTCTTTTTACATCATGTCAAGTATCTGCCATTCCAGTTCACTGTTTTTGAACTCAGTTTCCTCGTATATCTGCAGCACTAATGAGACAAACTTGTTTCAAGAACTGCAGGTAAACTGTTGGTCTGGTACAGCCTTACCAAAATGAATGCAGGTGCCAGTTCTACACCCATAACTAGTTATGCAAGGGGAAGTCAAGCAAAAGCTGCTCTTTAGGGTAAAAACAAATTTATATCTGTAATATGCTTAATATGATAAAGTACATCGAGGTTTATACAAAATTAAATCTGTATGTGCTCCTTGAGACAGATTTGAAGATTAGGAAAGACCTTTAAGTTCATCTAGTCCAACTTCCTGTAGACTCTTGACTAAAAATTCCTGCCTTGAGTTCAAAGTCCTGTGATTGAATTAGCACGTCTTTTTTAGAAGAAATTCACAGTCTTCGTGTAGATACTTCATTAGTTTAGGAAAATACCACACATACACCTGTAAGTTTTCCCACAGATAATCTAGTTTAATGACTGAGATTCCTTGTTATCCATTCAAGTTTTCAGAGTTTGTGCTTCCTGCTGTAGTATGTTGTTACCTTCTCAAGCATTAGATATCTTCTAAGTTATTCTGTAGTCTTCCATTCAGTAGTGCAATAGATTGAGTTTCTTAAGTCAAATGAATTTTTGAGATTCTGAATAACTTTTATGGTTGCTTTCTCCAGCTTCATTTTCTTGCCAAAAATCTGAGAATGTGAGAATTAAATCCAACTATAAGAGGAGAAATAACTGAGACAGCCATTGCTTTGTAGTTCTCCTGTTTTGCACAGGAAGGAGTATCTGAAAACCAGAAACTTGACATAGCTAGTAATAGCAAAATGAAGTTAAAAACTTCCTTGACAGCTGTGCATAACACCAAACTTGAAAGTGTGACAAAGATGCTGAAAGTCCTCTTTCTGGTTCAGTTTTCAAAATCTGCCTCTCCCTACTAAAACATTTTAAATGGAAGACTTTACCGCAAGTGAAAGATGAATTAATCCATTTAAGCCTAAGGCAATACAAGGTGTATGTGAAGTTACAAGTTTTTGGTGAAAATCTGTCTGCTGCTGTGGTTGATGTGTGCAAGTTGCATAGCAAGCTATGCAATGAAATTGAAAACTTAAGGATAAATACATGTCTGGTGTTGAAAAGTGAATGAAACAGCCTTGTACTACCACTGAGCGCTCCCAGAAAATACTTTTTTCTTGTAGAAGTGAAAAATTAATGAGAAACAGGCGACAACTTCAGCATCATGTTATACTGGCGGAAACTGCTACCTGTAGCTTTTTTGTAATTGGAAAACCAAAAGAGCTATCGAGAAATCAATAAAATGGTTCTTGTTTCTTTGGGGGTTTGTATGTGAGTCTTAACATTTGTATTTCTGTACAGCATTCAACTGTGTTCATGCTTATTTTTTCACATATGGGATGACCAACATGCTTTTAGAAGAACTCTTGCAAATGTGTGCTATACAAGTGAAGGCCTGAAAATAACCAGTAAGTCAACTGAGAATCCACACATCCTGGTAGCATCTGTATTCGACAAAACATAAGCTGAACTGTTGGGGAATTCTGTGTTTTAGAGGAGTTTGTCCCACCTGTGCCACAACCAATAGTTGTAGCTAAATGTAAATCCCAACCAAGGCAGTTGTTTTGTAAGTGGACAATAAGGAGGTTCCTAGTTGTCTATAGAATGTTTTAAATACTTTCAATGCCTTCTTCATGTGAACCATTATTAACTGGGAGCGTTCACAGCTCTACCATTAGATGGGTTTGTGCTATTCATTTGTCAAATAATAAATGTGTGACACAAAAGAGTATCACAATTCCACAGTGTTGGGTATGGTAGAAAAGTTCAGGCAGACACAAATAGGGTGTGCAAGGACTTGCTGGGTCTTTATTTCAAAGCCTGAAAAGTAAAAAATTATTTCAAAAGTAGCTTTGTAACTCGTGTGTGAATTTTATGCCAAAGGGAAAGCAGTGAGCTCTCAGCATAGAACTACTTCAGCATTTTCTGCCAGTCCCAGTGTTTTCTAGAAGTCGTCATCACAGCTGCAGCCGTAGAGGAAATTGGTGATATTGGATTTGCTGAGGTGCTGGTAATCAAAGCCGAGCGGGTAATAATAGAGGCAGGCTATGATGGTGGTTAACTGGACCACAGTTGTTTTGCAGGAAGAGAAATTTTATGGGAACTTGAAGTCCATGCCAGAAAATAACCGAGATGGTGACACTGAGTGCTCATTGTAAATAAGTGCAGAAAGCAAGAGCTGCTTTGCAGTCTAACTGTTTGGACTAAGTTTAGACTAAGAATCCAAACATCCTGGTGAACAGTGATTTGTCATGTCCTTGGTCTTGCCTTGGCAACTTGCATTAAAGGGTAATGTTGAATAAGCCTCCTTTGAAACACCAATACAGTGAGCTTTCTGTACCCATGTCCTTCAAGGAAAATAATACAGAATCAATAAACACAGGCCATGGGCACAAGTGTTGGATCGGAATTGTCATCTCTACTAGTTATTATATCTCTGACAGTAGCCTTTAACAGATGCCTACCTAAAAGAGAAGGTTTAAAGAAACCATGTAAGACACAATTACAAACCAAAAATAAATAAGTCTTATTTGGATTTCCTGAAATTTTTTCTTCTAAATTTAGTAAAACATTGTATTGACTTTTCAATAGATTTGTAAAGGTTGATTTGAAAATATAATTTGAATAGCAATGGTTTATTTAAAATTGGTTTATATGTTCTCTGTACGTCTGATAGTGGTGACTTTAAAAGAATGTTTTCTTCATGTGAACAGGTAAATATATTAATTGCATAAGGATGAATGAAATACAAGTGTAGCTGTGTTGATTGCTCTGTGATATACCACACCTGCTTACATTTGAATCCATTGCAAAACAGTTCTGACTGAGATGTTTCCTAACCTCTGCTTCATTGAATATTTGAAAACATGTAGAAAAATGAATAATTTTGCAGATGTATTAAGGTGCTTTGTTATCCAAACTTGATTATTTGGACTTTGAACAGGTGTTGTTTTTTTCTCAGGATAAATAAAATACTACCACGTACAATAAACTTACTGCTCTGCTTGAGCAGAGGATACCTGCACAGGTGAAAGGGTGCAGGAACTGCTAAACTGGATGCTTTCAATATTGCCGTATTATTGTTACTTCTGACTTTTGTCTACCCAGTTAATTTGCTTCTTTGAACCACTGCTTTTTGCTTTCTGAATCCAACCTGTCTCATTGCTAATCCATGACAATGCTTTTTCTTCCACATCAAGTTACTACTGCGATAATCTCTTGCAAAGTAACCTTTACAAATGCTTGTGTATTTTACTTATAATGCATGAATAGCCATAACTTGCTGACACAGTTCGTTCTTTAATTCTCAATTTGAAAGCCTCTTGATATATTGTTAATCTAATGTGTGCAGTTTGTCATCTGGCTAGTTGAAAAATCAAGAAATGGTGACTGTAACGTATTTGAGTATTTATGAGAAAAATGTACTGGTTGTTTCAACAAGGACCTATTACACTCATTTCTGATTTGCATCAATTTCGTCTGCAGCAATGTGTTGCCTGGAGTTGCGATTGGTAATCATCTCATTTCTGAGATAGCTTTGATCATGGGCTCATAGAGGATTTTGTGAATAATATATCTAATTCCATATGATGAGAATAATCCCAAATGAAAGGAGTAATACAGTCATCACTGTACCATTTGCCTTGACTTTAATTTGTTGCATTTTTCTTTTTAGTATATATTCTTCCTTAAGCAGTTTCAGTAGTGTTTCATTCTTGGTTTTAGAGCAAAGAGAGTTAGTAACTCTAAAAAGGACAATGTTTTTCTTCATTGATACGAACAGCAATTCTTACTCTGTTTCAGGCATAATGAGAAAGAATTATAGGCAGTGGAATAGATTTAAAATAATTTGGGGGGGGACTCAATGCAAGTACTTGGAGATTTAGATATGCTTCTAATTTGAATCAAAATTGGAAAAGTTCAGAAGTTTGTAGGGCAAAGAGATTTTTTGATACTTTACTTTTGGTAATGCTTAAATTTTTCATCCATATTGTGTTTAATTCTGAAGAGAACCAGCATTCCAGCACACACAAGGGAGTAGCCTGTTTGTTTTTCTGCTAGGTACGATATAGGACTCTTTGGGTGTCCTGAAGCGAAGTTTTGAAACACTGCCCAGTTGTTTGTGCAAAGAATTAAATTCATGGGCTCAAGTCAAGGGACTAATTTAAAAGAGTTTGCCAGTCTGCAACTGGCAAAGGATTATAAATGAATATATCTGTCAGCCGCAGACACTGAAGACAAACGACAAAGTGAAACTTTGATAATGAATGTTATTATTATCTGCTGTTATTCAAGAATCATTCCATTGACTTCATGGATTATAAAGTTAAATTGTTTCCCCTCCTTTCCCACTCCTCTTTCCATCGCACCAAGGAAAACCAGTTTGCAATGCTATATGTGAGTTACGGGTGTCTAAACAGACATTGATTTCTAAGTAGCCACATTAGACTTCTGGAGCAATCTTGTATGAAGTGTGTAAGTAATGTGGTGTTTTGTTAGTTCAAGGGTTAACTGTCATGAAAAAGAGCATTTAGAAAGAAGTGGCATCATGCTATTCTAGTCTAGGTCTTGGCACGTCTTTCGTGTCCTTAATTGTTTATGTTGTAGTTTTTTGTTTATTTTACCAACAGAAGTTTTTTGTCTGTTAAATATGTCACTTGTGCAATATGCCTGCATATGACTTTTATTCTATTTGAATGTAACGAGCTTGTAAAGCTCTTGTAAGTTTACTTTTCCCACTTAAGTGGAGAAAAAAAATCATATAAATGCTGCCATTACATTCAAAACAGTATTCAAGCAGCAGATTACATTTCCGATTTATTTTGGATTAATATAACATTCTTACAAAGGATTTAATCTTGTAACATAAGCAACATAGTTTGCTCTGTCTTCGTATTGACTCCTAATTGTTGCATTTCAGAAGACAAAAATAAGCTTTTATTGGAAGTATAATCATACAGTCTTTCAAATATAAACATCTGTTGATATGGAAAGCAAACTACTCTTGCAAATTATTTAAGCCTGTGAAATTAAATAAGCTCTAATGAATAATTTTTATATCTGAAACTTAGCCTTTATATTTTCACAATAAGACAGGATTTCAAGCAGTTAATTCCAATGACAACTTTTCACAGCTTGAGAGTTACCTTAATTTTACAGAATTAGTCTTAACCCCTGGCCTTTAACATTTTACCCACTCATGCAGTCATTTTTCAATTAATAAGAGGGCTGGCATCTTAGCAATGAAAATAGATTGGGAAGCCTGCAATTAATAGATAAACTGAAACAATAGTTTTAATAGCCCATGATTGAGCTTATTTAGTATGTAAGGAGATTTTCTCATTTAAAACAAAGAATAAGTGAATGTGTGTGAGATTAGCAGCATGCACCAGGGGTATGCCATTGTCTGCGCTGAAAAGAGCCACACATCTGTAGATAGTTGATAATTCAGATAATTATTCATTTATGTGTAGCTGACTATTTCATAATAAGAGAAGGGTACAAGTTTGCAGTTTTATTTTGTCTGAATTAGATAGGGAAATGATTAATTACAGAGCTGTATTTTGTGTCAAGTTGTGAATAAATATGTTTAGCATTCGTATGGTTGTTTACTAACAGGAAACCCACACCGCTTGCCAACAGTTTGATTAAAAAAAAAATCATTCAATTCATCACTAATTCTCTGTAGGAAAGATCTTTACATTTGTGTAGTTGGTGTATTGTAATTAAATTCTTTTAAAACATTTTAATTAGACAGAATTAAACCAGAGTCCTTTTGTTTGCTCTTTGTAAACACTCGAAGGTGTCACCGAGGTGAGAGCTGCTGCGAGTGCTGCAGGGTATCTTGGCTGTTGAAAAGTTCTCGGCTTGAGCTTTTTAGTGTGTGTCCACACTTAAGTGGTAGATGGCTTTATCAAATCAAATATTAAATTCAATAAACTGTTCTTCAGTTGAAGTTCTACCACTATGTATTGGTGCCCTAAAGACCAAGTATGGTAGAGTACTTTGGACTGATGTCTCACAGAAATGTGAGTATTTGTGATGTTTTCTACCCAAAGAAGAAGGGACTTGTTGCAAAGGTGTTCAGTTTGTCCATTGTCACTTTTGCAAGCACCAGCGAGAACCACCGAGTTCCTTTCCCTTTCAAAGGACATGGATAAGGTCTTCTGAACGTACCTCCATGTGTCACCTCCTTGTTCCCAGAGCTGTAACCTGTCTCTGTTTAGGTCCAGCCCTGGTGAGAACTCAGCCACGCGTCGCTCTGTTGGGCAGCTGCAAGTGCCCACGTTCATTTAAAGTACTTTCCTCACTGCAAGTGCCCACATTCATGTAAAGTGCTTTCCTGGGGAGGTGAATTGTAGCAGTAAAATGGCAACTGCAGAGAATTAAAAGGCAATAGCTTGCAGTGCATGTGAATTTGCTTTCAGAGCCGGAATATTAGTTCACAGTGGAATCACTGTCACTTTGCAGCTGCTGGATTAGGTTAATTGCTGTGACAGTGCTGTGTCGTTACTGTTGTTGTTACTGGTAGTATTTCTCCTTTTGTATTGGCTCTTGTTGGACCAGGACTTGTTGTGCCAGACAATATATCAATGCAGCATAAAAAAAAAAAGTCTCTTCATGCTTTAATTAGCTTAGATCCACTACAGAAACATTTGCCCTGAGGTTCCAGGAAGGGTCCAAGATAGAAAGTGGTGATGAAGAGCTACAACCACAGTGGTTTTGTGTTGCCAGAAGTCTTACCTTGGTGAACCTGTGAGGTTTTGGGGACGCTGTCGATGTCCTGACTAAAAGGTGTCAGTGGAGTTGCACAGGTGAATCTTAATGGAAAGCTGCTTTCAGACATGAGAGGGTGCGTGCAGATGTTTAGGTCTAGCTGGTGGCTGCCATCAACTGGCAGGACAGAATCCAGGCAGGAACGTACCCTGTTGATGGCTGAAAAGAGGGGTTGGGAAGGAGGTTGTGGTGGGCTATTAAGGGCCTTGAAAGGGAAGGCAAAGCTTTCCTGATTAATCAGCACTGTTATGGCAGACTGCGGCTCAGCGGGAAACACCCACTTGGAAACGTTTTTATGTAAATCTCTCTTTCAAATTCTCTTTAGCTGCTACTGTGCTTAAGTACTTAAAAAGTAATTAACAAAAACTACATGCAATACATGCGTTAAACTGTTTCTGCCTGCATTAATTTCCTTGCTTATAACCATTTGTATTGTTTTCTTTTGAAATACAGACTTTTAATTCATTCTCATTTTTACAGCTTAGCCTGGATCATGATTGTTTCTCGGTACTGTGTGTATCAGAGAACAAGGGGTGGCTTTGAGGTGATGAAATAGAATTTAAAAAGTCACCACAAGAAGACATAAACCTGTAATTCCACTTTTATGCTACCAAACTGTGTAATAAGTAATCTGGTTTGAATGTAGTTGCTTATCTGATTTTCAGACCAAAATGTACGAGACAATCCTGGACTTACCTGTTTGCTTAGCATTAAATATTATGATTGAGTTTTGCACTGTAGCAAGGTTCCGAAATAGTTTTTGTTTGGGAGTTGGCTCTTTATTTAGATCCTCGGTGTAGGAATTCAAAGATACACTTATAAGTTGCCAGTTTATTACTGTATTGATCACAGTAGAAAATCTGAATTTAGAAAAAGTCTACTACTGAAGCCAAGTGACAGCTTTTGGCTGTGTGATAGATGGTCAGTTTTATAACTGAATATTTGCTGGCTATTTGTTTTCCTCATGCTTAGTTTCATCTGTTATGGCTGCATACATTTGAGGCTCATTCTGACATTTTTTGCCATTTAATGTGTGAGTTTTAAATCCTCATAAGATTTTTCTAATTCACATTGAAGTTAACAGGTATCTAGCTGAGCCATTTTTTGATATATGTATTTTTTTCCTGGCTGCAAAAATACTTGTGAAGCAAGGGAATATGGTTAACAGAGAGCCCTACAATTCCTTGTGTTGCTCTATGCAGAACTGGCTTAGAGACATAAGAAGCAGGCTGTGATTTACTTGCTTCTCCTGTTAATTTTTGTGTGTATGACTCCCCATGGCTGCCTTGAGCATCTCAACCTTGATTAACCTGAAGTTAAGTTCCTTTATGCTGGTTTATTTGTGATTCTTTTATGCTCACTCCGTCTGTTTCTTAATGTACCTCTATAACTTCTTTCACAGTTCAGATTTGCTGATTATATCACTTTGGGGTTGTGGTTAAAACATTTAGCTGTTTTTATTGCAAGATGCTTTGATAAATTTCTGAAAAGTTGCCCGTAGATCATTATCGATTAACTATTTCTCTGAAGGTTATTCCCTTTTTAATGTAGAAAATAGGTGAAGAAATGTTTGCTGAAAATGTAGATGATAGTTTAAATTATCAGGAAGAGTAAAGTGACATCAGTGATTTATACTTGTCAAAGAGTAAGACCAAGTTTTTCCTGCTTTGTTATTATGTAAGGAAAAAATGTTAAGTTGCCTTTTATGATTTTGCAAGTAGCAAGACAATCCAAAAAGTATGTAGAACCACTTTGTCAACTCCTGAGTCATCCTGTTTTGTGATAATAACAATTCTTAGCTTAGGATCCTGTTTGTGGGGATGTTATTACTGGTCATTAATTTTTAAACTTATCTTTTCTTTTTTTTTTTTTTTTTTAGTTTAAATTACTTTATATAAACCTTGCAGAAGATAAAGATCATTATCCATCTTCCAGCAGTCCTGTTCTGAGCTGAATGTCTTTAATATATAATGCCAGACTGGCCAGTCTTCAGAAGAGACATTTCTCGAACAAAAATTCTTACTGGCGCTTAGGTGGTGGCAAGTCCTGATGGTCACTTGCTGGTGGTGCAGACTGGGAAAGAGTCTGAGCTGGTGGGTAGGGATCTGCCCCACATCGCCTCTGTGGGTCAGGAAAATGTTGTGGGCTGAGTTTAGCAAGGCTGGAGGAAAACATCCTGATTCTGCTCAAACTAACTGTCTTCTATGGCTTGGCACATCCCAGGGAATCAGCTCTTCTCCCTCTGGTTAAGCACTGGTTGCTTAATGAGTGGACTAAATGAAGCAAGAGGAAGAAGGTCTACATAAGCTATTCTTAAACTCGTTCCCCATGTGGACAAAGTCATAGGTATAAATTTAAGTTCCCATCTTCTGACTGGACTCCTATCCTTGAAAGGATAGGAAAGAGCAAGGAATTAATGGTATTAAAAGGAAAAGAGAAGTCATCAAAATAATGCATTTTGATCACTTGTCCAGTGCCGCATACCTGAATGATATTAAGTGGTAACTGTTGAGATTAGGGAGTGTTGTAATCATGGAAACTGATAAAGGAATGTGTCTCTCAAGCATTAACTATTTTGTGATTTAATTTGGACTGCATGGTGGTGCATAGGTGTAATAAAGACATGATGGACATGCATTTAGTTTTAATAGAAGAATGTAACTGCATTGAGTAAGATTTGGATCTGTCTTGATCTGATCTTTCTTCTCCAGTAGTAGCGGATTCCCGGAAAACACAAAAAGAGGACAAGTCTGTGAAGGTACTTCCTTGATATATCCCCCCAGCTTTCTAGTGATCTTTGGGACCCTTGTATTTACCAGTCTTTGGTGACTTTACTTCTGTGTAGTTGTTACTGTATATTCTCAACTCATGTAAGATTTTGGCATAAACAATATCCCGTGTCAATGAGTTTCACACAATAACTATATGCTATATTTTAAAATAACAGTAAAAGGACCCCTTCTGTATTTTTGCCATCTTTGACATTACAGGAGCTAAGGACTAAGAAATAAAATTACCCAAGGTGGGGACAAAATGGTTGCACCTTGTTCCTTTTTTCTCCTGCTACTTGCAGTCTTTGCTATGTATCCTCCTTCAGTTTTCCTTTTCTAAGATGGAAAGTCCCAGTTTCAGTCTTTCTTTATACTAAGCTTGTTCACTCTTTTTTGTACCTTTCTCAGTTTTACTGTTCCTATTTTGATTTGCTTACGTGTTACTAGTTAGCTGATTTTTATGTGGTAGTAATTCGGAACCTAATGAGCACAGCAAGTCACATTTTTGATGACTACAATGTTACCATAAAAGAATGGGTTTTAATTATTTGGAGATTTCAGACGTGTATATGCAGTACAGTACCCATGACAATGCATTTTTATACTTTAATTAAGCTTCTTGAAGTACAGAATTCCTTTTAAAAAGTTTCCATTGTCTCAGAAAGAAAAACTGTGTGACCTAGATAGGAACTTCTGTAGCATTTCATTCTCTTCTGCATGGGGAATATGTGTCAGAGATGTTTCTCAGGTGACAAAATAGGAAGATCCCAAATCTGTTTAGAGCAGAAGAATAACTGTTTTGTCTCTTTTCTCCCTTGTGGTGGGTACGACCACTTAGTATTTGATGGTCTAGATAAATATAGTATTTATATTTCTAAAGTTATTTCTTAAGAGAGAATAAAGTTAAGTTTTTGTGACGTTTGGTTTCAGGAAATATATCCCTTGCCATGATGGCCTGAAAGTGGTAATTGGGCCTGTCCCTTAGCCAAACCAAGGTGTAGAGCCAAGCATGTAATGATGGGAATAGAAATGGCAGATGACTCTGGTGCTGTGAAGTCTTAAGGTGTCAGTCATATGGAGTCTCTCTTAAAATTCCAGCTCCTAGATTCCCGGGTTTCTATAAACAGAAAGTGAAATCTTCATGTCAAGGGAGTTCCCAGCTTTTAATATGGGGATAAAATCAAAGTTTGATATGTGTTTATGTGTTCTCCTGAGCAGAAATACAAAGTCATCATGATTGATTGCCTTTTTTTCTTTTTTTTTTTTGATCTTCCTATGACTTAATATTCATCAGACTCTTTGGTTGCAAACTTTATGCGTGGCCATTCCTTTAGGACCTCATTTTTCTGTCTCTGGAAACTGGTTCTGATGGTTCATTTTCAAATCAGTTTAAGGTTACATTACTTTTTTTGTCCCTTGTTTGTTTGTTTTGGGTTTTTGTTGTTTTTTTTGTGGTTGATGGTGTGTGTTGTTTTGGTTTTTTAGTAATATAAGAAAAGCATAAGCATCAAACACACAAAAAGATCTTTTAATTTTGTACTTGAGATTTTTCTGGGCACAATTCTTATTGTGCAGACTGGGAGATCTAAAAATTGCCAGACCCAGAACTGACCTGACAAAGCTTGTTTTGCATTAGTCATTGCTTTGAAAGTAGCCATTGCCAAATACAGGGCGTTTCGAAAAGATGAACCCAGTTTCAAGGCACAAATGCTTTCAAATTGGATCCATCATTTTGGAACACCATGTACTTCAGAGAAAGCTGTAGTAATGTTGCCATGAATAAATATCATTTCAGCATCTTGCAGGACAAATTAGTTTTTGCTGTTTCCAGATAGTGGATGACAGATATTTAAAAGCACAAGCATGAGTTTTTGATACCTGGTAGACCTGTGGGTATTCTCATCAGCTATAAATGTTCCTTTTTCAGAGTGGCTGTATTCACACAAATCTTACTGTCTGCCAGACCACTCCTGTTAGATAAGCTGCTTTGGGAGGATTCCATGTGCTTATTGAAGGCTACATAGTTATCGGATATGAAAGGGCTCCAGAAGCAAATAAAAAATGAATATTTCAAAATAATTTTAAAGAGATATGTTCAAATGTTGTGCTTTGTTTGGAAATTTCACTGGTGATTCTCCAACATTATCTACATCCAGATTTCCAATCTTAGCATGTTTTTTGGGGTTTTGTTTTGTTTTTTCTTCCCTGAACTATTAAGTAACTCTCTGTTTACCGTAAGGCACATTCTGGCTGGATTTATGTCAAAGTCAAATCAATGGCCAATAGGTAGAGAGAAGGCATACCTTAAGATGTTTCCAAATGTATAATATATACATTTTTAACTGGCTGTTGAAATAAAAATGAAGACTTAAAGGAGTCATCATACCAAGAGTTCTGTTTAGTCAAGCCCTTTTGTGGATATTTGTGATTGTATCACTTAATAGTATTGGTTTTGCTAATTTGCCAGGTGTTTGTAACACTACTCGAACAATTTATCTGACAGCAACCCGTGCTGTGGATTGTGTACTGCACCAGCTCCATTGTGATTATATATCCATGTTCTTCAGCTACTCCCTCTTTTGATGAATATTCAATTCTTTTGAAATTGGATGATTTAAAATCATTTGGCCTTTTGCCTGTTAACACATCATAAAGCATGATGAAACTGTACACAGATGCACCCAGGGCATGGTGTGTTGCTGAAATACCAGGAACATATACTACCTGTTGTATCACCTTGCTTAAATGATGATCACATTTCTGTGTTGTTTTGTCTAATTTGAGCTTCAGACACTAGGAATGTTAGAGAAACTACTGTGTGCCTTTGATTGAGAAGTTAATCTGAAGTGCAGAGGCAAGATTCAACAAATATTTGATCAATTTTAATCGACATTCTGCAGTTGTGAGAGAACTCCGTGCAGTCATGATACTGTATGAATCATCTCGGGTGAATGGATTTGAAGGATGTCTACAACTTACGCTAACAGAGACCAGTCAAACAGCATGAATTCCCTAAGTACGTAATGACCAGTGCTTACCAATATGCCTACAAATGTGGTGGCATGGGTCTATCTTGTTTCGCTAGAATAAAATCTCCCAAACCAGACCCAAACATGCAACAACCTTTGGTTCTTGGTGCACAAAGAGGAAATTAAAAGAAATATTGTGCCCTCATCTGACACAGGAGAATTCATCATGTGTGTTCTTCAGCTCTGCAGTATGTGGTCATGAAGGTTGTCATCATCTCTTAATTTTATATTGATCTGCATTCTGATCTGCTCATCCAGGAGCTGAGCTCATTGGAACTTAGATATTGAAAGCATAGTCAGAACAAATTTATGTACTTTTATTGCTGGTGCTCATGATCTGCTAGAAAATTTATCCTCCTGTATTGGTACCAAAAATGCAAGCGTTCTAGTAACGACCAGCTGCATTTTGTACTAAAAGCTGTTGTCCTGATTCTCAAATATACTTCAGAGTAGTACTGTGTGCTCTCAACATTTCTCTTTCCCTCTCTTTCCTTATTCTTGTCCCTTATTATCATAAATAAGGATTACATTAGGAGGTGGTTGTGCTTCCTATCAGTGAAAGAACATGCCTGCATGGTTGCAGGCACTTGCCTGCTCTCCTGTATTCTGCGGTAGGATTAATTAGCTCATACTCTGGACTGTGTTAACATGGTGTATATGGTTTCTGGATTGATGTCTTGCCAGGCGGTAGCACAGGCTTAGAAAGCACGTGACTATTTGCATCTTCATAAACACATCTGAAGTGTGATCACACACCAAGGGCTGCAGAGGAGCGACGGCATTATTGTGATGAATGGGTTTGAGCCAGGAGGGCTCGGGGTGTGCAGAGCGCGTGTCCCGCAGATGAGGAAACGTCCCAGAAAATGTCTGAATGCAAGACCTGCCTCACTGAAAAGAGGCACTGAAGAGAAGGTTCCCGAGGTCACGTTGCTGTATGCCATGACATTTTGGAATTTGAAGGAGGCTGTGTGCCTAGAATTGGAATATTTCTGTTCCCAAAACAACAAGCTCCTCGCAGCTGGGCAAAGGAAGGTCTCTGGGGACAGCTTCCAGTACTGTACTGCACTGTGTAATCTGCCAGTCCTTGTTTCATCTCATACCATCAATTTAATGAGCTTTAATCCCTTAATTTTTTTTTTCTTATGTCAGTGCCACAGCGCAGTGAGACAAAATCCCAGGACAGAGATGTTCCTGGTGGCCCATCCTGAGGGCAGGCTTTGGTATCGGAGGGCACCTCGGCTCTCCCTGCTGCAGCACCCTGCTCACCTGCACGTTTTCCTCATCCCGCCAAAGGGCGGCAACCAGGACCTGGTCAATCAGCGGAGAATTGTTGCCAACTCATTTTCAAACAAAACAAACAAAATAGTATCCTTTTCTAGATCCTGAATTTGCCATAAACAAGGAAGACTGAAGACTCTAGGCTGGCTGGTTTAGCACATCAGAAACTGGGAGCCACAAAGTTTGGATTTTGTAAGAATGTGGTCTTTGGGACTTGTTGGGTGGCACCAAAGGAGATGTGTTGCTGGAAAAACCTTCCTCCAGTGCTGGGCTGTACCCAGGCCAGATACTGCCGTCTCACCAGCCCTTCAAGGATAGAACCTAACATGCAATAACGGGATGTAGCAGAAACATTTGCTCTCAGTGAGACTTGTGTCTCAGAAACCTCTTAAATACAGGACAAAAAACAGCATTGGAGAAAATCCTTAAACTGCTTTTCCTACCTGTCAGCCAGTCCAGCCAAACAGAAAATCTTAATTTTGTTGTGGGGATCCATCAGAGTTCCTTTCCTGCTATGGCAGGAATAAGGGTGTATTACTAGTTAATTTTAAACCTTGATCAATTTTAAAATAGTAAAAAACATTCAAAATTGCATTGTATCATTATTTCTTCACCTGACTGCAAGCGTTCCTGTTTTGCTTTTTGTTGATTCAACCTCCTTAATTTTTTCGCCTTCAGACTTTCAAAATCCCATCCCAAAGAGGCAAAATAATATTTAGCATCATTTTTATAAAGTAAAATGAGATAGTTTGACTTTAAGTAGAAACCCTGCTCTTCTCTCCAGGGGGATTTTTATATTCCTTTTCCGTGTTGAATTGCACTGTCCTCTAGTGAATATTTTAAGCAATTGTTTTTGTGTTTGTAAACCTTTCATACTGCTCTGAGACAGCCAGTTTAATCTTCAAATGAACCATAAATGTTGTCTGATATAAAAAGATAGAGGATTAGAGTAATATTTCAAAACTAGATAACAAAAATTTATATTTGACCTCATGTCCGTGTTCTAATAATAGAGAGACATTTTAAAGTGTTTGGATCAGACTTACGAGTTGGAGCAGAAAGACACCGAGTAAAGACACAAGTGTGTGGAATTTGTGCTTTATTACTTTTTTATTGCATTGTATTAAGAGTTGGAGATAACTGCTTCTTTTACATTGAAGCAAATCTTGCAAACTGTGAATGAATGAATGAATAATAAAAACCAGTGGAATAACAGAAAGGATTAAATGTACATTATTAGATTCAATGTGAAGAACTATGCATCCCCTTTTACCCAGTGTGGTGGGTTTTTTTTGTTTCTTTTTTTTCTTAGTATTGCTACCTACCTCTTAAAAGGCAGGGGGAATAGATCTTTGTCTGGGACACAGGAACCTTTGACATGTAATCCAGGCAAACTCAGCTATCTCCAAAGGGTTTGGAAAATGTCCTCACCTCTCTACCTTGGTGTCCTTGTCTCCAGATGACAAGGAGACTTGCTTTGTCCTTGTCATACTTGAAATTTCTTTCTTAATAAAACGTATAGCCACCAAGAAGTTGAATGAAAGTTCCTTGCTTACCTGTAGCTAATTAAATACACATTCCTGTGTATCTTGCCTTGTACATCTCTAAACTGCAGCAGTTCTTGTTGCTTTGCTGTTGTTAAATGTTGCTGCAATCTTCCAGCTCTCTGAGAAAGAAGCTCTTGCCTGTCACTGTTATGAAGGCAAATGGATCTCTGCGAGACCAAACTGCAACCTGCATGTCTGGCCTTAGGAGTGGTGAATATCCTTCTTTTTAACTGGGTTTCCTTGGGAGTTGAGGTACTAAGCATCTCTGAAGATCAAATTGAGTATATAAAACTCTTAGGCGACAGTGCTTGTCAGGCTTGTGTGTGTACAGGACTGCACGTCTTGATCCGGATGTAGGTTACAGCCCCTTTACATGAGACATCGGTGAGCTGGGAATACATCTGTGTCTTCAGTGCTTGTGTCCCAGCATCCTGTGATGTGAGCTTCCCCACATTCTTTGATGTGTTCAAGCTATTTGAGATATCGTCCTTCCACTGCTCTTTATTATGTTGAAGGAAGGAGAGAAGAAATAAATGCCTGGCAGAATGCTGCTAGCTTGCTTTTCTGATTTATTTTCTATTACAGCAACTTAATAATTCAGTTTGGTAAAATAATGTGTTTTTGCAGACACAAAATTAGATGCCACTGACCAGAAAGACTGGGAGAAATGATATATGTTTTAACCTCAAAAAATGCTAGAAGCCTCCAGCCAGGAACATGTTTGCCAGCTGCATCACACAAACCCCCTGTCTTCCATGCAGATGTGACCTGTGGCATCCTAGAGAAGAAAACTTAACAAATATAGTCCTGCTTCTTCCTGTCTGGGTACACTTTTAGCTGATTAAAGAGTAAAGAGTGGTCAATAAATTAATTCAGTTAGCTGGAAATGTAAAGGTGTGTTTTTCAGATTTCAGTCAAAGCAAAGTGTAAGCAAGTTCTTTGCTAGTGTAGCTTTTAATTTGCTGCAGATGTAGTTTTACTGACAGTTGCTGAATAGCTTGTTTTCAACTAAAATGAATGGATTGAGCTTCAGAGCAACAATTTACATCAAGGTTAGAGATTATATTGGTGATTTTATAATAATATTTATAGTTCACTCTGTGTTTGTGCATCTGTGTGTGTATATAAGGAAAAAGATGCATACAGAGTCACAGGCATGCATTTGACACTGCTGATAGTTGGAAAACTGTTGCAAGTCTTTCCTGCTGTCATCAGATGAGATAATGTGGAGGTTTTTTGAGTGAGCTGCTCATAGAAGATACACTAGCAAAAAGTTTTGTTAAAGGAATCTGAATGCTGGAATAATTATGGTTTTGAGCTATCTTTATGTCAGCCATCCTGAAATAGTTTGTTAAAACATGTATTTTAAAACACATATTAAAAAAAAATAAAAAAAACAAGACACTTGTGTCCCAGTAGGCATTTAAAGTAATATTCAGTAAAGATCTTTGTTGTGCAATCACAGTCTTGGTGATTTGACAGTTGATTTTTTTATTGGACAGTTCTGGAGTTGTATTTTTGGCCTCACATTTTTGTACATAAGCAATATTCATTCTGATCCTGAAAGGCAATAGCTAAAGAAGTGGTTTCACAGCTTGATTTACACATTCTCACCTTATCCCAGGTCCTAACAGCACTTTTTGGGGTTCCTCCTCCCCTCAGGGCCTGTGTTTCTGTGTCTGCAGGGTCAGTCGGATCCTGGAGCTGCTTTGGCATCTGCAGGGCTCAGATGCTGATACCAGCACAGGAGGGGGTGTTTGTGTGCAGGGGTGGGAGGGGGAAGCAGAGACACCTTCTTTGGTGGCTGCCCCTGCTTAGGTCCTCTTCAAATGATCATGAAACCTCAGCCTAAGTTACTTGCATTTGTGTTTGGATTTCTGTTCTACGTAAGATTCGGAGCGTTACTCTGCATGAAGTATCTGCCATTGTTCAGTCCTGCAGCACATTGTTATCCTCAGCCTGTTGGAATTGTTCTGTTGTAATAACAGGTGGAAAATGAAAGAGAAATAACAACTTGCGAGTGTCAAGTTTTTGTCCCCTCTCTTTTTGTGTACAGAATTTGTGGTGTTGGTGGGGACTCTGAAGGATATTCAGCAGACGGGAATGCAGCAGCTGCAGACAGCGCGACGTCCTGTGTATAGATTTATAAATGGGCTGTAGGAAAGGTGGAATGCTTTATAGGTGCTGCCTGTATTCGTCCTTAAGCGGCTGATGATCAGATGTCAGTGTGCATTTTATTAAGGCTAAGAACATTTTAGAGAAAATAATTTAAAAAAAAAGAATATAGTAAATGCACACCTGCTGTATCTGTTTTTTAGCAAGCAGACAGATATGCTAAAGCTGCTTCTGTTGTACATAAAATGCCCTTAGTTGCCTGGAACCTAGCAGCCTTGTAGGTTGTGTCAGTGATCCAGTACAATTCTAACAGTAACCTCCTAGCACCGTTAGTTCAGTTAGTATACACCTACATGGATTGCGGTGGGGTTCTTTTGGGGCCACACATTGAAAGCAGAATTACAGGGTTTGTCGGGGCTCACTTTAAAGCAAAGTCACTGTAAATTAAACTGTTCATTAATAAAACAGCATAGATTTTTTTTATAGATACAGCTATATAAAAATACATCTAGTTTCTTATATAAAGAGAGAAAAGGCTATCTGTGTGTCTGCATCTATGTGCATATAGTTTTTAGGAGCTGTGGGATTAACAGGTATTCCACTATTTGCAATGCTTCAGTACCATATCTAGCGTGAAGACAGTGATGTGATGATGCAGCACTCAGTTTCTATCATTTTGGCTTCCAGCACTGGTGCTAAGACCTGGCAGATGCAGGTTGTCACCACCATTGGTGGTGATGTCTTCATGCTGTTGTGGGTTCTCTTATTTTTTCCAGGGGAGTCCATAATCAGTTGTGAGTACATTTGAGGGTGATTTCACATCCATCGTTTGTTTTGGTGGATGGAAAGAATGTAAGCTGTGGCCATAGGTTTGTCTTTAGTTTCCTTAATAATGTTGCTGAAATACAAAATAATTTTATAAGGCATCCTGCTGCATAAAAATGGTTATTAGAATAGTAATGCTATCAAGTGAACTGTCCTGTATGTAGACAGTTTGCCCTCTCCTTAATGTGGGTAATATTCCATATGCATTAGACACTGAGCATATTAATATGTAATGATTCTGGTATACAATGGAAGGTTTATTTTTCTTATAGA
The DNA here is from genome assembly GCF_964273445.1 of Streptopelia decaocto. Classification (NCBI taxonomy): domain Eukaryota; kingdom Metazoa; phylum Chordata; class Aves; order Columbiformes; family Columbidae; genus Streptopelia; species Streptopelia decaocto. The sequence goes on from NC_138662.1 coordinate 13,872,150, forward strand.
CTTAAATAATACAGAGATTGTGCATTCTCACTGCACATGAAATACTGAAAACCTTTTCATCTGTCTACTGGCTCTGAATGTTAAAGTTCTTTCAGCTGGAAATGCAAGGTCTAGTCAGGCTACAGAAGCATATATAAACAATGTTCACAAATTTCAGCAGAGTTAAAGTGAATCTCAGCATCATTTGGACTGATCTTTTGGCTTATTTGGAAGATTACAATAAAACCCAAGATTGAATTCTCTACCTGATTCAGTTTCTTATTGATTGAATCCTTTTAGACTCCTCTCTAATTTAACAGTGTATTTTTATTAAAACCAAACATACAAACATCAATTATCCAAGCTGCATCTAATTTCCTTCAATATTCTTTTTCCTTTTGCTGCCAATGGATTAGAAGGCCTGATTAGAATTCAGCTTGAAAGCTGAAAAGCAGATTCTTAAATGAGGATGTCTGCATTAGGAATTAAAATATCTGTACTGGGCATAAAATCTTATCTCTAATAATGTAAACACACTTGGTTAAGTTGATCTGTCCCATTCCTGGTGCAATGTCACTGAATAAGGAGCATTTATTAGAAAGGGCGAAACAGTGTCTGTGGCTTGTCCTGCTGATAGAATACATCATTAGTGTATTTTAACATCAAAGTGCTTTGCGTAGATATCTGCTTACCATAAGGGCTAATGTGGTAAGAGTTTGAAGGGCTCTGTTTTTACTTCATGTGTTTTTACCTCTTAAACACCAAGAATGTTTGCATGTGCATAAGCAGGAGGGGCAAGGCAGAGGAGAGGTTGTTTAAGGTTTCACCATTGGTAGCTTCTGCAGCATTAAGGATTTTGTAACAATGCAAAGGTGAAATAAATAATTGCAATGACATCACCAACCTAGCATCCAGAAAACCCTAAGCTGATAAATTAATGCATTTAAGATGACATTAAAGTGTTGGCTCATGTCTAAACTATAAGGAAGTTATAAAATCAACTAAATAGTATGTTCTGATTTGACTGGATTATTAATTTCCTTCTGATACCTACTGTGATCTGCCTGTGATGAGGAAACCATATCATGATCCATATACAGGCTGTTACTATGCAGGCTTTATGAACCAGAGCAGCTGGTGTCATGTACGGAATCATCATACCTCATTTCAGAGGGAGAAATTTGGATGTCAGGATTTTTAAAGGAGTTTTTTATTAATTGTTGCTCTTATTTTACAGCACTAGAGATGTTTTGTGTTTGGAAAAGGCACACGAAAGTTCTGTTTATAGTATTAGCATGCCCAGAAAAGTGAGTAAATCTTATTTGCATGGCTCCACTGCAAATAGTAAGGGGAGAAAAGCAGCAGGTGCAGGCAGCATCCTAGCACATCTGCACTGGAAAACTAGATTAAAGAGTAGGTGTCTAATAAGCTTGAGAGGAGAAAATGGCAATGTGTCCTGTATGGTCAGATGTGAGCTTTTCTGACCACTTTTGGGTGTCATCACACGAAGTCTTGGAGCTGGGAGCAGCAGCAGGTCATGAGAGAGAAGTCAATGAGGTAGTCCCATTGCCATCTTCATTTTATGACTGTTCTGCTAGCTTTGGAGTTCTGTAGTGCAATGTAAATGCAGCAAATGCTTACGGTAAGGGTTGGTTTTGCAGTCTGTGGTACTGCTGAAGGATATGGTGAGCTGTATTCACATGGGAAGCAAAGTATTTGTTGAGATTTTTTCTTTTTATTGCTGCGTTGTGGATGGCAGTATTACCAACAGTGGTGAGCTTTCAATGTCTGTGTGACTGCACAGCCCAGGAGTTAATTGTCATGTTGTGTCTGCCGAGAAATATTAAACCTGATTGTGCAGAGCTATAAATGTGTGTGACTGCAGGGAATTTTCTTGGTGCAGGTATGAGTCCGGCTACCTGGAGGTGGGCGAAGTGAATCTTTTCATCTTGTGCAATGAGTTAAACATAATTGTGGTTGACATCATGCACAAGTGAAATCCAGTGGTATTTCATTCCTTCAAACATAATCCTCTCTTTATCTTGTCTTCTTTTGAATCAACATGGTTCTGGCAAAGCTTGTTTGTGACACCCAGTGAAACTTACTGTAGAATACCTCAAATGTTGTGGATTAGCCCACAATGGAATGAGAAACAGCACAGCTGTCTGGTGTCCCCTTGACTTAATAAGCCATGGTGGGAAGCCTGGTATATGATCTTGGCTTCAATATTTTACTACCTTACCAAGTGGAGAGAAGCCATATTAATATCTTGTATGTATATTAATGTCTTGTATGTTCTGAAAGGTAATTTAATTGTGAATTGGGTGCAGGAATTTCAGTTTCCAGAAACTGATGAATAGCAGTTGTTTGAGGTTATCAATTAATCTGTTGTAATGAATGTCCTTCATTACACGCCTCTCCTTGTTAATTAGAAGGGATTTTTACTCCTCTTTATCAAGTCAGGGCAAGTATATTACCTTTTCCTCTGTACTGCTTATGGTAAAGTGCGTACCCAGATTGTTTTATTAATTTTCCACATGAATATTTCATTGCATGTGCATCTGCACATTCATACACTGTGTTTTCTGAGTTCCGACCTCCGATGATTATTCAATACATTAAAAAAATCAAAAATATAGATTGTTTAATCTCTTTTTATTTGTACTTATCAGTAGAAAATCCCCTTTTCTGTGTAATCATGTGTTTATGACATTAATTACTCTGCCAGTTTAGACCAAGGCAATTAATCACTGCACCACAGTACAGAAACGATAGACTCAGTTCTCTGAGTATAGAGGCGAAGCTTGTGCCTTCCGTAAATGAGAACCCGCCTGACAAAGGGCAATTTGTACTGTGGTTTGGATCTTTTACTCCTGTTTATTTAAAAATCAAAGCCAAGACAAAACACAAACAAAACCTCACCTGATTCCTCTTCTCTTCATTCCTACAGGTTGAAGCAATACTTGTAAACATTTTTGGTGGGATTGTGAACTGTGCCATTATAGCCAATGGTATCACCAGAGCCTGCCGAGAGCTGGAGCTGAAGGTGCCACTGGTGGTCAGACTGGAAGGTGAGTGCTGATGGGTTCAGACAGGAATCCTCCCTCAGCTGCACAGAATTCAGCTTTCCTCAGTCTCTACACTGAAAGCAATTTAGCCCCACACAATATGTCCCGTTCTTCATCCATAGCATGACCTGAAGTCAAACTCTTTCCTTACCTATTTCTGTATCCCTGGCCCCTGGTGGTACTTGAAGCAGTGAAATTTTGCAGTGAAGGCATTATGGTTTTGCTTGTAAGATTTGCAATGCAAATAGAAATCATTTTTATACAAGTTTCTATTTACTGGAAGGTATTTCTTTTTCAAATGATTTTTTATTTAATACAATTCCATTATTGCTAAACCTGCAGCAGTGTATAGTTTTCTTAAATTTACTCCAATATCATAATTAAAAGAAAGATGTTAGAAACAGTATTTGTGGGAGAGAAATTACTGGAATGTGTTCTTCTGCCCAAATATCCCATCCAACTAAAATGCATTAAAAACCAGAAGATTTGGTAATGGTAAGGAATACATTTATTTGTTTATTTATTTATTTTTGTACATCCAGCACTGTTAAATTGGAAACAAAAAGTAATAGAGAGGTGAGGAAGAGTACTCTTTGGCAGCTCGTAGCTTTAATATGATGGCAGTGGGTAGGGAGTTCCGTCTCTCATTTCTGGTAAGTACCCTGAAGGAGGAAGGGAGATTCTTCTACCATTGAATGAAAAAGTGCTTTGGTTAGAATTAGCACAACTATGGTAAATTAAAACACTTCTTTTTTTTTGGTAAGTAGGTTTGTAAAACAGAGGGGTTTCTGTTTGTTGGGGGTTTTTTGTGTGTTTTTGTTTCGTTGTTTTGGTTTGGGTTTTCTTGGTGTTTGGTTTGGGGTTTTTTGGTTTTTTGTTTGGCTTGTTTTTTTAAGGCCTGTTCCTCAAAAACATAAATAGTCATGTTTGTGTGTAAGGGGGGTAAAATGCCCTGTAACCTGGTGGTGAAAGGAGGAAAATCATCCTTTTGTGTAATTGAGATACAAAAAACACGGTGGATTTTAACACTACAGTGTGTGTGCGTGGCGGGGACAGGGTGTAGGTGGGAACTAAAAATGGTTCTGAGTACACCAGACTTTTTTCCTTTTCAAAAAGCAAGGTCAGCAGGACTCATGAAGATGCAGTTTACCTATGAAGACCTTTGCTTAGGTGGGAACTTCTTTTGCTTTTCATGAGAAAGCAGGTCTTCCCATCCCTCATTCTCATGCTGCATTACACATGATGCATAGTTCACATCAGGGCAGAGCGCAGCCTGCGATGTGCAATTTTGTCCTGTGAAAGTGTTGCTGTGTGTTTCACTGCAGGGTTTGAATGCTTTCCAGAATGCATTCTTGGTTTCTCATGGGATAGCTTTTTTGCTGGAGTAAGTGCAGGAAAATTTGAATACACTAAAATGGATTTTAGAAACAAATTGTGAAAATTTTATTCAGATGATGTGGTGCCACTAAACACCTTAAGGAAGTAAGTAGGTAGTTGAATATGGATGAAGAAGAGACTGATGGATGTTGGCTACAAGCAGGAAAGTTTCAAAATATAATATCTTATTGTTTATCAGCTCTAGGCAATGTTGTTTAGCTTTTGTTATGGCAAAAAAACTTTTCCTGTCTGTCACAGCTGGGAAAAAAGTTTATCTGTCAGATCTGCAAGACTTCTCATCTATTATAGCGGTTATTTTTTAAGTAAAGATATTAGAAAAGCCATCAGTTTTCCTTATGAACAAGAAAGTTGCAAGTTGTTTCTATTGCAATATTTGAAACCGGTACAAGAGAGACAAGAAAATCAAGTTGCTCATTTTAAACTGCGGTCTGCCGGGTCTGCCACTGGGTTGTCTTGACCTTTCTCCAGTGCTTTTGACACTTCCATGATTGTACACAAGTAAGGGTGATTTTTTATGTCTTTTAACATGACTCCTGGGAGATTGCCCAGTCCCTGGGTTGAGTGAGGAGAGTCCTGGTGCTGCTGCACTGTGGAGTTTGTCTGGAGAAGGTGTGGAGCAGAAGAGCTGCTGCTTGTCCTGGGGAGGTGACTGCAGGGCCTGGCCCTCCTGTGCTTGTGGCCTTTGTGAGCATCATGTGCTGCTTCATCTACAGACCCTGAAGCTGAATCTTCAGAATGCACATATTTTAACACAAACATCTTTTCTTTGTCATCTTCGCATGTTGTTTACTCTTTACTAGGTTTGCAATAATTCTCCTAGACTAGTTGCTGACTCCAAAGAAGATGTTATCATCTTTTCTTTAGGAAACTCTGTCCTGGTATAATAGAGCAAACGCTCCCTTTTGCATAATATTTATCTGAAAAGTTTTTCATTCCTTCTTTTATTCCTAGTGTTACCCATCAATTCATCCTAAACAAAGAGCTATCATAATTACAGCTTTCAGATGTTGTACTTAGAAACAACTTCTAACTCGTGATTTCTCTGCCTATATATATATATATATATATATGCACACACATATATATGTGTGTGTATATGTATATATAATTGTGTGTGTGTGTATATATATATATGTGTATATGTATGTATTTGGTTCTTTTTCCTCAGAAATCAGTCCCTCTGGATCCTTAATCATCTTCATTGTTCTTCTTGGAACTCCTACTGGGTTATCCAAACATACAAGGATTTTGAATTAATAATGAGTACTGTGGAAGTCATAAGGCTACCCAAGACGTTAAAATATCACCAATAATATTTTACACTTCAAAGGGAGAAAAAGGAACAAACACTTTTCTGGATTTCCATTTTGACCATTTTTCCAACAGAAGGTTCATGATTTATTCCCATAAATCTAACAGATTTGTGACCCGCACTTTAAAGACTCTTTGCCCACATGCACTGTATTACAAATGTCTTGATGACTAGAGTTTTAATCAGTCAAATCTGTCTTGATTTAGTAGGATTCTGTGGATAAATCTTTGTTCTCAGTTGTAGAATAATTACAAGCTGTTTTACCAGTGGATAAAGAAAGGATTACTCTCCTCTTTGAAAATGGTAACTTTATAATTACTTGTATTTACTTGTCTTATCAGTAAAGAACTCATCAGCTGAAACTCGGGATTATTGTTGTTTAAAATGCTCATGGGCAAAAGGAGAAACCACATATTCCAAATTTTATCATTTACAGATGTAGAAAACGAACTTCTGCTGGTTTTACACAGCATTTTTTCCCCTTTAAAATGTAATGTACTTCAATTAAGTTTTGTGAAAACTGACTGGGAGCGCTGAATGGAAGCCAACAGTTTTTTTCTCATTTGTGTAGCTCAGCGTTAGATGATAAGAGGAAAGAATGAAAAAGAATTGTGAATTAGATGCCCTATTCCTATGCTAGAAATTTTACAGTCTCTCCCTTTCAACAAATTAATTCTCTGCTTCTGTGGTCATAGGACAAGAAGAATTGGGAGGAATTAGAACTACTTAATATGTTGAAATGCAGCTAGAAGCAAGTTGGCTTTTATTCAAATGTCTGAATCAAAAATTTCCTATTATATTTTCAGCCATGTGATTCGTGACCTTCTGTGTTCTTCAGAATCTAATGACTTTTTTAATATATTCAGAAATCTTTTACACACAAGTGAAATTTTGATCCAATTTGTATTTCTTGCTCAAAAGTATGGTTTAGTATATATGCCCGTGAGTTTTACTATCCCAAATTGCCTATCAAGAGAGAAGAATGGGGTATTGCGAGGTTATACTTAGAATTTTATACATATCAACCTCTTCAGACATCTTGGGTTTAAACATTCAGCGCAAGTTTAAATGCGCTTGAGTCTTTCCCAATTTGGATGTAAACATGGGGCAGAGGAGAAAATGAAAATATCCCTTGGGAAAAGTTTAAGATAGAAAAGGGCAAATGGGGTGGGCAGAATAGAAAGGGTTTAATTGTCTCTTATAAGTAGGCAGTGAAAGTTGGCTTATTCTCAACTGCAGAGCCAACAGCTCTTCGTTAGTTCCCTAGCTGAAGATCATTAATTAAAACTTATCACTAGCCACATCTCAAATCAAAGGTTGACTGAAGGTTAGCTGGTGATGGACTTTAAAACTTGTCCCTTATTCTCCAGTATGTCTGTCTTTGAGACCTGAGGACTATGAATTTCCAGCTGGTGGGCTCACAGAAACTACATAACCTGTATTCATGATGAAGGGAAATTCGGCTCTTAATACAGTTATCAGTGTAGCATGTCAGAGCTGAACCATTGCTATTGATAGTGTAACATGGTCACAATGTGTTCACGTCAATAATAATTTTCAGACATACTGCATATTGTGGAATATTTTGTCATAGCAGAATGTTTTGGGTAGATCCGATTATTTTTGTTAGTCTTCTATCTGATAGCGTATACCAAATGTATGTATCTGTGCCTTCTCCCCATATATCTATTTACCTGAAAAGCTGTAAGTGGCATTGCAGAGTCTTGCATCCTCTCCAGCCATCAGCATGGAACAGTGGCAGTTTAGCCTGTTCCTGATGGTTTTATGACAGTAAAGTGAATGAATGAACATTATGAAAATCCTGTTGGAGTATAATTTTGAGTGTTTCATTTGTTTTTATTCAACCTATTCAGTCCTCTTGGCTCATTTGTAATGATGTGAGCTGGTATTATCTTAAAATTTATAGAAACATGCTTAGATAGAATATTTATTACTAGGATTTTTAGGTAATAAGTTTAATAGATTTGCTTTGCTAGTGATAGCAGAGATTTCTAGGCAATAGAAATGTAAATGTCAGAGAATGCATGTACACAGAGAGGCAGTTTTTGAACCCAGGTTTCAGAAGTGGGATATTTAGATTTAAAAGCCTGGAAGTATATACTGATAAAATTACATCTTCCCTGTTTTTCCATGGAGTGTCAATGATGGTAATATACGGAAGAAGGAAAAACATATCAGAAAGCTTTTCCTTTAACGAGAGTCAAGTTTAAAAAAAAAAAGGGGGGGGGGGAAAAACCCAAAACAAAACAAAAAACCACACCCCTCCCCCAGCAACAAAACCCAAAGCCCTATAGCTTCCAGTCCTCTGAATTTCCAGTTTCTTGGTTGGCTGCAGTGTAGGTGAAGGGCAGGTTATTTCCATAGCCGGTGAATGGGATTCTGTTTACAGTTCTCTGACACCATCCAGTGGCAGGAGGTTAATGTTAGAACAGTGGGACTATTTATTTGTTTATTTTAACATCTACTGCAATAAAATGATACCCTTTGTAAATTCTTAAATGTTTCCAATGTTTTCTGAATGTTTACTTTTGAAACCCTTACCTTGGCTTTCAGCAGGGTCTCATTTTAATTTCTGTGTTCTCAATGTGTCTAAAATACTTATCACAATGGGATAAAAAGCTATCATTAAAAAAAGAAGATCACAACAAAGGAAATCCTTGCTGAACAATAAGCTTAGTTGTGTGGCCTGCCTATAAAACAGCATTTGATTGAATAAATACAAAGTATACTCTTACTCTTTTGACTGCAGTGAGATGTTTTTTAGCTTTCGTATTTTCATTTGTCTGCATAAACTCCCCCCTCCCGTCTTACTGGACTGTGTTTTGTATTGATTTTGTAATGCATGTTAGACAAGTGGTGTGCAGAGCAATCAATGCAGTGCAGGATAGATCCAATGTATAGTTCCCACTCTGACCTGTTAGTAAATTAATATTGGCCACTTAGTAAAGAGCAAAAGTTAGTTTTAAATACTATGTGGTATCACAAACAACGTAATATTTTCTATGTGGGAAAATTTCCAGGTGTTTTTTTTTTTCCCCTCTTTCCATTTTTTTCCCCTAACGGCACTTTGTCTTGTAGAATCCTATTCGAGAGATCGGTACAATCTTGACTGTTTTAAATGTTTATCACATATGTATCTGAATAATAGATAAAACCTTCTAGACTTAATGGGAATCGCTATACAAATGTCAGGAATTTAACAGAGAAGAGAACCTTCATAATGCCTTCTAACTTCCCTGTACAATTCTGTACTGGCAATTAGCAGCTTCTACATTATGTTATATAGCATGGCTGAAAAAAAAGCAAATAATTTGCTATTTTTTGCCCATAATATTTTTTTTTTTCCTGTGGGAAAAGGGCTGTATAGTGCTGGGTGTTACTATGCAACCAAATCCCCCTTCTTGTCAGAGATTTCAGATGTCTTTGACCTCCCTACACAAGTCCCACAGTGTGTTTTCTGCACAGCGATGGGGAGCGTGACCTCTCCTGCCAGAGCTTTTAAACAGCTGCGGACGGGGTCCCACGTTCCTCTTCCAGCCACCTGCCCCCCTATGGCAGAGCCCTGGGACCTGCTGTGACAGGGACGTCTTTGGTCTCTTCCAGTGCCGGGAGTGGGAATCCTGACTTGAGTGTGCTGATGAGGCAGACTTCTGAATTTCTTTACTTCTGCTCTACAGTTTCGCACATTTTTTGGAGTCTGACGAAAAAACAAAATCACCCCTTCAAATGAGCATTCTGGAAGTTGCACAGTAAAGAGTATGCTCCTTGCTTAGTTAATAATTAAAGTTATAATTAGTGCAAACCTTCAAATGTAATTAAAATTCATTTTGCTAGGTCTAGGAATAACAAAGTAATTAAGCATTTTGACATGGCAAATAACGAGGAACTTGATGTGGAGGAGGGGATTCAAGCAGGAACTTGTGCCCGTGACTAGTGGTGTGACCCCAAAGTCTGGATTCCACTTGCTCAGTAGGATTTATGATTCCAAGTTCTTCTCTGGTGCAGAGCATATCAGTGATCAAAACTGTCACTTGGCTTTGCTGGAGAAACTCTTTTGTTTTCCATCAGGGATTTGCCAGTGTAAATGGGAAGGTGACACATTTGTCCCATGTGAAAAACTTGCTTTCCTGATTTTTTTTTAATTTATTTTTTTCCTCTACTGTGCATGTAATCAGTTGAATAAATTTGAGTTCTTTATGTGCAAAATGGAGCACTTGTACTGTATAGCTGTAGAGTCTCCTTCAACGTGGGATAATTCAGTGCAGCAGCAGAGGATGGAACAGTGTCACGCTGAATGCTTCAGAGATTTCTGTGTTCCCCCTTTTTAGAAGAAATACAAGAAAGCATATTCAAGAGCAGCTCAAAACCAGTTAGATTTTCAGTATTACCCACATCTTTGTCTTTAAATTTTGCAGCTTTCAGTTAACATGCGTGAATTTAGTTGTAGTTGATAGACTGATGGCTGATAAGCTGTCACTGATTGTTGCTAATAAATGTGTTAAATCTTCAGAGTTTCTTAAAGGCCTGATACATGGTCTGGTATCCACTGCTCATGCTGGATGTCCTTGCCGACCCTGGTGGATGTTGGATTGACCCTCTAATCCTCATAAAGCCCCTTTTGTGGATGCAAATACTATTATCAGATTGCATTGTCTATCCAAATTGTTACTGAAATGTAACAGTTCCTTCTTCTCAGCTTGGTCTAAACCGCTCGTCAAATCTGTTGCAAAACTGAAGTGACGTATAGTTTGAAGCATTAACTGCTTTCATAGAGATTTAATAGAAGATGTTCAATTATTCATTAATATTAATTACTAATTGTAGTCAATGTTATTTTTCTAGGAACAAATGTTCATGAAGCCCAGCGTATTCTGAATGAAAGTGGACTCCCCATCACGTCTGCAAATGACCTTGAGGATGCAGCAAAGAAGGCAGTGGCGAGTGTGGCCAAAAAATAACAGCTTGCAGGTGTTCTCATGCAAAGTGTGTGTGTTTCACAAGACGTCATTCCAGTTGGTATTTCAAAGAGGATTAGTGGGCTTTTTCTAAGAGGTCGTCAGTGTTGGTGGACTTTGTGATACATGGTGCACTTGAGCCACAGGCCTGCAAGTTAGGCTTCAGAAATTTTGCAGCTACGTTCTTGAAAAATTTGTGTCTCTTCATGTAATTTTGGTAATTTTGTTACTCTAAATTGTAATAAGAAACACTTCATTTCATAAAGCTGTTTTTCTGCTTTCCTTCCAAAATCACCACTGATAAAGTCATGAAAAGATAATTAATAATTTACTTTCATCAATAGGATTGTTCTTTAATCAAACGGATGTGGTTCACCTATTTCACAATGCTTTCATTTTTTATATTGCGAAGAGTCAGCAAACTAATAATGGGTTTATATTTTTTATGGACTTCTACAATAATGTAAAATTGTGCTTACAAGGTCTATTTTATTCAAATGAGTAATGTTTACTTTCTTTTTTAGAAATGACACATTTTGCCTTAAGGTGATTTTGTTTTGTAGATGCCAAAGTATACCTCACAATAGGAAAAGGGATTGAATAGTTGGTAGTGACAGGACCTTCCATTCTCATTCTGTGCCTATAAGCTGGTAAAATGTGATTAATTTTATTTTCTGGTTTTTGGAAATGAGGTGCACTATTTCTAGGTGTAACAGTGTCATACAGAGAGCTCTAGGACGATGCATCTGCCAGTAAGGAAATGGCTGCTAACTTTTTAAAATAACCTCTTCTATGTCACTGCTGTGAGGTTTTAAAATGAGAACCTGAAGCGCTTTTCTGTACAGGAGCAAGGAGTATTCTTCAATTGATTTAACTCCCAAAACCCATTTCTGATTTATTGGAAATAAAATACAAATGAACTTTTCAATTTTAAAAGCATTTGATTTATCAGGCATCAGTAAATCAGGAAAAAAAAAAAGTTTCAGTACACAGATTTTGATCAAGAATTATTTTGATTATATATTTTTCTTTAACAGTCAAAATTCAAGCTGTTAGACAAATCATTCATTCAGGGAACAGAAGAGAATACCAAATGGCTTGTGTAACTAAAGAACTCGGTACAAATCTCACTCAGCCCAGGAATTACATGCTGAAAATTATCAATAAATTTGAACAGTGAACAAATAAGTGGATATTATTATCTGGTCTTGTAAATAAGCAGAGAGGTAAAAATTTGTGTAATAAATTCTTAATTGTGATTTTTTTTTTGAGTGGCTGTAATCAATACCGTGTTCTACTTAGAGAAACGTAAGTAATTTTTTCCTGACATTTCCATTAAAACTGTTACATTCAGAATAAATTATCTGCACTAATCTCTGGCTCTTGACACAAATAGTATAGATAGGTTGCTATCATCAACTACTGTAGGTTTTTCCTTCTCCATTCCTTTCTATACATATTGCTCAAGGAAAAAATGTATGACTGTTAGAATTGCAATAAGTATGCCACTAGGTATGTACTTATTGACTGAATGAAGGAGAAGGGTATCGTTAGCGCTTCTCCTGAAGGTGCATAGGAGCACATTGCTTGAAAGGAAGAAATGTTTACCTCATCACAGTAAATTAAAAAGTCACACTCTATTCTATGTATTTTTATACTGGAAAGGGAAGCATTCTGTGGAAGAATGTTTAATGCAATGTTGTCACACACTGCATATCTAACTTATGGTCTCCAAACAATTCATTGTGTGAGTACGTGATCATTATTCTGCAAAAATTAATGCTGTACACCGTTTCATCAAATAGATGTAAAAATGAACCATTTAATTACTTTGTCCTTTCTATAAAATAGAAAATTGTTTAATTTGTCTATTAAATTCTGTGTTCTTCCATTCAGCATTTTGTTACAGATGGGTAGAATCAAATAATTAGGAATTTACTTTCAATTGGGTAATATTGTTGTACTCTTATACACGTTTTTATCTAAAAAGTAAATATTTTTATTTCTATATATAATCTTTCCTTATACGTAGGTTAAATGACAGTACACACAAGTTTTATTCCTCTCGAGCCATATACAGAATAGAACAGTATAATTTTTAATTTCCAGATATCATACGGAAAAATTTGTAAGCTCTGGGTTTTTGTTTTTGAATGATCGGCACTTCAGTTACACCAATGTCATGTTCACTTTCTGGAACACAGGCTCTCTCGCTCTGTTTGGTTCGCTTGGTGCAGCGTTGCGGGCTGTTTTGGTTTTAGTGGCATGTGTTATTTGTGTATGGAAATGTGCAAAGTTATTTTTGGTCTCCCTTGGTAAGGCATTTTAGTTCCATTTCCTGCAATTTTAGCTGTTGGAAATTGCGAGTAAACGCAATGCCCAGGAGGGATGCTGCTGTCTTTGCTCCAGCACACGGAGCTGCAGCCTGGCCGGAGTGCGGTTTGCTGTCCCCCGCGGGGCTGGGCTGAGCCGCCTTCCAGCCACCCTGTTCCTGCTTAAACACAGAACACACTTCTGTGAGAATTCCTCCTCCTGCAGAGAGCGAGCGGCACTGTAAGCCGCAGAGAAGTTCCAGGTAATCCCGTTCATGGAAGTTTGAAGTGAGATTTAGTTAGCCTTTAAATCTTGACATCTCAGGCTGTGTGTTAATAAAGGTCTGCAGAATTGGGCATTTAGAAGGGAAAACAGGAGGAAACAATGCTGACATTGTGTTACATCTTTAACAAGATACCTTTAAATTCTCACCGTGAGCATGTAACAGCTGGGAGTTCTGGAGTAATGTTCTTAAAGTGCATTTACTATCCCATTTGTCAGTCCTGCTCTTCCCTGCACCCAGAAAAGCAGCTGCTATTGTGCAAAATTGCTGGGATTGGAAGAGCATGTCAGTGCAAATCAGTCACCAGATGAGATGCAGAGTAGGGCCGCCCGTTCACAGCTTCCTCAGTCACAAGCAGTGCCCTGACGCTTCTCTGGCCCTGCACGGTCAGCCTGGCCTGGTGACCTTGGGGATTCTCAGACCTGGGCACCTACAGTAACCTCTGGTTATTACATGGCATGTTGCCCAGGGTGATTCCCTGGTGCTGGGTGCTGCACACAGCACTTGCTGAGTGTACTCAGTGGCCCAAAACACGGGTCTGAGCAGCCTTGCTGGGCTAGAAGAGCCGGGAAGTCTGTGAGCCCAGGGCTGGCAAAACCATTCCCTATAATAAAAGCTGAAGCTGTCAGCTTAGTTTCAGAAATCCAGAAACCTGCTAGGCTTAGTGCTTTGTTATATGACATGTAAAATGTTAGTGCTAGAAGTGGTGGTAAGCCTCTGATCTGATTGTGAGATTTCATGCCTTGTTTTTTTTTTTTTTGCCAACTTTCAGAAAATTGGGAGTTTGTGTTGAAGTCACAGTTAGCTGTAGCAAGAGGCAGGTGAACCGAAGCAGCTCATTGTACATTTTGATTTATCATCTCAGATTCTTTCCCGTTCCCCTTTTATCCTGTTTCTCCACCTACATAACTCACTCCCTGTGCTTTCCCACTGCTTATGGTGTCTCCCTCGGTGGCAGAGACTCCATGCCACTGGGCTTTGCGAGGTTTGCATGGTTGGGCTGCCTGGCCTGGTGCTGGATGTGTTGTGTGAGCATCCAGCCGCCTGCCTGGGAGCTGAGTGTGCTCTGGTCAGCCCATCCGCCAGACCAACACCCTGTCACCAGCAGGCATCAGCAACTGGGCCCAGCTTGTATACCAGCCCAAAAGCCGTCCTAGAGTCCTCTCAATGCCTCTTCCTTACCTGTCCATTGCTATTCTGGGAGGCCACGAGCTCGACCTCCAGTGTTCTGCCCTCTCTTCTAGACAAGAGGAATAGACACAGGAGCAGAAATGGGCTGAGGAGCAGTCTTACTTGCCTGATCAGGCGTGCTGGGCTCTGAAAGAAGCCTGTGCATCAGAAAAATTGTACACAGGTATGTTTGTAAGAGATAAGAAAAAAGGAGTGAAAAGCATGGGAAGGCTTGGCACCTGTGCAAAGGGCTGTTTCAAAGAGAGAAGAAATGCTCTTTTTCGAGGAGAAATAGTCTTCCTCAAGTCCAGTGTGGACAGGAGAAGCAGTGAGGAGCTTTGACTGCAGTAAGGGACATGTAGGTCAAACTTGTAGCCACAAGGTGAGACAAGGAACAGGCTGTGAAATCATCAATGGGTGTTTTTTAGAGTTAGACGAGCATCTGTCAGGGATGGCTTAAGGAGAGTTGATTTTTGCCTCAGGGCAGAAGTATGGATGAGGGTGACCTTCCAGCCTGATCTGATAGGATTTAATGCTTGTTGGTAAGGTTTTGTTTTGTTATTTGCTTCTTAACTTGTAGGTACAGGGAGGAAAAAGGAAGACCTGGTGGATTCTTGAAAGTAACTGGTTTTAATTTAGTCACCAAGAATGATCTGCAGCTGCCAGGGAAATGAAAAGCAGATTATGCAAACTCAAGACTTTCACTAACAATGGGAGCAGTGTTATTGCAATGCATAAAAGGCTGAGCAGAGAATTAGGGGTATCTATCAACTTTAATATGTTTAATTTAAAAAGGAACAGGTTGCACCAACTATTTTTTTCTACTTAATGAGGCCCATTTATAACTAGAATACCAGGATTTGCCTGTCACCCAGAGGAAATCATAGCATGTGTGTTTGTACTTTGGTGCAAAACTTGTGTTGATCACAGTGATTTAAAACTTTTACTAGCCCATCTGCAGTCAGTTTGATGTCAGGATCCTTTCATCCAGAGACAGATGCACCCTTGGTAGAATCCTGAACATGTGTGTGTCTTTGTTCAGCCTCACAAAGTACCAGCTAAAGATTAAAAGTAAAAGTATACATAGATTATTGCACGTTATTCCTCAGAGATAAGCATGATGAGACTTATCCCAGATATGGTAGCCACCTCCTGCAGGTTGCAGAAGGATCATTATTGCATATATTAATTTAGCTTTTTGCATTTCTCTATTCTGCCCATGTTTGTGGGTGCTGAGTGGTGCAGGGACACTAATAGTAGAGCATTGCATAGCAAATAATGCTCCCTGTTCCTTGAGGTCATTCCTTTTCTATAGGACTTGAAGCACTGAAGTGGGGAGATATTTTCTGCGTAGGTTGGATCACAGCGCCAGGCTGGGGACAGGATTCGCCTCTGTTCTGTCATGGATAGATGTAGTAGATGTGTTTCTGATGAGCTACGCCTTCCACGTGCTGATCATGTAAGTACAAAGTGGACTTGATGGGCAGGCAGAGGGCAAAACACCGGGAGGGACCCGCAGGACTGAATGGTGGTGGCAGGTGGATCTTCACTGGGCCTCAGGGAAGGCTCGGCTCCACATATCCTCTGTATCTCACACTGCTTACAAGGAAGAAGCTCCACATTGGAGTTGTGATGATTTGCAACATCTGCCTTCCTTGTATCCTTGGAGTATTCCTTCATCATGAAGAGGGAGAAAGCAAGAGCAATGGCATGAGGACAATGTTCCCTTCTCCTATATCTTGGGACAGGAGATGTCTCGTTCTGGACCTCCTTGTGTCTGCAAAGACAGGGCAATAGTCTGGCGCTCAATTCCCAGTTAAATCCAGGCTAATTTGTAATGGAATCTGACAGGGATAGCCAAGCCTGGAGAGAAGGGGGCTACTGACAGAAATAGGTTATTTCACAAATTAAGTGCTGTTGGGATATGCAGCATGATGGGATTTGGAAACTGGGTCCTTTGTATTTACCAGAGCAACTCTTCAAAACACACGCATTCATACAAGCAGGCCATCGTCAAAGAGGTGACAGTGACAAAGTATTGGTAAGTTAATCTGGGAAAAGAGGGCTCAGAGAGATCAAGTGTAGGAGTTTTTGCATTTCTCTAGGTACAGAGATGGGAAAATGAGAAATTTGATCTTTCTATTATAATCGACGTAAAGAATTACAGAGCAGCAAAAGGCCATGCAGCTAAACAAAGCTGTTCCCTTTAAGTTTGTTTCAAATGTCTCTCTGCTTCGGCATCATGTCGTTCAAGACTTTCCCTCTGTAATTGCATGTGGCAGTCTCTTTACAGCTAGATGCCGATTGCTGCTCTCCAGCTGCTCCAAAAGAGAAATAAAAAATAATAGGCAAGGAAGGACACTGCAGCAAGTACTTTAGGAGAGACGTTCCTCCTTTGTTTCACAGATGGGTGAGTAGAGGGGTTAAGAAAATGCCATTTTG
Organism: Streptopelia decaocto; assembly: GCF_964273445.1. Taxonomy (NCBI): domain Eukaryota; kingdom Metazoa; phylum Chordata; class Aves; order Columbiformes; family Columbidae; genus Streptopelia; species Streptopelia decaocto. Next base: position 13,889,091 of record NC_138662.1, read on the forward strand.
TTCACAACCGCTGCTCTGTTTGGCCCCATAACCAAACACTGGCCAATATTCAGTTACAGTCCCTGTAACAACTCTCCTTCCCTGTGCTTCCATTAAAAGACTTTGCCCTGCAAGGGAGTTCAGAAAATAAATTGTATTTTGTGCCCTGCCTTACCTGGGCTGCTTGCTTAGCAAAACTGACCTTTTGCCTCAGCTTTGTGGGACCAGAGGTTTCATTCAAAGGATATTGGCAGTAGTGTGGTGTTAATCTACAGCTGTGATATCCTGGTCTGGGAGAGAGCCGGGCTTCTTAAAACAGACAATTTGCAGCTTTAGAGAGATTAATTCTGTGTTTCAATAGGCAAGCAGCAGTGCTACCATTGAACATCAAAGGGCTCATCCTCCCTCTGCCACCAAGCAATGGTGAGGTGGGGTTTGCATAGCAAACCCAGACCAACGTGGCTCCTGCCCATGTGCACATCTCTGCCATATACAGACAAGCTCAAACTTTACTATGAAAGGGTAAATCCTTTATCATTAGAAGGTATTGGGCCTAAAATCCTCTGCTCCTGTGTAGGTTGTTGGGATGTGCGTGTGTCACCCTCTCTAAAGGGTGCCAGGGAAGCCAGTTGGTGTTGGCAGCTCTGTGAAGGGAGCTCCTGGAGATGTTTGGGCAAGCTGAGTTGTGAATTTGCCCTGGTTTTTTCCTCACACTGAGGCTGATGGGGCACCTTTCTCGCTGTCCCTTTTGTTTTTCTGTTTTCTGGGGGAAATATGAAAGGAGTGGCTGTTTAGGAATTCTGACTGTAGTGTTCCTAGAAACATTCCTGACTGATGTCAACAGAAATTGGTAGGGTTGGCTCGAAGAAAACAATATTAACAAGAAGACAAATTCCCAACATTATTCTTGCACCTTGACAACTTTGCCGTTCATGAAGTTCAGCTTCATTGGTTAGCACTGCTCAGCCCAAGCCCCAAGTTCCTGTGGTACTGGAAAGCCCTTAGTGCCAGTGGCTTTTTCTACTGTTTTCCCAAGTGCTTTTCCCTTGTCGTACAGCAGGAGGAACAACACTTCAGATGTGAAGATATTGATCCTCTTTGAGTTGTGCTCTAAACAAGCATGTGCAAAACACAGGGAAAATGAAGCACTATATTATTTTGCATTTAATTTTCCATAACTGTTGTCTTGTAGCCCTGGTGAAATGTTTGACATAACACACTTCCACAGCTTGTCTGCTGAACATCTGGTAATCAGTTCCCAAATTTGCTTCAGAGAATACTCAGAGCAGAAAGTGAATTTCCTCAGACAGGCAGAATGTCACTTGCAAGAAAATGAATCTTTTTTCCATTATCACCATGATGGGTGCAGGATACTGCTGCTCTCATGCTGGTGTCCAGAATGCCAAGTGCTTCCTTATCAAGATAAAACTTTTGAGGACAACAGCAGACTATTGTCAGTGTCAGCTCTCCATGTATACAACTCAGCCTTAGAGCTTCAATCCTATTGATTTCCTTAACATTATCCATCTATTGATTTTTCCACTCTCCTCTGGATTATACTCATTGTAGAAATTTCTGCTCACAAGCCTAAAGAATTCTTGCTGTCATGCTCCATCTGCTGAAGCCAGCCTGTTCTTGCATGACAGCTGTATTGGCTTTTATAGTTGGGAAATTCCCATATCCATCCTCATGAGGCTGCCCTTTGAAAACGTCTTGCTTTTAAAAGACATGGAGAGGTCTACCAGAGCTGTGCCGCCTCCTAACAATTGATTTCCAGGTTTCATTATTAAGCTTGATCTTTTTCACATCACAGCTCAAGTTCTGCCCCAGTCGTTTCCAGATGTTACAAAGATCTGAAAATGCAGCAAAGACAGCAGAAGCAAAGCCCATGTTTGCAGCGTGTGCGGCAAGATTTTTATGTATAGTCCCTTTTGTTCTGCTTTATGTCGCTGGTGTAACAGAACCACCCACACACTGTGTTCAAGCCTCTTCTAAGATGGGTATTAAAAGCAGGTAATTCAGAAAGTTCCTGTGTCTATCCCAGCTTTCAGGCCCAGCTCTGTAGTATCTCTACACATGTCCCAGGCCCCCCATCCCTAACTCTGTATATGTGATTCACAAGGAAACATTAATCTGAGAACTCAATAATAGGTGCTACTTTAATGGTTTACAATAACTCCCTTTCCTCTGCTGACATAGCAGTGCCATGTTTGCTCTAACACTAGAGAGAGATGGCTGAGACCCACCACGTCTGTAAATCCCTCTTATTTCAGTGAAGCTGAGCTGCCTCTAAACTGGAAATGTGCTCACCGGGTCTTTGTGCCTGATATATTTACAGGGTGGGTGATGGAGGCTGTGGAAAGTTGCCTTTTGAATGTATCCTCTGGTTGCATGTCTCAAATCCAGCCACTGTGGAATACCTGTGCTGTAGCAAACCAATGTTAAAATTCGTGTGTGTTACTGAATGGACATAACAGGCCTTTCAGCTGTGGAGGCTCAACAGCGGAGCTTACTCTGAATGTGTTGTTACAGCAAAGGCATTTTGAGTAAGTATTAGCTAGGTCCTGACATGTTTACAGCATTCCATCAGGGGCAGCAACAGACTTGTTACTGGCACTGCTTGGAGGATTTTGTGACCTACACAGAAAGGTGAAACACAATTTGATGTATTTAGTGGTTAGAAATGTTTGTCTGAAAGCTTTTACCAGACATTTTGATTCTTGGTAAAATGTAAATCCAAGTGTGAAAATTTGGCCACAATTTAGATTTGTTCATGACCAAACTGTCAAAACTGATTTTTGGAGCCAAAAGATCCCAGGAAGATTCCTACTTTTCCTTGTAGAATACATAAATACAATATTGTGATGGAAACTCTAATGTGCAGGTTTTTTCCAACAGACTTGCCCGCTTCAGTTTCCATCAATCTGTCTTACCCCAGAAAGGACAAAAGAAACAAAAGATGGGTTAAAACAAAACAACTTTCTGATAAAATTACTGTTTAGGCACAGTGTGTGCATCCATAACAGTGTAATGTTTCATCTCTCAGGCCTAAGCTGTGAGTGGGAGTGTGGGGTGACAGCTATCGTGGCTGGAGCAGCCCTGGAGTTTCTGTTCCACCGTGGGGAGAACCTGTCGAGGGAGCAGCTGCTGCGGCCCCTCGGCTTCCACCCCTTCCCTGCCTCTCCAGGCTGGCTGGATGCCAGCAATTAGAAACTGATTGAGAAGCTTTAAGAATGCATCTCTTCTCCATTCCTTCTGCTCTGTTTAATCCTCTAACCATCCCCAGCAGAATTCTTCACAAGGGATTCTGCTCTGTTTGCTCAGTGTTTGGAGTTTGCTCAGTGTTTGGAGCTGCTGAGGTGTCTCAGCAGCGCAGGGCTGTTTGGGGACCCAGGAGGGACTCACTTTTCTTGCTGTCTGCTCTGCTGCTCCATCCTCCTGGGCAGTCCCTGTTTTTTACTGGTTGCACAAGTATGTCTAGGTCCCAGAGCTGGCGAGAAGGTAACACTGGCAGGTATTTCTGTGCTTTTCCCTTCTCTCACTTCAAAAATAAAATCTGTCACTATTGACAGCCTGAGAATTTCCCATAAGCAGGATGAAAGCAGCTTCATCTCCTTCTCACTGGCTTCTGGCCATTTCTGGATGCACTATAAGTGTATTATTGCATCCTTTGCCTGGCAGCGAGGAACCCTGATCATTGACCAAGGGCCCATTGTAGATGAGATTATCCAAACAAGCAACATCAAAGTCATGCAGTGCCTTGGAAAGCCAGTGATCCTCTTCTGGTTTGTAAGTCTTCCCCTGACTTGTAATCCATTCCTTCTCCCCATTAGTCACTGGTGATGGACATTTATTTGCTGCATACAGCAAGGAGTGAAGACACTTATCCACCCCTTCCTATAGCTTCTCCCCTGGCTCTGCACCTCCTTCCTGCTCCCTCCATCTCCTGGCATCCTCCTGCTCTTTATTTTCTACCCACCAAGTAATTCAAGATACCAGTGGAGGACTGGGAGGGTGTTAAACCTTCATTTTCATCCTTAGACTATGCTGACTCCATGGAGTGTGGATCAGACCCCATGTTATCACTGTCACAACTCCGGTCAGTTCAGTGAGAGTTTTGCTCGAGGAAGGACTTAGAGAACAAACACTTTGAATGCCCAGTAAGTAGAAAACAAGAAGCTGCTTTGCCACTTAGACTAGAGCGGCTCACTAGCAGGAGGAAGATGTTTGGAGCATGTCTTGAATACACAGAACAAGCATCGCCACCCCCATCCTTCCTCCTGCCTCGGGTGTGTGCACAGCAGCGCCTGGGGTTGTGACAGAGCAGCTTTCAGCCACTTTGCTTTTTCTCCCATTTGTTCCCATTCCCCAGTCCATTTACCAGAGGAGAATCTGCTTACATGTGTTCAAGTGCTCACCTCTGATAAAGCTCATCATGAGATTTATGAAAGTAACATATTAAGATCGTAGTCTGTCAAATGTCAATAAGCAGAATAAAGAGCTCAACACTGCAGCTACAGAGATCCATTAATTAAAGCAGTTGCTAAAAGTATTTTGTTGGAGTATATATTACCATTTGGTCCAATTATTCTGCCATTAAACATTAAGAATAATTGAACCAAATGGTGCCCAATAGAAGGAATACATCTGCTCTGATGAATTCCTGCCAAAAGACACAGGGAATCTTAGTACAAGCATTTTGTCAACCAAGATAACACTATTTTTCTCTCCAGCTGATAAAGTAGGGCTTTTGAATCTTATTTATGATGTATAAATTGGCTAATTTGTTACCAATATCAAACAGCCCATAAGAATCAAGCAGTGTAATAGCTAACGGAATACTGACAGCTTCATCACTTGCTGGCTGCATGGAGTACAATATATACTCAATTAATAGAGAGTGCAATTATCACGGAAACTGTGAGCAGGAACTAATTATACAGAAGCCAATCAAAAACAGCCCAAAGCAAGGAGGGATGTGTTTCAAGAAACTTAAGAGTGGTTTGGTTTTGGTTTTGGTTGGTTGGTTGTTTTCCCCCTCTCTTATCTCCATGTTTAACTTGCTTCCAGGAGAGGGATGGGGACGTAGCACCAACAGGAAGAACAAGTCAGCCAAGAGCCTGGCCATAATGCTGTGAGCAAACTCTAGCACAGGTTCCAATTTCTGTATGAAACAGAAAAATCACAGTGTTTTTCTGTTTAAACACATTGCAATTACGGTGTAACTAGGGACAACCAAAACAGAGCTATAGCAATCCTTTCCCTAAGGTATTAGAGACTTGCAGACACTGACAGATGGGAACACTTTTGAAGGAAATTTAAGGAGAAAATAACATCTTGATATGTATTTTGAGAAAAATGGTGCACTCAAGGAAGAATCTTTTAAACCCCTAGGAAGGGCAGCTTTTAATTTTAGAATAAATACAGCACTGTCTTGTTAAATTCCTGATGGTCTCTTAAATACTCAGAAGTTGCTGGAGTAAGAGTTCATTCTGACTTTTTCACTTGAGTTGAAGAAAAAAAATGTACTTCTACATCATGAATATTGATCTAAGCTATTTTACTTGGCCTTTCATGTAGTTCTCATACCTTCGGTAATGCTGGTCAGTCTTGGAAATAAGTCTAAAACTATAGAAATTGGGGCGGGGGGAGAAAAAAACCCGCTAGAGACAAATTGTGTGAAGGGCCAAGAAATTTCCAGTGTTTCAGACAATGAGAATATTTTGAATGATCCTGGTTATCTTCAGTAAATAAATAAACATTTCTGCCCCTGAAATTGTTTAAATTTCTATTAATGTGGGGTTTAATTAGATATACTAATATATTTTACATACCACCACATTTAGAGTCCACAAAAATAAATGTAGTACAAAGAGGAAAAAAAAAAAACCACAACAAACAATATATAACAATAAACAACCCAGCCCTAAAGCACGTCAAATCCATAATGTGGCAGTCACAGATTTCTGCTCAGAAAAGTCCTACGTGGAATTAGTATGCAAAGTGTTTTACTCACAGGTGACTGGAAAACACGTTGGTTTTTTTTCTATGAGAACAATAATCTTCACTTGAAGTACTGTGGTTGAAAATTTGTTTTTTGCGCTTGAAGACAAATGGCCGTTCGGAATGGATGTTTTTCACTGAAAGTTAGGTAATAACAGTTTATAGCGAAACTAAAGGAATGTTGTGCTGGTTTTGATTGATTCACATGACAAAACCTGAGTTTTCCCATGGCAGAGTCAACGTCTATTTTTTTTCCTGGATGTTTTCTGGTTTTGATAAGAAACGTTTGGATGCATGAAATGTACTTTACCTGTAATGTTACATTTTGGAAGCTGCTCTGTGTCCTTTATTGGTAAAGAAGCTGTTGGTTTCCAAGGGATGTTGGAGGGAGGGGAAATCCAAACTTTCCTTCTTTTTTTAAAATTTTATTTTAATTTTAGGCCAGAGCTATTCACTGAGATTCTGGGCTTGCTGCAAACCCTTTTAGTCCACAGCCTGCTTTTTTGCTTCCATGTGTTCTCTGCTTGGTGAAAAACAAGGTTGTTTACCAGTGGAAATGATCAATGGCTCCTGCAGGCCTCGGTTCAGCAAAGGCATCCCGCTCCAGGAAACCACTTAAGCGTGTGCTTGGCTATAAGCGAAGATGGAACACAGAAGTTGTGTTCCCTGACAAACGATGGATGGATGCTGATGGTTTTGTTAGTTCGGTTTGTCCTCTGAGGGGTTGATCAGGCTTTCACCTACTTCCAGCTGTATTGCAACCAAGACCGGCAGAGGAGTTTATTGCTTTCATCCCCTTAGAAGGGAGTGCCTTGTCCCTTTACATCTGGTTCTAAGTGCTGTCACCCAACACTGCTGCTTTAAGAGCTACACCCATGTTTTAGTACTTGGTGACCTGACCTGGTGGCAAGTCCCCTTTACAATAGAGGGTTCTCCATTGTGCAGTACTCCACACCTTCTGGCATCCTTCAAAGCACATCCACAGGGCTCAGTGACTCTCCTAGCCAGCTGAAAAATGTGGTACAGGTCCTGAGACCTCTGGGATTTGGAAGACAGAATTAGTGCCGCCCTGTGGCTGAGAATTAGCAGTTGTCATCACCCGAGTGGCTCAGCCTGCATGCTTGCTCCAAAGAGAGAGTCCAGCTGGTGTGAAACCAGGGCTCATGGGCTCGCCCCGCTGCAATGGCAATGAAGGAGCTCAGAGCCTTGCGGAGCTGAGCTCTGCTGTATTCATTAACCTCGTCAGTAGTAGATGCAAAGCTGTGTGGATGGGCAGTGTTGCTTATTAAGAAAGGCACTGAAATGCTGTGCAGGAGACCTGCCTTTTGTTCATCACTCCCTGCTGGTCTCTTGAGGGACTAGGAGAAAGAAATTTTTTATTACTTCGTACCTCACTTTGCTATCTGTCAAAGGACATTGTTTGCTTTTGTAAAACCTAGCACCGAAGAGTGATATTCCTGTTTACTGCTGTATGAAATTCACCACTGTTAGCTAATTCAATGTCATTTGTCCATGACATAAAAAATACCCTGAGTGGTTGCATTTATTTTCTTCAAGCCTTTGGAGATGTGAAGCTTTTTCAGTTTTTCTGACAACTATTTAAATCCTGCTTTTTTTCAGTTTCTGGTATAAACTTCCAACACAGAGAAATCCTGACACACTAGGTTAAGTAGTTACTTGATGCTCAATATCTTTGCAGTTGCAAGTTCACCCAGAGCAACCAATAGCACTCGTCTAAACTCCTAAATGAGTTTTTCTCGGTCCATTTGTGACTAATCACATTAATCTCCTTCTCTGGGTCCGATACTGGTAATACAGCATGCCTGTGCTCTTTGTGAGAGGCAGATTTTCAGAGCAGCAGGAAGTGTCATGTATACTAATACTCCAAAATATTTAGCCCCCCTATTCTACGTTTGCTAAAAGGAATTCTGGAGCTGCTACATTTTGTATGAACTGTGAAGGTTTGCAGTGTTGAGAGGACCGGGGACACTTATAGCAAAATAAAAAAGAGTTTTTCACAAACATTTCTTACTTTGCCTGTCCGATGTACTTAGCACACAGAAGTCCCCAGGGCTGGCTCAAGGCTCCTCAGACAAAACCAAAGGAGAGGTGAGACCATGGCTGGGTGGTTTGGGTGTAGGAAGGGGAGAAGTGCACAGAGGAGAGCTGTAGTCAGGGAGGAAAAAGGAATGAATGTTGTGGGGGGATTCTCTGACTGTTCTGTTATTCCCAGTGCAGCTCAGTGCTGGTCTGTCCAGCTCATATTTTGTAAACGCACAGACGGGACTCTATTTCCTAACTTGAAAATATTATTTCACTGGCATGTGTATTGGGTGCTTACCATGCCAGCTGGGAAGAGCCAGGCATGGTATTTTCCTGCCCAAGCCCCAGTTCATTTATCTACCTGCCTGTGAGTGCTGCCATCGCAGGCAGTGAGCCGCGCTATAAACAGGTGTTAACGCTTTACTGGGTCAGAGCTAATGTAAATCTGTAAGTGCTTTCAATCAAAATGGGAATATAAACATTTAGTCCAGATGCTCATTAGCACTGCCACTGTTTGTCAAGAGCATCTTGCAGTTCTCTCCATTTTGTGATATGCTCCGTGTATATTTGATTTTGATATTTCTACAGACGTGTCATTTGTTCTGTGGACAAACCTCTCCTAAGGTTCAGGGCTTTGGCTGTGGGCAGCTAATTCTTTGGGTTGTCTTCTCCTGCTGGGACATGAAGATGTATGCTGGATCTATTCAAGTGCTAATCAAGGCTTGAATGACTCCTGGTATCACTCCTGTTCGTTTTGACTTGGGAATATATCAACCGCAGAGCAAAACAGTGTTTCTCAGCAATGTGTCATAATGATTGGTTATACAGGTGTCACAATTCTGCAAGAAATACAGTAAGTTCAGTTCTATTGTCAGGAGTGCTGCCTCACGGGGAGGCATTTGTAACTAAAACTGTTGTTCATTTGCAGAATCTGTAAGAAGAATGAAGCCTTGACTGGAAATATGCTGAAAATCTGCCATAATAAATTTGACATAATACGCGTGACATGGATGGATAGATCATTGTTTGCTAGGCCTGGCAAATAAAACCGGTACTGTGGAGCCAGAATTACAGGGAGAGAGAAACATTGTTCTACAAGGCATGCTTCAGATAGGAACGAAATTTGAAGCAGCTATATATTTTAGTTGTGCTTAAATTGAATAATGAAGAAGGCTGGCTCAGAAATCTTATTGTGCCTTGCAATACACATTGATTTTCTGTTCTTGTGAACCTCTAAGAAAGTTTCTTACTCATAAACAGAAGCACCTGCATATTTTTTATTCCTTTTTGATGTTATTAAAATATGTTTAAGAAACAGGTATTATACCCCAAGAAAGCAATCAGAGAAACAGGTTTGTAGTGTTGTACCAGGCAGTGTTTTAGGACTAGCATTTTAAATGCCCCTTGGGAGACCTTGCTCCTGTTCTTGGTACTCTTGCGGATTCCCTGTATGTCTTTGGTAAATTACTCATTCTCTTTGGCTGTGTTTTCAAAAGTGATTTCCAGGTCTGATGTTTGGATTTCCAGCTGGGTAGCTGCTGTACGACCTAAATGAAGTATATAAACTGTATGCAACAGTTCTGCTTTGGAGTTTTGTACCCTACCATTTATCTGTCTGTGTCTTTCAAATCAGGATTATATCTTATTATGTGCACATAAGGGAATTATAACAGTTAGATGATATATGTATTTAGAAGTATACAAGCTCTCAGTAAATACTGTAGCAGTGGGTAAAAGGCATGAATTTGAATAGATGGGAATTGCAGCTTGTAAAAAATAGGCTAGAGAGAGGAAGATAGAATTTAGAATTTTATCGTAGAAAAGAACAATTTTCTGTTCTGGAGACTTTAGCAAGATATCTCTGGGAATGCAATACCACTTCTTGCTTGTCCAGGGCTTGATTCTGAACCATGTTGTGGTATGTTACGCACTGCTTTGAAAAGCAGCTGTGGGGCCATCTCCTGCTTCCATCTGTGACTCCTAGCTATCAGATTTAGGGCGTCAGTTTCTAAGTGAACTAGGATATAAAGATGTCTTTAAACTATCTGTGTCTTTACTGGGAAAAACTGAATTTTACCTGGATGTGAGGGCTTTCAGCAGATAGCTCTATCTGAACAGAGGCAGCTGGAGAAAGTATTCTTCCCAAAGGCAGGGCAGGTTAATTTTGGGCCCAACAGTAGGAGATGCAAAATCTAAGCAAACATGGAAGTTGCTCTTACTAAACGGCAAAGCAATTTGCTGAGAACTGACTGCAACAGATGACATTTGGGGAGAGGTAAGTCATTCCTGAACATCTGAAAGAAGGAATACACTTATGAAAATGCTCGGTGAGCAAAGGCAGGCACAGACCTATTCCCTCTCCCCTCCTGGTGTCTGATGCAGGTGTTGATAAGGGGCTCTGGGGCCATGCAGCACTGCCCAGCCCAGGCAGAGCATCATTAATATTCCCAGCTTGTGGTTCTGTGCTGCTTTGACACTGAGGAAAATGAATCAGTAAAAGAGAAGCTTGTTTTTCCTGTTTATTTCTACATTTGGGAGTACGCTTTGAAAAGCAGTTTTTTACCTTGGAGCGAAATTTCATGGAAATGTCCAGACAGTAAGATTCTATGTGATTTCCTCTGTATATTACAGCTATTCATTTACCTGAGTCTGGGCGGGCAACTCGTACTGTCCCTGGGGGTCCCTCAGCCATCACTCACCCTCATCACGAGGAGTGAGCTCATTTTTCCTGCCATGGGTTTTTCTGCTGAAATTGCCACAGAAGACAACCCTGTGGAGGGTGTTGGGCACTGGCATCTCCTACCAGGCAGGGGGTTAATCCTGTCCCCGGCACAGGTGCACCAGGAGGAACTGTGCAGAAAGGCAGCTGAGGACTTACAAAGTGAAATTCAGCAGTGTGTGACTAGGAAGGTGAAATAACAAACGCCACATTTGTTGGGGGACATGGTTTCTCTCCCTGCTGCAGAGCACTCTGCACCATGCTGGAGAGCTCAGTTCTACCTTGGGCTCCTTGCAGGCTTCTCATGGCAGGGCATCAGGCTGAGATGGCAGCCAGCCACTGCTTGTACCAGTGACAGCAGATACTGGCATTGTGGCCAAGGCCCTGCTGAATGGCTGGGAAGCTGGAGCCATGCAGGTAGGAGATTGCTGAGGGCTCTTCCTTCCCAGCTAGACACATAGCAATGGTTTCGGTAGCCATGAGGGTTCTTGGCTTTGCCTTGAGCCACCCTGACACTGCCCAGGACCATTTGGCACAGTGAGCAGGGCCAACAGTGGGGCAGGCAGGAAGGATATCTTTCCCTGAGCATTACTCCCACAGCCAAATAACACCATGAATTCAATGACATCCATCTTCCCTCTCTGCACTGTGTCCCAGTGTGTTTGCTCAGCCTTGTGCTGGTCCCTGAGGAGTGATGGTGACCGCCATGCCACAGGAGGATGGCAGGTAATGGAGCCTTTTGTGTCAATGTCAGTGTTTGTTTTTGCATGACTACCAGGGGGAAGAACAAGCTTCCAGCTCAGTGTGCAAGCACTGATTGTTTTCATATTATTAATGTCCTGCCTTACTTCTAATTTAATTATAACCAGTTAATGGCCCAGTCCAGGACTCACTTAATTGCAGTAAATCATACCTCTGAAAGGCAATGCAGACATTATCTGGTCTCTTTGGGGAGTGAAGTACAGGGCAAAGCTGTACAGGATTGTGCCCCTGAAAGCCTTATCTCCTGCCTTTTGAGGAGAAGGGTGGTGTTGGCCCTCAGCACCTGCTTCTCTGTGCCCAGGTGCCCAGACGTGTGCCCAGGAATGCTCAGAGGCTGACAGGAGAAGCAGATTTATGCCTTTTGAAGGTTTTGAAGGTCTGCTTACATCGATTTTTTTTTCGTCTTACCAAGGGGACTACAAAGCATTGAAAACAATAACTGTTTGGGCAGTCTGAGGCTGGCTACCATTGTTCTTGTATAAATGCTACCATCTAACGTACCTGTGCAGCAGACACAGGGTCATCGATGTTTTCTCAGAAGCATGGACCGCCTCTTACGTGCCCACAGAAAATGGGGAGAGATAAACGTTTTTGCATTCTCACGAATAAGCTCTCTGTGTGGGGATGAAGGTCACCTTGCAACAACTCAGAGCAATTACCTGAAGGAGGTTAGATCTCTGTCCTCTGTCTTTATATTATTCTCATAAGCTGCATTTTTGGCATCGCTTAGAAGCCAGGAACATATCAAACCCTCATATGTCAAATGCTATTGACATCAAATACCTTTCATTGAGCCCCAAGCCTCTTGGCGTCTTTTGAGCTCTGCACCCAGGAAAGTGGCTTGTCAAAGATGATTTTTCCAACTGAGGAAGCAAGTAGCATAATGAGACAGTGTAGCTTCAGCATACACCTTCCAACTAGTTTCCCAACTGCTCAGAAACCAAACATGAGCCTGCATAGTAATTAGCCTGTAAAGAAAGCTGGAGACACAATGAATGTATGAACTATATTAGCAAACTCTTTATGGCCCCCTCATTACCATTCTCCAAATGCATTTCTGTCTGCATTTCCCATTTTCACCAGCCAAGAGCATCTAGGAAAACAAAATAAAAATCTGACTGTATCAAGCAGCATAAGCATGGTTGCTGCAGGAAATATACCACCCAGATGTGCCAGGTGCTGTACAGATGTGCACAGCACTAAGGAAAGCTCTTGAGCTGCCTACAGATCTGTTGCTTCTGGACTTCACAGCAGTCAGAAAGTGTTTTTTTTTCCATCGAGGATGTCACCCCTCACAGGCTGGTGCATACACACTGCGGTCAAAGGAAAATGCCCATCGGTTTCAGCACAATCTGGATTTGGTTCTGAATAACTTTGGATTTTTTTAATCCCTCTCTAGAACACTAGTGAGCGAGCACTGACCTGTGAAGCTGCTGCTACCAAATGCCTCTGTCAGAAAAGAACCTTGTAACAAGGTCCCCTTTCTCATGCTGTCTCTTAGCTCCCCAGGTGATGGGAACTGCTCGGCTGAACTGACTTTTCAAATGTTATCTGAGCAGGTGAGACATTGTTATAGAATCTAAACTCATGTAAAGAGAGCATAAGGGGCATGCCTTACGTTTCACAGGAGATCATGGCAGAGCAAAGGCTGGAAGCTGAGTTTCCTAAAAAGCAGATTTAGCAATTAGGACAGAAATTTGTAGGTAGATTGTCTTTCAAACTGCCCAAGCCTTAGGCAGAGTCCAGAATGGCTCTGACGTGCTCCAAACTCTGCAATTGCTTGCAGAAACACCCTTTTCATCAGCTAGAACAGAAATCCTCACTTCCCTTCTGCTGCTGTGACCTGCTCATTCATCAAACTACTAGAAGGCACTTTGCCCTTGCCTTTCCCCAGCCATCAAAGGTTCTTTATTCTCTGCCCTCCTCAAAGCCTAAAACCACAAAGAAATAACATAGTCTCCCTAATTAATGTGGTGATTTTTACAGAAATAATTTATGGCTCCATGTCCTTTACTGCTGTGAGGCTTGTATGCTCATTATTTTACTCTTTCCATATCTGAAGGAGTTCAGCTGCTGGTTCAGTGGTGGCCAGTTTTCGCCTCAGCAGAAAAGTGCTATTGACTCCCAACGGTGGGGTGATCAACAGTGTTTAGCACTGTGGGATTTTGGGTCTCTCCTGAAGTTCGTATGCAGTCCTGAGCAAAGAGAGACAGGTAAGAGAAAAAACAGCCTTAATGAGTTCCCAGGGTCACTCAGTACCCTAAACAGCAACAGTGTTGATAGGGTGCCTCCCAAGTCCCTTGCAATTGTTTAAAAGGTTGGTTTTGTATAAAAATAACTTGAAAGATCTGACTTCAAGCTAAGAGTTACTAATAACATGTAGAAAGAGCAACAGTTTAATGGTCTGACACATGAGAAATAATTGTTGTTCCTAATTCATGCTGTTAAATGATTCATCAAGGTGTGAGGAGGTGGAGACACGGGTGCGTTTCAGACATGCTCAGAGTACGTTTTCCCTGGGGATGTGAGGTTTGTACCCTGATCCGATAAAAAATCTTCACCTGCAGTTGCCATATATTTCCCATATCAGCCATTTAACAAGTAACACTATTTTAAAAGTAGCATTCTGAAATTCTCCTTCAAGGACTTGTTGGATCAGTTATTATTAAAATTGTAGAACAATAGTTCTCTGTAATAGACTTGTGCTGGGAGAGTAAGTTGCCCTACTTAATGTATTCATAGGAAGCTACAGTTGTAGGTTTCTCTTTTATACAGGTCAAGCAGGGGGAATCGCTGCTGAATCAATGTATCTAACTCCTTCAACGCCCAAATTTACAAAGAATACATTCCTGCTAAGATTTCTATCTGCTTTTTTTGATTGTGTCTCATCAAAGCAAAATCACATAAGGTGAGCCTTTAAAAGGAGCGTTTTTTTTGCTTCTCTTGACTACATGAGACATTCAAAAATTAATGGAAAAAAGCGACACCCGTCTGGCTTCCAGGGCATCACATTTATTTCTGCATATATTCTCTCAGGTCAACTCAAAAACAGTTCAGGGTCAAAATCTCATCTAGTCACCTAGATTAAAAACTAATTTCTCTAAAGTATAGCCTATATTGAAGCCTTTTCATGCAAATAAATAGCCAAGGGCCTCATTCTCTCCTTCTCTATTAGTTGTGCATGTCATGAATTTGAACAGAACATTTTGTCCTGTACTCTAATTACATGCATTATAAAGAAAAATCTATTCCTTGCATACATATTATTAGGAGCAGTTCGGAAGCGCCATTCCATCAGGGCAGCCGTCATGGTGGCTCATCCTAATATTGACAGTTTAATCTTTTTGTTTCGTGTGAGATTAAAAGTCATATGACGGCCGTTCCTCTGTGGAGCAGACGGCGAAGCCAATTGGAGTCAATCCGTGTCTAAGTGCCATTTCTGTTCTGAAAATGGACTTGCAGTTTACAAAATATATTAGGTAATTATCAGTGGTTATGGAAGAACGATAAAAAAATATTGGGTTGATGACAGAGTAAATAGGGCTACTGGTAAAATACCCCACAAACCTCATTTTACTCACAGCTGTGCTGCAATACATGTACATGGAAACGAACTTAGTTGCTGTCTAATGTATTCATGTGCATGATCATTAGCAGTTTCAATTCCCTTTGCTTTATCTCACCAGAGAAGAAGAGAGCAACTGGAGCACCAGGTGGCCACCTACACCTACTGCAATTAAAGTTGTCTTTTATCAAAGGAGAGTATGACATCCTTGAAAAGATGCTGAGGGTTTTGATAAACATAACAAAATTTTAAGCCACTAACCTCGATTATTTTATTTTAAATATCCTGAATTCACTTTTAGAGGCAATGTCTGATTTAGCCTCTGCTTTTCCAAATGCAGATCAGGACTAAGCAGTGGTTCAGCTATATCCATTTTTGGCTGCTCAGTGTGAGATGTGATACGAGGATGTGATTTTTTTCATAGGACTGGATCATAGACAACACCCTCATACACATGGTGTGAATTTTGGGGTTGTCCTATGCAGGAACAGGAGTTGGACTCAATGATCCTTGTGAGTCCCTTCCAACTCAGGACATTCTATGATTCTGTGTTCTCTAAAGAACAATCTTCTCCTACCCGTCATGCACAGGGCACCCTAGATCACAAATGTTGACTAGAACAAATTCTCAGTGGATCCTTCTCCAGGACTGTACCTAGCACCCTAAGAAGTCAGTGGTTGAAGTTCATTGTGGGTCTCAGGTGAATATAGCTGTAGTGTGAATATGAATAACTCTGTGCCTACAGCTTGTAACATGAGAGTGTTGCCAATATGCATGCATACATATTTATCTGTCTAGATGATTGCTCATTCAACTTATTTCTAGTCTGGGGTAGCACCAGGACTTGGATACTGTATTTTAGTTTAAATCACTCTGTTAAGTCTTTTTGTATAGTATGTCTCAGATATGATGAATATCCTCCAACTTCTAATGATGTCCTTAAAAGTTCAGAAAGACCAATGACTGTCCATCAAGAAATTTGGAACTTGAATCCCTTGAGTGCTTTCCCTTGGATAGAGCATCTTGAAGAGTTTAAGCCAGTATGCATTAACTACCTTGTTATTGTAAGAGTGCTGTATTTGAGGTTGTAGCTCAAAAAAGCAATAATTGATCAAACGTCTTGTCACTGACTGCAATTCATCTTGCAGTGCATAAAATGTAATTATTTTTGTCTTAAATCCCCTGTAGTGGAGTGCCAGAGAGGTACAGTTCAGCACAAAAAAGGGGAATCAGAACTGTTTAGGGTTTTCACTGTGCAAGGGCCTGGCACAATGCTTAACAGTAGCCAGAGAGAAGGTTTTGTTGCACATGGAATGGCTTCCTCCTGGAAGAAATATTCTGGCTGCGGTTACCCAGCATTAACCTTTCACTTGGCTAAATCAGCTGGAATTGCCTGTGGACTGTCCATGTTTGCACATAGGAGCAGTGATTATGAAAGCAGATTCATTCCTACTCCCTAGCAGAGTGCAGTCCTTGAGTAAATGAATTGTGATTGGGAAACAATTGGATGGTGGGGATGTTTCTAAGGAGAGAATCTTATTGACGTTATTTTCAAACTAACAGGACAGATCCTTGCAGTGCAAATATTGCTTTCTTTTGCAAATGTGAAAGAGTTATTACTTACCGCTCTGTAAGAGGACAGACCTGCCATTGAGATAATAGCAACTTAGTATTTTATTGTGAATCTTTCCACACAGTTTCTGTGATGTTTATCATAGCAATTGCATAGACAACCCATTCTTCATCTCCAGTCTAACTAGATTACAAGTGACAGCAATGTAAAGTATAATATTTAATTGCCTGAATGAACATTGACTTCCTTGAGCACTCCCTGGCTGACGCTCTCCCGCTGTATGTGTCATTCTGAGGACCTGCATTTTGGGGTTCTGAGGCTGAGTCACTTGAAAGGGTCCTGACCCTCTGAAAATGCCTATAGTGCAAGACTCAGTAAATGGCTTATTAAAATGAAGACTTTTGCAGGTTCTCTGTTGAGGTCATGACACAAGCCGAGTAGTTTTTTGGATGCTACTGTCTATTCACACCTTCCAGGCTATATCTGCAATCAGTGTAACCCTGACAGATATTAGCAAAAGGAAGGGGGAAGCATCTTTCAAACAGATGAACTGTATTACTTTTGTGAGAGTTTTTCTCCTGCTCAGTGATGCACATCCATGCACACACATGTGATATCATCTTGGGGTAGCCTGCAAATATGTCATAAGAGCAAAACAAAAAAATTGGGGTTTGTGCCTTGGCTGATCAGTGCCAGGTAAGATGATACTAGGAAAAACCTTCTTACAAAGATAGGGTGAACATCAGACTTGATTGCTTGGGGAAGATGGGACCTTCTGTTGTTGGAGGTTTTCAAGAGCAAATTAGCCAAGCATCTGCCACTGAGTCTGTGGCAGGACGATAGGCTCCTTTCCCAGAGCCATTGATTTGGGCTATTTGGAAGACCACGCTGTTTAATGCTCTGTCAAAGATTCCCTTCTCTGACAGCAATTCCAAGTAGCCAAAAGCGTGCATAAGTGGTAAGAAATACATTTAGAAATTGTCTCAAACCCTTTTTAACCTGGAGTCCTGGGGATGTCTCTGAGAATAATAATGTATCTGTCTGACACATCTGCAATCAGTGCAGTTGCCTGTGCTGGGTGGCAACTCTGGGCCTCTGGCTGGTTATTACCACTCCTAACCATGCTCCTGCTTCCACATTGTGCACACTCATTTCCAAACTCTCTGGTAATAATGTACTTTTTTTTTTTTTTTTTTTATTAGCAAAGATCAGTGATGAAAGAGATGGAAGCCTTCTTCCTCTGTCTGAGTTTGGATTTCAACAGTATTACTCTCTTTTTCTTACTCTATCTCCCAAGTTATCCAATCACATCTTAAGATTCATGAAACAGTTGCAAAATGCCAACTCCTTTTTATGAATGTCTCTAGAAGTCGATAAATCAAACATATCTCTTATTCACTGCAGACCCTTGAAGTCCTTCTGCTAGGAGAAATTCTGTGTTTGGGAGCCTAAAGCATAATAAAGCTTTCAAACACTTTTTTTTTATTAATTAGAAATTACTGGAGCTATAACTTTTAAGAGACCACCTAAGTTTAAACCGATATCCTAAAGTATTTCAAATCATATGAAGTGTAGCACCAGTAATTATTTTGAAATTAAAAATGTCACTTTTAAAGAATGTTTTGATGATGTCTTATGTTTAGGCTGTACATGGCATGTACATAACACTGTGCATATAAACATTTTAATTGGACAATATTCTTATACCAGCTTGTCTACTAAGACTTCATTAACTCTAGATACACAGTAGCCCATTTTAGAGTGTGGATAAACAAGCTGATTTTATTTCAAGAGCACAGTGTTCTGTGAATGTCCTCTACAGATTTATCTCCTGTAGATACTGAGTTAGTTTTTGATTGGTTTCTAGCATTCCTGAATTAAAGATGCTTTAAACTGATAAACCCAGTTTGCACAAACACTTGGAGATTAGGAGATCATATTAGACACAAAAGTAAAGCACAAATTTTGCCCGACTATTTGGTTTTATTGTTTACAGATTTCTGCAAGGAAAGGATTTGCTGTTCTCTGCTGCATACGTGCATCTTTCAGAGAGAACAATTTATTTCTGAGAAAATTGCTACAACGCTTTTGGTTACTTTACTAGTCTGAAATCCAATCTGAGAACAGGGTAAGTGTCCAGCACTCATCATTCTAGTTCTACAGTTTATCTACGGATTGAAATAATATTGGATGATGTTAGGTTTGTACGTTTTTTTTGTCATGAAAATGAGGCATCAAAGATCTTATGTCACATACAGTGTTCTGTTCTTAATGATGCCTTGCAGTTTTCTGACTTACTTCACTGTTTTGTGGTTTGATTGGCTGTTTACTACATTGTCTTCCTGGCTTGAAACAGAAAAGTTTAGGAAGCTGGTGGCAATTGCAGGCAGTCTGTGGGAGGAAAAATGCAGAGTTCCCTTCTTAGATGGGTGTAGATCCATTGATTTGTTGGATTCCTTTTGTCAAGGTTGGACATACCTGCTGAGGACATGTTGCTAGAATGCAAACCAGATTCCCACTACAGAGTATGTATATAGATGTAGGCTGAGTGTGTCTGTGACAAATGTTGTCACAGGGAGAGAAACAGAAGGAATTTCACTGTGTCTGAATTCTGTGTATTCAGAGCCTTGTTTTCAAAGAGTCCCAATTGCAGCAGTTCCCAGCAATTCTGAATCTGGAAAACCTTTCCTGTTTTTATTCAAGATACCAGTAACTTCAAGCAGAGCAATATACTTAGACTGAAAAATGCTGCTCATGGAGGGATCCTGCATGATATGTTATTTTCTTACTGAGGAGAAAGGCCTATGTCTTGGTGCTGGCTGAAGTTGCTTTAAATGGACAGCAAAGCATTCTGTTGTCATGGAGGGACATTTAGTTGGTGCAGAACCACACTTGCAGACTTGCTGTTTGCTGTAAGGGGTACTTTGGGGAAATTCTGGAGGAGAGAGATGACATCTTCACTCTCCCCAACCACTGTAGTAAATCTCAGTGTAATAAAAGTTGCCCACAGAAATGTGTCCCACTGCTGATCTCACTGGTTCTTGTCCAGTGGCTGAGTTACAAAGTGGCAATGAAGAATTTGATCATCATTGTAATGTTCTGCTTGCCATGGCTCATTTCCTTCAAATTTTATAAAGGCTTTACTGTAGACAGAGGCTCAACTAGCTGTAGCTAGAATGGCTGCTGTCATTTGGCATTTACCTCTCAATGTCTGATTGAGGACTCAAAACACTAAAATTACTTGCTTTTTGGATGTATGAAGCATTGACAGACTCAGTCATGAAATCATGGCACACGGCATAAATTCTCTCTGCATGTCGTTGTCAGGATAGTCTGTTCTGCAGGTTATGTTCTGTAAAGGAGCATCTTGGGAATGTGTTAATACCGCCATCAGAACTAGTTCATATTTATTTTTGGGGGGGTATATGCTTTTCTTTTTTTTTGATAGTTTTTATAACTCTCTGCCACAGCTGGTATTCACATGTAAAGATTTATTGCCTGCAGTCTCCTATCTGAAAGGCCAAACAAACAGGACAGAGCACAGGTACAAGGAGCACATGGGTCTCAATCAAATGCAAGCAGCAGGGCAGTAGCAGGGCTGTAAGAAAATCCCTCACCTCTAGTCCACTGTATTAGCTGTTGGGTGGGACATCATCTCATGACTCCACTGCCAAACCCAGCCTTCACTTCTCTGTTTTTTCTTTTCCTGAAACAGCATGTAGAAAGCTCTTTTCCTATGTCAACTGAAAGAAATCTTCCTCTCATTCATTCAATTTGTCTGTTAGCCTCAGTGAAGAATCGCATCACACTGTTATTCCTCTTGTTCATATCTACTTTTCATTTGTAGAAGAGCTGATTTTCCATCCTTAATGGAATTAACATTTCTGCTGATATGTTTTGGATCAAAAGCCCTGACAGAGCTCATTTCTTCATGTAGACTATGAGCACAAGCTTAATGCCCTGTGTGTGCTGTAGGATGTAGCAATAGGTTTGATTCTTAGCATTTTGCAGCATTAGTGTCCTGTTATATCTTTTCTTCTTCTGACAAAAGGAAAGTAATGGATACACAGTTAAAATGAAAAGGGTGATGAAATGCAGTTCAGAGATTACAACTGTTACTGCAGTTGTGATACGGGGTCCTGGGGACAGACATCTTGCTTCTTCATGTTGGTCTCTCCTGAAGTTTACAGGTCTGGGTATTGAAGCTGGAGATGCTGAGAATCCAGTGCAAAGACTATGAAGAGAAGGGGAAGTGTATAAGAAAAAGGGAACTGGTATGATCCGAAACCATGGGGACTGGGAACAATGGCAGCATACTTGCTTCATTGGCCAGGATGCTAGAAATGAAAAAAGTAAAAGTTCTTACTTTTTGTTTTCCTGTTTGTTTGTTTCACTGGAGAGAACTTTTAGTTAAGCCAGTGGGGAATTGTCCTAAGTAACAACCAGCAGCCCCAGTCTCACTGCGGTCTCTTTTGCACTACATCATTGTCTTTGCTCTGGGGGTTCTCAGAGGAAACAGAGTTTACTGGCCACTCGGTCATTTTGATGTGCTACACCTCAGCTGGGATCTCAGTTTCAGCTCACGGAAGTGAGAAAGAAATTTTTAAAGGTGGTGCGTGAGCACAATTTTGGCTTTTAAATACGCATGTAATTTCTACAGGGTTTTAGGAACTTTTACTGTAGCTTACAAATGCTATAGCTCTGAAATCCCAGCCTGATTGTAATTAGAATGTCCCTTTCTCATGTAAGCTGAAGAGAAAAATAACTCAATTTAATAAAATCACTCACTGTTTAAACAAGTGGGGAGAATAATTGAATGTGATACATACTGTAGTTTCTATACAAGTATAGGCAGTCTCTAAATTTACAACTCCATCATGAAGAAAAAACAGACTAAAAATAAAAGGAAAAAAAAAGAACAACAGTCTTCTTTTTTTTTTTTGTGTGTGTGTGTGTGTGTGTGATCTTCAACAGGAACATGCTCTGCTCCATCTGCTAGTTCTGCAGCTGTGGTTAACTAATAAACACTATTCCCAGTCCCGTACTAACTGCATTTGATGTGGCTGGTACACAAACAAAGACATCTTGGCAGAATAAGGTGCTATATGAGTTGTTAAAGAACAGCCTTGTCAATTTTAGATCTAATGGAAGCAAAGGGGAAAGCTTTGCCTTTGCCATATGGAAAAACAAAGCAGCCAAAAACATTTTACCCACAATTTTCTGAAACTGTAAAATAGATAATGTAGAGTAATAATAAGGATGTGCTGGAGGCTATGGAGGAGTAATGTCTGCTTTAAAAGCACTCACAAGCTGCGGTTTTCTTTTCCTGTCTGTCTCCAGTGGTTCTATCAGGTACAACCAGAGAAAAGACTCTCCTGAAATGTTTCAGCAAATTTCTCAGCTTAGTCCAAAACCCCAATCTTGGATCTCTTATTGCTCTGGATAGAAGGCAGCTCGCACAGGAACCTTCTGTGATCTGAATGAAATGGCTGCTTTGGGCCTCTTCCCTGCGAGCTCCCAACATTGTGAAGCTTGTGTCCAAAAGCCTTGCTGAGAGGTCGTCTAGACATATGTGAAGTCCATTGAAAGCAAGACTTCAAAAGGTAGGGTCTCCGCTATGGTGCTTCTCACAGTGCCAGTATTCCTAAGCAAGTGATTATTTTTCAGAGCTTTTCCTTCCCACAGGCTTCAACGGGAATTGCAAGTAACAGATACCACTGGAAAGCAGAATCTCTTTTCCATTTGCTCAGCTGTGTATTCTGTAGTTTAATTCAAAAAGTTTAAAGCAATTCGGCCTGTTTCACGGATATACCAGTCCTGCAGGTGGAAGGTTTCTCTAATTCTTGTTGTGCACAGATTGAAATGGTCAGCTTCAAAAGTTAATTACTCTATTGTTGTCACAGAGCCATGCCTGAAGCACAACTAAGATTTTCTCTTCTAGTCATTGCGAAATATTGTTATGCCAAAGTAGTTGTGAGTCACGCTGGCAGCCACAGTACTGGTTCGAAACCAGCACAAGGCTTTGATATGTTGCTCTTCCAAATGAAAGGAAAAATGCTCTCCACAGAAAATTGCTCTGTATGAAATATTGCAGTCTTGGCAATAGGAGAACAAGGAGATGTAATTCTGTTGTCCCTCACATTTGTTCTGCAACCATACAAAACCAGAGAAAGGCAATATACATAAAACCTTGTCTAAGTGGAGATTTTAGTATTTCTTTTTTAGAAGAAATATCATTACCATAATTAGAAACCAAGGTATTCACACTGACTTAGCTACATAATGAGTCTTCAATAAATATTTCTTAGTACCTGATACAAGTGTAATAAGGGATCTACTGCTTTTGCTGCTCAAAGTGTGTGTAGAAGAGGTCTAAACAAAAATGGGACAGTAAGTGAACTAGGTAAAGAAGGACACAGTTGCAGCCAGGTTCCTGTAATTGCTGCCCTTGTTGACAGAGACAATAATGATTTTGAGGGCATTTGTGTCTCTCTCTAGCCTTGCTCCAGTTCTCCGGGGCAGGGCTGCCTCGAAAACACTCTTTTGCTTCATTAATCCCCTAGCCTTCAGCTGTTTACACCTGATTTTCTTTGCCTTTATGAATAGTTTTATTTGGTTCAGTGAGCCAAGACATGTTTAGGTCCCAGACCTCAGCTTTCGGGGTCTCTCTGGGTGCAGCGTGCAGAGTTCCCCACCGAGCAGCACCCTGCCGGAGGCTGGGAGCTGGCATATGCATCCTTGGTGACCACACGGCCTTAACAAATACACATGACATTTACATTCTGAAATTAGGAGGCAGCTGGGAGAGCTGTGTCTATAGAAACTATAGGCAAACTGGGGCATGTATATCTATATATGCAGCATATGCCCACACATACAGCCATGTCAAGCCTCAGTTTCTAAACTGTGAGTGAAACTCAGGAGGGCCCAGGTTCTTGGTGATATAAACCCAGCACACTTACATCAGCTGAATGCACAGCCCTGGGCCTTTCCTGGGAAACAAAATAGAAAGGCAAAGAAAAGGAGATCGGACTTTCTTCCCTTATGAGTTTCTTTTATTTGATGTCTCAAATGTAAAATTACAGCTCCTCCAATACAGGAAAACCTGCCATACAGATGAGGCCACATTTTCAGTCCAAGTGTAGCTCCTCTACAGCCCTTGCCTGTGCCACACCAATTAACACTACAGAGGATCTGGCCTTGTGTTTGTAAATGACACAATGATATAGCTAATCTAGAGGAATTCACAAATGAACCATCTTCTGTATAGCCAGTAGCTTGCTAATAACTTTCTGAAATTGTTCTCCAGTATTAATTGAAATCATAAATCCCAATCACATTCCAAGTATAACTACTGTATGCCATTGGCTCACTTCAGTTCTTAATCATAGTCTTCTAGGGAATTTTCTTGTTGCTTCTTCCTTCCCTCAGGAGCAGCCATATTTATTATTGCAGTTCAAATACCTGGAGATATTTCAGTTGAAAAGCCATATAACATCTCTCTAAGCATGTCAATACGTGTTCAGCTTAATATGAATGTCTGTGCCATTCCCACTGGAGAAAAGTAAAAAATGTCAAGGAAATATATTTAACTTGTTTCTGCACAGATGCCCGCAGATATCTCATATCTAAAGAATATTTAAATTCTCTTTTGTTAAGACAGGATACTTACATTATACAGTGGAGCAGCCAGGAGGTTATTGTCTCCACTAGACAATTTGCCAGACAAGAAAGATGGCTTAGTTGCAATGTTGACAGCTTTATTCTTGTGGCTTTGGCAGAAAAATAGGCAAAAAGATTGCAGAGGCGGCGGGATAGAATACAACATGAAAGTTCAGAAAAATATTAACTGGTTGTAAAATGAGTGGGTGGATGCACTAAAGGAGATGACATTTCGGTTATATAACAACACTTATTGCAACATTTTTATGGCCAAATTATGCTCTTTTTCTGTGCTGTATTTTTGCATCTGCTGCCCAGCTCCAATGGTGAGGAATGAAATGTTTATTTGGCAGGAGAAAAGGGCAGTAGCCATTCATCATTTTCAGCTGAATCATCCCATTGGTCTCAGTGAAGATTCTCCTGAGAATTTTATTCCATTTCTAATATATTATATACTGTGATTTTACAGATCTGCATTTATTTTCTAAACCAGCCACTTGCGTAAGGCCCCTACAAACACCCCTGATCTGAATGTGGGTTTAGGAGCTGTGCTGTGCACGCTGAATGTAGGGTGGAGCGGGCATGCCAATGTGGTCTTCACAGGGAAAAAACTCCACAGTTACCATTGCCATCTTGAGGTCTGGTGAGGAGACAGCTGATAGGGAGAACTGGCTAGAAAATGGGTTTGTTTTTTTCCTGTGAAAAACGTGGTGTCTTTTATCTAAAACAAAAACATCTTTGCATTTCAGACGCAATCAAAATATTTCCAGCTTTCTCTCACTGGCGGAGTTTTGGTGAGTTAGGGATTAATTTTTATTAAGAAAAGTAATATGAAAATGTTGTTCCAAAAGTACTAACACAGATCTTCTGGATGCTGAGTAAATAGTGAGGAGTACAGCTTTCAAGGAATGAGTGCACTGAAAGTCCTTTTCCTGGTGCCAGTCTCTCTGATATCATTCTAGCCAACCACCTGAACCAGACATTTCTTGATTACCATCCACTTTTTATAGCCCGGATCAAACTTATTTTCCGAGCTCTTCTCCATGTTTTCTACAATATTGTTTACTGGTTCAGACATATTTTCATTGCATGAACATTTTATTTCACATTTTTACAAGTATGGTGTGTTCAGTTTGGCTTAGAGAAACTTGTTTTTTCAATAGAATGTCTATAGAACATTATTACTAGACATTTAATGGAACGTTTTTACAGTGATGGAGTTGTGTTAGAAAAGTAGCAATTGATTGTGTCTGTGTGTAAAACTGATTTGTGTTAATAGTTCTGCCCTAACACAAAATAAAAAGAGCATTTGAAGCCCTGTAAGAGGTAAACTAACCTCAATGCAAGATATTTTAACAGATACACTGCTTAGATCCCTCCTTAAAAACCTCAGAAAACTCTCAGGGGATGTTGGATATTTTTTCCCCTCATTCATCTTCATGTAGCTCAAGAAGACTGAGACCAACTCCTGTAGGATACTTTTTTTCCCCAATTATTCTGTAGGTTTCCAAAGCAAAATACCTTTCCTTAGAGGTTATTGTCTAAGAATAGTGATTTCATTTTTTTACCTCTGTGCTTTACAAAGGCTTGTTCCTTTATGTGGGACAGGTGTACATGACACCTCAAATAGCTACAGTACTATGACTTGAGGATCAAAAGAAAAGATAAAGTTTTCTTGTGGAAGTAATTTACCTACCTATGCTTTAATGTAATGGAGGTTAACTGAATCTTTTGTGACTTTATAGCTATTCTGAAATGAATTCTGAAGGTTTCGGAGATGCTGAGATGCTCAGGCAACAAACTAAATTGATCTGAAAGTCTTTAGAAACCTCATGGGTGTCAGAAGCTCAGACTAGCTCCCCACTCATGAAATAATTTGGTATTTAGTTTTCATATTGTAAAACTACGTGAATTGAGTAGATGAATTAGACTGTAGTTTTTGCTGCGTATTTCTCTACATACAAGGAGACAGTGCGTCAGTGGAAACTATGTCTTTGTGTCTTGTTCTGTAGGATGTTCAGTTCCTTTCATATGGCACTGCAGAGGTTGCAAAGACTAGACTTGGTTTCAAAAAACCTTCAATTCATCTTCTTGTGAAGAAGTCTGTGTTTTAAATGCATCACACCCACTGAAAGTGCTCACAATGTCACTGGGTTCCTCTGTCTCTCCCCCACCCTTCCGTCAAGTTGTCAGCCTTGGGTAAAACTGGGGTTACCATGGAAAGAGAGTATTGGGTAAAGAGAATTGTGAGCAGAGTAGAAAGCAATGCAGGAGAGTAAAACAATTTTGCAATTCTTTCAAGGATTGTTCACGTGGTATCCCAAGGTACTCTGGCAATGTTTGCTTCATTTTTATAGACAAAAGGGATATTTACTCTCTCAGCGCTACAGCAATGGGAGGATGAAGAGCTTTGGTTATCCCAGCTCACGTCTCGGGGGAGACATTTTTGCTCCAATGACCTCTAAGCTGCCTTTAGTTTATTGATTGGCTAATAGGGAAAATTGATTTTTAACTAACTCACCAGTTTTGAGCCCTGAACACAGTTGTCACTTCAGTAAGTGTACTTTTACTCAATCATATAAGTTGTCTCAGTCATAAATTCATTCTAGATGTTGCAAAAGGTAAGGATGTGCCAAAAGGTTTGGCAAGGAGCCCAGACACATAAGACATAGTCCAGGACAATCTGTAGATAAAATATGTTTAATATTATGTTAAGTCTATCATACATGCTCTGGTCTTGGCAGAAAACAGCTGGCTATACCTAAGGGGTAAAGGGCTGAAAATAAGAAAAAACAAATTCAGGGAATATCAGGGAAAGATATCAGGGAACATCAGAGGAAGAATATCAGGGAAAGACTTCTGAAGTGAGGTGCCTCA
Organism: Streptopelia decaocto; assembly: GCF_964273445.1. Taxonomy (NCBI): domain Eukaryota; kingdom Metazoa; phylum Chordata; class Aves; order Columbiformes; family Columbidae; genus Streptopelia; species Streptopelia decaocto. The sequence goes on from NC_138662.1 coordinate 13,916,274, forward strand.
CTCGTAGGCCTTTCTTGCCCTGAGACCTTTAAAACTAAAGAAGTGGCTAAAGATGTAATGTACAGTAATATTGCCCTGAACTGGTCAGTAAGAAATGAGGTCTTCCAAGTGGTCTTTTCCAGCTCTAATATTTCTAATCTGAACAGAAAGATTTCAAAGGTAGAACTGAACTGTTGTACTTCATGAGTGTCTTCCTGCAAGATCTGAGTTCGGGGATTCCAAGTCTCATGCCCTCACTTATTTTCAGCTCACTTGTATCTTTGCAAATTGCCAACCACGTTGAGAACCAGGGTGATGGTGTAGTCTGGAGGTGACTAAGACAAAGACGCTGGGTTTTGTTGTTATTTTGTTGTTTTTTGGGGTTTTTTTACAAACAACAACAACAAAAAAGGAAATATAAAATAAATTTCATTTTGGGTTCACCAGAAATATTCAGTTTGCCCAAAGCAGTGTATTTATATTTTCAGGCCGTTTAATAAAAAATAATTACCTTAAATTTTACAGGAAAAAAGTGTCCCATCGAAACAGAAAAATAAGGAGCACCAGTTAGAAATGGCAAAAGCAAACATGGGAAGAGCAAAGTGAAATTAATTTCATTTTTAAGGTGAAAAATTCTGGAATTAAATACTTCAAAATTTTCATAAACATTTTTTTTATTGACTGGAAAATCTCTGTGTCAAACTGGTGAGCAGCTCTGTGTTCATGCTTCCAAACTCTTATCTTTTGAGTAAATTTAATGTACATAGTTCTTCTTTATCTGATTCTGGGTTCAGTATGTAAACATTAATGTATTTTAATTAATGTAATCACATGAGTAGCTTTATTGACTTGATTGAAGTTGCTTGTTACTGTGGCAGGTTTTGTTGGGGAGGCTATTGCTTGTCTGGCAAGCCAAGTCACTGAATCTGGAGAATTTGTGCACACATCAGCTGTGCAAACAAGGCATTTGGCATCATAAATATCTTAGTTTGCTGGATTGCATCTCACATATTGCAGTCTATAGGTGACCTGTAATATACAATCCTATCACCAGACCCAGGAATGGAAATACAAGCTAAATTCTGCAGACAGTTCCCAGAAATGAACAGTAAAATATATGTGGACACACCAGGGACAGGAACTAAAACAGTGACTACTAATTGGGATGTCCTTATAATTAAAGTTTAATTTATCTGGTGTGGCACCCCACAAAATTCATGCTCATAAAAAACCCTAGGCCCTCCATGTTGGTTCAGATATTTTTGTTCCAAGCACAGACATTTCCCGACAAATTTATTTGAACAGACTTTTTGCTCAGTACATCTGAGATGTGTTTCCTCACATGACAAACAAGACTGCGAACTGATAAAAGCCAATCTGATGCAGCACAACCTGGTGTCACAGATGAAAGACATCTGAATTTGATGAAAATCCTTCAGCAGGATAACCAGGTGTGGTACAAACATGCTGCTGGGAAAGATGGAGTGTTTGAGTCTCGGTTCACAGTGGCAAAAAAAGAGGGTTACAAAGATTATGATCTAGAGAAAGGGTCATGGCACCTTTTCATTTATATATTGGCACATACTGAAATTTTTATTCTAATGGGGTTTATTTCCTCTTGGTTTGTCGGTTACACAAAATTCAAATTTAAATGTCTTTTTGAGCTCACAGCTAGACTACTGTTCTCTGAGAGATGGAAAGTAAATAGCAAAGCTCTGAAGTACTTTCCTGGCTTTAGACCACAGCTTAACCTATAATTTATGAACATGAAGACTTGCAAATGAGGTAAAATAATATTGCAAATGTCTACAGGCAGGATGTGGTTCTATATTTACTAATAGCTGTTCTATAATGTAATGCCAGTCTCCATCATGTAAAGTATGTAGCTAAGTGTGGCTGGCAGCATGGCAAATTTTAAAGGATACTTTTAATTGAATACTGCAGATTTTGATTATATATCATAAGTTTTATTACTGTTATGTACCCCACGGTATTCTCTGGGGTGTAAGTGGGGCTGCAAATGTGTTACAAGAACACTAAAAAGTCATGTCTTAAAATTATGTCACACAAAAGAAAACTTCAACAAATTTGTTGACTGTTTTGAGGAAATGTTACCTCTGAAATTGGACATAAATGCACCTGCAACCTGCACACATTGAGTACTCCTTGACTCTGTAGTAATCTCACTAATTTCTGTGGGACTATTTGAGAATAACAATACTGATCCCTAGGTGAGGAAAAGAGTCTGCTTCTTGCTGTTAAATACAAATCTTGACCTCATGACTCCTAGACCATGCTGTAGATAGATCCTAGTTTACTAGAAATGCAGAAGTGAACATCCAGCCCAAGATGTTCCTTTTAATCTCTTATCTGTATTTCTCTCTTGAATTTCACTGATGTTTATGGGTGTTTTAGGCTCTTTATATCTGTGCCGCAGTGTTGCGCTCTGTCAGAAGCAATCAGGCATGGAATAGACTGGGGGCAACTTCACTTAGGCTAGGGAAACTCATTTTTCAAGCTTCCAAAAGGCATCAAAAGCTTGTTTTTTAAAAGACATGCTGTTTACATGCTGTTTTCATTTGTTCTCAATAATTTATTACCTACTAATGTCTTTTTTTTATTGTCTTGTGTATTCTTGGTGGAGGCAGTTGGATTTTATCTAAAGGCACAGTTATTGCAAGGAGGTGGAGTAAGGAACTCTTAATGTTTTATCCATTAAGGCCTGGAGTTTCACCTACTTGGCCTTTCATAGAAAATTTTCTTCTCTTCCATGAGGAGTATATCTATTAAACCAATTTAAATAGGTAAATGTGGAAATGATAGATTTCTTTGAAACACAAGTGTTAAGACAAATATACCTGATTTCTGATGTTTATTACCTTTTTATGTTAGGCTTGAATTTGCAACTTCATTTAGAGGCACTAAATGCTAGGATTGTCTGAGGCACAGCCTGTTTCTTTTGGAGGATCACCCCTATTATATCATGTTACACAAAACCATTTTAAAATTACATTTTACAAAAGCCTATTGAAAAATTTTAAGAAGGATCACTGATTAACTGGATGGTCTGCTCTTCCCAGCTCTTGTTAGTACTGCCTTGAAGTCTATAGAAGTTTATTTTGCATACTGAATCAGTATGCAAAAGTCAAACAGATATATAATTCATTCACCTAATCATGTTTATATTGCACTAGCCTACAGAAGTCCCATCCCAGAGTACATCCCTAGTGAGAGACTTGCCTTTCCCTGCAGGCCAGCCCTGGCCATAGTTCATCAGAGGTACATTTTTACAATAATTTATGGTATTTTTATCTCACTTATTTGATGTATTACATATTTCGATGTCTAATGTGCAGCACAGCTGAGTTAACAGCAGCCGCTGTCCTCGTGTTCGTATTGAATATGTGTGTGTACACATGTATATATGCATTTTTTTTGCTATGTTCTATTTATACTTTCTGGTTTTCTCATGTTTTGCTTGTCCCTCTTTGTTAATTATATGGCTGTTGCATTACTTTGAAGGTCATCAACTGAACTTGTGTTTTGACACCTTTTACAAGAATACATTTACTTACTGTGCAGTTGTTCATCCAAAGGTTAGAGCTCCTAAACCTTATTTTTTGCGTCCAGGGTTCTGAATTCAGATGTACAGGAAAACTATGTCTCTTTTGGAGAAACACTTTGGCCATGATTCTCATTTTTCACCTTTTTATTATTTATATGTTTTTATTGACACTTGAAGACATGGCTGGAACAGCTGGCATATACTAAACAGTATATGTCTTAAGTCTTTCTCCTTGCTGTCTCCTTCTACCCTCAGCATTTTGTTTGAGCCAGTTTATGCATCTTGAAGCCAGAAATCCCTTATGGAAAGATTTCAATTCAGCTCATTCATAATGTGTATTGATAAAACCTCTCTTTCCCTCTCTCAGGATTCAAAAGGCCCCTGCCATTACCCTGGCAGCATCTGTGTTAGTTCCCCTCTCCACCCACATCTGGTGAGAGTGATGAGGATCATGCATAATGCAAAAGCTGAGCTGCACTTGGGACGTGGCTTTCAAGGTGATGTTTGTGGAGGGATCTCACAGGTGCACGTGCTGGCCTGGAGAAAGCAGCCCTGGGAATCCATTAGGCAGCTGTTCGGGTTATCGCTGTAGCAACATTTTAGGAAGTTTTAATATCGTGAAATCAAACCTGTGTTGCTGCTCGCTTCATTTTGGTTCCCCAAGAAACTCAACCTCAGCGGAAAATCCATATAAGCCCAAGCTGCAGGAATCTCTTTTTTTCCTGGAGCAGAGACTCCTGTATATCTCTGGAGAGCTTTATGGGCTCAGTTTTACTGGTGCTACATCAGCAGTCCATCCCCTCTGCGTTTCAGCTGTTCCAGTCTGGTATTCGAGTACTTCCTCCAGCAGATTAATTACACAGGAAATATCAAAGAGATTCCTCTAAATCCAAAGCATATGCTTCAACCTAAAGTGAATACAAAATATGCCCACTGTGTTATTCTCTGTACGTGTGCTTCCTACTCAGGAGGATTTTAATAGCTATACTTGGTATTTATCAAGTCAGTGCAAAGTTTTGATCCAACAAAGTATATTTAGACCTTCCAGCCCAAGTTCTTTGTTGAGATAAACAGAGAATGTATTAACATGAAAGCAGCTTGCACCGGAAGGACTCCATTGCACTTCTGTCTGGAGGACAGAGGGCATCAGGAAGATGTTTCATTCTGATTTATTAAAAGGTCATACTTGCTCTTTTCTGAAAAATGGAGATGTGAGCCCAAGAGATAGAAAATTAGCTCCACTGGTAGCAATAAAAACCCCTTGTGTCTGGAGGTGTCTTGAAATCTGAATAAGAACACAGTCCACCAAAGACTGGAGCTGTAAACGGAAACATCTGCTAGAAATGAAGAATTGTTCCTACCACTGTGTCTGCAAAACCCTCTTCCCTCTCTTCTCTCCTTTATTTCTAAGCAGCCATACAAGTACCTCGTAAGTAAGTCTCCTACAGTTCCTTCCAAAGAGAATGTGTCTCTATTTGAAGGCTGGCACATTTTGGCTACCTAAAAGTAAAGGAAGTGAACTCACAGACCCCCTTTCCATCTTCTTTACCATGCTCCTGCAAACTACAGCCCCTGTTCGAAGCACTATTGAATTTGGCTTGATTCGACACAGACTTAAGGGCAACCCAGAAGAGATCAGACAATACCACCAGGACTCTAATAGCTTTATAATTAAGTAAATCCCAACTGTGTGCCAGTTTTGGCTAAATCTGCTTATCTCTTTGCTGAGTCATTATTATGGAATGTGTCTGGGGCTCCCAAAAGCACAGTCCTCATGCCAAATGCTTTCTGCCTCACATAGCACTTTCTGTAATACTTTTTCTTTTTTTTTCTTTTCAGTATGTGAATGCAGCTTCCCATTAGTAAAACAGCTGCATCAGTGGTGAAGGGAATGATTTCTCTGACACCATCTCTACACTGCTGAAGTTCCAGTGGCATAACCTGATTTACCACACTGAACATAAGAACAAAACTGGGAGGAACTAGCATTTTCTTTCTGGTACGGATGAGCTACATTCATAAAATAGTAAAAATGATTCTTGCCAAATGACCTCTAGATGGCTCATGAAGCTTGCTTTGTCAATTAGCAGGCACCTGAAATAAGTCTGCATCAGGGTGTACCGAGAAGAGTTTCCTATGACTTCATTACTTCTTCATATGACAGACGAAACCTTGGAGTGTTTTGCATGCAGGGAAGGCTTCCCTTGGTTTCGTAAAAAACACTGACAACTCTTCAGTTGAAGAGATGAAGAATGTTTGCCTTCTTTCTAGCCAGAATGTCCTGATCGCAGATTCCACTTGTGCATATTTTGCTGTGATTACTACGTATTTATTCGCTCAGGTGTGGAAATTGCCACTGTTGATTGTAGCTTCTCAGGAAAAAAAGCACAGCCACACATTCCCTCAAATAAGCAGAACATGTTACAAGCATCTGATTTACCTGGTGAAATCCCAAGGCTTGGTGTCTTCAGAAATTCTGCTTACAGAAGTACATCCCTTTTTCACATTGCAAAGGGAATCTGCAGTTTATTCCTGATTCACAAAGAAGCAGGGGAGGAGGGAATGAAGAAAAAAATATTCGTAGATTTAAGGTGAATCACGTCATCTCAATCCGCATGTCACCCTAAACAGATCCTATGTGAATTACTTGCTGCTTGAACTATTACTGAGCAGATCATATTGGAGATGATTCTTGTAATCCAAAAGGAAACTGGCAACTAAGGGGGTAAAATCTATCAGGAACCTAAATATGTCAGACTAAGAAGTATCTATACCAATAAGTGAAATGCATTGCCCTGTTCCCAATTAAGAGCTCATCTGCCTCCTGTAGTGTTTTCTCTGGCACAGCAACTAGATCTTTCAATAACTAAACCAGTCATTATATGAGCTAGATACTTACCTTCACTACTAACTGCTTGAAATTGATTTTTTTCTGCATGAAAATTTCTTCATTACAAAGAAAATATTCCTTCCTCCCTTAACCAGAGAAGTGGTCAAAATATTTTTAAAAAATCTTGCACAGATTTGTAACATCTAATTGGAAAACTTAGTAATGCTTCCAAGATAGAGAAAAGTTTAAAGATGCTGCCTGCAAACAAAAGATGTGTACTTCTTCCTTTATGTAATAAGAAATTATACACTGTTTAATTGTGGAGGACCTCAGTGTGTTATTAAAAAACAATGAACTGATTTAACATTAGTCAAGTATTATGCAACAAAGATTAATTCAATGCATTCTTTGTTGCAAAGGTTAATATCTTTGTGGATTGTACATTAAGAAAACCTGTAAAATATTTATGCATTTAGATGCAATACAGGACTGGCCATCAGCAACAGTTACATTAAATTTCTGTAGTTTTTCTTAATAAAAGGCATCTTTATACATCAAATGTTCCACCTCTATCAAATGTACAGATCTTTGGCTGTAACTCAGCACGTCTCCACAGTGGTGGAGATGTGCATCTGCACAATAGTGAGGGTTACACTTCTCCCCTGTGAATACACTCACACACTGTCTTTGGTGTAAATTCCAAATATAGGACTCTTCTTTCTAGAGATGTTTTGATGAGAAGACTATTCTTGAACAAAGAAGGCTGAAGAACTTGACCATCTGTCTATGCTTGAACTTCAGCTCTCAGCCACCAGACAGTCTCATGTTTTTTATTATTTATGACTGAATATGCTGAATGTAAGGAAACATCACAAAAGATACTGATACAAGAAATCAAACTCATGATCTGAATGCATCTGTTGAGATTAGCCTGTTCTGGCTTTTATCCATCAGGGAATACCACCCAAACTGAGCAGCTATTAGTACTTAAAACTGAAATTCACATTGGCAACAACATGAATTCTTCCTTAAATACATGTCCTGATCCTGTGGGTTTAATATAAAGTAATCAACTACAGTATCTGTTTTGGATTTATACAAAAATTGTTGTGCCTTGCTAAGACCTTAGTAGATGTTTCATTCTTAGGACAGCATATAGATTTAACCAGCTGATGCTCACTGAGAGCGCAATCTAATTTTTTCAGACACTGAAAGAACTGTATGCATGGGACCAATTTAGAAAAAATCCATTCCAATGTCACTTTTTCTTAATAAGCTATATAAATAGGTATGAAAAAAAACATAAAGAACCCACAAAGTGATAACATGACCTGCAGATTACAAGGTAATTAAACTTGAAACTACCAAGTACAGTGCTCCAGGAATAATTTACCTCGTGGTGTGGGGAGCTGAGATGTTCTGATGTTTCTTGCTAATGCAAAATGAATAAGCATTGGGAGCTCCTACCTGCCAGAGCTAAGGAATTAACGGGTTCCCTACCTGTATCTTTCACTTCTTAACACTCGTGATGACAATCTAATTTGGAAAGCAGCGATAACCGTGTGGTAACTGTCTTTAAAAGGCTCTTAATGTGTAATTTTATGGTCAGTGTTTGAAAAGATAGTGTTACTGGCTGAGAGCACTGATTTGAAACACAGTGCCTTCATTAGCTGACTGTCACCTCGACAGAGACCTGAGCATATTTTGCTGACGTATTGGTGCAGCTGGTTCCTGGCTTGAGCTAGTTGTAAAGAAAAGGTGAAGAGCTGTTTGATAAAGGATTTACACAAGCTTTAGAACTTGTTGTTAATTTCTAGGTGAGTATTCCAATCTCCTCCTTTCCTTCTCCTGGGGAAAAAGTTGCTAGAAGTGAGGTTTTTGGAACACAAAGTTGTGCTCCCCAAAAGGAGGACCTTCAGCAATATAGATACATAACTTCATTTGGTAAAATATCTTGGTTTTCACTTCTGACTTGCATCTGGTCAGGATCAGAATTGACAGATGAGTCCAGTTAAATTTAAGCAAAGATGAAGGTGATTACACTGATTTGCTGTGATGTATCGCTAGCTCAAATAGATTTCATTGATTAACTGACAATTTAAATAAATATCAGTGAAGACAGATGGCATTGATATAGGAGGTGTTTTTTTAACTCAAAAATGTTGTCTTTTTTTTTTTTTTGGTTGTAAATTGCTGATACGATGTGTTTGCTCAGGTTACAGTACTAGGTGTTGAAGCCATTGCTTTATGTCCACAACATGAGAGCACAAACATAGCGATGTTTTCTTTCACACTTTAATTCAAGAACAGCGAGTGAACATGTTTTTAACTCTCACCAAACTCAATGAGACTTAAATAAGTTTAAAGTGCTCTGCTGGATGCAGGTGTTTTCTGTAACTGGGACAATGGATATTTTTAGCTTTTTCATTGTTTATGTCTTTGTCAGTGTGTCCCTGAGAACTGATGATAGCATTCAGCCCAGCACTTCCCTCTATGCAAATCTAAGAATACATTTAAGTTAGTGCTCATTAACTCCTCCCCAAAGATGTAGTGGGGCCTCTGTACATTACAGTTATTAATCTTCCACAGCTGGATGATTTCTTCTCTTTCAGCCCTGCTCTAGCTTTGAGCTATCACTCAGCTGTGCTGGTGGAGGCTGAGTGCCTTTCCACAAGCCTTGCTGCTCTAAATGTCAGGAACGTATAAAACTAGACTGCAGTCTGCAGGCACTGGGCAACTCTTACATTAAAACCCAAAATAATTTTGACACTGGTGTATCAGAAGCTCCTAAACTGAATGAGACTACTCATATTAGTAAGATCAGGTAGTCTGCACTCTGAAACTTATTACTAGACTCTATTTATACATTAGTTCTTCTGTTTCTATCAACTCAAGTTCAATGGTAGCTGGACACAAGCATGTGCAAGTTCCTCTTTTCATGACAGATAATATGCAGAATTCGGCAACATAAAGCCAAATTGTGTGTAAAATACACAGAACAGAAAAACCTAAAAATACTCAGTGAATTGCTGCAATGATGGGTGTCTTATAGTTTCTTTAAATCAAGAAAAAGTGAACACTGCTACAGGAAAAAAACCCACGGTATTTCAAGAGACAGCTGTTTCTGTATGCCAGACAACAATGAATTTGACAGTTAATTCAATAAATCATACATTTTTATAGTATTAGAAATTCAAAGTCTTTGTTTTGTAGTGCTGTTAGAAAAAAACAGAAGCTGACCAGTTTTTTCTTGTCAATGTGCTAAAGATCCCAAGCCGCTAATAGGTAGGAGAAAGGGAAGATAAAGCATTGTGAAACTCAGCATTGCATCCCACTGTTTCCTGCTTATTTCTGTTTGAGGCCAGGTATAGAAAGAAAAACACATTGTGGTCTTCCTTTCTGGAGATGGGAAATCTTTTCTTTTACTTCTGATTTTACAGTTGATGGCCAGAGATGAGCACTGGAGCAAGGCTCTTCATCAGAGCAGTCCCACTGATGAGCCTGGGAAGCTGGTAACAGAATAGAGATCAGTCCCAGCAAGGAGGACAGATTCTGCATCAGCCAGAGCTATTTACTTCATTTCACTGGACTCGTGGGTAAGTGAAAGTGAGTGTGGTCCACTGGATAACGAAAGAATGCTGTGGCAAGAGAAGAAATACTAATTTCCTCCCCAATAATACTAGATCTCAGTGTAATGTTAGGAACATAATAGGTTCAAATATGACAACAGAAGACTGCAATGGGCTGGAGCAGGAGACAAAGATAAGAGGGAGGATCTCTTGCGTAGGTTGAATCGGAGGATTTCTCTTTGTCGTATGTCTGCTCTGGGGGGTGAAGTTGCCACCTCTACTTCCTTTGCCTACCACCATCCTCAGATGAAGCTGGCAGGCAGTGGCCACATGCCAGAGGACTGGTTCTGCTCTCACTGAGCTCAACAGAAAATGCTTCCTCAACAGAAACAAGGGCAGGTCCAGCCTTCCGAATGTAGCCTGCTCCCCACAGCTGGCATTGCAAACAGCTCCCTGCAGAGCTAATCCCCTCTCAGAGCTGTGCGTGCCACGCAAAGGCAATGCTACCACAATACATGTCTCCCTTCCTCTTAATTTTTTTTTTTTCTAAATGACAATGAATGCACACGGAGCTTCAATTACAAAAGATTATGGGCTTCAATTTAGTGTGTGCTGTAAAGTTGTATTAAACGATCAAATGCTAATGAGGAGAAAGGCTCTTCTAGAGAAATAAGGAATTAGCATAAATTAATAGAGTTCCATATGTGCAAGTTTTACAGGGTAACAAAGTATCTCATCACAAAAGTATAAATATTTAATTTAATTCTTGCTGGGGCCAGTACAGAGCATTACAGTCAGCACAGAAATATGAATTAAAGCATGGGAGGGAGCAAAGCGCTCCCCAATTCAGGTTCACAGAGAGGTCACTGTGATGGCTCTGCTGTTCTTTTTCTCTGTTTTCCAGCTCACGCAGTTTGAAGCCAGGTCCAAATGGCAAAGCAATATATACATGGCCTCATCTGCAGTCTAGGGAGTCTTCCTGTTGGCTTCACTCAGTGTGTTAGCAAGTTCCTTAGCCCTGCTCGAGAGTATATTTGCTTGTCAGCATAGCATCTTCCTGCTCTCATGGCAGAGAGAAAAGGCTTTAGAGGCATTTTGGTGGTGCTTTCACAGCACTTTTCCCTAACCATGTGGAAAGGAGCTGCTGCAGGTAGAAACTGACTTGAATTTGTAATTTATATTCAGCCTTGCAGTGTATTTCACTTTAATGCTGTGAATGAGTTGAGATAATTAAGATTAATTTTACTGAGGTGAAAAGCAAGCTCAGTCCTATATGTTACTTTCCTGAACAGCTGTGGCACTGATTAACGTGGTCTGCTCTAAACAGTGCTCTGCACACATGGGGAAGAGTCTCTGTGCCACTGTAATAAACATATGGGACTTCTTATATGACCCATTTTGAGGGACTCAAGAGAAAGGATATACCAATATTACTGCACTTCTCATGGTCTGGTGTTTCATTGCTAGAAGCAGCTGTCTTCAAGGGTGCATGTATGTTTAGATACTCAATGTATGTTTAGTATACTTATTTTCTCTCCTGCAATTGTGTAAATGTGTAGGTGTGTGAAGGAGTAAGCTTATTTCTACCTCTAAATAAGTATATCTTTTAGGATGTAGTTTGTTGTGATCTATAATTAGAAGAAACTGCAATTCTAATCTGAAATTGTACATGTGAGTACCTGCATGCTTGACAATCTGAGATTTATAATTGTGTTTTTGAGAGGAGTTTCATTTGATTGTCATCTTACATTTTGCAGCAGAAATTTGCAGCAAACTGTTTAAATCCATGACCACAGAGAAATATGTCACCTTCCAAGTCCTTTTTTGGTCATTATATATAGTCATTTTGTTAATAGACTTCTTGCCAGTTTCTTGTGTGCTTGGCTTCTGAAAATAAGGCTTTTTACTAACTGTTCCATTTTCAATTTGCCTTCCCCGTTAGTGTGATAAACAGCTGCTTGAAAACAAAGGAAAATCCTGTAATAACACAAGAAGAGAACAATGCCTAAAAAGTCCATTAGAGAGCAGCTGAAACATCAGCATGTTTCTTCTAGTTGAACAAATACCCAGAAGACTGCAGGCACAGTCATACCTTTCCCATTGGTCCCTGCTCCATCTCATTCTTTGGCAGAAAATGGGTAAATCAGCTTCACTAGGTATCACGTGGTAAATTATCCTTCTCTTGGCTGAAATTCTCGAAAGGTATTTATTTGTGGAAAAGCAAGTTCTATGTGAAGGCACTGGATTTGGTTTGTGGAGCCTTGGGATCATTTCTCCAGCCCTAAAACAGACTTCTTTTGACCTTGGCCAATTCCTTTCATGACTGATGTCTCTCCTCACCATCAACATAGTATTTCTTTCTCTTTCCTCCCCTGTTGTTCTTGACTGTCATCTCCTTGAGATGTAGACTACTTCTCTGGATTTTCTCTGCTCATAGCCCAGAATTTTCTATTGAAATAGAAATAACACTGACAGCCATTGGTTAATCTAATGGTTTTTAAAGGAGTACACACCATACAACTCCAAGACAGGAATCCCATCAGGGTGAAGGGAAGCAGGAGATCAGTCCAGCAGGAAGAAAAGGCAACTGCTTGCCGAGCACAGAGCTGTTCTGTAACTGGCAGATACAGATCCAAAAAACACACTCAAACCTCTCTGCTCTGGTGCATATTACATCAAAGATAGTTGTTTTTCAGTGGTCGTACAGAGCAGAACTGATATTTCTGATAGTAACACAAAGAGCACACCTTCTGTTTGATGATACTTCAATTCATCTGAGTTCCTCTACTTTGCTTCAGAAGAGGGACTGGTTTTGACTTAACAGAAGTCTGATATTAATGCCAATTAGACTACGTGTACCTGGTGACTATACAGTGGTTTTCTGCTTTGATTTTGACATTTTCGAGCTAACCTGTGACCAGGAATGTCAATGCTGTGTCAGTGGTGCTGCGGTGATCTTGTCATGGCCTGAATACACGTAGGTCTCGGAGAGCACATTTCTCCTTTCTGCTTGGAGATGAACCTTCTTGCCAACAGACAGTGCATGCTTTGGATCTTTGCTTTGCATCAGCTGAAACTATTTCAAATTAGTCACTTTTGAGAGTCATTATGTCAAGAGATCTGTCTTGATCGCAAAGTCTCTGTGGGCATAGAAAATGTCAGTCCTGTTCAGAGCATGCCCCTGACACTTGGTGACTTTCTGCCAGGTTACATGTTTGACAGCTGTTCTGGGGTGTGCGTTCCCAGCCACTGGCCTGACAACCATCATGAAGCCAATTACAGTCACAGGCAATTAATGTTCCCCTCCTCAGGTTCTCATGGAAATCATAGCATAATGCAGAGGATCAGCGTGAAATCTGTGACCTTTGGAAATACAAGCTTGAGACAGGAGCTGGGCTTGTGTCTAGAGCAACTGTGTCCAATTAAGCTCTTAAGGCATGGCAAGGGAGATGGAAAATTACATGTTTCATAAAAGCAACGTGAACAATTTTTTCTTCTCACTTCCAAACACAAGAGCTTCTAGTTGACCTGAAAATACCAGCTCTTCCCCCACGCTCTCCCTGCATCGGTTACTCAAATCTCATGGTTAGCAAGAGCTGTAATTTTATACAGATTTTCTGTATTGCTATTGTACACAGGCCTGTATCCATCATGTTTCTTCTGTTCTGAGCTGTATGCAGTAATATAAACTGATGTAACGCCACTGAAATGAAAAAAATGTGTTTGTTTGCATCCTTTGAGGTCCTTCACTAATAGATTTCAGCCTAACAGAAAATCCTTTCCAGGGTGACATGGCCAATTAACATATATACAACTACCCCAGAGGTGGTTTTTATTGCTACGTTCTTTGGAGAGAGACTGCAAACAAGCAATGAGAAATTGCAGTTCAAGTACCGGGTGACATAACTTTGATTTTTCTTTTCCCCTCCTTCCCGGCTGCAGTCAAGTCAAGGATGTTGTTCTAATTTGAGCTGAAGTACAAGAATCTCTTTGTATTGTGGTCACAGTAGCTCATGGTTTTCTTGTTTTGCCACTGTATATGTATATGGCCCATTTCTGGGATTTATTGCCTGCCAGTGGAAAAGAGCAGTATCTATGTGGAGAGGTATTGTTTACCATGTAGAAAGCCAGCACAGAGAGGTTTAAGCAAATGGCTTGGAATTTAAGGAATTTATAGCAAGCAAACTGTATGAGAGCAGCTGCTAGAGCCCACGTTTCATTTGCTTTACTCCAGATTCAGATAAGTTGTTGATATGCTTTTAGAAGAGCAGGAAGTTGCCATGAAGCATACAAGGGTTTTAGGTCAGAACATTTTCAGGATAATTGATCTAAAATAATATTGTCTGGGTACAGCAGCCTGGAGCCCAGACGGTCTAACTGTCAGGTTATTTCCACCACATTTCACAATAAAATATGCTAACTGACAAAACAGTTATTTTAACTTAAAAAAAAAAAAAAATAAATAAAAAAATCATTGTTTTCAGTTCAGGTCCATAATTCTTAAGAATCGTGGTTTTAATTTGTTGTGGGGTTTTTTTTTGGTTTAGAATTTGCCACTGGAAATATTGGCTTGATCGAGCCTGCTCCTAAATTAACCTCTGGATTTTCAGGATATGAAGTCCCAGGATGAGATCTGTAGAGGAGACAGTTCTGAATAATTATCCTCAGCATTACTGCCTTCTCAGATGTGACAGCTGGGTGTGTTCTAAAGGGGGATTCCAACACCAGAAGTATATAGTCCTCATCTGAACGAACTCCATTCCCCCAAACAATGATATTTGAAAATACCGATTGTGTTCTCCAATATCCAGCACACAAACTGAAAATAAATATTTGCACTGGAAAACAGGATGGAAAATATCGGACACTGATACCAACAGCTGTGTTTGACACACAGATGTGTGCGTGCATGTCTGAGAGAGAAAGAAATAAAGTGGCTGGGTAAGGAAGAGGAAGGAAGTATTTATGAGCATCAAAATAGGTCATCTTACCCTTTTTTTTAAAAAACAACCAAACAATCAAACAACTGTCAATGTATATTTCTAAGGGAAAGTTCTGAGGTTACATTGCCTGGCCCTCCCAAAAGCTTTTGCTGTGGAGTGTAATGTGTTGCCTACCTGGTGCAGTAGGTTTGCAGGACTTCAGGCCTCTGCAAGAGTTAATTAGGACCAGCCTGTTTGAAGCCAAGTGCAAAGCTGGGTGGCTGTTTCTTCCATAGCCTTATGCTGAAATATTTTTCCTCTATATTAATGAAAGTACTTTTGTGAGAAAGAACCTGAACTATAAGAAAGTGCTGTACAAATGCCATGCATACTGAGACTGCACAGGGATGCATGCCACAAAAGAAACTGTGCAAAGGGTTTGTCTGCCTATCACAAAGGAAAACATCCAGCATGCTGCCCAAAGGAGAAATCAGCACTGCACATTTCCACAAATTCAGGGTACAGTAAAACATTTTCACCTAAACCCAAGCTCATCCTAATTTGGCAAGACAATTTTATATCTATGTTAGCAAAGAAGGGAGAGGAAATGTGTAGGAAAATAATTTATTTTTGTGTGCCCATAATATTTTGGTCAGTGAGGCTGCAGAGATTTGGAGCATGGATATTCCCACTGGTATGGCACTGGTGGCTGTTTGGTGTCCTTGGGCCACAGATGTTTTGTCCTGATGTTGATGTCCAATATGTCCAGCTATTGAGGCAGATGGTGAGCAGCAAAATATTTCCGAACTTTTGGAAATACACCACCCTGGAGCCCAACAAGGGAGATAGCTGAAATTGGAAAATAATGTAATAGAGTATTTTATTTTTCACAGAAGACACTGAGGCTGGGAAGACTGCCATTTCTGAAAGGACAGTTTGGCTGACTTCCCCATATTCTGCACAGTTTTACAATGACCCTCCATTTGCACCCCTTTCCTCTTTTAGACTGAAACAGAGGTTTGTACTTCATTCTATGCACATATGCACACACAAGAAAACAGCAAGTGATATTGAATTTGTAGACTCATTTAATAAAAAAGGCAAGACAGACTTTATCTCAGTCTTTTTGTAGCAAAGGGCAGAAATAACTTTTTGTGTGTGACATACTGAAATGTCTGGGCTCTTTGAAGATGCGTCTGCTCATCCATGAGCTTGTTTGTCCTCACTCCAAGAGCAAAGGAGAAGAAAGACAAAGAAAGCACAGTAAGAACCTTGATTCATCAGAAGAGTTGAAAATTTGATTAAGTTCATGCAACTACATGGAAATTGACAGGTAGGTTCACTTGTTGATGGGACCCTTGTCATCTGTGGGTTACTAGTAGACTTTATATTAAACTTGTGCCTGACAATTTTTTTGAGGGCAAAAATAACGTCTTTTCAATACCTTTATTTATTTTGTAAGTAAGAGCTTATTGGAAGGATTAAGCGTGTTCTTTGGGGTGAGGCTGCACTCTCCCCCCACCCCGTCCCCCACCTCCAAGATGTAATTGTAATGCTACTAGGAGAAACTGAATTGTCTGCTGGGTTTTTCCATAAAAACAACTTTTCCACCTTCAGTTTTATAAATTCACTTTGAGGCAAATTCTTTCTTGAAAGAAGAGGCCAGGTCTCTGTCTTCTGAGGAATGAATAATGGAGAATGAATCATTGTTCCCACTGCTTCTACATGTTTCAGATTCATGAAATTCTGTAGTCAGGCAGGATAGAAAAGGAGCTCCAAGCAAAACAATTATGATAAACAGACTCAATGGGCTTGATAACTTGGGGTTTGCTAAGCTCCATCCAGGGGTACCACTATGGGACAGTTAAGAATAAGTAGTACCAAGGAACTAATACTAAGTTCATGTGCAAAATGTATTTATTGGTTCTGCTTCCAAGACAAACCATGGTTAAAGCATTCTAGATAATTTCTATTATTTGTATTTTCTGAGTTCACTTTGGACATAGTTTTAATACTGAATTCTGGGTGAATTCTCCAGGATAGTTTAGTTCATACCAATGTAACAAAATTCTGCAGTACAGTGGATAGTGACTAAATTCTGTTTGCAACAAAAAGATTTTAGAATGAGGAAATGAGGGAAATGTGTAATTTTATTGCAGTAGTTTTAGATGCATGAAGACTGTGAAACACACTGCTCTGAACAGATGCTTCAATATTTTCTCTCCAGAGTGTTGATTTGTTAATATTCTCAGCAGCATACACTGACTTCTCTGAAACTCAGAACCACTGCTTGAGGGTGTAACGTGTATCACACAAGTGTTTTTGAACAGCTGTTTGTGAAGCCATAGACAACAGCAAAAGGAAGCCAGGTCAATTCATAGAGCCATTTGTGAACCGAATGGCTGAGTGAAGTGAGTATCAGTGCAGTAACCAGAGACTGAGTCAAGCACATTTTTCCTATCAGTATGGCCACCATGGCCGTAGTATCATTACTGAATTTCTCTTCCCAAGAACTAAGTGCAGCATGGAAATAGCAGATTCTCTTCTTAATAAAAATTATTAACTAAGGATGGACTAAGTATTTCACTCCATACAGGATCATGCTTGAGATACCTGGGTATATTTCCAGGACAGATACATGATTGCTTCAAGGAAATGATGCTATGGGTCCAAGAGGTTCTCATGGGTTCCATAAACTATTCAGCTACTTTAAGACCATGCTAATGGTGATTGGCCTTACCTCTCAGGGGGGCTACTAGCACTGAGCACATTTGGTGACACATTTTAGGCTGGGAATCTGTTTCAGTGGGTTTTTACTAAAGGGGAGTGCTTAGGGCTTTTTCATCTGGGACTGCAGTGATGTTTCTTAAGTTTTACAGACCTCCTGGGTTTCTTTTTTTCATCTTCTACAGTAAATATAGGCATACATCTGCTTGAGATGTTAGTATACATGTGAACTACATTTAAGCAGATCAATGCTTTCTCGGTACATCCTGAATATCAAAATTTTATCTGGGGTTCACTGACACACATGTAACTGGACTTTCCCGATATTTGTATCTGTGAAAGTGTCACTGACATGAAAGATGCTGTTTAAATAAAGGTTGTCATTTATAAAATTCCTGCTTTATGTTCAAGGTACCAGCAGGCCAAATCAATTTTCAGTTTAATTGCCATGACTATTAGCTATTCATGCTACTTATTGTAATGAATATCATGCTTTGCATTAAAGGATATGCTCATTCCAGTACAAAGGGATTTACATGTGTCTGAAAACTTCCAATAACAGTTAATATGCAGTTATAGAAATCCCTCTGCACAGGTATGAGACTATACTCAGCCTTCACCATCTGTTCTATCCTCTAATGATGAATCCGGCGTCATAATATTCACTGTCTATTTCTTTTAAAAGTGAGGTACAAGTCATGCAAATGCAGGTCTGCCATCTCTTTTCTGCATAGAAACTTGCCTCTGCCTTGTTTACTGAGAGAAATATACCCTGGAGAACACTGAGAGCTGTTATTTTTCCTTGGTGCTCTCATCCCAGAAGGCTTAAGAGCTGAAGACACAAATGAAATTTCCAAATTTAAACTTAGTGTCCCCCCAAAATTAGAGTCTGAATATTCACAGAGCTGTGTGTTTGAGCAGAGCTCTGTTATTGGCGTGTATTTTGTTCTGATGCTGTTGGCCTCATTTCCTCACAGTATTATAGAAACTGCTCTGTTTGGTTGTGATTCTGGTGATAATACAAGTTTAATGGCCAATAGGAAATGGGAAGAAAGAGAAGATTTGTTCAGCTTCTGAAACCTTATAGCCTAATATTACTATCTGATGCCATGAAAGAAGCAAGGAACTAAGCGGCATCGTTAAAAAGCCTGCAACTCTAACGTATAGTGACAGAAATGCTTAAATATGTATGCACTCATCAGAAAGAACTCATTTCACTTTTACCTCTTGCTTGGGTTTTTATCAAGGGTGGCAAAATTGTCAGGAATGAACAATAGTGAAAAATAGAGCTGAAGCAGACGCAGATATTTGTACAGCTCTCCCAGAGGTATGGCCACCTTTGCTTCTCCGCAGTGAGACAGTGCTGCACCG
Source organism: Streptopelia decaocto (assembly GCF_964273445.1). Lineage (NCBI taxonomy): Eukaryota > Metazoa > Chordata > Aves > Columbiformes > Columbidae > Streptopelia > Streptopelia decaocto. Next base: position 13,935,237 of record NC_138662.1, read on the forward strand.
ATGTGTGATTGCTCAGAGATGGAAGTATATTATTAATGTGTTCATAGCTGTCTGGAGGCTGTTATCTGTCATGCTGACAGAGACAGAGTGATCTACCAAAACTGCAGTGAGTACCTTTCTAAGAACATCACTCCTGTCCTACACAGCGATGCGGCATTTGCAATGAGTCTGATGCCATTCCTACCCCTTTGCACTAGGCTTTAGAAATTTGGAGATGAGAAATGGAGAGTAGGTGGTTCTGACTTGCTTTCAACTTCCCATTTGCTGGATCCCTGTGCATCTCCACTGACCCTTGCTGAAAGGAAGAGCAGCTCTGCTTTCTCTCAGGAGCACCATTTCAGGCTGGAGCAGTTGGGGTAGAAGAGGTAGATGGCATATTGCTTGCAAGGAATGTGCTGTTTCTCCTTTTTAATCTTCTTTTTTTGCCCTGTCTGTTCATCTTCAGAATTCAGAAAAAGCCAAACTCACCCAGCCCTATCCCCTTAGGCATGTAGTGATAGATTCCCAGAGGCTTCACACAGGACTATGAGGGAACAAAAGCGATCGAGCGACCAGTAAATCTGCTCAGGTGAGTAAGAGCACTGCACTCAAGTATGCCCATTACTCCTCTTAATTTCTACTGCACTGTCTGCTGGGTACGGAGACCATACTGCCAGTTACCCAGCTTGGAAATTAAATATTCAAGCTAAGAATTTTCTGAGAGCGCTAAGGGATTTATATGCACCCTTTGCATTAATTTTAATGGAAGATATATCTAAATTACCTGCTGTGCTTGGGAAAGTCTCAGCCTGAGGTTTTATTTATTATTTATTGAATAGTCCCTGAGTAAACAGAACTTACTAGCACAAAGATGATCTGGCAGGAAGAATGGTCTTAAAAGGTACCCTATTATTCATGCAATTATACTGCATCGTTCATTCTTTTTTATTATTGTTTGTATTATTGTAGCACCTTGAGCCCCACAACAGAGATGAAGGTCTTTCCATTTCAGCTTCTGTTTGAACACACACCAGAAGCCAAAACCCATCTCAGAGCTTCCAATTTAAATGGATAAGGCAAAACAAACTGTGAAAGAACTAAGTGTGGAGAGAAAAAGTGTGCTTGCCCAAGGTCATACAACAGATTGTCAGTAGAAGCAGACCTAAACTCCAGGCATCTTGAACTCTTTGGCCAGTTAGACCCACTGCTCCTTTTCTTCCTCAAGTTGCACAGCACACTCTGCTAATTTGTACTCTCTGGTACTTACTTATCTGAAGGATTTCACCAGTTCTAGTAAAGTTTTTCTCCTTATTCACTCCTCAGCAGACTCATTTCCAGCCTATCAGTTTCATTTTGACAGGCCTAACATTACAGGGGAAGAAATATATATAGTTCACAACACAGAACTCCCATGTTATTGGATTTCCTTAACTGGACCCAAGGAAACACAGTGCAGCCTGACGCTTTTATAAATCATAAATCTTTAGCAACTTCTTCAAAGAACCAAATAAAGAATGAAAGCCCAAATTACAGCATAACAAATACGAACATTATATACAATTTGGATCTAGTTAGTGATTTAATTACTTCATTTTCACTGTGATGCCGATGCCATGAAACTGGGTGTCATCTCTTCCTTCCTCATAAAACTGTGGTCGTTCTTGCAGCATCCCTGTACAAACAATATTGTCCTCAATCAGGCAACGAAACTCTTGGGGGAGAGACCATTAACTGAGGCAGAAGGAATAGTTCCCTGTGTTCTCTTGTGGGGCAGTCAGAAAAGAAAAATAGCCATTCCTGAGGCTGTTACCTACTGGTTCCTACCAAGAGAGTCTTAACCTCTTTATGGCTATGTGGATATATGCTGTACGTCAAGGTTTACTACACCTCCGGTGCTCTGTGCAGAATATGTGCCCTGTAACGTTGTTGGCCTCTTTTTGCAAAAGGAGCCCTGCTGAGGACTGGGAGGCTCATCGCGCTTTGCCTCTGCACTGCTGGACGCAGGCTTCGTTCCCTTCCCACAAAGCTGAGCGACACAGCAATTCGTCACATCCTCCTGCTACAGAGAAGGTCACGGGCTGGGTACATCTACAAACACAACTTGGGAGGAGCAGAGTCAAAAAGCAGTCCCTGTGCATCTAAGCATGCAGGAACTTTTTTTCTCATTTACTTGTATATATTCCTTCTGCATTCAACAGTGGAAATTTGACTGTACTCACACAGTGGCGTGCTTCAGTAGGATGGTTATTTAGCTGCTATCTGTCAGTTGAATAATGTTACCACATAGATCAGGAGCCTCATGCACCTCTCGTGTAAGTATGAGTGCTCTCTTCTGTACAATATCCCTGTATAAAGAAGGGTTGCATGTTGGTTTTTTGCCTACCAAGTAGATAATGGACCCCAGGAAACAGAGATAAGTTAATCTTTGTCTGTAGTTTATGATATATCAGCCTTCACAAGGTCCCCAAGAGACAATTTTCTATGAGCTCTCTCCAAGTCTTTCTCACATTCACAGAGGAAATCTATACTTGGGACGAGCTGTCTATTGCCTTCCAAGTCCAGCATAGTGGCCTTTAACCCATCCTTTTGCTAAAGGGTTGAATGGCATTTAGAAAGGGCACACTCAAAGCCCTCCTCCCATCAACCAGCTTGGGGTAGAATGAGTTTTCAGTTTTGTTTTGCTTTCTGATTTTATCCATTAGGAACATGAATAATTGCCTGTTGGAGAGGACAGATGTAATTCTTTTCACATCCTCATGCCAAAGACAAGTGCACATCAACACTTATCATTTTGTACTGCCTTGTCTGCAGATTTTGGCTGGATGGTTGAACACGTAATTCTTTGCATATCTTGGCTAAAAATAACTTTTTGCACATATGCGTGTACCTGAAATTATTTTGTTCTGTACACACTTCCCCACACATTCTCCTGTTTGAATACACAGTTGTGGGATGACATTGCACAACCTTGTTTACATCTGCTATGAGCATGTTTCATCTCTAAAGAAAGAAATCAGTGAGATGCATTTCTCCTGCTTCCTCTCTTGGATGTTTATTTCTGAGAAGACAATGCATGCCTATTTTCTTTTACTTTTAAGATGGGGGATGATTTAGATAAGGCTGTTTATACATCAGTGTGGAGTTGCATGGCCTGAGGAATTAGGTAGAAAAGCTGGAAGAGAAGGCAAGAGGAGACACATTACTGGGGGAAAAGGTAGCTTCAAGAGGCAAAGGCCCAGGCTCTTCCACCCCTCAGCAATGCAGAGTGTAAACCAGCTAAGCCACTTCTGAAGTTCTGTTTCTTTTTAGCAGAGGGCTGAGTGCATTTGAGCTGACCTCTAATGTCTCTACCCTGCAAGAGACGCAAGGGCATAGGGTGGTATTTCTTTTCCCGAAGACACTGGGAAACCTCAGTGCTGCACTGCAGAAACTTAATAATATATTCCCAAATATCAGTCACTGAGATCTCATTAAAGTAATTCTTTCCTAGGTGTCCACCCCATTTTCTATCATATAGTTATTCCTTGAATTGAAAAATTAATAAGTAATGGTCAGATCTGTACTGATCTTGAAATACTAAATACTCTGTAAACTTTTAAAGACTATTTCAATATATATTTCAACAGACCCATTTGGGAGAAGGTCTAAACGTGCACCAAGATAGCCTTTTGATTTGAGCAGAGTCTCATCAGCAAGCAGTTAAATCAGGTCACTGACAGCAGGCAGGAAAAGGACAGGGACTGAAGCAGGTAATAATGGAAGTTGATGTGGGCCCTTTGCAGCACGGTTGCTGGATGAAAGGAGGATCTGTCCCCTGCACACACCAGCGATCTGGCAGGGCTGTAAGTGTTTAAAAAAAACCTTTAGTACCTGCTCCCAGTCCAGGTCAGAGAAGATGTGCAGAAACAGTTCAGAACACACTGTCTCTGAAAGGGAGAAGTCCATGAGCTACTTAAATACAACTGTTAATCTGCCTTACCCTACAACAGCCCAGCAGCAGCAGGGATAACTTGAAAATCAAAGATGCAGTGCTGGGCTCCCACCCTCCTCTCCAGCTTGGCCTCCAGCCTATAGCTTAGAGGTACAAAAGAGCAGTCCCTAGTTCTTAAACTGATGAGTTTACTTAAATTGCTTTTCCTAGCTACCCAGAGTAAGTCCTCATTCCTCCTGGGATGTTTCAGTTCTCCAAGACTGTGGTTGAACCTTCCAGGTCAGGCTCAGGGACACTAGGGAAGGAATCTCGAGCCAAAGCATCCTGAATGCACCTATTGCCTCACTGGCCTTTCTGCCCAGGTTTGCACAGGGAGAGATGCAAAATAACTAAATTAGTAGGACTGCTCAACTTCTTCCTCTCCAAACACCTCGGTAAACAGGGAACCAGGGCCATAAGGAATAGACAGCTTTTTCCTACTGTCAGTTTTTTTGGCTATCCCCATGAAGGCACCCATGTCACAGGGATCATTTCTCTCCCTTGGTAAGAGAATAATGTTTGGTGTAATTTCTCTCGTATGCCCTGCAGGAAGCAAGAGCAGGAATTGACTCAGATAAAAGACTCAAATGACCCTTGTAAAAGCAGGAAAGCATGCTAGCTTTCGGAGTAACAGAAGGATGGATAAAGTGCAGGTCAATACACCAGGTCCATGTATTTCACTATTTCTCTCTGACTTACAAATCAGTTCTCAGTTAGTCTCTGGTATAGGGCAGAAATCACAGTGGGGTCATATAAGCTGCCAATTACAAAACCTCTCTGAATTCCTGGGAGGAAAACCCTCCTGCTTTTAAAACGTGCATGCTCAGAGTGCCCTGGGTGGAAGTCCTGCTTCACTTCACTGCTCTGCAGTACACAGGAGGCAAAATATTGCTTTGTGTGAAATATTTATTTTGGGGATGGTGTGTACAGAGGAATGACAACCCCCATATGCTCTGTTTTTGAAAATTAACCTGTTCTGGTTAGTAAGTGCATGTGCTTACTGTTTCTGCTTTTTAAATGGAACACAGTGGTGTCTGTGCTTAATCCAAATGTCACATTAAGCCTGACATCAGGAGGCATGTTTCAGTGATAAAGGATCCAAAATAAATGGAGGTCTAGGGAGAACAGCTTGGGATATGTGTGGGAGCGGGACAAGGCTCATTGCTGGGACAATTGGCCCACAGCACAAGTGATGAAAGTAGTGCTCTTTCTCTACCATGTGCTAGATCCTCCATCTAGTCTATTGCGTCCATTGTTGCTCTGTTTGTACCTTGTCTTGCCCTATATTTTTCTGCCTTTTTCTAAATCTCTGCTAAAAAAAATATTCACAATTTTATAAGGGAAAGCGATGTCTGACAGTTCCACGCTAACCATTATCCCCCAAAATAATTTAGAAAAAAATCCTCCCTTATGTCACACAGCAACTTCCAAACTGTTACTAACAGCAGACAAAGTCCATAAATCATTCCTAAATTGCCTATCAGGCCACAGTTGGGCTTTTATCTACAAAATAAAGTAGGGCAAATATAAAAGGTCTATAAAATTTAAGGACGTACTATTTACCATTGGTAATTAAAACCCAAGTGCTCTACAATAGGCACATTGTTATGGTGGACTCCGGGATGATGTGCACGGGCACAACTCCATTAGCCACAATGGAGCAAATCACATTAATTTTAGCTGAAGATTTGTTCTTTACACATCTTCTTTTGCTACCGAAAGACCAGGTGGAGCTTTCCTTACTTGCATTATATAATCCCAAATTGATTTCAGTGGGACTATTTGAGTTACAAGGTACTACTCAGCTAGAGCAAGGATGGTTGTACTTGGCCTTTGGTGTGCAATAGATTTTTTTTTTTATAGCCTACAGAGCCAGACATTTTCTTTACATGCTGATTTCAAGGACTATAATGTCAGTAGTTATAACTCTTCACATCATTTGTCTTTCTCTTATTTTAATGGTAATGACAACAGATGGAAATAGTACTAATGATGAAATTAGGTAGTGCAATTGGTTTCCTCAAGTATTCATACCAGTGAAGGGGTTAAGACAGTGTCATGATCCCTGTCCCTTCCTGGGACACATAGCGTGCTAATGTCAGATTTCTGAAGTCACACTGCTCTGTCAGCTCGCTCTCTATCAAGCAGGTGGTGAGTGAAAAGTTATTCAAGGATGGTGTTATGTACCCTTCATGAATTATGCATCTTAAACAAACTTACATGATCTGAAGCACTCTAGTGGAAGCCTTTTAGCTAGAAGCAGGCCACTGGAGAGCGTAGCTACAGATCTCCGATAATGGTTTAAAATAGCTCGCTGTAGTGTGTCTGCTCTCGTTCCCTCTTTGACTCAGTGGCCCATGCTTTGCTTCATTTGCTTGCTGCAGCTGCAATGGATCTTCTGAAATCCCTATAGGAAAAGCCCATCTTAAAACATCTTCAATGGTTAAAAAGGCTCTGCCTCTTTCTGCTGGAGCTTTGTCTTTTGATGGGTTTTGGGGGGGAGGTGCTGCCTTGGTTTGATTTTATTGTGAAAGAGGGAGAAGGAGAGACAGAAACTTTGCCAAGGTCACTGTTCTTTTTTTCCCTTCCATGAAAATATAATGAATGTTGTTTTAATATTTGCTTTCAGTGAAAGGGAACCTTGCTGTATCTTCATCACAGCTACAAGCTGGTTGAGGAAATGTATTAGTCACTGTGTCACCTAATCGGCCTATGACACTATTACCTGGCACTAATTAATTGTTTCCTCTTCAGAAGGCATTTCTTGGGTGCAAGATATGGTGTTTAATTTCTGATCCTCTGATGATGTTAATCTCTTGGGAAGATGGATGGACTGCCTATTTTCACGCCATAGACCATGTTTTTTTAGCACCTGAAGTTCCTCAAGCAGAGAGAGAAATTAACTGGTATTTATTTAATTGAACTTCATTGCTCTGTGCTGGAAGAAGGCTGCTTTCTCTGGACACTAAGTTGTGGTTTCATTATGGATATCCCACCAAACTTGCATAGGATAGGGCTTTATTCCACTAAAAGGTCCCTCAGCCTAATATAAGACATTTCAGAGAAAGCAGGAGAGTACAAATGAGGACATTCTAGTACAGCTTATTACAGACTGATTTTGGGGCCAGCTGTGTTGGCAGTGTTAATACTACATCTCACTTCTTATGTATTTCTTTGTCCCTCTGTGCAAAGAACAGCAACACCTGTTAACAAAAGACACTCTTTATTCAAGCTTGTCCTGATCCTGTGTAACCACAGGTAACAGAAATTTTGCTATTCATTTCTTTGATGTAGGATCAAGTCCATACTCATTAAGTCCCCAGAAGCAAAATTACAGCCTCTGCCTCCAGAAGAAGCCTGAAGTAGGCTATATATGGCTCTACATCCTCCTCACATGTCAGTATGAGATGGTGGAGATCTGGAGAACTTGTAACCTGACCAAACTCAAGTGGCCAACTCACCCTGCTCCTCACCAATCCTGTGTGGTCAAATCACCCTGCTCCTCACCAATCCCAAATGGCCAACTCAACCTGCTCACAACCAGTCAGCTCCTTACCATCCTTTGCTATTTAAAGGCTGAAAAGGGCACTACCCACTTTCCCTCTGCTGTCAGGTGTCTCCTCTGACCTGGTGTCTCTTGCTTGTGTCTTCTGGTCCTGCTTCTTCCTACATGATGGAGGAAGAGACACATTCTGGAGATGCAATTTGTAACATAAAAGGTCAGATTTTTATTTGGTTTAATGGTGTTGTGATTGAAGTTGCTTGGGCTTCCTGTTGCTTTCAGTTGTGAGTGATCAATAAACCTTGAGAGATGGCTTACTTATGGGGAGCAACCTTGTGGGGACCATGAGTGAGTAAAGACTGCAAGTTGGAGATACGAGACTTTATGCAAACAGCATTACTGATGCAGGGGAATAGTTATATTGTTCTTTGTTATATTGTATGTTGTTCTATTCTGGTATCAGTGAATTTAGGGAACTGGTATTACTAGGTCAAACTGTTTGGCAGACTTTTGAAGTGGCATTATTTTTGTCCTGTCAATAATTTTGTGAATGAAATCTTTATGGGTATTTTGAAACTAACATGTAGCTTAAAAATAATTCTCTTTCCAGCTAGTGCTAATGCTTTTTTGTAAAACCTCAGAGGGAAAACAATCTATTTTCTTTAATGGTTTGTAACAGGGTGGGGTAATGGGCCCTTTCCACATTTCATGCTATATCAAAGATGCAGTTTGTATAAGTCTGCCAAAAAAGCAAGATGAAAGAAAAGAAAATCTGAGGTACCTCAATGCAAAAAGAAAGAATTGCTTGCTAAAGTTTGCAAAACATGTTGCTAAAACTTAGGAAAATATTTTAATTTTTATATATTTGTAGAGACTTAGTCTGGTAATGTGCCTTGTCTTGTCAACACCTATAGGAAAAGTTTGATTTGGGAAAACCTGGTGAAGAATGTGGGTTTGTGTGTGTGAGTTTCTGCCTTTGTATCCCACATCTGAGTGCTTGGGTCAACACTAAGGGGCCCATTGGATGGAGTGGGGCAGCCAAAGCAAGATCTGACTGTTCTCTGAGGTGGGCTCTGCTTAGGTGATTAGTTTTAAAGGGTGTTGATACAGCTGAGTGATTCTAAGGTTCTGGTTTGAGAAATAAGCATTTTGGAAAACAAAATGCAGTTCTTAGCCATGCAAAGTTGCTGGATAGGATTTGTGCTCTTTCCCCTTCATCCTCAGGGTGATGTAGTAGTCAAATGATGAAGACTGCACTTAACTCATATTTCCTATGAAAATCACAACTCATTCCCTGCCTGTGCACAGATCACCAGACTTGGTTTTGTCTTTAGAATCTGAATAGTCATAAAAAATCTTTTCCCTTCAGGTAAAGATTTATTGGAGTCAAGTTTCTTGTGGGTGCAGTACCCTCAAATGTGATGGGGACTGCCCCATTATGGTGTAATTATGGTGGGTTTTTTATTACTGCAGTTTTGACTGAAGGACATAATTTTTTTTAAAATGTTTATAATGGGTGTGCTGAGTGGCTGAAAAAATGTATCTTTCACTAGCATAACTGTATGTGCAGCCTTTTTGCAAATATATTTATGGAAATACAGCTTGATATGAAACTTCAACAGTTTGAGCAAAAGTGAATGATATGGAGAGAATTTGGGTTACAAGAATCTAGGTGTTCCACTTTCCTCCATATTTTACAACAAATCTGACGCAGTCTAGCTAGCCAAGCAAAGGTTTAATTGCCAATCTGTCCTCAAGAGAAGAGGTAGCTTTATTGCGTGCAAATGTGGTTTTTTAAAAAAAGGGAACAAAGGAGCTCAGTTTGACCCTGCAAAATCACCCTTTAATCACTACTTTGATCGGCCTTTTCCCCATGGAGCTCCCTCAGTGCGGGAAAACATCCTCCCCAGCACGCAAGTGGCTCCTTTGGACACGAACACTGCGATCTGCCGGACACCCGGCGAAGCCGCGTGTTCTCAGGGCTCGTACTGCACCGGCTCTGTCCTTTGCTCACCCTTATTGCCATTTCTGGACATTCTCATCTTCAGACAAGGACATTAAATCTATAAAATCTGTATAAACCAAAACAATTTGGTTAATGTGCCTGGAAGTAAACTCCAGATGAATACTGTAAATGGATTCTTAAAATCTGTTTTTCTCAACTGCAGGTGTGGTAAAAATACAAATTAGGAATTTGGAAAGCAATTGCTGCAATTATTGAAGAGTGCCAGTAAGTTGGCAAGTCTCTGCCTTCTTTGAGACCAATCCACATTATTGCATAGCATGCTTACCTGGGGAAGGGAAAGAGGAAGAAATGGCAGTGTTTGTCTCCCTGAATGTAAAGTACCTTGATTTCCTTCACTGACTTCCCTACCGTTCACAGTTGTTCTGCTATGACATTTTGCCTTGGAAGTTGTTTGTATCTGCTTAGTGCTGGGCACTTACTACTAAAAGGTTAAAGTAATTTCTCCAGCTGTACTTTGACAAAATTCTGCTTGGAGACTCCATGAGCCAGATTGTGGCCAGAGCCCCTGGTGGGAAGTTTGCACCCAGGTGGGAACCTCAGAAGCTGATGGCTTTGATCAGAATGAGAATTTGACCTTTTAGCTGAGCATGACCCATTCATTCTTGTTTCATCCTGCACTTTTTCCAGAGCCAGTTAGGGTGGTATTAGAAAGCCAACCTACAGCTAACTCACCACAGTAAATAAAGGGAAATTATAAATACATAATGAAAGTAAGTCCCAGACCCTACTTACTTGGCTAATCCCATGGAATAGCATGGGTCGGTTCCTGTCACCCTTGGACATTACTGAAAGTAAGACTGCAATATTCTTCTGAGTGTTCATTTGGGTATTTTCTTTCAGATAAATTCAGTAAATTTTTAAGCATGTGAAATGTCCTTGATCTAACCTGAAGTTCCTCAGTCAAACCATCTCAAAATATATTTTAAAACCAACTTGCTGAACTGAATTAAATCTGAAAAGACAATTTTATACATAATTAGACCAGATTTAATTGAGCTTACTTTAATTTACTTTGGAAATAAAAATAAAAATACTGCTCTTTTAGTCACGAATAACCATGCCTACAAAAAGGTAAATATGATTCAACAAGTTAATTTTACATGGGTGTCTAGTTTTAATTTGGATCCATTTCCCTGGTTTTGCTATGTAGACAAGTTCTACACCAAGGTAAATTTGAAATAAATCAGAAGTTATTCCAGGATTTCAAGACTGAGCAAGACAAATGCGCGGCTGACATGAGCAAGTGTTGGCTCTTGTGTGGATAAGCTCTAGATGACCTTTAAAAATCCCTCCCTCTCCAAATTACTGATGTGCACCATTTGTAACTGTGCACGCTGTTCTACTTTTCCTCACTATTAACTTATTTTTAGACCAGAATTTTTATAATGCAGCTCTTTAAATATTTAAATAGAAATATTGCTATATTTTTCAAGCTTCCAGATTATTTTTTTAAACATAGAGATGGAAAATAGATAATTAGGGGGGCAAAATGGCATTCTATCCTGTGATGATAATAGCTAGGTTTTTAAAACCCTGAACTTTGTTTTAAATTCAAGCAAACTTAAACTGTCAGAATAAATCTGCTTTGTTATATATAGGGATAATGTTAAGGCCTTTACTTTGTTTTGCATATACAAAAAAAGCCTGAAAAATATATTGATAAGTTTGAAATACTCTGGGGATAACACAGAGCCCATTTAAATCAATAGCAAAAAGCCAGAAAATCTGGTTTTTAGAGGTTTTAGATTTACAAGAACCCTCAGGGAAGTATTTTTGGTAGCACTTGTCTTGCTGAATTACGCAAGTGCTTTATAAATCTCACCCTTTATCTCCAGTAAAGTCTCACAAATGCAGTCTGCAGGGTTTGATTTACCCAGGCTGGCTGGGTTTTACATGACTTTTTCAGACACGCCTTTGCCAGGAAAGGGGCTGAGCCCTCCCTTGCATTGCACATGGTCTCTTCTGAAAGGTGATGACTTCTAGTTGCTGTTTCTCAGCCAGACTGCCTTCATGCCCTCCGTCTAACAGCTTTATGCCTCTTCAGAGAGCAGGCATTACCTGCTTACCTATATCAGTGAAATTATTCTGATTTCTTGAGGTAGAAACCTGATTCCCACTCCTGAATGCAGACATGTCCTTTGGTGTCAGCCCAGACCAACTTTCATCTGTACGGAGACCCTACACTGGCTTCAAACTCCCCAGTGCCACAGCTAAATTGTCAGCTAAATGTGAAACTATTTTGGTCACGAATCTGAACAGAGTCATTAGTGCTTCACTGAAACACTTGCGTTCTTGAGAAAAATAACTAGATTGACTTTCTTGTCTTTTAATCCTGTGTGCAAAATGCTTTGAGTTCAAGTGTCAGATATTGGTTAGGCTCAAAAGGAATAAGGAAAAATAACACACAAAAATGATAGGTGACATCATTCGTCTTTATGCTCCTGTTACTTTGCATCTGGCTGCAATAGCCAGTTTGGGACCATGCAAGTGCTTGCTGAGAATGCACAGCACTTGAAGTAACCAGAATAAATTTCTGTTGTAACCTTTTGTCCCATCCTATACAAAAGAGGACATAACTGCCTTTACTCCGCTGAAAATTACCCTTGTGTGCGTCCTTGGAGGATCTAGCTTGTTTTGAACCAAGTCTTTCGCAATCTTTTCCTCAAAGTGTTAAGTGGTGGCTGACCTGACTGAAATAGGACGTGATTTTTACCAACTGAGAAATTTTTAGCTAAGGGAGAAATCTGTACTTATAATAGTCTTCCCAACAGACTTCATTTATTCCTGTCAGGGCATACAGCACCCACTTTAAGATGCATCCAGCTGATTGTCTATTTTTTAATTGCATCAGTAATATTTTATGGGTACAGAAGTGGTATTGAACTTTAAATTATTTTGGCAACCTAATAATTTATTTTCTACCTGGCAGACAGACAGTCGCTCATACATAAGAGTAGACAAGAAGAGTGAGAGATGTACTTTAAGACTAAAGCACCTTCTGCAGTCCTGGAGGGTGAAGAACAGACACTCTGGTATAGTTATTGTGCTTATTGATCCTATTAGCATTATCTTGTGGTCAAATCAATGCTGGAGTTTCAGTCTTGCAGGAGACATGTAAATGAGAAGAGGAAAAAACATGCCATGGCAAATGGTTTCCTGATGGAAAAAGAGATATGAAAAGAAATAACAGGAGGAAGGTGTGTGTTAAGTGAAGATAGTACTTAGAGACAGGAGGCTGAGTGCAGAACCGTGCCAAAAGTCATCCTGATGCAGACTATGGTCATCTGAAAAATCTTTTCACTAACTGGAATGTGGCCTTGAAAGGCATGAAGTGCTGACAGTTTCTGTTGTTTAGACAAACCCTGGACCCATATCGTCCCTTCTTATCTCAGATTCTACACAAATAAGGCCTTTCTGCAAATCTTGTATGTGCTTATGCAGAATCCGTCCAGGCCAGGCACACAACTACAACCCATCTTGCCATCAGTAACTCAAAACTAAATGCAAGTAGCTGTTGCATATCTAGCACTTTAACCAGCTCAGCTGGCCTCCATCATCTGTGCTGAGGACCTGGAGCTGCCATCAGTGGAGCAAGACCCTGGGTGCACCTGGTGTCCTGACCTTCCAGCCCTATGCTGCTCCTGGGAGTGATCTTTGCATATGGAATAAGGGCAGCAGCAGGTTTGGCCCAGTGGGGAGCTTTCAGGCTGGGTCTGGGTGCCCCCCGAGCCCCCTCCACCAAGTGCAGGGAACACAGATCTCTGGAAAGGGCCGTAGTGCCTTGCACTGCATCTGCTTGGTCCTGATGAGCAGCTTCTCTGCTGTGCCTTGGGTCAAGTAGTAGGTAAAGGCAAAGCAGACGGGTTTGCACTCAGTGCTGTTGATTCTGGAGCAAACCTTGTTTGCTCTGTCCTCTGAAATTGTATTCAGGCAGGAGGAGGCCACAGGGCTGCCTCGACATTACAGCATCTTTACAACAATGACAACAAGCACACCGAAACCCTATAGTTCAAAATAACCCACAATGACTAAACAAATATATCAAGACTCATTAATAACTCCAGATTCCATTGCCAGTTTAACATGAGGAGCAATTTAATTGGGACCTAGGCTGCTTTGTGTAGCTTCATTAATGTAATTGGGTAATGCATATTGATTTTTCATGGGACTCAAATCTTTTTCTCTTATAAGAAAGCCTGTTAAGGAATTATTAATCACACTATAATTGCTTTAAGATCTATGCTCTAATTAAAACTGTAAATTCTTTATTACATCTTTATTTTAATTAGGCATCCAGAAAGACAATAATTTTTACAAGAAAACCCGTACAATAAAATTACCCCGCTTAGCAATGCTTCAAAGAGTCTATGCTTAGGACACACGGACTCCAATAGGACTTCCTAAATGAAGACATGTGTGACACTAGTCATAATCAGAATTAAAGATGTCCTCTGAATGTAATTAATAACTTTACAATAAGAACTTCTCTATGCAACAAAACCGGGTCCATCCACAGGAGTAAGACTTTACTTTGTCTTTTTGTTTTTCTTTTGTCTTTTAGAAATCTAGGATTTAAGAAGCATGTTCTGAAATGTTAAGAGTCTAATCAAAGGTTTAATATATAATCCTACTGTAATGAAAATAAGCTTATTATCATAACCACCTTCTGGTATTTTCTTGTGGGTGTCTCTGTTCCTGCTGTGATAGGTACTTTTTACTTGCTAGGAGGAATTATAAATAAGCATGTTTCTTCATCTATGTCAAAGGACCTGATATTACTCTCATTTAACCTATTGAGAAACTAGGTCCTGGAGAATCCGGTCTAACCCATAGTCTGTGTGGGTCATTTTCAGTTTTTTGAACTGTGAGTCTTATGGGTCTTTGTTACTGGAATTTGAAGATGCTTTAAAAGCATGGTTTCACTTTTTTTTTTTTTTTTTTTTAAGATGAACATTGTTTCTGTAATGCGGAATAACAACATGGTTTGAAATGGTAGCTAATCCACAGTTTGCTTGGTTTTAACTCTAAAACTTTATCAGAAAGGTCAATGACTATCTGACTCAGACTGAAACTTTTCTTTATCTATGCATAATTGAGAGTTCACCTTGTCTCAGTTCAGGATAAAATGTCTCAGTGTGCTCAAAATGTTCACAGAGAAAACCTTGTAGGTTCCTGGCTAGAAGGTGGGTGCTTATCACAATTCTGAAATCTGTTCTTGCTATGTGTTCTCCGTTTATGGCCATAGTCCCATTGCAGCCAGGTAAGGAGCCTGAGCTAAATAAAACATGCTTTTATCCATATTTATTTTGTGGGAGAAAAGTACCAGTTCATTCCTCATCACAAGGCTGATTTTAAACTGTGGCTGTGCGCAAAGCACCAGGTATAAAACACAGTGATATGCTTGTAACAGAAGTAAATGTCTGTATCCCATTTTCCTTGAAGAATCTGCCACGTGTCTCCTTTCAAATCCCAGAACACCACTTCAGAGTGATGTGTTACTATTTAGATCGACAAGATCTGATTGAAAAGCCAGCTCATAGCCTAGCAGTTGGTAAATGGCAAAAAGATAGGTTTATTTGCCACTAACTACCCCACTCATCACTGAAGGAACACAGTGCACAGCCAGTGCATTGCCTAGACACATCACTTGGCAGATAATGTCTTGATGATCACTTGATGCTCATTCAGAATAAAATAAGGTGTTGCTGGAGGGTTTGTTATAGTGGCAATTAGATTTGCATCCCTGGCTCAACTGTGATTCTTACCTGTGCTGAACAGTGACTGCTCATCTGAGTGATGCTGTGGAGGTACCCAGGGGCTGCTGTCCCAAGCTGTTCTGATGTGGGCTGAAACACAGAAAGACCTGCAAAGACTCTGGTACTTTGTCATTTCGGCCTGTTTTTTACACCTGCCAATCTTTTCCAGCATTTTTTATGGTTCTCTTCTTCTGTGGCTGTTGCTTTAACTTAATCTCTGCTTATTTATGGATTAGACTGTTGATGGCTTCAGTATCTCAAAGGCATGGAAGATGCTGACCTAGTACATGAGCTCAGGGTTTAGATGCCCCAATCTCAAAGCATTACCTCTACCTGGGACCTGAAACCAAGCCCATTGGCCTGGTCTGAACCAGATTGTGGGGAGCCTTTCCATTGTTTTCAGTGGGCTTTGAATCAGCATAATTCAGTGGAAGAAATGAGTGAGCTAGGTGTGTATGGAAATGTCTGAAAAATGTGGACATATTCCCTAGAATGGCCTGCCTTGGCAATGCATAGCAGTTGGTCAGCAGGACAATAATACCCGTTCTCACCTAAGTGATAATAAAATTATGGGGGTGGGCAGATGCAGGAAAGCCTATGCTTGAGATGCAGAGGGCTGCCTGCTACAGATAGATTAGCAAATAGATCAAACAGCATTGCAAACCGTGCACTCCTCTGCCTCAAACGTTTCATTTATTCAGCAGTCCTTGTGAAGTTTGCAAGATATATCTGCCCTGGCTCCTGCTTTAGAGAGTGGGAACATGATGTTTTTTTCAGGCTGGAGTTCTGAGGCTTTGCTTTCCTGACCTGCCTTTGTTTAGCCTGAAAACAACTCAGCAGGTCTTCTCTGGGAATTAAGCAAACAGACTACAAGGCTGGGAGTACCTTCTGAATACTTGAGTTGAGCAGCTGAAGTAGGGAGTGAAGGGATGTGCCCAACAAGGGCTCAGTTCAAGCTATATGCCCTCTGTGGGGGACAGTCAGCTGTGTTTCTTTGTTTATTTTTGTTACATAGGCAAGCTGAAGTAAAGCAGAATATGGCATTGTTTATAGCTTGAGTGGCCCCCTCAAATGTGATCCAGCTTCAGTTATACTAGTAGGGCTATTGCAATTTATGAACCTGGGTTTACTGAGATTTTTTTCTCAAAAAATGGACAAAGCAGGCCAGAATTTATCTTAGAGATTGCTAACAAGCAGAGCCAGAAAGCTGTAAGTGGAAAGTACTAAATATCATTAATTTATAGGTATATTAAATACATAATTGTTAATTTGTAGAAATCAAAGTGCAGTGAGCCACTCAGGTGAATTAATGTGATCAGTTTCTCTGAAAAGCATCCTCAAGCATGGGCAAGTTTTAGACACCTCTATCAACACAGCAGATATCTATTCAATCTTCTTGCTACCCAAATAGGAAGCCTATTGTTTTGATTTCTGTTATGTACGAAATGACATTATCTAACCTGTCAATACATTTCAGCAATAAATCAAAAGGACATTTTGACACTTCTAGCTTTTAGGCTCCACTAAATGCTTAAGACCTACTATTCATTTTATGGAAATCCCTGGGTGGATATCATACTCGAAGATTCAATATCCATTTCTTTAAGAATCAAACAACATGCATTAACCAATTATTTACTCAGATAATTTGTATGTATTTAGTATCCCTGAGTCACTGATCTTATTATAGATATAATGTGTTGCCCCCCTTTGAGAAACAAATGATCTTTTTTATTACTACAAATGTCAGGAAATGGTTATTATAAATTTCCCACAAATGTGACAGAGGGAGGGAGATAGCACATGGCACTGCTGAGCAGAAATATGAAAAAGGAAATACATAATGAAATTGTGAAACTCATGGCCACAGGATGCTGCAGAGCAAAGAGAATAAAAACAATGAGATTTTAATTGAAGAAAAGTCAATTGGAGGCCATTAAATGAATCTCCAGCTTTCAGATTTCTAGCAACTGGGGACACTGGATGCTTCAACGCCAGTCATTGTAAGAAATAGGGGACCTGTTACTGCACACTTTGGAGAGAAGATACTAGGCTAGAAAGGGTTTCATCCTCATCTATGTTGCATGTTTTTAAATGGTAGGACAATTAAACAAGAAACTTCTAAACAATTGCTTGTTTTACAACTATTTACCCTCAGAAGATGTAATACCCGCCTTCTGTTTTGAATGGTGGGCAGGATGGCAGCTCTGCTGTGTGTGGGTGCTGCTGTGCCTTGGGGTGCTGGGGCAGAAAGCAGCGCCCGTTCAGCACCAGACAGGAGCACCCGCCCAGTCCCGCTCCCACCCGGCGCATCCCAACACACAGGTGCTCACCAACTGCTCCAGCTTCCAAATGGGCTTGTTTCGGTGCCAGCTCCAAGCCATTTCATGAGCAGTTCCTGTAAATAAGCAGCAAAGCAAGAAGCGTCCAGAACAATAACTCTTATTTAAGCACCACCAGCGGAACTGGGAACAGCAAATGTAGACAGGTGTTCATGTCCTATTGGGCACAGATCGATGAAGAACAAGGGCTTTTTTTCCATTCACTCCTGACTCTGCCATGGGTGATGGGAGTAGAAGTTTTTAAGAAAATGGATGATATTGAGGCCATTTTGTATTACTACGTTACAGTAAAGTGTTCATGGCATGAAACTAACCCCAAATTCTTTGTTCCTAAGCAGTTCTTCTGCTCTGGATGCATGTGGCAACTCTAGTGTCCCAAATCCACCCTGCTTGCCCCCAGCCTTGGGGGATCTACAGAGATACAGTCTTTCTAGAGCTGCATCCATCTACCCTTTGATTCTGTAGAGCTGATCTTGCAAACTGGGTGACTCCAGACCCTCCTCACCCATGCATTTAGATTTTAGGGTGATATAAAATGCATCTTTCCATTCCCACAGGGTTATATTGGCTTCAAAACTCCTGACCTGTCGCATGTGCCAGAACACCGCTTCTCCCCTCCTCTTTTCTGCAAGCAGGAGCTAACTTTCTTCATCGTTATAGCTGAGTAAGCCTATAGAGGCATGAACCACATGCTCACACATATTTCTTTGGGACAGCATGACAGGGCTGCACAAAGAATAGACTGAAGACATCTTTTGTCTATTATTACAGTTCCTGTCTGCACTATGGATCTTTATTGCACAATCCCTGTTTGTTCTGCATTCAAAATGTCTACATGGATATGAATGCAAATTCCACACATTAGTACACTGACAGGTATTTAATATGAACAGAGAAAGCCAAGTGAAGATTGAAATCTTCAATCCTTTAGCCATCCACACGAGCAGTGAAACTGCTGTTATAAATGCCTGTTGACAGTGCAGCTGAACTCCAGGTTCATAGCAGTAAAGAGGCAGGAATTTTATTGCTTCTGTGGTCTGAGAACACCCTGAAGGCTGCTTGCAATGGCACAGCTTGGCTAATACAGAGTCAAAAAAAAATGGGAAGCCTGTGCTCCACCCAGCTGCTCTTGGCAGCTGAGTCTCAGGTCCTGCCTGCCAGCCCCAGGATGGGGAGGCATATAGATCATGGTCCTGGTTGCTCACATGGGGTAACTGGAGATAGTTTTACCTGCCCACTGGTTGTGCTGAGCTCTGATGATGAAAGAAAATCAGTGTAGTAACCAGCAAATAAGTTGTATGGAAAGATGCATTTCTTACCTCCGTGGTATTGGGAGCCAAATTATGCCAGAGAGCTTTACACCTGCCCTTCTTATCTATGACATCTCTGTCTCCCTTCCCCAACCGCTGACTGGCAGTGTGTTTTTTGCTTGACCTGCCATCTGATTAAAAACCGAATCTGCCCCTTGTTCTCTCAGTTTGTCCCTCCTGTGAGAGCAGAAGAGATGGTGAGTTTTGCTTTGGTGATGCCTTACGAGCAGCCAGGCTGTTCCTGGCTCCCTGGCAGAAACACAAGAGCTGCTGCACTGCAGCCAGGGCCAAGCATCCAGGTACCTGTGGGGAAGGCTGTTTGCCAGAGGCACCAATCTGTCCAGGTGCCTCCTGGGAAAAGAAGAACTATTTTAGCTGTGAAACCCCAGAAGCGAGCACCTTGCTTATGGCCAAGCCCTCAGCTGTCTGTTTTGTGACACTTGAAACCTTCAGCCCTGCCACTGTTGAGGATGGACCGTCCTGCAGAGCCTGTGCCATTGCCGAATGAATAACGCATGGTAAAGGCAGCAAGAGGGAGAGGCAGCTACAGTGCAGAAAGTGTTTTGTCCATCAATTACCCCCCAATTCTTCATCCAGAAAGATTAAAGGCTGTTTGTTTGCAGTTATGTGTAATGTCATGCTCTGTTTGTCATTTTAATAGCTCTCCTGGGATCATAAGACATGCTTAAATGCTACAGTGCCACCTTTCAGAAAACAGCCTACTAAAAATAATTAATAGTGCACCCTAGTTAACACATGCAAACTTGGCATTATTAGTCTAATTAAAAGGATTTTAACAATCTGAGTTCCCTTCTCTCTCCCCTTCACAGATTCCAACATATGCAAGTCAAGTAAATTAAACCCATTAATCACTATTGGTACAAATGATATAGGTGCATGTAACATGGACTCGACTCTGATGAGAGACACTAACAGGCCTCATTATGTTTAATTTTGCTCCTCAGCAAAGGATAATAAATACAAATTGTAACATCACAATAAAATATTTAATTATTCACGAGTTTGGTGAGAAACATAATTAGCTTACTGGTATGTGTCTTCATTTGGGTGATAATGGATCCAATTTAGGAGCTTAACCGTTTCTGGATAAAGGTTGAAAATGAGAGTTTTTTCCAGGATTTTATTGCTTAAACATAAAGAGAATGAGCCCATTTCCACAATCTCTGTTACCTCCCGTGGAGAAAGCTGTGTGGACATCCCATTCCCCATAGCTAACACCATGCCCTATGTACCTGGAGCTCTCCTGCCCACGAACAGGCTTGGGATGATCAATCCAGTCCTACAAAGATATGGGAAACTGAGGGCTGATGACATCTCCAGTGATAGTACTAGAGAGATCCCAAAGAAAGTGATGTCAATGTCTTTAGCTTAACACTGGTGGATTTTTGACTTGCTGCATAAAGACTTTGTTCTGTAGCTGATTTGAAATGTAGGACTTTCCATTCAGCTCCATGAAAGATGAGCCATAGCTGTGGAACAACTGCTAGAGAATCATGAGTGATTTAGGCTGGGTCCCATTTGCAAAGAGAGGTGTACTGGATGGAGAGCAGGTTTACCCACCCCACTTCCCTCCCCCCGGCCCATCTGTGTTCCTGGACCCAGTGCAAATGTCCCAGGAGGTGCTGGGGTTGGATCTGTGGCAGCAGAGATGGTGCTGCTGCAGTTCTGGGGTGCAGGAGGTGACCGTGCAGGTAATTTAGAGCTGCTGTTTGCTTTTATGGGATCCTAATTGTATTTATTTTATGCTCTCCTTATTGCACGTATTTAGGTGACAGATGTGTACGTTCCTTAATCTCTTCCTCGTTACCCTATGAAATTGTAGCTGCGTTTTGACAGCTTTCAGACAAAGATAAAAGAGAGGAAAACTTCAAACATATGGAAATTAGTGGAGACCCTGGACTGACTCCTGGTAGGGAGATCACTGAATGCATAGCTAGAGGAATTAGTTAAGATTGGTGGCCTTTGAGTTCATGGTGTCTGAATGCAGATGTAAGGGATAGCATTGCTCAAGCTGCCATGATCCCAGCTTTTGATTATGTATCATACAGAAGTGAAGGGAGCTTAGGAGTGGATTAATGCTCTGAACAGATTAATTCAAAATTGTATTTCCAATGCACTTGCCATGAACCTCTGTGCTCTAAACTTTGCATAAGGGAAAAAAAAAAATTACAGGAAACCTAGGATGCCTCAGCACCTTCATGTTGCAAATAGTACAAACCAAAATTATTTTGTAAGATAATTAGGAGTCAGGAGATTGATTGGTTTGGCAGAATATAGTGTTTTACCACAAAGGGAATAAGAGCTTTATGCCAAGATTAAGAAAAGTAAGGCACTGTATTTTTGCTTAGTTTGAATTACTTTGCATTATTTACCATACCCATTTTACTTACCCTATCCTGATGTCCCTTCCACCATTTCCCATTTCTAAGTAGATTTTAAAAGAATCCCCTAAAAATATGAATTTTGTGATCTTTCTGAAGAAGCCATTCGAATTAGTGCAAAAGAGTGTGAATATAAATTTGCAATCAACATTATAAATGTAGTGTGAGTGTTATTTCTTCCTCCACTAATTCTTCTGAGCAAGATTTACTGTCTTGGTGAGGTTTTTTTTTTTAAATAAATTAAATATAACATGAACTAGATAGTTGTTCACATGGAGCTAGAGCTGGAAAGGCTCATTAATCACTAGTTTAAATCCCAGAGTATCCAGTCATCCTAATTAATGATTCAGTGCTGAACTTTACTCTGGCAGTGGCAGCAGAACCAAGCTATTACCCATCTCAGCTGGTAGGGGCTGAGCAAGTTGGAGGAAATGAAGCAGCATTTTGGGATGGTGCTGCATCCAGTGACTGCTCCTCAAACAGCAACAGTGTCCCACACAATGAGTAAGAGATTGAAAATCATCATACAGCCTAAGCTAGGGCACCCACCGGGGGAAGAAGTAATGCCTGTCTCCAATGGGTGCTCCAGCAACTGTGTAGGTAAAATGGAACATATTTACAGGATGCAAGGTTTTCCAGCCCACTGGCGTTCTGGTGAGCTGTGGGGTAAGGTGTTACATTAACAGAGACACAGGACACCAGGAAGGGGAGTATTATATTTTGAAGCTGTGTCCAGGCACGGTGCCCAAGGTCTCCTCTGAATCCTGCCTGGGGTCCTGATGTTCCATGAGCAGGAACAGAGCAGTTTTTGTGCAAGACAGTGCACAATTAAAGGCTGCAGAATTGAAACTCCTTCTTGTAATAGGAAAATCATAAATCGTAATCCTATTATTCAAATGAGTTTACCTGATCTTTAAGACTACTTTAGTTCTGTATTTCATTTATCTGTGTTTCCAAGGCAAATAATTCACACTCTTTCGTTGCACATTTACTGTAATGTTTTAGCATGTAAATGCTTTGCATTCCTCACAAATGCCAAGGAAAGGACACTGTATTTTGGTTTTGTTGTAGGTGCTTTTTTATTATATATTGACAGGAAACTCCACTAGGGAAGTGTTTCATCTTGCCTAGAGAACAAGAGACACACTCTGGCCCTGGATTAGCAAAGCAACAAATTACGAACTTCTTTGCCTTGCTACAGTCCTGCTGCCTGCAAGTTAATTAATCAGGTGGTCTTGAAGGGTTGAGCTTTTCTAACTTAGGGGACAGTAAGTTTTTTGTTTCTTTTTGGCTTTGTTACAGGCAAATTCTTTCATAAGAAAGTTACCTTGAACACAGTCTTGGTGCATGGAAAATATGCTCAGAATGAGTTTTGCAGTTGTGTCATTGTTTTGGACTTAAAGCTTTTGTCAGCTGTTATTATAATTATCTTAACTGTGAGAGCTCTTAGAGCTCTACTAACCTAATTCTTGACATAGAATCAAGGCCTCTGCAGCAGCAAATAATTTTTATTCTTGTTGATTTTAAGCCTGGCTAGTGTGAGCTGGGAAATTTTAGCATATGTAATTTGAATTATTTCATGAAACATTTAACAAGGGCCTGTTTCATTCTTCACTAAGGTAAGTTGATATAAGAAGGATGATGTTATGGTTAATGTAAATCATAATTATTACCAGGTGCATCACTGAACTGGGAAATTGTGCTAAAAATGTAAGTTTTGCTCCATTTCATATTGAAAAATTACCTTGCAGCCTGACAGCCATTAATCTCCGTTACAGGAATGTTATTCTTTATTTTGGTAATTTACAGCGCTAAGACATAGCAAGGCATAAATTACAGGCTGCAGGAGTCCACTTCACTGAACTAAGCCGAGCTCAGTCAAGCCCTGATGGTGAGAACCACCAAGCCACCTACAGCCCATGACCCCAGCCCAGTGCTGTCTACCCTGGGAGCACTTCAGCTCCCCACAAGGCCAAACCTTCAGCAACTCTCTTCCCTGAAACTTGTCTTTTGGACATATCTAAAATTGTTTGTCATAGCAGCACTCCATCTTTGTAGCTCCTATGAGGCTAGAACCTGGAGAGATTCGTGAGCTGGGTGGTCTTCATCTGTTGGCATTGCGAAATCCTCTCAAAAAATAGGTTTTCTCATAAAACAGGGCTCCAGGAGGAGTTCCCTTTTTGTCCAACAGCTTCATTCTTAAAGCAGGATGGGATATCTCTGTTTGGCATCCATCTCTGAAAGGGTGATGCAAAACTATATTGCTTTATTTGTCGCAAGGGGGTGAATTGGCTACACCAAGGCAGAAACTTGAGATGCTTTCTGACTTGTAATAAAGATGCTCTTCCAGAGGTGATTAGCTCTGTGTTGGTCTTGACAGATGGGGAGGTGCCATGGCAAGTAAGAGTCTATTAGTACTGTGTATAGTAAGAGCTCTTCTTCTAGCAGGGAGAACACTTATACAAAGAAATACTTATTATAAGATGCCTAAATGTCCTCAAACCAAGGTGCTGTTCTTCTCAGCCATAACATCAGAGGTCTAGAGTCCTAGTGGTTTTTGCTTTATAAGCAGAAGAAGCAACTAAACATGGATTTCCAACTACTGAATTATTCAATAAAAGTATGCAGGTTTTTGAGACGATTCTCCATTAGGCTTTTCACATGCTTCCAGTGAAGTAGTTTTGGTTGGTCTTGCTCAATTTACTGTGAATTCAGCTACTAACTACATAAATGGTACAGAATTCAGAATACTCTTTATTTTTGATAGATATGTCTTTCTTCATATATATGAAACCTCCTCTGTTCCTCCTAAACACTTCAGCAGCTATTCAAAATCAGTGTAATCATTGTAACTCTTTGTAATAATGTTTTGAAAAAATCACAGGATTGTTGATCAGGACACAATCACCTGCCACACAAAGCTGAAGTCTAAGTAGGTGAGTCTCATGTGCTCTCTGTGACATGCCTGTACATCCCATTTTAGCTGAAGGTCGGCCCCTTGCATTCAAATCACTGTCCAAAAGCCCTGAAGGCCCCTCCAAATCTTTTTATTGGTTGTGCAAGAAATACTTCTCAAAAGACTCTTTATTAAATCCACCCTCACATTTGTGCTGCACACTTTGGCTTTGACAACTTGCCAAGCCAGATGAACAGTTTTGACAGCATAACTGAGGGATAGACCAGAGAAAAGTCTGTCTGCCTCTAGTGACCATTTTTAATTTCCATTAGGTCATCCTCAGGCTGCCAGGGAAAGGGTTGGAGTGGACGTGTCTGCGTCTTGGCATCTCTGGTCTCTTCGCTTGCAAAGAGCAATATTGAAAGTGTTAGAAGCGCACAGTGAAGCTGAAGTGTAGTCTGTGAAAATGATGATGACAGCAAATGGGAAACCATTTAATACTAGATGTGTTGGTCAGCTGGACAGCACTGCGAGTACTTTGCCAAACCTGAAACGAATGCCTTGATAGTGCAGAGTCGGCAGAATGAGCCAGCTGAATTGCCGTGCCTGCATTCAGAGAAATTGCAGCAACAGATGCAAGTCATGTTGCACTTCAGGGTTTGCTAGGAGCGTGTGAGAGCAATTTTGAGCTGCCCTTTACCTAAGCAAGGCAAGAAGTGAAATTAAATACATTTCCCTAAGGTTGGTGACTCAGCCCAAATGATGCTCACGGGCTCATTAGTAACTTACCTGATCAAATTGCGTTTGCATAAGGATGCAATTATGTGCAGCTACTTTCAAATGATTCCTAAAAAATTACTGGCATTTTCCACACTTTAGCATCTGGCTTATTATTATATAGAAGGTTTATTCTTCCTGGAAAAGTGTTGAAGTGAAAGTGGTTTTAGTAGGACCATTACCATTTGATAGCAGGGAATACTGCAGCATGAACTTTTCTCTATGTTCCATTTTCTGGGCTCTTAAAAGAAATCTAGTGTCTCAGCCAGAAAGAACAGATGTGAGAAAATTACAAAATGGTTGCCAAGCATTATGAATTAACTCTGCTGGTCAGATGTGCAACACCCCTGGTTGATTGTGTGCTAATCTAAGAGTAGAGTAAATCAATCATTATCCAGGCTCAGGATATCTAGGTAGACTATAGGAAGCCTCTTGATTAATACATACATCCTCACCTAGATGATGGTTAGCTCTGTAATTCATGGTTAAACTGAAGCCAGAAAGAATTACTTTTTAATAACCTTGATAATAACCTTTCTGATAGCTCAGTTTAGGCATCATTATTGAATAATAGCCTGTGCATGTCATCAAGTCACTCTGATGTCAGATCAGAATATACACAAATATCCTGGTCATACCACTGATTAAAACAAGAGACAAATCCTCTTCTGGGGCAAATTAACGTAGTTGTCTTGATATTAACAGAATGGAGTAGAATTTCTAAGCAGACACCACACCAAAATGATACCTAAAATTTTGATGCAGTTTGTAAAAGACTTTATAAAACTATTTTTAAAGCCTTAACTGTCCCTATGCTGTCATTCTGGCATTGTGCAGCATCTAAACTCATGTGGATTTGTGGTAGACATGAAGCTGCAGGGCGATGCAGATGGATGGACACCACGGCCAGGAAGGACATGAGGTGATCAGGACTGTTACAAGGTGACAAACTAAAATTGCAGGTCTCAAAGGTTTACAGCCATTTATCACAGCTGCTACTGTGGCAAAGTGAGTCTGGGGAGACTATTGGTACACACATAAACAGAAAAACAAGATGTGGAATATTCCTGCACTATTCAGAACCCCTTATAGAGGGAGGTGTGCTCATTACCAATATACGCTACCATCAGCTCAGCAGTGCCAGCATCAGTAAAACCACAGTGAACTACAGCAACTGTTATTATCTGGTCCATGACATACTGCAGCTGGGCCTGCTCCCAGCCCTGCAATTATCTCTGCTGATTCAAGTGGAAGTAAGACTGTGTCCAGCATGAGGTAGCTGATACTTTTTGCACAGTTAGTATAACTTCAGCCATGCATGGCATATGAAATACCCGTTTCATGGAGGCTTTTGTTTATTTTTTCCTTCATTAAACCAATTACTGGCTAATCATTTTGTGTAAAGTAATACAATATGAAATTATTAGATCTGATCCATGCAAACCCTTTATGTATAACAGCCTTGGTTTAATTTCGTTGTAGGATTAACAAACAAATCTAACAGCAAATTTGGCTTTAATGAAAGCAAAAGGAAAGATGAACAAATGTCACCTATGTTCAAGACAGTGTTTAATGATGTAAATTTTATTTAAATTTTCAGCTCTGATGACATGAAGCTAGGAGGACTCTTCATGCCAGATAACTAAAATTATCATTTTACTGGCTGTTTATCTAGTTAACATTCCATGGTCTCTGTCAAAATCTCTTTCTTTATGTGTCAATACTGTGTTTATTATGGTATCAGCCCTCTGTGTGCACCCATTCTCCTGGATAACCCCAGTATGAAGTATTTAATGGCTGGGCAGAGAGGTGAGACTGGATGAACAGCACAAATCAGTGAGAGGAGAGGGAAACGAAGAAGAAAACATGATTCTCCAGGTACTTGGATGTGACAGGGAGGAGGAGGAGAGGCGATGTGTTGAGGTTGCTCAGCACCTGCAAACCAAGACCTTTCTCTTGGGTTTCTCACCAATGAACTGCTCTGTCCTGCAGCAAAGGCTGGGCAACAGGTGGCAAACAAAGTCAAGGAAGTGGTGATGTAAAGAGGACAATATTCAGATCACTTTTCCTCTTCCAGATGTGTTTAAACAGGGCAATAGATATTTTTTTCCAATTTAGGAAACTGAAGACATATTTGGTCTAAGTTTTCACCTCCAAGTTGTTCCTTACAGGCATTCTGTACAGCTAAGATGACAAAGCAATAATGCAGAAGAACCAGACTTTTTGAAGGAGATTTGAAAGAGCATTTTCAGGCAAAACTTTTCTTATTGTCCTCATGCTGAGAGCTCTGGCTCTGTTAGGGCTGTACAGTAACGATTTTTGTTGAACATCTAAGTCCTTCACAACTTGCTGTAGTCTGGTGCTTTGCAAATGCCAGCGTAAAACTCCTTAGAGAATCAAATCCCAGCCTAGCTAAATCAGAGACATAAACTGAAAGGTGGCTATAAATCACAGCATGCTTTTATAACTCCATTCATATGTGAACAATATGTTAGAGCCCCTATATTAAGCAATGAAACTGTGTCGAACAGCTCCATAGACAATTCTTTATTAACTGACAAGAAAATACGATTTATCTGAAAGTTTTGTGTATAGAAAAACTTACACTGACTCCCAGGTGGCTTATTCACCCACCCCTGCTACTTATGGCAGAAGGGAGTATTTTGAGCTGACAAGCTGATTAGCTGTCAATTAGCTGATTGATGTGCTCAACACTAAACACCATGTGGCAGAATGAATTATCACAGTTCTGGAAACAGGAGTTGAGGTTTAGCACACACCTTCCTGCCCTTCTTGTTTTTAAGTAGAGTGTGAGGATTCATCCAGGAGTAGAAGCAAATTTTGGTAAAGAAGAGTCCCCCTGGGCTTCAGCCTTGCACTGATCCCTTGCACTGTTTGGGTGGAGTTCAAAGGTTTTTGTGTCTCTCTAAGTTCTGACTTTGCTAAATTTCAGAACCCATGGTAGCAAGAATGACAGCAATTTCAGTATTAAATCATCACTGCTTTCTGGTTGGGGTTTTTTGTTCATTTACATTACCTCTAGTAATCCTTATTTACAATTACATTTATTCTCAACCCTTTTGAGACAAACTGACACACTCGGTTTACTGTAAAAAATAAGTAGGGTTTGTTTGTTTTGTTTTTTAAATAGAGTACCTGAGTTCTTTATTTGCGTTTCCTTCTGTGAGTATGTAACAAGCGATCAGATCTTCTTATGCATTGTTCATACACTACAGATTTCTTATTCCCTGTATCAATGGCTGTTTACTTAGCTACACTGTGGAACGAAAGGTGATGCAAAGCTGCTAATATTAGTATCATAAGATCTAAAATATACTCCCTTCTTACTTTATCTCTTGATGGAAGCTGAATTCTGATTTCTAAGCTTCATGCCTTCAGAAAGCCGTGTGATACCTATTTGTTTGTATGTTGGTAGTGTATAACAGCTGAAATAGTTTTTCTCCTTCTCTAGGACTTGTTCCTTTTATATAATGAGGTTTAAAATTTTCCACTGGTTTAAATCAGTATTTACTGCAGTAATTTGTTTGGGGTTTTTTTTTCACATTTCCTTAAGTTTTTAAAGGTAAAGACAAAAAATAATCCTTTTCAACAGCAAGTGGATCTCTCATTTTTTACTGTGATGGTTTTAAGGTGCTGATAGACAACAGTTAATCTTCAAGGACAAGAGTGTGACAGGAGAGGGAGATTCTCATTCTACAGTCATATTTCCCAGGCTTGTCCCTGGGTCTGTGTCTCAGCTTCTTCTCCTTTGCTGTGGTGTTTGATGGTGCTGCTGAGCAGAGGGGTTGTGTTGTGCCTGCAGTAACTGTGTATCCTGACAGGGCACATAGGAGCTCGGGGGAATATCCTGAATTTCTCTTTCTGATGGATGCTCTGAAGCACTCCTTAGATATAACTGCAAGACAGTGGAAACAACTGCCTGGCGATTTAGCAGGGAGTGGGTAATGAGGGTGTTGTGCACAAGTGGAGGAGTCTTAGACGTAGTTCAAGTGGGAGGTTGTTTTCTGTTAGAGTGTCGGCAGTGGTGTCGCAGGGAAGCAAAGGATGTAGGAAATGTGCTGCACCTGGACAGTGAAAGCAGGAACAAAGGGAGATACTGTACATGCAGGCTGTCTTCTTCCTTTTCCAGCTGTGACATGATGTAAAGAAAACATAATGGAGGATGCTCAGGATGAATAATTTAAGGGGAAACAAGTGGCATAAAATTGGTGAGCAGTGAATATGCAGCCAAGACAGTGACTTGAAGCTGTGTCTGTGCATCATTTTCAAGGCAATATTGGATTTTAAACTCTTATCTCCAGATGTTAGTCCTTAATGGGAGCAAAGCTGGAGCTTAGCTTCTACAACTCAATTTGTAAAATAGCAGCCACAAGGTCCCTTCATTCCCCCATTGTTTTTATCACATAAAATGCAAAATTGCAATTCCCCTGCTTAATTTTTCTCCTATATAGTCTTCCCATTTAAAAGAGTTAGCAACCAAAAACCCATTAAGTAATGTATTTGTCTTTTATTACTAGAATATGCAGTTTTACTGCAAAGGGTTACAATTTTCAGAGAGTTGAGCTAGCCTCTGACTCTGTGCCACTTCATTATGAGTCCAAATTATTAATCCATTTTGACTTTTAGAGGCCAGACCCTTGCCTGGCAGGGACTAGTCCAACTCCCTAGCACACAGCGAAGCTGCCGTGGCACACACTGGCGACACCTGGACCCATCTCTGCTGCCCCATTGTTGGGGGCAGCAGAAGATAACTGTCCTACTTGTAGTCATTAAGGCTGATTTTGCATATAGTCAGCTGCACAAAGTGAAAATACCTTTTATTTTCATTCTTCCATTTTGAATGAGGATTTTCAAGGTTCAGTAAGTCTGTGTAATCAGGGCTGAGCGCCAAAGAAAACACGGGTACCTAGTTTAGCCCTACAAGGAGGCATACCTGAAGTTCAGCTTTGCTATGCAAGAAATTTGGAGAGGATAGGCAGAGCCATGCAGCATTCAAGGGGAAATGATTCACTGTCTCAAGTTTTGGGGCTGCAGGGAAGAACAGTTGGAAGAAGCTGGTAAATAGTTAATACATTTTCCCTCTGAGGGGCTGACAATATCGGTGACAGGATAACAGCAGTGTGATGGGCACTTTGCCATACATGAGCACGGTGGCTCATCGCAGCACGGCCGCCGTGAGCCAGATGGGACATCTGCTCGGGTTGGAGGGGAGACAGAGGCCCCTCGCTCCCATCCTTTGTGCTTGAGTTTCCTTTAGGTAAGATCTGCCTTCCCCCAGTTCCTCCAGGGCCTGAGGAAACTACAGGGAAAACAGAGAGAGGCACATCTGGAGTGATACAGCAGCTGGGAAGCGCCTAATTCTGCAAGGGATGGGGTATCGTGTGGATGGTTGTGACCTTTTCAGTATTCCAGATTTTGATTGATTGACCATTTCCCCTCTTTCCCAGGCTGTAAACAGGGGAGCAGTGAAATAGGTGGCCAAAATAAACACTGAGTTATGTAGGCTAAGGCAAATTTATATTGAATTCATGAGAGATAAAATTTTGCTACCTCATTCCACTCATAAAAATTATAAAGAGAACAGAAAGTGACATAAAATCAATCCATTTCCATGACAAAGCTCATTATGAGAAGAGAAAATATAGTCCCATATTAACTTGTTCTCATTACTGTTCTAAGATTTATCATGTCAGGTGCAATGTGCAAGGGAGGAAAGGAAAACCTTCCTTGCCCTTACTTTAAAAAAAATCAAACAGACAAAATAATTATCCTCATCATGTGCAGTGAGCATGTATTTGCCAAGCCTCACCAGGGGCATGATTAACTCAAAAGATACGACTTTGAGGAGCCCTTCCAGGCTGGATGCTCCGGGGCCAGAGCAGGTAGCCCTGCCCCTGCTGTCGCTACCAAACCAGCTTTCCCCAGCATGGATAAAAACTGACGCTCTGAAAGGAAGATGCTACTTGAGGGCTTGACTAAGATGAAGAAAACCACTTTGAGTCTATAACGTCATAGTTCTTCTAAAGGGTGGCAGGCAGTGTGTCATGGATATTAAAATGCATGAAGTTTTTTAATACTTATGAACAAGCAACATTAAAGTAGATAGCGTGTTTCCTTTTTTGTCCTACTACATTTATTCTGAAATGCTCGTTGAAAGTAACGGTTACCTGTTTTCTAGCAATTTCCTGTAAAAGCAGAAGTTGCGAATCTATAGAGGGACATGGATATCTCAAGGGTGCTAATTATTTGGCTTGCAAATATACTAGAAAAGTTTTAATTGGAGGAGCTGCTTGGGAAGGCACAGAGCTTTGTAGCTCCAGCTAAAACCCTGACCCTGCTCCCATCGATGTCATCAGAGTCAGGTCAGACTCTGTTTGAAACAGTCATGAAACTAAGTGTGAACAAGGTTCCTCTGCTGCACAAAACAACCCAGACATCCACACATGAGCAACAGAGTAGCCCAAGCACCCCATCAACCATCTGCCTCCAAATACACCACAGACCAAGATCCTCTGGATTGCTTATCTGGGGTGGATGAGTTATGACTGGTCCTTGCAATGTGTTTGCAGTAGCCTGTTAGGAAACAACCACCTTCCTTATGGAGGAGCAGGACTATGGGAACGAGCAGCTGAGCTGGAAAGGCTGGTGTGCACCAAGTCTCTGCATATCAGCTGAACTTGACTACACACTGTGGCATGAGGCATCTCTGCAATAGGTTGAAATGCTTATAATAAGCTCCCCTTCCCTCAAAAGCCCGCCAAAGAAGCATCTGCTCCAGCCAACAGGCAGAGCAAGGGGCTGCTGTAGATGCAATGTGGAGTGTCCTGTAACACCACCTAGCAGGTGGGGAGCAGGATTTGGAGGAGGAAGCAGCTGATGGAAAACTAAGAGAAGATTTGTGTTGTTCATAGCCAGGAAAGGAAATTGCCATGCTCATGCCATCCCCAAGGTCAGTTGTTTTGTCTGAGTGCTGTATTTCACCTGCAGTGCTCATTCTCAACTCAGCTTAAGCAGAGCAACAAGTCCTAAGAGAGAAGACTAAACCTGTGTGCAGATGGACTTGTTGCTGCATTTGCCATGCAAGTCCACAGCCCTGGCTCTGAGGGGCCATTTGAGAGTCTGGTCTCATCCTTGCATGCATTGCTCCTCGTGTACTGCTGAACAGAAGCAGTTCATTTTGGAGCTGACATCTGGTGCTGTCAGAGCACATAACTGGTGCTGATTTGCAATGCAAGCTGAATACTCTGACCTTTTCGGTGCATTCATAAGAGATAATAGTCTGTATGTGTTATATAGATGCATATACCACACACTGAGTAGTTTATTTGTTCACAAGGGTGACAAGGAAAAAGTAAATACACCAAATGAAAGCTGCCACATTTGGCCAATGTAAAACCTCACTGGTCAGCTGAAGAAGGGGAGAGATGACAGATAAATGGAGGGTATAATGCCCTGATAAACACAGGCATTTTCTCAAATCAGGATTACAAATGCTGCTTCTCAATTCAATCAGCTTCTCCTTACCCATGCAAATAACATTTCCAACCATTTTTCCTGGACTGCAGAGTATAGAATAGAAGTACTGTGATGCTTTAATAGGATGGTTTCCTTCATCCTTCCAAAATCTGGGAGAGCAAGATGAGGTATCACTGAGGCTGCGAGAAAGAGAACTGTGTCAAGGATATCTGTACTTCACAGCATAAAACAAATCCTACGACCTGACCATGAATCCAAACCTAGCACTGACTTGAATGAGAACTTTGAAATGCCCTGTAGAAAGGGCAGCTCAGGTCCAGAAGGAAGGTCTCTCAGGGCATACTAAGTTTGCTTTCCCATACGGCGTTCTGGAATTTATACTGTTGTATGGCTGGTATTCCTTGAGGTCTTTGGTCTGCCTATTTTGTCTCCACTTTGTGCTGTAGTCTTTGAATATCTGAGTCTTCCATGCATTTACCCCCACACGTAAGACTGGGACATGGGGGATGGAGAGAGAGGCTCGTTAGGGAGAGCCTTTGCTTTAATTGACTGTTATCATCCAACCCTCACGCACCCCAAAGCCTGATGGCACAGGGAAATGTAGGGTCACAAGAGGAGACCCTCAGCTATCAGCTGAGTAAGGCACTTTGTGTGCATGTGAAGATTGAAATGAAGAAGAAACATTCATAGCAAGGGGGAGAGGAGCCAGGACCTCTCCTCTGCAGCCTCCTCTGCCAACTCTCACACAGTCACATCCCACTGGGAAAGAGGGACGTGCATCTCCAGGTGCACTTTGAACTTGCTCTGTGTTTTGAATTGCACCAAGTGGTGGAAAGCTGAGTGATCCCAGGTCAGGGCTGCAATGGCAGAGTAGCTTCAATAGTGTCAGTGTGGATAAGTGTGAGATACAAATATTTATCTGCCAAGCTTGGATGCTAAGTGGTATGTCTAAGGGAGAACTGAACACAGCTATCCAAAGCCGCAAGTTAGAGCATTCATCCTCCATACAAAACCAGGGTCCCATACGTGACTAAAAACCAATGTGTGCTCATTGAAGAGCAAGACCTTGTGCTGCCTGGGTCCTTGAGCCTGGAAGAGACTCTGTACACTGACCCCCAACTTATTAAATTATAGCGTTTCCCAAGGCTTCACCAAAGGTTTGCCTCATTACAGCAACTGAGAATCTACCACAAAATCTTCCAGATATCTTTAGGACAAAGGACAACAGTCTTGTAGTTTTTCTGAAAGCACCATGGGGACAATCACATGGCGCACCCCCAGGTTCCCAAATTCACTGCAGCTCTCCCTGTGGCCAATCTCCTCTGTGAGCTCAAGGGGTGAAACACCTCCCTGTGCTCCACAAGTTAGAGAAAAGGTTTCACTGCCTGTACCTCTCCTGCCATGTCCTCTGCAGATCTGGCTTTCAGCAATGAGCAGCCTAACAGATTCTTGCAATGGCCTTGAGATCTGTGTGTAGAAGTCAGATGTAAAAAGATTTCTCCTTGCTCAGAAAAGTTGGCTTTTAAATGAGTAGTTCTTTCAGCAGTGGGACTAATAAAAGCTGAGTTCATACCGTTTTGTACTCTGTAGCTTGATCTTCTGGTAGACAGGAAGGGGCAGACTCCAGGTGAATGTTTTTCTGGGTTTGGGGTGTTGATAATGTCTTTCCCCGTGCAGACTCTCCACGGCTGACTGCGGATGAGGTCTGGTTGCAGCCTTTCCACCAGCGGGGACAGCAGGTCCTGTTTTTGTGACAGCCAGAGGATCTCAGTTGCCTTTGAAACTGCTGTTCCCTTTCAAATTTTCTGCAGACAGACCCATGGACTCAAAAATCACTCAGGGAGAACAGACATGGACATACATTTGTACATGGAGTATGACTGTGTGAACCTCACTTGTTAGGGAAAATAGGCTCAAAAATAATAAAATACAGAAGCCTGGTTATTACCACAGCTGAACAGTCCTTTCTGACATATTCTATTAAGTCGCTTCTGTTTCACTCAGGTTTTGCATTACTGCATCTCCTTTCCATGAATGACCTTTTCCACGCCAGGCTTTGTAAAACTATTGCCATTCTTCATTTAGAAATTTGCTAAAGTGTATTTGCAGAAACCATTTTTTTTTTTTTTCAGATGAATATTCCCTTTTTGGGGAAAGGAACAAAGAATTATGTTGCTGACCTTTCTTTAACAGGATCTTTTTACAAGTTGAAAATCATACCATTGTCTCTAAGTAGGAATAGTTCTTCTTATTCTGCGTCAATGTGTTTATTCAACCATTTCTTAAGTACGTCTGTAATGGTATTTATAGCACAATGTGTTTTGCGGGGAAACCTCACTTTCTTATTCCAGGCAAAGCATAACTGAGAAACTGAAAGAATATTATTAAAACATTTAAGGAGACTGGCATAGGTTAACAGAGTGAAGCACGTGGTATCCTATATTTTGATGTCAGAGAACAAAATCTATCATTTATTAAGCCATATTTCAGTTGTTCTGCAGCTTTTGGGGTATACTCAGGCTTCCTATCTCATGCACAGCTCTACGGGCTCCTCTCAGAGCAGAGAGGGAGCAATGCTCTGATGCTCGGCAGTGATGAATTAGTTGGGTGTCTTGCTGCTGTATTGCATTGTTCTCTGACGAGTGCCCACACTTGCATGGCCCTACAAGGGAATGGGAGGTAAACAAGATCTAGCTTGACCCCTCCAGTTGTATGAAAGTTTGGTTTGATGGCTGCATGTACACAAACACGTGTTCCATGCAGTCTTATTGCCTGCTCCTGTAGTGTTACTTATTACTTAGGTCATAAGGACTTTGATGGTGTAGGATTTTATTTGCTGCATGAAAAAACTACTAAACATTCACCTTTACCACTAGTTATTCCAGCCACTCTGTCGCTTATTCAAGACGTGTTACCCTTGCAATATGGTACCTAAGCCTTGGTAATATATAACATCAACTGGTCCACTGAGCAATGATGTTCACTGGTGATTTGTGATCCCATGGTACGTGCTAAAAGTAGATGAATAAAATAATACAACTCCAAAGAGCTCATACAGCGGTTCCTGTTCAACCCAAGCACATCCTTTTTTTGTGCCTGTCAGGGCTCTATGAGAGCAAAGCTACACGTTTGTGACTTTGTTTTTTCTGAGATATCATGTAGCAAGAAGCACATGCCCAATTACCATTTGCTTCCTTCTTTAAAACCCGGGTCTTGGAAGTCTCCCCAGTTACATCTTGTGTCATGATCTTGCCAGCTGTCTCAGGCATTCACTGGTCCTGATAGCTGTGTGGGGTTTGGAAAGATCGCTGGCTGTCCTCATAAATCACTGCTTTCCATTCTGTCTGCCTATATCTGCAATGGGCTTCCATTCTCTCAGCATCTGACTCCTGTCTCACAGTGCTGAGCAGATATCTGAGCCTGGGGGCCCTAAGGTGTCAGATTCACCTATTCAACCTAATATTCTGCTGCTAAACATGTTTAGCAGAGAAATACCTTGTGCTGCAGCCTTTTTCCATGCCATGATTCCCACCAATTGCCAGGGTTGACTTGCAAAGCTGTCATTATTAGTGCTACAATTAAGTGAGGACTTCTCAGCCAAGGAGCAGAGAGGGGATACCGAGAATTCCCGTTAACTTCAGCAGCACGTACGTGCACAGAAGGACCGGCTCAGCCTGGGCTGCAAAGCCTCCCAGCTGACTGGAGACAAATCTCTTTTGTTCTCCCTCTTTGTTTCATGTGGTAAATAAAAATGAATCCCCCAAGGACCAGAGCATTTAGGCTTAGCACATTTTGTTTGTTCAGAACATAGCAGTCTGTTGTTCTTCCTGGCTAATCAGATAGAGCGGAAGCTAAAACAATCTCCATTTGTTGTTTCATTTTATTCTATACATAATCACTGCTTCTCGTTTGCCTCTAAATAGCTGGATAGATACACATTAAATGCACTGACAACTCTTTTGGGACTCACTCCAGTGTTTCCTGCTTATTTTCTCTCTTTGAAAGAGATTATGTTCTCAGATATTTCCATCTTTCTTTTAAAATTATCTGTACATGTGCACATGCAGGAATGGATATTATAATGCCAGGCTCATTCTTGTCACCTGCAGTCATAAGGATTTTGGTGACTCTAAGTGAATAATGTCCCCACATATCATGTGTGAAAGCAGTAAAAAGCTCTCAGCCTGGGTAGCCATGGAGGTTATTTTGGACTGACACTTCTTGCACTGTTCCCTCCTCTCTCAGTTTTCTCTCCTCCCACTCTGTCTCTGACTCTCAAGCTCCAGTCCCAGTTTGCATGGATCACTTTGGGTTAACAGTTTATGGTTTCTGCAGAACAGTTGGCTTCTCTTTTGGTCTGGTTGCCATCATGCAGCAGACTTGTGCTGTCACTTGGCTTTTCAAAGAGCCTTCCTGCTCATCACAAGTCTAATGTGTGGATATTAGCACTTTAGGCTTTCAAGACAGAGGTATGCACAGGTGCCAGAATCAGAATTTCTGGTCAACTGATAAGTGTCCTAGTACAAAAGGAACCATTTGATGCCGTATACATCGTCAGCTCTAGAAAAGTGCGAGCACTAAAATATCTGCAGAATTCATAAAGTAATTTTGGCCATCTTCCCCGGCTTTCTGAACTCATTTCCCAGAGATGAGCAGGGTGAGGAACGTTCCCATCACCTGGAGAGAGTGGCTTTCAAATTCACGCATCCAGGTAGCTGCACAGCATCGTTTCCAGAGGGGCAGTGACCTCACCAACACAACACCTCAGGGGCTGCCACATCTGGCCAGCTCAGAGCAGGAGAAGGCTGAGTCCACATCTGTCCTCAGTGTACCACCAGTTTGTTCATTTTAGCTGAAGAATCAGGAGAGCAGCCTCATCAGTTTAAGCCAACACATAGGTAGGTTTTTGCAGTGTGGCATAGTAAGAACTGCTATACATTTTTTTCCAGAAAAGACTGTGGTTAACTAAAAATATTTATTGCAGATTAACTAATCACTCTCATAGTGAGGCGTGCACCTAAAATATATGCATATCATGTGAGATCCACATATGGACATAAATATGTAGACACACAGGCATGCACGTTACTTCTGGTGCTCTTCTTTTAGGAAGAAAATCCCAGCTATTTGGTAAAACACTGGGACAAATCCTGAGGGTGAATGAGGGTCTGTCTGAGACAAGATTACAGCTGAGGCCCTATAACACAAATTATGCTGAAGCCCAGTCCCCAATGTTTTGCATCCTTTTGTATTCCACATGCTTCCCACATCTACATGACAATCTGTCACGGCTGGTTACGTCAGCACATCACATTCAATATATTTCTGAGGTGCAAAATGAGAGATGATCAGAGAAGTTCTGAGAGATCCAAACCAGGAAAACTATGGGCTTAATTGCAGCATTAAGCCTGAGTGTGGCACTAAGCGGGAAGTGCCACTAAGAAGAGCTCTGCTCCAGGGGAAGTAGCTGCACATTGCTTTGCCACTTTGGTTATCAAGCAGTGTGACATACCTGTCCCCAGTATCCCCAGTGTGTAACTGCAGTAGTGTGGGCGTGGAGTGGTTGGGGGATGGATCCCACCAGCCCTCCCCTGAGCATACAGGACAGTGCTGGACTTGTCATGCTGCCCCCAACCTCAGAGAGCAGGCAGCGGGTTGGGATGGGATTGCCTGTGTAGAAAAGCAAAATATCCTTTATTTTGTCTGTTTTTAATCCTGCTTTCCCATATTTGCATGTATTTAAGAAAGGAAAAGGTCAGTAATTTGCTACTTAAAGGCATAGCACTAACACAGTGATCTGACATTAGACAGAAGTCAGGCAGGGGGGAACGAAAATTCTGAATTATTATAAGAGTATAGTATTTTTATATATATATATATACATATATATATATATGTGTGTATATATATATATATATAAACAAACCTAAACCAAAGCAAACAGTCTATGGAAAAAAGGGAGTTCTGCATTTTTGCTGTAGAGAAAAGCAAAAAAATATTATCTGCAGGAAAACATACCTATCCTGCTGCTGGCAAATTAATGCCACACAAGGTGGAAGTGATGAGAAAAAGCACAGAGGAGTCTGAAAAAGCACTGGAAATAATATGCACATTCAAAAGAAAAAAAAAGAGAAAAGTCGGATGTGAAAAGGTAAAGGTCGGGCCGGGGCTGGGGGGGCTGGGGGCGGGAGCCGGGGCTCGGAGCGGAGCCCAACTGCGGGGCAAGGCTGATCTCTAGCGGCTGCGGGCGCAGCGGCGGCTCCTCCTGCTCCCGCACCTCTGGCTGCTCCCGGGAGCTGCGGGGCTTGCCAGGGTGTCTGTCACTCCCAGCACCGCGACGCACAGAGGGGTGAAAGTCTGCCCAGGTGTTTGTTTGTTTGGTTTTTAATTTTTAAGTAACACCAGAATGTATTTTGTTGCACTAAGAAGCCACTTCTTTAGCAGCGCTACCGTGTGTTTCTTAGAGCAGAGCTTTCTCCTGTATTGAGTTTCTTAACAAGAATTGTTCTAGTAAAAGACGAAAACATTGAGTTTAGATTTTTCTGGATTTTTTTACATTCCAGTTCAAAGGAATTGTTCAGGGTCTTTTTTAATGCCCTGTTAAATACTTGGTTTATTTTTACTTTCTCTGTGGTGTCCAATCTTGTTCTCCCTCTGAATGTTGGAAGGAAAAAAGGTAAAAGGTGGAAAAAGAAGAGGTAAAGCCAGACGTGAAGTATTTTTCATTTCTTTGAAATAGTTTTCTTCCTAGTTCTTATGGAAAAGGAAAAAAAAAAGGGGGGGGGAAGGGAAGGAAAGGAAAGGAAAGGAAAGGAAAGGAAAGGAAAGGAAAGGAAAGGAAAGGAAAGGAAAGGAAAGGAAAGGAAAGGAAAGGAAAGGAAAGGAAAGGAAAGGAAAGGAAAGGAAAGGAAAGGAAAGGAAAGGAAAGGAAAGGAAAGGATTATGTCCTCTCATGCATAACATTTGCAGGGCTATTAACAAGAAAAATAAATATTTATTCTGAAGGAAAAAGGATGGTTCCTCTCCAGTAGGAAAATGCAATGCCTCACTAAGCAAAGCACACACTTGTGCCATCAGCCAGACAGCAAGGCAGCTCTTGCTCGAATGTGCACCAGTCCATAAGTGCCTGGTTCACATTTTTTGGTTTCTCAGTCAGAGTCCCTGAAAGGGCAATTGTGAAAATCAGCTGCCTTCTAGCCACCACTCAGAGGAACCACGAGGAAAGAAGGCATCTGAATATGTTTCAAAATAGACAAAAATTATGAGTGCTATGTACTTTGAAGGGCTATATAATGTTGGATTTGTCAGGCAAAGTCATTCCTCTCTGGGTTGTGCCATACAACCTAAACCACTAATTTGTTCTCAATCTGCAAGACTAATAGTGATGATATTCTTGCTTTTTCAGTCACTGTATGTATTTGTGTTCTACATATCACTGACAGGTCACTGAAACAGAAACCACACATTCAGAGCATGACTTCTGTAATTATATATGCTCACACATCCTTAATCTGAGGGCTTTCTTTTATTAGCTGATAAAACACATAGTGCTGCTGTATATTTCTGTATGTTCCATTAGCAACTATTGCTTAATAACATTTGCTGATGAACACTGCATACGTCTAAAGAGAAAAGCTTACAAAATCCAGAAAGTTATTTCATCCATTGCTATTCTTTGAAACAGGAGATTTTTTTTTCCAGATGAAATATCACATTTCTTTAATTAAAGAAGATATTATTAAAAATACTTCAGGCTGATCTAGCACAGTTCATTCAAGAGTGTTTTGCATATCACATCCTCCTCATCA
Organism: Streptopelia decaocto; assembly: GCF_964273445.1. Taxonomy (NCBI): domain Eukaryota; kingdom Metazoa; phylum Chordata; class Aves; order Columbiformes; family Columbidae; genus Streptopelia; species Streptopelia decaocto. Next base: position 13,975,502 of record NC_138662.1, read on the forward strand.
CAAGTGTATTTTTTCTTCACATCTGGATGTTCTGAACATTGGCCAGAATTGTCCTTTTGACCAGGTGCCTGGGTTCATGCCTTAAAATGGCACTGGAGTAACAACCATGAACTGGTACAGTTCATGTCCCTGGTGCTACCTCTACCAGTCCAGCAGCTTTGTCCCCTTCTGCAAAGCCTCTTTGAGCCTACACTCACATTCCTGTTCACTTTATCTAAAATAAGAGCATTTTGAGGAGCAAAGGCCTTCTGCTGTCATCAGTGCTTGCAAACTGCATGTGTCAAGGGGAAAGCCCTGCTCAGCGCCTGCGATGGCCATCATTTCTCACAGGTAATGGCTCCTGCTAAATGAGCCCCAAAACATTTCTCCAAACAGTGCTTAACTGCTTACATGCTTAGAAGTAAACCACATTTAGCTGCCTTTAATGCTTTTCCATCTCTATTTTTATGTACTAAGATCAGTTTCATGAGCTTTCCCAGGTAAGATGATTGCCATCAGCAGGAAGAATGTAGTAAATTAATTATAGATGTATGTTAAATTACTTTCATTACCACCCCGAGTTCTGGGAGGGAATCGTGTGAGCAGGATGACTGATGGAACTGTGTTTTTGCATAATCCCCTGGTAATGGATATTTTTACTTGGCCGCCAGTGTTGTTTCTCAGTTCAGAGAAGCTGGAATTACACATTTCAGAAAATGGAGGTTGAGTCTAAAATTAACCTCCAAACATTACCAGACAACTGCCGCTAGAATACGGGCTGTCTATTCAGGGTCTTCTAGTGCTGTTTCTCTGTAATGTACAAAGGTGAATTTAGGCAGGATTCATTCTTTTTAACGTTAGGCACATCCAAATACAAGGGAGAGGGAGTCACTTGCATTTGTGGTGTTGTTTCTACACACTGTCAAAGATGCAACAGTCAAGACAAAAGTCAAGGTGTGGAAAGTTATTTTCCATATTCACCTTATAACAACCTTGGTACAGGGTATTTTCTAGGGATTAATGACCAGGCCAGTTTAATGGCTCTCTGCTGAACTTCAGGCTATCAACTTTTCACAGCCTATCATTAATTCCTGGAAAATATCTACGTTCATGATAGATCCGAGTGAAAAATAATACACTCTGTGAAGGTAAGTATATTGCTAGTGTTTCATCATGTACTACCCCTAATTACTAACTTCAGACACACTTCAGAATACAAGTAAATAGTTACACTGTAATTACAAAGCTGCTTCACTGCACTTCTATTTGTATGGTTTGTGATTATGATTTTTCTCTAGCTGAAGGCTGAAATCAGGGTATAATTGTCTGTCCTTCATGTTTCTTACTGGAAAGTACTATACAATACTATATTTTGCAGGATATCTGTAACAGGTTAGTCAGAGGACAAATACCTACCGGCTAAGTGAATTCAATATATTTCTAGCCACTGCACTCACAATCTCTTTTGTTAAAAGAGAAGGAAAAAAGAGGTGGGGGGGGGGGCGGGGAAAGAAAGAAACAAAAAGTTTGGCAATGGTTTGCTAACAAACAGAAGAAGAGAAAGAGAAACCAAACAGTTGGGCTGTTTTCCAAAATGTTGAGCTTAGTGAGAAGGACACCAGCCTTCTGGATGTTTGGGATTTTCTAAGCCAATGCACTGACAGAGGTCATTGGAAGAGCAGAAAGGAGATCACAGCCATGAGAAGCGAGTCGTGCTGCCTCCTCAGTCCTTGGCTCTGGTCTGGGCTCAGAAGTCAGTGCAGAAGGAGTTCCCCTCTCCCTTCACATTGTGACTGGCACCTGGCCAGGACCCACTCAGCACCACCAAAGATGCTTTGAGGATCCCTCTTGCCACCAGATTTGGGTAGGTAACTGTATTTTAACACGTCAGTCCTGACATCACTTGGGAATGCAGCCCCTCCGTGCAAGGCTTTAGCTTGCTGGTTTTCTCTCTGCTCCATTGGAGCAAGGCTGGGACATGGGTGCAAGAACGTGCACACAAGGTAGAGATCGCTTCTGATGTCTGAAGCACATTGGAGAGATTTCCTTCTCCATGCTGCCTCTGCAGAAGTAGGCCTGCTGTGGTTTCCATTAGACTTGTAGAAGTGCCAAAAAAAAATCCCTTAGTCTGCTGGGAGAATAATTTGACTTGGCAAGTTTGCTCAACAAGCACTTATTATACATAGTATTAACGGGTGATAGGTAGAGTCTGTGGTTGTTTCAGTTAATAATGCATGGATCCTCCTAGATATCCTGGGGATCTCTCTCTGGAGTTGTGTTTTGTGTTCAGACGGCATAACTAATGGCCAGGGCTGATTACGTACTGATTAAAAACTACTTAAGAATCTGTCCAGGAAGGGAATGCCAAGCCCTGAAGTATAAGGGAAATGCTTCTTTTGTTGTTGTTGAGAATGATGGTTCAGTATCCCAATCAGGCTTTTGTAGAAGTTCAAGCAACCCTGGAAACAATGGGCAATTGCTTCTAGTAAGGTCACAAGCTAATGAAATACAAAAGACATCTCATAACTGCGCTCCAATGGAAGTGTTAGCAATCATCCTTGCCTATCTGATATCTGAAACATGCCCGATGTGCCTGATACGGGTATTCATGGTACAACCTCATACCTCTTGACTTTCCTACACAGGTGCTTTCTAGCCACAAGCATGCATGTAAATATGAATATTGTGCTCAATTTGCCACACAAATCGCTAAATTAGATGCACAGGAAGCTTCTACTACTTCACAAGAGCTTTTTCTAATGAATATTTCATATTGCAGCAGTCATTTTTAATAACTGAAAATGTTCTTAGCAAAATCTGGGTGTTTTCCAAGCCTGGATTACAGCGTAAGCCTGAAAGGTGTTGCATTCATGGGATTTGATTCATCAAAGCATTTGTAGGGGTTTAAAGTACAGTTATTTGGGATTGCTTTGCTGCATTGATCAGTGAGATGTTGTGACCAAAAGTCTGACCCCACAGCGTGGGCAGGAGTCAGGGTAACCGGGAAGAGGCAGCCCACCCAACCACTGACAAACAGCCGTCATCTCCAAAACTGTATCAAAATAGTCTGACTTCCCACATGATACGAATAGTGCCAAAATCTTAAATACGATATCTGTTTCTATCACAGGAGGCTTGAGTAAGTTAAATAAGTAGCTACTTAATGTTAGAAGACTTCTGAAGCCATAAAGAACTACTTATTCAATGTTAACGAAGGTGTCTCTTTTTCCAGAGGATTTTCATAGATAACTAACTGGACAGAAAGCCTTTTTATTGAAAATGCTATCTGTATTAACACAGTTTTAAGATCTAAAAAGCTTGCTTTGGGTTTCTGGTAGGCAAAGAGCCTTAGCATCAGCTCCTGCTGGGTCATTGTTCCCAGAATTAACTGATATGGCCTAGTGGGAAGGTATGAAAATTATCTTGTCAGATCCTTGCCAGGTCATTCTCAGCTACTTTCAGTCTCATTATGGGTCCGCACAGCTGAAGGGCTGAGTCAGGCTGGCCCAGATCACTGAAAATGTCAAAGAAACCGTGTGGCTAAGAGCTCCCAGTGGTGGTCCTGGAATCAGAGGCTATGGCCTACAGTTGTATTACCATGTACGTGAAGCCAGGACTAGAAACCCTATGAGGATAAATTCCTTACTGAATAGAAAGGCAGAATTACCCTACAGATCCCAACAGGCAAATGTAAAGTCATTTCATTTTTTATAAGAGTTTTATTAAGAATATTAAAGCTTCTATAAGGCATATTGGAAAATGTTCAGGACCTTCTATCAATGCCTTTTTTACTAAAATACCATAGATATATTTGACAGAAACAGAGAATATTAAAAACACAACAACAAAAGCCTAAATATATTGTACAGATTTTATTTTTCAGGGAAAATGCAAGATACTACATACATAAGGATAAAATTTAATTCCCACTGAAGTCAATGGCCAAAGACCATTATTCTTTAGTGGAACAAAAGGTTTCACAGAAAAGGTTTTGTGCAAGAAGATATGAGTGATCTAAATTTAAGCATATAGCATTTATGAAAGCATTTTTACAAGCCATTCTTCACAGTGTTTATACAAGTGATGACTAAATACAGTTCTTCAGTGACAAAGTCACGTAAAAAAACTTCATGTGATCACATAAGGGTGCCATTGAATCCAAGAAAGAGGAGATCTAGTCTGGTGTTAGCTTCAGATTTGGGAGATTTGCCTCAGAAGTCCTTGTTTTTAATCCAGCCACTTGGAGCTAAATCCACAAAAGGCCAATGATTCATTTACATGATGCCATGTTCAGCATCCAGGGCTCTTCAGCAACAGCTGCTGATTATAAAATATGTCAGTGCTTGCTGTCAGAGTCCAGATCTTCCCGGCTCACAATTATTATTACTGGATGAGAGGCTCCTCTATGGCCTCAGTTTCAGCTGTGCATCAGTGACCTGGGGAAACTTTATTTCCTGAAACTGGATGGCATGACACCACCAGCTATTGCAGTGCTAGCACCAGGGAGGTGCCTAACCTGGCCCAGACAAGGTGCGGGGCAGCTGTGTTGGATTTCCTCCAGGATGGATGCAACTCAATCAGGTTAAAAAAACACAACATGAGGTCGCGGCTCTAAAACAGTGTTTAAAATAATTAATCCTGAGTAGTATGAAGTGCAAGGTAAGCAGGCTGCACTGCAGAGAGGGCTGTGGTTTAATGCATGACTATCCATGGCATTTCCTATTTTCTAGCAGGACACCTGTGCTCAGCAGGTGGGATTTCAGCCCCCCACCTCAGCTGTCAGTGTTTTGCTTCAAGTAGATGGCTGAGGCACCCAACTCAGGGCAGTGGATCCCATTTCAGGTCTGGCATGCCTAAGCTTTATTACTGATGCAATAATGCCCATAGCTCCTCTGTGCTTCAGTTCTTCATTTGCAAAATTAATTAATAGTAACAACACTTACTGCCTCACCAGAGTGTTGTAAAAGAAAAAGCATGCTAAAACCAGTAAGGCACTCAGATATTGGATAATAAGGACTTTGTAACCTCCTAGGGAAAATTTTAAAGAATTTTGCTGTTTGAATGTAGATCAAAGTTTAAATCTATTAAAACTAAATTTCTGCCCTGCACAGACAAAGGACGTGGAAGAAGGATTCCTGTAGCATGTTGGCCTTGTGCTGGCCCTCTGCATAACATCACCTTTCTCAAGGCATTTTGTAAATGCAGAGGTCCCTGAGAAAGTCCCTGGTCAAGCCATGATGTACCACTTAGTTTCTAGTTCCTTCCTAGCATGTGCCACCCAGAAGGACCAGCTGCCTTGTGGCCACTTCCCAAGCAGATCTGTACTGCCCTTCTTCTCTTCAAGCAGCTCTCTCATGGTGGATTCAAGATGAGTGTAAGGTCTGTTTTACTTTTCCATGACCCAGAGGTACAAGTCACAGTGCAGCTGCCAGTTGAAGGCAGCACCAAATCCCTGGGACAATTCTGACACTGCAGTCAAAAACAGTCAAAGAATTTTCACCACATGATGAGAAGATCCAGCCACCACAGTACTCAATGCAAAGCCCATTCAGGCTGCTGGAAGGGCACTGCATTGACTCCGATGGCCACTGGCCTGAGCGGAGCTGTAGTACAGGGAATAAAAGTGGGGTATCAGTTACACCCTTACTCAGCCCCTCTGGGAAATGTGAAATATCTGAATAAAAATGTTGCGGGACCTTTGGTATACAAATGGATACTGCACTGTGTGTCACAGCACTTTATAAGAAACTAGACTTGTTCTCTTCTAGTCTTGTCCTACAACAAAGAGGATGCACATGGCACAGCATAGGGCAAAATTCAAAAACATAGTGAGATTTCACAGCTGGGGAAAGTAACCCAGAAGTAATTTCCCATTCAGCCCATGAGAACAGGTTTAAACTTCATTTGTGCCATTTACTTCCTTTTTTAGTCCTTCTTGTTCCTCTCTTAAAGGTTCCAACTCAGGCCCATCCTGTGTGGTTTCTTTGTTCCAGTTATTTCTGCCTTCATTTTCTGTCCTTACAGATTTAGGGTCCTCTTCTTTTGCCTTTCTTTCCTTCTCCTCCTTGGCAAGCATATGATAATTATAATAATTCATGATGAACAGGAAGGTTCCTGCCAGGACCATCACAACTCCACATTTAATGAACATATATTTATAGTCCCCAAAGGTATCAATGAGAGTTCCTGTAAAACATTTATTTAAAAACAAAAGGAAAAGAAACTTAGAGATGAAGGCAATAATATTGTGTTTTCAGATCCTAAATACAAAGGGACACATTTGTGGCTTTAGGATAAGACATTCTCTATATTTCTGATCTCTCACAGAAATACTCTGATCCTGCAAATACTTTTCAAGTGTTTCACTATATAGCCTGTGGGTAGTTAACACTGACACAGGTAATACTACCCATACTTTGTACAGTTAAGTAGAAGGGGACAAAGAACCTACATTGAAAAGTCTGGACTTCTCAGGCACACCTATTTTTTCCATGCAGAAACTAAGTCCTCTGATCACAGCGTCTGCAAGACGGTCTTCCAGTTAACTCCAATGATCAGCTACAAGGACGCCCATTCGACTTGGTGTCCTCAGCGTGCCAGCAAAAGCAGCAGCTTTCGGGAAGACCTTCATGAGATGACACCTGGCCACTGGGTCTCATCTCAGACCTTTGACAAAGACTCAATTTATTCCACCACGGGTCATTCACCAGCATTAGAGGGGACTCAGCTTTTGGTCACAGCTGCCCTTTCTGTATTTATACTTGTGATCTGAAGATGAAAGGGCACTGTGTGGAAGTGGAAAACGTTAGTTCCAGGGAAAGCAAAGATGATGCTGTCAATGTCAGATAATTTCAATGCCAAGACAAACGTGATAGGTTCCTCTCAAAGGTTAATGCCTCTGCTATGGAGTTACAGAGTAATTGAAGGGAGACGGCTTAATTGAAATGTCAGTGTTCTCCATTATGTCAAAATGTAATGCAAATCTTATTGGGATTATGATCTTGAGCATTAATTCCCATTTACTGGTGCAACAGAGACCATTCTTAACATCCCAAATCCTAATTAAAGTAAGACCCACTCCTAACCTGGCCTTCACAGTACAGACAGTCCTCCTTGAAACTGGTTCATCATCCATCAGCTCTCTGACTTTTTGGAATATGTTCTCCTCCTTAAAAAGAGGGATCTTTAATTACTTCCTGACTGACCCCTAATGTTGAAAAGCTGATGATTAATCATCCCACTGCATTACACTAACAAGGGATTTTATGGCCACCAAACAGATTTCACAGAATCACAAAAATAATATTTTTTAACTGGTTTGGGTCAACAGTTCTTCCTGGATCATTCCTAGATGTCGTGGAACACATTTTCAATGCACTATATTTTTTATGTTACTAGTGAAACATCAACCAAATGCTAATTGCAACAATTTTTTCCTTTTCTGCTAATCAGGATGACCTAGAGGTCTCCTAAACAGGTTTCAATGAGAGTTTTAATGAGTAGAGTATTGGAAAATTCAACAGTAGGATAGTCTTGCCTCTTTTCCTTTGAGAATAAGATAAAGTCATAAAACACACTGGGAACAATTTACTTAGTTCATTAAAGCAGAACCCTGCAGTAGGTTATTAAAATGCCAAAGAACCAATAAATTTGCTGCTTCTTAAAATGGTGGGGAAAAACCCTACAAAACTAATATTACTGATTATCACATATAGAACTGCTTTAGTCTCATTAGCAGCCTCTGGTCATTATCTCAATCTTCCACACAGAAAATTATATAATTCAGAAAATGATTGGTTTAAAATTGTATTTTCTTTTGTTTGTCATTAATTAAATTATGAATCTCTATGACAGCAAGAGGATACAGCTGCTTCTGTCACACTGTATGAACTCCTATAGTAATATAAAGAATTAAATGGTTCTGTAAAATGTGTCGTAGAGAGTAGTAGTCAGATCTCAGTTGTGAATCCAGGAAATGGGTTAAAACTACCTTCTTTCTGGTCATTCTTAAATTTATTATGATACTGTCATACCAAAAGAATTAGCAAAGTTTAACTTGTATATATCCAAATATAGAAAGCAAACAGAACTTAATTAAACATTTTAGCATATTTAAAGGTGATCAGTTACCAAACCAGTTATTCTAGCTTGTTTACAAGTGAAATGCTAATTGCAGGACAGGGCATATAGATAGGATGGTATCTATACACTGAGCAGATGTTGCCTATAAAGTCATTTAATTCATAGACGGCTTGGATTTGGTAAGGGCTGTACTTGAGCCAAATGCCAGATTCAAATATGGTGTCTTCAAACATGACAGAAAAATAAGTGAGCACAAGCTACAGAGGGAAAGAAGTGGAGGCTGTTGAAATCACAGGAGGTCTCTGCTCCTGCTTCTTTGGAGATGACTATAAGCCCTGCTGGAGGTTCAATATTGTCAGCATGGACATTTGAGGGTCTCTGTCTTTTGATATTTCAAACCAAGCCATCCAAAATAAACCTTTTTTTATTTTTGGAACAGCCTTAAATCTGTCAGATATTCTAAGATGGCTGAAATCTGTAAGTGGAACTACTCAGAGCCTTAGAGACAAATAGCAAATACTTGGTCTGAGTTGACAAGAAGATTTCATAGAACTGTTGTGTTTCACTGTGATTAAATTGCAGTCAACTCCAGCCTTTTGCAACAGGCTCTCCAGGAGGAGAGGTTCTTGGTGTTGCACAAGTCCCACTCTGCAAGTTCAGTTTAAGTATTTGAAGGCATAAGGGACTGAAATATCACCCTGCAAACTCTTGACTTCAACTGTCGGACTACATGGAAAAGAGTAAAGAAGAAATGCTGCAGGAGATACCTAGGACCTGCCTTCTCAGTCCAATTACTAGTGGAAAAACTGCATGGGAAGCAGAAAAAACACATATAATATCACAAACTTTGCTTGCAAGAGGTTAAATATAAGTGACAATTCAGTGGAAGCAGAGGAAGAAATTACACTCACCTCCAATAGGCGGTCCCAGCAATATCGTGCAGCACTCCGCAATGGTGACCAGGCCAACAGCGCTTGTGAAGCGGGCAGCTCCCACGAGGTCCATGAGGGTTTCGAAAAGCATGGCACAAACCATGCCAAAGGCCAAGCCAAAAAAGATGGAGTAAACAACGAGCCCCTTGTAGCCAGAAGCCAGAGGGCACAGAAGGTGGCAGGTGCCGTTGAACGTAATAGCGAAGCTAAAAAAGTATTGGATTCGTGGCCTCACCCACTTGCTGTTTGCAATGATGCCAGTGGCAGGTCGGGCAATCATATCCACGATAGCAAGAATCGAAAGGAGGAAAGCAGCTGAATATTCATCAATGCCGATGTGCTTTGCATAGGGTGCCAGAAAAACAATGGGGGCAAAGAAACCCAGGAACATGAGTACATTTCCGATCAGGTATATCAAGAACCCTCTGTGCTTAAAGAGGGAGAAATCAAGGTACTGATTGATTTTTTCACAACAGTCCTTTCCTTCTTCCTCTTCTGTTTTGGTCTCCGTGGCGACATTCATGGGGCCACTCATTTCCATGGCATCCTTAGTGTCCTGTTCTTTCAGAGTGCCTTTCCCTTCCTCAGTTGTCTGGATTTTGACTGACGCTGTGGCTGCCCTGATGGGTCGGAAGAGAGCTCCTGCCACACAACAGTTTAATAAAATTGCCCCAAGAATTAAAAAGCTGCCCCTCCAGCCAAAATTGTCAAAAAGGAACTGGTTGAGAGGAGCCAGGGTGCAAAGCATCACAGGGCTGCCTGCCATAGCAAGGCCGTTTGCAATGGGTCTTCTCTTCAGAAAGTATTTCCCTATCATTATCACTGACGGCTGAAGGTTGAGGGCAAGGCCAAATCCTGGAACACAGAACAATAGCTGAGATACACAAAGGAAGATCTGAGACCTGTTTATTCTCAGTTCATTGTTTTAGGCACATCCGTGGACAACTGATCCACTGGTGGCTCTTCAACATGATAGTCTGGATACGAACTTTGCTCAAGATATCCCTAAGCTTCTTGCTACCGCATTTGGGTAACCAGACCCCAGAAAGACACTTTTGTTCAGGGAATACCCTTCCTTTTGCACTGCAGATCTCTAGGGTGGCAAACCTAGCACAAAGAGTTTGCTTCAGAATAAATTGAAAGAATACCCTCACTGAATGCCGGCTGGTTTTGTCCAGACACAGCAGCCTTGTCAGATAAAAGGAAGGATCTGTTAAAAAAACCTACAACTCCCAATTTGAGGAAGGTTGTTCTGGCTTGGACAGTGCTAACCACCCAAGTGCATCCTTTTCATGCATGGCTGGGGTTGGCAACCCCTTCCACGGGTGGTGGGTACCCAGCACTGCGGCCAGGCTGACAGACCTGCACAGATAATAACATCACCCTTCTCAGCCGCTACTCGTGGTGGTGTGAGCAACTCAGGTCTGATGCAAAAGATTAAGAGGTCTGCAAGTGCACAGCAAAAGAGCTACTGAGGATGATAATTAAACAGGACCCTAGAGTGTTTCTTTTAATTAAAATGTATTTTTATTGCATTTAGATATTTAAATGGTGTTATCAATCTGCATTGCTAATTCAGTTAGCCAGCTTCTCTTGCACAGGTGAAATCTGAAGGCAGAGAGAGCAAATGCTGTGATGGTCTCAACTTTCAGTGGTTCTGTTTGAGAGAACTAGCATATAATAATCTCTTCTTTTCAAACATTTCTATGGTGTTCAGTATTTCCTTAAAAAGTTAAATTTTCAGAACTCCATAAAAATGACATTTCAAAATCATGCCACATATTTTCCACCCTATCATCCAGGAAAGAATGAGCCACATTAGAACAAAGCAGAAATGTAATCCTTGAAGTGATTACACCAGAGAACAGGAATCCTGAAAACAGGGTCATGCAGATTTTTTTCTTGTTCATTACTCTATATAATTAGTTTGTTTAACTGTGCAGTACATAATTAGGTGTATTGCTTTACAGAAGAGAATTTAGAAAGGTCAAGGTCCTCAAAATTAATTAAGGAACACTATCATTACTCGCTGATAGAGTAGAACCCAACTGATGCAGCAGAATTCAACTGATGTTGGATAGCTTCAGTTTGAATTGTTTCACAAAATTATGATTTTTGCCAAGTCTAAGATTCTTTAAAAAAAAATAATTGGAAGTTTACAGCATTAAAAATAAATTGAAATGGCATCAGATTAAAATGAATCTTGCTATGAAAGACATTCTCAGCATGAACTTTTCTAGAGAGTCCATATATTTGGTAGGGCACGTCTTTGGGAAGTGCAGGCTGCTCATAATGCCTAAGGGGCCAAATTATTCTCTGTGAGAGGACTGACCCAAGAACTATGGACGAAAAACACAGCCTTGGTTAGAGAACGCCCTTGATAGTGCTCAGATAGAGCGATGCGTGTTCTTTCACCTGAGAAGATGCAACACAGTGGATCAGAGTTTGCTTTAACTCCATATTTTCCAGGCTGGTAGGTAAGGGCAGAAACTGAACCATCATTTCCATAGAATCATTTTTGGTAGGGACCTACCACATGTTGTGTGGAAAAGGAAAATGAGACTGGATGCCAGCTACCCACTTAAACAATAATCAGCTCAAATATTTTATTATGTGAACATTAATTTGCCAGTCAGACAAATCTAATTTAATATTACCTCATGCTCTTCCCATTAATTAAATTTGGAGAGTTTCAAATTGACTGACTGGAATTTCAATTTACTTTAAGCTTTTGGCTGACATTAGTTGGAAATATTTATATCCATTTTATTCCAGTTTTCAGAAACTACAGCAGCTTTTTCATGGCTGAAATCATTACTCATACAACCACATTTTCTCCCTGGGGATATGACAGAGAGCCCTGTTGGTGATATTGCATGAACAGAAGCAAGCTTGTGCCAAAAAGAGCGTCCTTCCCTAGATTAAATACATCTCACTCATATTAGAAGGAAATTGGTGGTTCAGGAATGAGCCATGTAGCTATTGATCTTGTTCTTACTCTATTAGCAATGGAAGATCCTACCATGTATTTCAACGGTCAACATTAACAGCTGAGGTAAGACTTCCATCACATTAGTCAATGTCTTACACCCTGGATGCCATTTTATTTTGTGATGGTCTAATTGAACTAAACTCTGACCAGTTGTTACTGTCTTGTATTTAGCTTTGAAATTTGCTGACACTTGAAGAAGAGGTTGCATGCCTAAACACCTATTTTATGCATCCAGGCTGGCATCTATCCAGCTCGACAGCTTGCAAACACCATTTCTTTTCCTAAGCGCTATAGGGAAACAAGTGAGGAAGAGAACATGGGTTTTACAGTGTAGGCAAAGTGCTTCGTGCCGCCCCCAGCTCGGTGTCATCAAGGACAGAGCTGCTTCAGAGCTGCCTCCAACAGCAGAGCCCAGGTCGGGCTCTGCAGGCAAATGGAAAAAGACAAAATCAAGAAAGCGATTGAGATCGCCGTGTCTAATCCCTCCACCACAAACAGATACATCCTGCTCTGCTCCTCTGCAGAGATTTCTATTAATATGCCAAAGGCACAGGACTGTAGCAGAGACCTCCTAGTACCAACTACATTATTTTTATCTTCATGTCTGTGAATTACACGAACATGGTCATTTATGTCAGTCTGTTTCCTTTTCAGGATAGTAGGAAGGAGGCTAGAAAGAGTGAGATATTTACAGGTTGCTTCACAGTCATCGCTAATCTCCTGCACAGAAGTCTCTCTCTTTGTACAGTAATGCTGTCTCAGCCGTGTGATGAGCAGGCAGCTCCATAATTGCCCTTGAATGCTTCCATGTTAGGCCTGACCAGCAAAAACACTTCAGGCATAATTAGAGGCATCAAGCATGTTAGCAGGATTACAAGCATCTTCCTCTCTCTGTCAAATTAATATTCCTTCCCTGGCACATGCACGCCATGCCTGGAAATGATAGTTTGTTAGCTAAGACCTGATCCATACAGCTGTCCTCATTCAGCAAGCAGAGGGAGAGATGTACAAAACAAAAAATGTTCTTTGCTCTGAGGAAACATCACAGCGTTAAAGACGAGGGAGACATGAGGGCAGCTTTGCCCCTGTACCCTGTTGCTGGCACTATCAACTCGCTGGGATGGGCAGTGCACCAGATTCGGATCAAAAAAAGAGCAGGGACTTCATTAACCCTAGGTCCATTGGGGTTAGGCACAAGGTTCCCTCCTGGCGCATTTTTACACAAGTACCTTTGAAAAAAGGAGTTGGTGCCTCCCTCCAGCACTGCTCCTTGTCTGAGCCCTTCTGCTCACCAGAATGCATATATTTTTAGCAAAGAATTTACAGTTTCCTTTTGCTAATACAGCATTAGTCAACTTGCTAGATTACATTTGTTTAGGCGGGAATAATTCAAGGTCATGCATTGATAAATATGGAATTTATCTATGGGAGATATTGGTTATTTTTATTTCTCACCACTTTGTGTCTGGAATCTGTTTCAAGGAATCTGCAAGATTTATACATTCAGTAATACCACAGTTTCATCTAATTACTATGACTCTTCTTCAAAAGAGTAAGGTTTAAGAGAGGGAATCCTACATGGGGATTTATTCACTACTGTAAAGATTTAATAAAGCAATATTGGTGTAGGAGAATGGGATGACAAACTTTCTATACCAATTTACTTTGCTAGTGGCTGCTTGTATTGATTTTAAATATTGAGCTTACACTTTTCATGTTCAGAAAGCAGCAACACTTAATGCGCCTGCAGAGAGATAGGGAACATTCATTATAACACACACTTTGAACCTCAAAAGCCAGTTTTGAACTCATTGTGTCATGATTTCAGGCAGATGTCCTAGCTGCACTAGAAGAAACATTGGCTGCCCCTTAGCCAAAACAATTAAACAAAAATGCTTACAGTTATCACACAGGAGAAGAATTCTAATCCATCTACCTTTAAAAACAACAGCCCAGCACCTGCAGGCTGTAAAGATGCTGGACTGAGCCTATGCCTTCTCCTGCTTGAGTTCCCAATATGGAAATTCATATTTCAATATAGAAAACTCAAATTATAACTTCAATAAGGAAATATAGAGTTATTATTTTCTCAATATGGAGAATATTGCACATTTTCAATCAACTCTAATGGTTATTATTTTCAGATGAAGGATCTCCTAACCTCACAAGCAAGCAAAGGGCAAGTAAACCAAAGCAAACTCCCGAAATCTCATTTTGTGTATCTCATAGAGGGAATATAACGCACAGTTATATTGGAACACATGTGCTTTCTTTATAGTTGCACTTGTATCTTGAAGGGCTGGCCCTGCCCAGGGCAGAGAGCAGTCAACCTGCATTTGCTTCAGTGGGAGCTGTGGGCACTGATGTCCATTCTCACCATTGCCTCTGGCCGAGAGCACTCAGCTGCAAAGACCTGCTAAGATCCTGCACGCAATGTCCAGCCAGGAACACGGTGCCTAGCAGGGGATATGTTCTTTGCTAAAGCTCATCTGGAACAGCTGACAAGCCAGGGCCCCTGTCCCACCAGGTTCCCACTGCGTTTGGCTGAGGTGCCCCAAGGGGTGGTGCCCAAGCCACCAGAAGTGAATCTCAAGTGAGGGTGGAAAGGAGACACTTTGTTCTTACCTGTAATGAATCCCACACAGATGTAGAGCTGCAGGATGCTGGTGCAGAAGGCAGCTGAGACCATCCCAACACCACAGAGCAGGCCTCCAAATATAACCACAGGTCGGCTGCCATAGCGGTTTACTAAAATACTGCTAATGGGACCTGTGGAAAGAGTGCAAAACAGTCCTTGAGGCAGGTATCTTCTGACAGAAGGGCATGTTTGACACAAAGCAGGTAAAACTCTGCAATATCAGTGTCCCTGAGGTGCTGCTGATAGCTTCTAGGGTGACTTCAGGAAGAGAATGGAAAAAGGGACAAAGATGATCTGCACTGTGTGGAGATGGCAGCATGTCCCATGCCACACAGTGGCTGTGTACTCGGTGACATCTCCTGCCACCAGGACTTTAACATGTTATCAGAGAAGGCAAATGGCAATTACAAACTAGATGAACACATGACTCCAACTTCGGAGCTTCTTGATTTATTATGATGCTAAACCATATACACAAAGCAGTGGTTCATATTACAAGGTTGATATCATGAATACTGTTGCAATTTTAATGACTCTATTTAATGCAATTCCAACCCTGCTGACCAGGACTGAAGCTTCAGCAAGAACAGTTGTTAATTAAATCTTAATGGCAGTCTACGTAGGTAAAAACAGTTTGAGATGATGGATTAGCCGAAGCTCAAAGGAACCAGTTTGGTCTTGCATTTATGTGAAGAGGTGGTTCAGGCAAGTGCAAAATTATGAAAGAGGGAAGTGACTTTAAAAAGACCATGCACACTGAAAGGAAGCATTGAAATCTGGGGAAATATAACAAGCCAGCAGCTTTGGGCAGAGGAGGAAAGAAGGGAGATCTTGTGCATAGTAGTCTCAACTAGCTCCAGCTAGCTGACCAGTAAAAACCAGAATCACAGAATAATAAAAGTTGGAGGGACTTCAAAGGTCTCAGGACCAACCTCCTGCTTGAAGCAGAGACAACTTCAAAGTTAAATCAGGCTGAGAAGTCAGAATGAGAGAAAGAAAACTGAGCAGGAAAGAATGGTCCAGAAGTCAAGCGATGAGATGTAAGAAAAAGATTCTATATTAGTCAAAAACCCTGAAGGAAAAAGCTGCAAAAATGATAATGAAAATGAAGCAGGGGAATATAGGCAGCATTTAGTATCTTATCTTACCTGCCTATTTCTGGTGCTACTCAGCACACAGCAGTGGTGTTCCAGAGCCCAGTGTGCTTGTTTGCCTTCATTCCTGCCATTAAGAACAGGCCACACTGTCCACATACCAATTACTAGAAACCGGTATTTTAAACTTACAGGCAACTCTGAAGAGTTTGACTGTGGAATCGACCTCACCACAGAACCATTTGGAAGTATATTTACCTTTGCTTAAATAATCTCATCCAGAAATAGTGCCAGAGCTCTTTCCAGACCCTGCAAACTACAGCACACTTGAGAACAGGAGCTAGACCCAATATCCCCTCAGCATGTCTGACAACAGCCGAACAAGTTCTCAGCTGTTAGAATGTGCAAGAATAACAGCCAGTAGGTATGACCAGTTTAATCTAGGGAATAAAGCCCATCGTTACATCTGTAACATGTAAAATACTTCCCAGTAGGTGTAAGGTCAAAACACGCATAAATGAAATACACGTCAGCACAGTCTTCGCAGCATCCTTGTAACTGAGTGACCTGTGAGTTGGTCACATCAAATGTGCCATTCAATTAAAATTTCTGCAAGTATATAATTATGTGGAGAGTTTTTCTCCTAATCCTGTAGCTACATGTGTGCATCCTTTTGCTGCAAAGAGCACTACAGTGTTCAATGAGAAGTTCCAACGAAACGGATACATAGGTCAGATAAGCACAGCAGGAATGGGACCCCTTTCTCACTGAGCCTCCCCTGGTCAACGCCTGGACTTGCATCATGCTTGAGCTGGTCTCAGCATGTCCTATAATTCAACAGATCGAGCCAGTGTTCCTCAGAAAGGCACCAACACATTCATCTGCAGCCTAAGGGCACACAACTCTTATATTTTTCAATTTTCCACATGTCCGCATTTCTCCAGAATCAATCTAATTACTCAGCTAAGAAAATGCGGTTTCAATTACCTTCTTCCCCTGGGAGGGGGCTTCCACATTAGCCCTAAAACTACAGGGTATCGTGTTAAGGAGCAGAGCATTTAAAGCCCATAAGATTTCTTCTAAGGCCCCCCTCCTGCTCTGATTTGGAGCAGCTCTCAGGGAAAGAAGCCTCAGCTATGAGAAGTAAAACAAAATGCTCACTTATGTCCCACTCTTGCAACACCCACCTCAGAAGAAGGGGAATATGAATCCACGTGCCTCTCACTCCAGTGCATAAGCTGTCGTATTGGCTTCACCCATCAGTAAGGATGGGTTTGGACCATGACAGCAGATGATGAGCTGGAAGGAGCAGGGGGTGGGACACACTCTGCTCTGCTTCCTGGCTATGGGTAGAGGGAGTATATGAAAGCAAAAGCTCATATCCCAACTAGTGGCTTTACAAATAAAAGCATCCTTCCTGTGCCCCTGGGGCACCCTCCATGAGTGTGCAGTGTCCTCAACCACATCCCAAATTTCCAGCAATCACTTATTGAGCAGTGAGACCGCAATTTCTCCCTGTTCTTGTCTTGTGTGATCTCTCAGCAATGCTTTACAGCAGGTCTGTGTGACCTTTAGCAAACAGCCTTCATCTGCGGTTAGCAGCGTTACCAGTTTTACAGGGGGATAATCAGTCCCACTTGTTTGCCAGCCTAGGTAGGAGAGCTGAGGTCTCAAAGGTGTTATCTGCCTGGGCTGAGCCCAGCTCACAGGGAACTGTAATTAACTTCAGAAGCAACTGTTGTGGTTACTATGAAGAAAATTACTCAATACCAGTTGAAACCATCACAGCAGCATAAGCCTTTCTCCTTCGCAGCCTGAAACCTTAAGTCCAGACCCTGCAAGCCTGCCTCACCCACATAGGACTGAGGGTTAGAGACCTCTAAGTAACTAAGTGCAGCCAGTTAGAGGAGAAAACAGCAACAGAGCATCTGCACTAAACCTTTCTAGCCATTGGAAAATACACAGCGAAGACCATGGTGAGCACTCAGCCTCCAGAGAAAGCATCAGCTAAACCTACACTTTATAAAACACCGGAGAATCCAACCCAAGGCCTCAAACAGTTGGGAAACCAAACTTCCCTGAGTTGCTGCTCATAGGGTGAAGGTTTTGTAATAGTCCTGAGCAGACCTTTCAAATGCACTGAAGCAAATGCAAAATCACATCCTCAAAATTACTTCCACTTAAGTCATTTGGACCTAAAGAAATGTCCATAGGCTTTAACAGAGCAGCCTTTCAAAAGCTGTCCCATCTCTTAGCAGAAACCAGCGCACGCAATACGTCACATAGCTTTGCACACTTCAGCACGCAAAACCCTGCCGATTTGGGCAGGCATACAAAGCACAGACGTACACCTGCACCCTGCCCAGATGTCTTCAGTGATCAGCATCACACCCAATAGATCTAAATGCACCTCTCCTACCCTGCTCTGCCACGTGCCACCTACAGTGTGTCTCTCATGGGGGCTGATTAGCCACTAAGCACTGGGTAACTTTAACTACAGTGTTCAGGGCAGCTTTGGAAACATCAAATAGCTCAAGTCAAGACAGAGGAATTAAGAAGGAACAACAAAGCCAGCACCACAGTTGTGGGAAATAGGGAACACGGTTACTGCTTTGCTTGCAGCTATTGCAAAAATTAAAAGTGTGACAGCCTCTGGAAACACGGTGGAATTGAAAAGCGGGACCTGTCATTTACCAGTTATTCAGCCTGCATGAAAAGAATAAAGATGCAGTATATTACCACACAGAAACCAATTACTGTAACAACATGTGCAGCTTAGATCCCAAGGCACCTTTATTTGCTTATACCTGCCTGGTCAAACACGCAGGAACCACAAGCTCCCTGTCCTGGCAAACAAACTAAATCATCCTTCCTTCCTGCAAGCCAATGGTGGGAGAAGCTAACAGGACTTGGGGTGATTTTTGCTTCTTAATTTACAGTCAGGTGAGGACAGGGCAAAAGAAACAGCTGGCAAAGCTCTCAGAAAGCTGCCATTTACCTGGCTTGACATTGCAGAAGCAGTGACACAAATGGTGTCCAAGTCCTTGAAAAGCCACGGCAAGGAGCAAAAGCCATTTCAGCTGCTAAGCATGTCCCCAGAGCATGGCTTCTCAGAGACCAGAGCAGCCAGGGATAGTGTCACTCAGCCAGCGCTGTCCCCACAACCCCAACACCATGGCAGCATCGCAACTTCTAATGAGGAAACAGAAGTAAAATTTAATCACTCCCTTGCATCCCAAGGCTGTTGACACAGGAACAGTGCTTCGCTGTGGGAAGGGATGGCATTTCCACCCACCCAGCCTTATGGAACGAGGCAGCCCCTTCCATGGCCAGCAAGCACTTTCCTTTCTCCCAACTAGTTTCCACCCACAGTGATAATTTATCGTCCATTGCAAGGAGATGACATGAGACAGCAGAGGGGGATGCTGAGCCTTGTCCTGCTGCTGGATTCACAGGACACTGTTGGGGGAAGGTCTCCAATGGACCTGCCATCATTCCCTGGGTAAGAGCAAGGACAGTCTGCTCAGAAATGCCTCCCTTCACATGCCAAGCCCCTGCAGAGCAGGGTGCACACAAATTGGGTTCTGCCTGCAGAAGAGCTCTGCAGTCTGCAGAGCAACAGTTCACATCAGATAGCCCCAAAAGATGCTGCTGGGATCAGGGCACTCCTGGAAGACTAATGCAATGTAAAGTGCTATCTTCAGTCCATATAAATCATGCTGGTTTAGTGCCTGTCCTGTATAAAGCCCCTCTCTTTCTCATACCTGTGGCAGATTTCCATTTGTTGTTAGCTGGTACATGAAAGGCCATGTCAGAGAAGCTGATCTTGGTCACAAGTAAAACACAGTAACTTGCCTGTGGGAAATACAACAAGCCCTAACTCATTTGTTACCTTGTCCAATTACTTTTCACCTTGAGTCTTGTGTTTGCAGAAGTGAAAAGGACCCTGAAGAGGAGATTGGAACACCATGAAAAAAATGCAAAATACCCTGGACTCTCCTTTCTTCTCCTCCACAAAGCCAGGCCATCTTGTCATTTATTCTTTTTGAGCCGCTGAACTATGATCCAGAGAGGATCATAACACAGAGTTGGCATTTAACAAGAAATATCAATCCAGACTGGCTTAAACTCTTGCAAGCATGACAGTGCTCAAAAAATAGACAACTGAATTGCCTTTCTGTTTTCCTCAATAAGCCTTATGAATTTTTTATGAGCTGCAAAACTTCCAGTGTTGATGCAAAACACCAATGTATTTTTGACAAGGACTAAAATATTCTTCTCTCCCATACCTCTGACCATAAAGATATAGCTAGATATAGATATAGATGATAGAGAGATAGAGATATCTTCCTTATTTGTAAGGTTAGGTTTGTAATTTTTTAAAAATTTAATACTAAGAGGAACAGCTTTCTCCCTTTTAATTGGCACCTGGCTTGGATAAATTTCTGCTGAATTATTTCTGTGCAGGGTTCTCAGAGAAGCGTCTAAGTGCTGAGACCCTGAAAGACAGACCCCGTAATGCAGAGGCCTCCATGCAATGTGGGTTTTTTTCCAGATTTCACAAGACTGACCTTCTGACAGTGTAAAGTGGCACTGAGCCATTGCAAACATCATACCTCTGCTAGTAAGACCATGTGATGGTCATGCAGATGATAAAAGGGCATTACTTTGAAATAGGCCACTGCATGGTCCCCGGTGCTGGCAGATTTGGGACCAGGGGTGCCCCCATTGCTGGGACTGCAACGTGCAGCTCAGCCTTTCCCTGGGTCATCCCAGCTTGTCACGATGACAAGCAGCTCTGAAGAGATGTTACTACACAGGGACATTGGTCAGCACCAAAAGAACTGCCCAGACAGTAAATATTTTCTAAACTGCTCTGAAAACACAGATAATACTAAAGAACTCAGCAAGACATGACTGGCATTGACTATGTGGAGTCACTGGAAATGTAAGAAGGAATGGAGCTTACTCAGCTGGGAGGAAAGGGGGGAAATCATTTATACTAATAAAACAAAGTCTATTATTACACTAGTAGTAAAACAATGACAGGAGCAGGCCTGCAATTTCCTCAGTAATAATCTCATTCCCTTGGTGGAATAACAACACTGCCTTTGGCCTCGTAATTTATCCACCAGAGTACCAGCCCATTGTAACAGAGCAACCTCCTCATTACCCCGCATATGAAAGCAAGTGCCCCCACATTATTAACACAGTGCCAGAATCCACCAACCTCCCAAGGAGTAGGGGATCAGCACCAGCAATCAGCACCTGGTAACGACGCACGGCCCAAAAGGGAGGGACTGGGGAAAACATGAGGCACATTTGCACAAGCAGGGGGAAAGGGATGGGAAAACCTGCAGCCTTTCATGTTGTTTGCCTTGTTAGAAGTCCAAGGTTCAGGACCTGGAGGGTTCATGCCCTTGTTTGTCACCAGGGCATGGAGAACTGCTACTCTCCAGCTGACCCGTATTAAATGAGCCCTGCTCCAGATCACCAGAGAACTGGTGGTACCTGGCAATAATACAGTGTATTATTAGCCTTAACTGCTTGTCAGATGGTTTGTTTTGCACCTGCAATGGCTGAGGAGCCCCCACACACTGGTTCTTCCTCTGGTAGTGCTGCTGGGGACAACATGACCATGCACAGTGGTGCTGGAGGACAAGCAACAGTGAGCAAACACCCCAGGTGACAGCCAAGGTATCACATACCCCTCTGCCAGTCCTCAAAGGGCAGCTTCCAAAGAACTGTCTACCCCTAAACAGCCTTGATGTCTTCTGTTAGTATTACTTTGCACTCCAAATAATATTTTTTAAATAAGGAAACTGAAGTCCAGCATATGTAATAGCAGCTTCAACAGCCGACCAGTCACCAGAAGCTGCCACTCTTTCTTCCTCACAGGTGGGAAAAATGATCTGTACCTTAACAGGTCTTAGAGCTGAGGCAAATGCTGCAGTTTCAGTACAAACCCTGTGAGATGCACAAGCCAAGTTTGAGAGAGACTGCCTGGACTCATATGACTTGTTCATACTGGTTGGGACAGGTCGTGTGGTGCTGGGTCTCCTGTGCAGGACTGGCACCATAGCCAGCTGAGAAGGCAGTGGGGATGATGATCCAGTGCAGAAACCAGCCTTCCCTCCCCTATGCCCCCCAGCACAACCTTGAGAAGCCAAGGACCCCAAACTCCAACCAGAAATACATGCATTTGCCACAGCACCATCCTGGTGTTTAAAAAAAGAAAAACAAAGTAGACGAGACCCAAGCTTCAGAAAGACAAAGAGTCCTCTTCCTTATCCAGCAATCTTATCTGATCAGGGTTTCAGCATTTCAATTTCCAGATTATACAGCTGACACATGCTGCTCCTGCAGCGTGCGGAGGAGCCACAGGCCAACAGCTCCAAAACTGGGGCTGGAGCCAAGGTCCTTCTTGTCACTTCGTATTTAGGCAATTAAATAACCATTCTTGCAAGGGGGTGGCATTTCAAGTGCTGAGCACACAGCTGCCTGTGCTCCGTGGTTCCCTGGGGCTGCAGGTTTGGATCTCACCTACACAGCAGATCACAGCCACTGACCTTAAGAAGATCACAACTTCATGGGTTGTTTTTCATTTCTTTCCTATGAATTTTTTAACTAACATTTTACTTTGGCAGGATGGCAGACTTTTATCCCTTCCATCAAGTAAAGCCCAGCTGCAGAACATGAGGTCCCTACACGGCTGAAACACCTGTTCCCGGGTACCAGCAGCCCTTCCTTAGCGGTCTTAACACACGCAGATCAGCCCCTACCTGGACATGCTCTCCAAAGGCCTTTGCCCACCTCCTGGAAGCCCTGCATAATTTGACCAATAGACCAGTTGCACTGGAGAGCCATCCAGGGATAGAAACGCTGCAATGCTGCGGGATGGTCAGCATCAACACTTTCAGTCCTTCCTATGGCAGCACATAAAACACATCCTGTACTGACCTGGGGAAGAATCTTTCAGGTGTTTGAACTTCATTTGGAGGAGTGGATTGTAACTTACTCCTGGGCT
The DNA here is from genome assembly GCF_964273445.1 of Streptopelia decaocto. Lineage (NCBI taxonomy): Eukaryota > Metazoa > Chordata > Aves > Columbiformes > Columbidae > Streptopelia > Streptopelia decaocto. Next base: position 13,998,246 of record NC_138662.1, read on the forward strand.
TAACACCTGCCTGTAAAGCATTAACAACTCCCCAGCCAAAACTCTTCGCTTTCTTTTTCCTAGTTCTTATTAATCTTGGGTTTTATTAAGTCTATCACATCTCTGTTACTGCTGCCTGGTTGACCTTGCTAGCTCCAACAAAGGGCAAAATGATAAAGCTTTGTGACCAAGTCCACGAACACAGAAATATTTCACCTGAACCTATAGTGCTATTATCGCTCTTAAGTAGAACAGGGCTATTTAAAAAAATAA